>NC_064921.1:938942362-939567362 GCF_023897955.1 Schistocerca gregaria | reverse complement strand
CAATCGATGTTTATAGGGGAATACAAAGCGTCTGTTTACCTTATCCGTTGTTTCTTTCCCTGCGTAGCAAACGTTATAAACAATTGTACTTTTCTGCATCAGCAGAGGTTACTTTTCACTTAATAAAAGGTTATTTAAAGAAAATTGCTTCCTCAGTTTGTTCTTACTTACACACAGTGTAGGTGTCAGCACTGTTCAGTTGTAAATAAGTCATATTTGGGTTTTAGATATCTGGACTTTCTTGTGGAAGTTCACTCTGTGTAAAATAAAATCCAAGGCGTCATTGAGCTTTAGCGATGTTACACGAAAACAAAGCAAAACAACAAAATAATGGCTTAGAAGACGCAAAAGCACGAAATCCACTATTAGACCAAGAGTGAAAACAGCGATAAACGCCAACTTTCAGTGGTAGGAGACGACGACATAGTTCCCCATTTCCGTCAACGTCACAACGTTCTTCCCGAGAACGGTGGTAAAGTCACAAACTCATATCAACAGGCGCGACAAACACTGCTGTGAAAATTATTACCATCTGACAGATGGAACGACATTAGCGCCCCTAGCCCTAGAAATCAGCTGTAACATTACCGCCTGTTTTCAGTTGTTTCTCTACTTAATTACGGAAATATTTACCATATTTTTTGCGCCCCAAGCGTTTGTAAATTACTGAGAGACACGAGTGATCTTGAAATACATCTAAAAAGAGCCGAAACTTCCGGACTCATTTCGATAAGCTGCAACTTATTCGTGAAGAAATACTTTCGAATATGTTTATAATTGTAGCTTAAACCGCTGAAATCAACAGAACAGAAACACATTTTTCATCCTTGGAAAGCATGTACTTGTTTTTTTGTTCCTATTATTGTGGGCACTTACGTTGATACGCAACAGTTTTGTGTGGAGTTTAATGATACGCACTTCCTTATATTTCACTCTACTTTCCAAAACACGAATTTTTTTAAATTTGTAACTACTTTTATTTTAAAATCGATTGAGTTGAGGATTATTGCCGTTTCCGGCACTGACTTAGCAAAGATACTGGAATTGGTTCTTCTATGTGGGGATCAGTTAGCTTGCTTTTGACGTTTTCTCACGTCTGTGTAGTTTTCACTGCAGCTACATTTATGGTAGCTTCTTTGCTATGTTTAATAATGCTGGTTCCGCATTCCATGAAAGTTTCCTACGTTGCCCATTTACTGATTTGTTTGGAAATGTAGTAAACAGCACTTCACTATGTCAAGTAGGTACATACTACTTCTTTCTGCAAAAGGTCAGGTGTTTAGTTGTTTCCAGACATTTTCTTATTCTTAAGAGAAAGCGGCGTTCTTCATTAAATATCTGTAGGCTACAAGTTCTGTTCTGTAATGTACCGTTTAATACCTCCCATGGTCCTTAGGAAATTAAAGAAAGACAAATGTTATGTCACCTTTTGGTTATTGTCGACTTACGGCACTACAAACGCTCCTCATCGTAAAAACTGTCACAAATCATCATAAATAATACTATTGGCACGCATCCGATTTCGTATTCGGAAGTATAGCTTACTGGCCGCTTGAAGCACTGCTGTCACAAAGTATAACATAAATTAGTAGGAGTGTCGTGACTGTATGTGTTAAGACTGTGGTGAAGTCCCGTTCCATTCCGTTATGTGCCATTGGCGGCTTGTGTGAATGCAGCCATTTGAAATGTACTGTGGAATGTTTTGATTTTCCGTTCCGTCAAGCGTGAATCGATCTTCACTCTTCAGTATCCATCATACAAAGTTGCTTAACTATAAATGGCGTAATATTCTTGGGTCTAAACTTCAGATGCAGACATTAAGGGGGCATTCTACACCTTCCCTGTCTGTCTGTTCATGTATCCTAGTTCCTCCTCCTCCTCCTCCTCCTCCTTCTTCTTCTCCTCCTCCTCCTCCTCCTCCTCCTCCTCCTCCTCCTTATTCTTCTTCTTCTCCTCCTTATTCTTCTTCTTCTCCTCCGACTTCTACTACTACACTAACTACTACTAGTTCCTTGTCCACTGCTACGTCACCCTCCTCCTCGTCCATCTCCACAACGGACTAAGGCAGTGATTTTGCATATAGCTCCGAGAGTCTAAGCATCGCTAGATCAGTAGCAGAATTGCCCATGTGCGGTGGATTACCGTGGTTAATCTAAACTACACACTATAACAGGTTGTAACACACAACCTTGTGAGAGCAACGTAAATTAAGGACGATGTGAAAGACTGTCGCAGTTTCTGATGGTTTTTTTGCACCAGTGAGACGAGGCAAAGCATTAATTGGAATTGGCCGTAATTGGTTTACGTCTTGTGAGAGTTACTGGGTTGGATTCATTGTCAGGGTCCCTCAAGTCTCCAGGGAACTTCAAAACATTAGCTTGGTAAATGAACGTAAAATACTGCTAGAATTAGGAGAAAAGGTGGCAGGCCCAGCGGGATTGCCCGTGACAAAGAAGAATAAAGCTTTGGCTTCAATGCTGATGGGCGGTAATGTTGAGGTATCCAGAGTTTCTCTGGTCTGAATTTTGGAGGGAGTCGAGTGTGGGTTTTTCAGACCACAGTGAAACTGTGTTAGGGATTCCTGCGGGGTGCGTAGCCTAGAGCGCTTAGACAGCTCTTTCTGTTATGAATGTAATAGTCGTGGTCCAGGAGGGTTTTAAGAATGGCTATTCAAGTACGCAGAGGAAGAAATGTGTAAGGTGCATTGAGAGAGGCTTGATTGTGTTTAGCCTAACAGCATGAACCTCTCAGACGGTAGAGCTCAGAACGCTCTTCATTCCGAGATGGAGAGGGCTAGGGTCTGAAAGTAAGTTCATTCACTTTAATGCAGCCTCACAAATTCCCGTCTCGTTCCATTAGGGCCCGAATCCTTAGATGTGATACGACGGTTCGCTTCCATAACTTTTAACTTACTGGCTTCAAGGTAATTATGCAGGAAACCAGTAAACGACGTTTTACTCTCTTCCTGTCTTTGGATATGTAGAATTTTCCATCAGTAGCTGTATAACAGAGCTCTTATTAGTGAAGTATGTGTTGTACATAATGACACAGCGATAAGCGAGGTTGGCGAACGTTTGAAAGCAATATCGCAAGTCCGGGTGTGTAAGAGGTTTATCTAGAGCACTAATTAGCGTTTCTTTCACATATTTTGTGACTTAAACCATCTAGATCGCCTAATAAATTCTTTGCCGTGGCTGTTCGGCTACTGCAACCGCATACTGAAAACTTGCAAACCAAAGTTCAGCTTCAGTATCAATACCTATACTTAATAGGGTATCAACTAAATTGAAGTTGTTAGTTGACGCACTGATCAGGCATATGACTGAGAGTGAACCTAGGTTTGTAATTGCTTTGGTATCTGATGGCGACAGTAGCCAAAACGGTATACTTAACCAATTTAATAGGCGATCTGTTCACAATGATCGCTACCTGCAACAGAAAATTTATTCCCGTACTCATAAGTACCTTTCACAAATGGTACCGTAATCACTTATCATTCCGAACTCTCCACCCGACGAAAAAAAAATCAATTTCACTTTTTTCGTGTGGCTTTATATAGATCATGAAGGGTTTCGTTGCACTGTTGGGCACTGATGGTGACCATAGGTTACTCAAACATTAGCGAACATTGAACAATGTCATTACCATAACCCGGACTCCTGTAGTTTGAGATCCTTCGGCTTCGGGAAAGCCGTCATGCTTCCATTGCGTGCTGGAAGTCATTCCTTCTGGCTTTCTGTGACACGACGTTTGACCGCCTACTACTGCACTACTTCACGTACAACAAACTACGTTGCATTCCCTGTCCTGATTACACAGCAAGCACGGTATCACTGATAATAAACTTTCTCCATTTTATGAGGACGATATGATGACACTAGTTACTCTCCATTGTTAACGTGAACTAGTTAAGAATGTTTCGTCGACTGTTTGCCTGATATCGACACCCGCAGTCTATTGGACACAACTCATCAGGGCTTGCCAGGATGCGGCAATCCGCCGATCACTCGTCACCGCTGCGGAACTTCCCTCATAGTTTTCCACACACACACACAGACAGACAGACAGACAGAGAGAGAGAGAGACAGAGAGAGAGAGAGAGAGAGAGAGATTTACATAAAAAAAATAACTGCTCTCCTTTGTGTGTCAATAAACTAGATTTCGTTAGTCGCTAAAAACCGATCAACGCTAGATGATCCTTTATGAACGGCTCTTATATTGCTTCAGCCATAATCACACCAATGCCACAGACAGTAGAACCAGACTAAAAAAAGTCGGACAGCTGCAAACCCTCGCCTAAACACATACAATGTGGTGTGTGCTAAGCTTGTAAGGGTGTTGCAGACTAGGTCATCTTGAGAAATGATCCTTAAGAAAAAATGTCGATACGCTGCACCGTTTCCCGCGGTACTGGTGTTCACGTTAGTCGGGATCCCATGGTTTCCATGCTAATGTAGAATCGATTGGATCAGGAAAACCATACGCAGCCTCATGTAGGATCTCAACGACCCCACGTGACTGGCACCCAAGAGGACACACTTACTGTTGACTTGGCCTTTCAGGATTATACAGTCATGTCACGTGCCTTGAATCACAAAATGGGCTCCTTTGCAACAAGAAAAGTATCCACACAGATAGTCTGACGACGTCTGGTACACTCCAGACTATCAGTACAGCGATCGTCCTGCTGTTTGGCTCCGTTTGACACGAGAGCAGAGAGGCCCACTGAGAGTGTTGCTCCTGATGACAGTAACACTGGAGGAAGGATGACACTACATAGTCTTCTCAGACAATTCCTGATTATGTATTGAGCATCTGGATGGATGCAGCTTGATAGTTGGGTGCTGTAATTTACCGTCTAGTAAGGTCATCCGAAGACCAGTGTCAGTTGCAAAGCGATTTAGAAAAGATTGCTGTATGGTGTGGCAGGTGGCAGTTGACGCTAAATAACGAAACGTGTGAGGTGATCCACATGAAAAAGAAATCCGTTGGAATTCGATTACTCGATAAATAGTACAATTCTCAAGGCTGTCAATTCAACTAAGTACCTGGGTGTTAAAATTACGAACAACTTCAGTTGGAAAGACAACATAGATAATACTGTGGTGAAGGCGAGCCAAAGGTTGCGTTTCATTGGCAGGACACTTAGAAGATGCAACAAGTCCACTAAAGAGACAGCTTACACTACACTCGATCGTCCTCTGTTAGAATATTGCTGCGCGATGTGGGATCCTTACCAGGTGGGATTGACGGAGGACATCGAAAGGGTGCAAAAAATGGCAGCTCGTTTTGTATTATCACGTAATAGGGGAGAGAGTGTGGCAGAAATGATACGCGAATTGGGATGGAAGTCATTACAGCAAAGACGTTTTTTGTCGCGGCGAGATCTTTTTACGAAATTTCAGTCACCAACTTTCTCCTCCGAATGCGAAAATATTTTGTAGAGCCCAACCTACATAGGTAGGAATGATCATCAAAATAAAATACGAGAAATCAGAGTTCGAACCGAAAGGTTTAGGTGTTCGTTTTTCTCGCGCGCTGTTAGGGAGTGGAATGGTAGAGAGATAGTGTGATTGTGGTTCGATGAACCCTCTGCCAAGCACTTAAATGTGAATTGCAGAGTAGTCATGTAGATGTAGTTGGGTGGGTAGTTGGGTGGATAGTTGGGTGGGTGGATAGTATGAGGAAGAAGTATGTTGCCAGATTGCATTGGGTACACAAACGAACACTACTACTTCACATACCAGTAATTTGGGCAGCAGCTATGCATTACCTTCAAAGTCTCTTTAACGTTACCATTCAATAAGATAATGCAGGACAGCATGTTGTCCATGCTGTTCTGGTATATCTCGATACTGCATTGTTGGCTTGGTCAGCATGTTCTCCAGCTCTCAACCACTGACATCTACTCATGGGTCTACGGAAGACTGGCAAGGCACTACCCCAACCACCACAGTTGATGAACTCTGGCACTGAGTATAAGCAAAATGGAATGACATAACTGTATCTGTCATCAAAGATCAGTTTGAATCGGTGCCCAGCTGCATTAGAACCATTTTCCTGCTGGATGTGGTAGCTCATTTTGCACCCACTGTAACCCAAAATCGTAAATTTGGACAACTATATTGTACACACACAGTAAGTTAAGTGTCGCTGTTTGCTTTTGTTCGTGTTGTAGCAACTTTAATGGCCAGCAGTGTAGAACAGACATCATGCTAAAGAGTGTATGAAGTTGGTTGACGGACGAATTGCCAAGTGAACCTGACGGGAGGCCTCGGGTTGGACAATTGCCTCCAGGGCGTGACGCTGCACATCTCGGCGTCCAAGATAAAGTTCCTGGAAGTGGCGGAGGAGCTGGAGCTGCGGAAGCGCGACTCGGCGGGCCTGATGCGCGAGTTCCTGGTGAGCCAGCTGGAGGACTTCCTGGTGGACGGCATGCACGTCGACGACCTGCTCACCACGGCCGACCGGCAGGCCATCGTGCGCCACGAACTCGAGAACATCCGCGCCCTGCCCGGCGACTCCTGTGTGCCCGGCTACCCGCAGCACCGCCTCTACGAGGGGCAGTCCATAGGTCGGTACATCACATCTGTACTCCACAAACCACTGCCATGGACGTGGCAATTATCTTTGTCTTTTAGCCAACACCCTGGCGCTTGCCACCAGAGTGACGGTTGTGTGCTTTCCGTTCAGTCCAGGTGTGCCTGCACTGGGGGATCCTGGAGAGGCTATACCCACTGCACGACCACGAGGAGCTGGACAGGCTGGGCAAGCAGTGGTACCGCTCCATCTTCCAACAACAGCCGTTTGGTGAGTGCTCGCCACCTACCCAATATTCAGATCCGTTGAAAAGGCAGTATACTTAAAGCAGAAGCGTTCAGTTGCATTTGCATTTGAAAATAAAAAAAACTATTTTCTTTCACTTTCGCACACTCTCACAGGTTTATCCTGTCCCAAGTCCGATGGGATCCTTTGTTTTTCATGATTCAGCAAATTTATCTTTTAACTTGGGTTAACTGACGACTGTAGCGATAGGAATGGTATTCAGCCCAAGGGATCGAAGTTCCGTGCTCCATTTGTCTGTGGATAGTACAAACTTAAGAGGGTGAGTCAGATGAAAACCTTAAATTTGTAATAACAAATCAAAATTTCGCGCCGTTGTCCTGTAACTTGGGTGGCCACGTGGGTGGCCACGTGGGTGGCCACTTGTACAAACAGCGTACAGAATTACCTGTAGGTGGCAGCACAGTGCAGATGTACACTTACCGTCGCAGTATCAGTGTAAAGATGGCCGCCCCACTTGTGACTTGCACCAGGGAAGAACAGCGTTCTGTTATTCGGTTTTTGTGTAGTGAAGGTGTGAAACCTACTGAAATTCATCGACGAATGAAGGTTCAGTATGGTGATGTCAGAGCAGCAAGTCTGCGAATGGAGTAGGAAGTTCGCAAATTGTGTGACTTCAGTGGAAGATACTCCTCGTCCAGGTCAGGCACAACGAGTTGTGACTCCACAGAACATTGCAGCAGTTGAAGCAATAGTGAAGGAAAACCGCTGAGTGACACTGAATGGCATTGCAGCATGTTTACAGATTAGTCATGGGCCAGCACACCACATTGTGCATGATGTGCTCCAGTTTCACAAAGTGTGTGCAAGATGGTTGCTATGGCAGCTGACTCCTGAAATGAGAGAACGACGTGTCGATGCTTGCGAAGAACTTCTTCGGTGCTTTGAACGAAAAGGTGATGGCTTCCTTGCAAGAATCGTTAGTGGGGCGAAACCTGGGTTCACTTACACCAACCGGAAAGGAAGAGAGCGAGCAAGGAATGGCGCCATTCCTCATCACAAAGTGATTTCCATATGTTTGGACCACTCAAAGACGCAATGGGAGGAAATAAGTTCCATTCTGATGAAGAGGTACGCCACGCGGTGCATGAATGGTTGCGCGGACTACCAAAATAATTTTTTTCTAAAGGAATTTATGCAATTCGTAAGCGCTGGAGGACTTGCATTGAGCGTGGGGGAAATTGTTGAAAAGTGATACAGGTTTGTACCATTTCTGCACAATAAATAATATTTAAAAAAAATATTTGAGGTTTTCATTTGACTCACACTCGTAGTTCTGTGTGTAATCGTATTCTAACTGTTCGCAGTCGCGTTTTGCTGAGGAGGAGATAGAGACCCAGCCAGTCATTTACCTAAACGAACGTGGAAATCTGCATAAAGGCCACATTCGTGCTGACTAGTATACCAGAAGAACAGTTGGTTTTGTCACACGTTAATTTATTAAGCACGAATGCATGGCAGAGGTGGTGGCAGACACTATGTGGGAGCCGATGCGAATCACCGTGTGGTTTACTGTTGTGATTCAGAGTGTGTACGTTCCCAGGAGTGTCAGTCAATATACAACTTCACAGAAGGGCTACCAAAGTACAATTATCGATATTCTATCTTAGCAACAGACATCACCGCACACCATTCAGGACAGGAACAGGAAATGGGAATGTGATAGCCGTAGAGAGGGTATCCTTTGCCACACTTCATAAGGGGATTGCGGGGAATATGTGTATCAGTGTTATCCAGAAATGGTTACACTGTTTCTATTAAAAAAAGAACATAGTTACGTGAGAATCTTTACTGGCAGCTGATCAGCATTGTTATATTTCGACATAATACCACTAGCGTAATCATCGTACTGTGGGATCAAGTTTTGTGTTCCTATATAGAAGTCTGCCGCCTGGGAATTAAACGAGCGTGTGGTAGTAGTCTTCAGCTCGTCGACATTATGAAAATGCTGACTGGAAGATACGAATTTCAAAGCGTAAGGAAAGTTGGATATCACTGGGAGGAAGATCAGGACTCTACATCCGAAGTCCTTCAGAACAGCCGTTTGCACCGAGCCATACGTGGTCTGGCATTGTCATAGACCAGCACAATACCTGCATTGAGAATTCGACGCCTCAACTATTTCAAGGTCCTACGTAATTTCTGTAGTGTTCGCAGTAACAGCCAGCGTTCAGTGTTTCTCCCCTGGATAGGAGGCCAATGAGCAAAATGCTCTTGGTGTCCCAACGCTGTGCACGTCACTTTCCGTAACGACACTATGTGTATGAATTTGGTCCTACGTGAGTATAAACTGTGACGCCAGTGCATCGATTACGGCTTCGTTACCGTGAAGAACCCTCCTTTCATCGCCTTTGACAATCCAGTCGAAGAACTCGTCGCCGTCATAATGTTACTGCTGTAGACGTGTCGAAATTGGCTCTAAGCTATTGTTTGCTTTCGGTTGTCTGGTTTTTCGGCAGCCACCTGGCATACACTTTCTTCAAAAGCAAGCGCTCAGTGATATTTCATGCAACGGCTTTCCAGGAAGATGACGTGTTTCTTGTCTTCCGCAAGGTGTTTGATGCAGTTCCTCACAGTCGTGTAATGAACAAAGTAAGAGCATGTGGACTGTCAGACCAACTGTGTGATTGGATTGAAGAGTTCCTAGATAAAAGAACGCAGCAATGGAGAGAAGTCTTCCGACACTCCCGCAGGGGAGTGTCGTAGGACCGTTGCTATTCTCAATATACATAAATGATCTGGTGGATAAGATCGGAAGTTCACTGAGGCTTTTTGCAGATGATGCTGTAATACATCAAGAAGTTGCAACAATGAAAAACTGTACTGAAATGCAGGAGGATCTGCAACGAATTGACGCATGGTGCAGGGAATGGCAACTGAATCTCAATGTGGACAAGTGTAATGTGCTGCGAATACATAGAAAGATAGATCCCTTATCATTTAGCTACAATACAGCAGGTCAGCAACTGGAAGCAGTTAATTCCATGCATTATCTGGGAATAGGCATTAGGAATGATTCAAAATGGAATGACCATATAAAATTAATCGATGGTAAAGCAGATGCCAGACGGAGATTCATTGGAAGAATCCTAAGGAAATGCAGTCCAAAAACGAAGGAAGTAGGTTACAGTACACTGGTTCGCCCTCTGCTTGAATATTGCTCACCAGTGTGGGATCCGTACCCGATAGGGTTGATAGAAGAGATAGAGAAGATCCAACGGAGAGCAGCGCGCTTCGTTACAGAATCATTTAGTAATCGCGAAAGCGTTACGGAGATTATGTATAAACTCCAGTGGAAGACTCGGCAGGAGAGAGGCTCAGTAGCTCTGTACGGGCTTTTGTTGAAGTTTCGAGAACATACCTTCACCGAGGAGTCAAGCAGTATATTGCTCCCTCCTACGAATATCTCACGAAGAGACCATGAGGATAAAATCAGAGAGACTAGAGCCCAAACAGAGGCATACCGAGAATTTTTCTTTCCACGAACAATACGGGACTGGAATAGAAGGGAGACCGATAGACGTACTCAAGGTACCTTCCGCCACACACCGTCAAGTGGCTTGCGGAGTATGGTTGTTTGCTCATGACTTTCGAACCGTGCACCTGACGCAACTGAAGAACTTCGGTCGGTGCTACGTTTTATGCATCATGAAACTTTATCACAGACCGGATCTCGCAGTCGACGGGAGAAAGAGTAAGAGCCGCCAATTTCTGCGCCTGTTGCAACGCTACTGGGGACGCTAGAAATCTGTCCGGGCGTCACATGATCATTACGCAACGGCTTTGCCGCGCAGGCGCTATTTTCCGGCTAAACACATTTACTTAAAAAATCGGAAAACTTTAGTTCTGGACGATTCTTGTATAAGTTGCGCCTTCCATAGGCGCAGTGTTTGTTCACGTAAATGACCGATGGGGCAGAGACATGGTACGGCTCGCTCCAGCCTCTCCGTGTCACTGCCGCTATTCAGAAAACTGTCCTGGCAGTCTACCAGATTCCGCCGGTAATATTAGCGGCACTATCCCCCGCCGAAAGCTGGCACCGAGAGAGCGTAGCGTGTAGCCGAGTAGCTTCTGCAGTCCAGCGTGTCTGACGCGTCCAATTACCCAGAATTTGCTGGCGTCCGGCCGCCTCACGTCCTAAGTTCTCTTTGATATTTCGGCAGACAGACTCGTTGTCATCTTCAAGTAGTTCGTGATGGCCTTAACGTACTCAGGTCGGTGCCCTGTACAAGTTGCCCGCTACCCTCTCACTCACTCAGATCCTGTGCAGCCGCCGCGGTAGGTTGTAGGGGTGGCGACTGGCAGTCTCCCCGCTATCGCCGCCGGGTGCTATCGTTGTACTGTACGGGGCTCGCAATGCCCGCCACCGCCTGCATGGACAGTTACAAGAGCGGGGTGACGGACGAGGTAACGGTCAATGTATGTAGGACGCAGAACCGAGCCGAGCTGAACAGCGGTCACGAACAACAACCTGAAGATGGCAACGAGTGTGTTTGCCGAAATATCATGGAGAACTTACCAAGTTGCCCAGGTGGATACTTGAGAATTTCAAAAGTCAGATATACGCCGAGAGAGCTTTTCTTCGTTGTGCTTCGCAAGTATTCTGGAAAATGCCTGGCTTCAAGACGAAATTGGTTTTAGAGATTGGCCTCCAGTTTATGATCGTTGGTGTGGAGAGGGTGCGGTCGGCTGTTCCCCGAGACTAATCATCAACTCCAGTTTGCTTTTTTCGTCGCTATATTATTTACATAGAACGTGCATTGAAACACAGAATGTGCTATGAAATGCGAAAGATTTTTTTCAGTTTGGTAGCTTTGCAAATGTGAATCGCTCCTATGCACGTCCCCCATATTATCGTAATTCGTGACAACACTTCTCTTTCGCACGATACCATTATTTGAATATACGTCTTGTAATGTATTGTCATCGAACGTGCTGACCATTACAACGTCTCTCACGTACTTTCATCAACATCTGCTTTTTTCTGTAACCAGATACACATTCAAGCTGCTTAAATGTGTAGTACTGCACAGGAGGAAGAAACATTGACGCATTCGGTCTTCGCTGCGTGATTCCTCACGTATCAGCAATACGAAAATGTCTGTCACATTTCGTCCTGCGCATATTGCAGACAGTAAATGAACGTTAAAGAGTGGCAATCTGGCAACACTGTAATCGCATGTACAGTTACTATTTCTGTCAGCAGAGTGTCATAGTACTGTGCAGTTGTTGCAGTGGATCGCGTTTTGGGTTAGCCTACAGGAGGTCAAGGATTCGACTCTGCGGCGAGGCGTATTTGTTTTTATTAGCTAAATGTAATCATGCGTGATACGGTATCTGATGTCTTCATAGTCATACAGCGATTACATTGGGTCGTCTATGTACTACAAACATAAATGGGAGTACAATCGTTTTCACTGGTCATCATTTAAAGAAGCCTTCTCCACGTCGAGGACGTGAATTGTTTCTCACCATAGCATGTACTAAATTCCAAACCTCTTTCCTGTCTACCTCCCCCAATAGACCCATCAATTAGTACCAATTATTATTATTGCTACGTTCAGGTCCATTACATTTCGTTATGGCGTTACGTCACCAGTAGGGCTAGAAACGTCCTTTGCAAATGATTTCCAAAAATGTACTATGTAGGTGTCAGATTAAGAAACGTTATATGCTACAGTATTATGTGGCAGAATGAAATTGGCAAATAAAATAATTCGCCTTGACCCAGAATCGAACCCTCGACCTCCTGTATGCTAACCCAGATAGCCATCCACAGCACCAATACTCCAGTATACAGACAGAGGTAGTAACCGTACATAAGATTACAGTATTGCGATATGCCAAGTCTTTAACGTCCATTTACTGCCGGAAACATGCGCAGGAGATTTTTTGAGAGACAGTTTTGTATTGATGGTATGTGAGGAATCGCGCTGCGAAGTCAGTGTGTGCGAATTTTTCTTCACCCTGTACGAAAGACAAGTAGTAGTTTAATGTTGTTACCAAAAGATCTCGAAAAGTTCTTGATGAATTTACTCCAAATTTTTACACGATGTTCTAATAATCGTTTGGGCAGAAATATGCTACATTTTTTTAAATATATATGGCACATATGTAAACAATAAAAGGGAAATGTTGTTAGTAAAAATCTCAATAATTTCTTGACTAATTTATTTAAATTTTTACACGGTGCTCTTAAAGATTCAGCACCGACATTGCCTGTTCTTTTTTAAAATGTATGTAATGAATAATTGTGTATCAAATACTTGAAGGGGAAACGTTTTAACAAAAATCTCTAAAAGTTCTTGACCGTCAGACTTCAAACTGTTACACGATACGCTGCTAACACTGCCTACGCGTAATTTTAAACATAAACTGAATTCACAACAGTGTGCTGCTTCGTTTTCTGTGTTGCAGTCAGTTTTAAGACGAAAGAGGAATGTTGCATTTATGGCTTACCGTCTTATATTAGAATACTACTTTACTATGGTTTCTGAATCGCCCGAATTTTTGCAGCCCTACCCGTTCACAGATTAAAACTATGGGAAATACTCTCCATTGAAGCTACTGCTTTCACAGATCCAGCAGCTGAAAGAGCTCTCCTGAAACCCTTATGTTAATCATCCGAACCTATTTATCCACTCATTTTAAATTTCGTCATATGCAATCGATAATTCGATTGAAGGAACAATAAACAAGGCTTAAGGTAAGGCAGAGAGAGGGGAAGAGGAGATAACAGCAAGGGGAGGGGGAGAGAATGGACAGAGAGGCCGAAGGAAGAGATGGTGACAGAGGGAGGTAAGGAGGAGGAGGGGACAGAGATAGGGGGTGAAAGAGATAAACAGGAGGACAAAAAGAGGGGAGGTGGAGATGGACACAGAGATTCATATTTAGCAATTGCGAAGCATTGCCGGGTTCGCTAGTTTTTCTTTAAGTCAGAGAACTTCACTCTGTTTCGCCACGATGTGCTGACGACGTCGGTAAACTTACTGATTAGTTTTTAAACCTGTTCTGGAAGTAAATACGATAACCCGTTCCGAAAAATTCATTAGCAAGTGTCGAAAGTATTAGAGAGCTATTTTCTCTTCAGTGTAGTAACTGCTACGATTTGTCCTCTTGCCAGTATAAACAATGAAGAGCATAACTGACCAAGAACACATTATTTTGACTGAAGAGTACCGTCTAGTGGAGGGAGCAAAAGTAACAGCATTATAGCACCTCTCAGCATCACTCTCGTTTGCCACAAGTCACACAGTCCTGCCGACGTATATTTCCTTAGAACCTACTGAGCACGAACAGGCCATGGACGGATATATGTGTCATGCCCAGTTGAAGAGTTAATTCCTGGAGAGAATTCCACTCACTTGGTTGTATCATCGTCCGAGAGTTGCTGCATTATCCAGCGAAAAACAGGTCTTCCGGTAGTCCAATATGTTGTGCACAATATTCGCTACACCGAAGAAAGATAAGTACAGATCTTCTGAAATGTGTCTTATACCAACACGACAGTCGCCTTTAACCAAACCCTCATCAAATTCTAGGCACCAAAACACCTGATTTATCAGAACTACAGTCTCTGTATAAACTTCCTTTAGTTGGAATGACTAACAGCTCGCGATGTTTTCTTTAAACGTTTTTTTCAATCGCGGCCCATGTATCAGTCACCGCTTCTATCTCGAAACTACAGCTCCGGCTGCTTTTGAAAGCATTCTCTCTCTAAACGTGGAATATAATTCCCGTAGGATATTTATACCTCTGAGAGAGCTCTTTTTGCCTTACTTACAGAAGCACCCTCGTGTTTCCAGCTTATAATGCGTCTGTTTCGTGTGAAGACTGTCAGTGACTGAAATGTCCCCCGTCTGCGTTAAGGGCGCTGGCCAGGATGACCCGAGTGGCCGGCTCCCAGCCTGCTGCCTTTGAGTCGGCAGGATTTCTTGTCTCGGATTTATTACCCTAGGGACGCTTGCACCACTGCGCCTCAAGAGGCAGCTCCCCCATGATGTTGGATACGCTCTGGCGAGGCGTGGTCAGTTCGTAGGCTGCGGTCATAGTGGCACTGACAACGGCAGTTCGCAGACGCCATCCCCAGGGTTCGTCCGACAACATCGGTCGACAGCTTGGTCACAGTGATTCCGATTTCCATCAATTTTTGGTACGATGGACGCCACGACGCTTCTGTGATTAGGGACGAGTGCTCGATTGCTGCTTTTGCTATTAAAACAACACCGAACGCCTGTAGATGAACTACACTACTGGCCATTAAACTAGCTACACCAAGAAGAAATGCGGATGATAAACGGATATTCATTGGACAGATATATTATACAACAACTGACATGTGATTACATTTACACGCGATTTGGGTGCATAGATCCTGAGAAATCAGTACCCAGTACCACCACCTCTGGCCGTAATAACGGCCTTGATACGCCTGGACACTGAGTCAAACAAAGCTTGGATGGCGTGTACAGATACAGCTGCCCATGCAGCTTCAACACGATACCACAGTTTATCAAGAGTAGTGACTGGCGTATTGTGACGAGCCAGTTGCTCGACCACCATTGACAGGACATTTCCAGCTGGTGAGAGATATGGAGAATGTATTGGCCAGGACAGCACTCGAACATTTTCTGTATCCAGAAAGGCCCGTACAGAACCTGCAACATGCGGTCGTGCATTATCCTGCTGAAATATAGGGTTTCGCAGGGATCGAATGAAGGGTAGAGCCACGTTTTTTTTCCCTATGGAACTTAACATCTTAGGTCATCAGTCCCCTAGAACTTAAACCTAACTAACCTAAGGGCATCACACACATCCATGCCCGAGGAAGGATTCGAACCTGCGAGCGTAGCAATCCCTCGGTTCCGGACTGCAGCGCCTAGAACCGCACGGCCACCGCGGCCAGCAGCCACGGGTTGTAACACATCTGAAATGTAACGTCCACTGTTCAGAGTGCCGTCAATGCGAACAAGAGGTGACAGAGACGTGTAAACAATGGCACCCCATACCATCACGCCGGGTGACACGCCAGTACGGCAATGACGAATACACGCTTCCAATGTGCGTTCACCGCGATGTCGCCAAACACGGATGCGACCATCATGATGTTGTAAACAGAACCTGGACTCATCCGAAACAATGACGTTTTGCCATTCGTGCACCCAGGTTCTTCGTTGACTACACCATCGCGGGCGCTCCTGTCTGTGACGCAGCGTCAAGGGTAACCGCGGCCATGGTCTCAGAGTTGATAGGCCATGCTGCTGTAAACGTCGTCGAACTGTTCGTGCAGATGGTTGTCGTCTTTAAAACAACGCCATCTCTTGACTCAAGGATCGAGTCGTGGCTGCACGATCCGTTACAGCCATGCGGATAAGATGCCTGTCATCTCGACTGCTAGTGTTACGAGAAAGTTCGAATCCAACACAGCGTTCCGTATTACCCTCCTGAACCCAGAGATTCCATATTCTGCTAACAATCATTGGATCTCGACCAACGCGAGCAGCAATGTCGCGATACGATAACCGCAATCGCGATAGGCTACAATCCGACCTTTATCAAAGTCGGAAACGTGATGGTACGCATTTGTCCTCCTTACACGAGGCATCAAAACAACGTGTCACCAGGCAACGCCGGTCAACTGCTGTTTGCGTGTGAGAAATCGGTTGGAAACTTTCCTTACGTCAGCACGTTGTAGGTGTCGCCACCTGCGCTAACTTTGTGTAAATGCTCTGAAAAGCTAATCACTTGCATATCACAGCATCTTCTTCCTGTCGGTTATATTTCGCGTCTGTAGCACGTCTTCATGGCGTAGCAATTTTAATGGCCAGTAGTGTATATATGCCTCGAGAAGAACATGGAGAATATCATACACGCCTTCCTCAGTTTTGGAATAACCGGACATATTTTACGAATTAGATGAAAAGAGAGGCGTGCTATTGCATACTGGAGATGATTCGTGGTGACATTGAAAAGCAAGGTAAAAACAGTGTGTCCAGCTTCAAATATATTCAGCGAAACTGACACATGTCAGTTAATGTCCATTGACTGCCAGTCAACTTACGTGACAGACAAATTTTCGCATAAGGTTCCCTGGACACCTAAAACACAAAGTGGAAACACATACGCCACATTTGTAAACTGCCATATAACTGGATCATCACAATAATGGCATAAAAATAACAGTAAGTAGCAAGAAACAATCTGCAGACATCTATGCCCACGTACTACAACCCAATAAAAGATCCACTACATTCACCTTAAGCATCAAAATTGGCATTCGCCATCTTTCTCACTTGAACATACAATTTTTTGAGGTTATAATGTAAGCCTAAAATTTCTGACAAAGGTTTTGCCCGAGTTGCATATCACTTGCTACATTAAGCATATATATGAGGCTGAAATGGCTAGACCGCCACAAATCAAGTATTAAATGTGGGAATTCAAAATTTCTGGCAGATATGACTGTGCTGAGCTGAGACTTCAACTCGGGACCTTTGCCTTTGCCTGCAAGTGCTCGACTTGAGTACTTGGCCATGAAAGGCAGAGGACCAGAGTTCGAGGCTCGGCACGGCACACAGTTATAATTTGACAGGAAGTTTCAAATCGGAGAACTGCAGACTGAAAATTTCATTCTGGAACTTTAAGTTGTTCGAAACTTGGGAGTTGCCGATAAAGTAGGGATTTCAGACCACAGATTCAGAGACATATTTATACCTATTACGAAATTTCTCATCTTCTGGATGCCATAAACTCATTTCTTCTACTAAACTTGAAAGTTTCTTACAATTTACCTTAGAGTGCGAACTTCACCACACTGAACTGAAGAAAAAAAATTGATTTGAATTCTGCCGACAGTTGTCGGAAGTCTGTAAATTCGGGCTTTGACCGATTGCGCTGAGACCTTACACGTATTGGCGCATGTTAGCAGAAAACAGTTCATGTGTTAACATCTTTGTAAATGCTTACGGAAAATCTGCTGTAACTCTTCAGGCTTTCCCGGCGATCTAATGACATCTTGGGTTGTCGGGTGTTCTGCCGGATATCAGCGTCGTACTTGCACGATATTTCGGTCACGTAGCTCGTAACCTTCATCAGGTGCGACCTGAGACTACTCCTCGAGTGGATCTGGTCCAGTATTTATGCCTATGGCTTTCCCCCTCCACCAACTGCTGCAGGCGCTTCCTCTGTGGTCCGCAGCCATCCCCTGCGACCTGCTGGAGCGTTGCTGCTCCGTTTTCCGTCCGCTGCGGTTCTAGGTGTTCCCTCTGTGGTCCGCGCCCACCAAACCCGCTCCTGGGTGTTTCATCTACGGTCTGGGGTACCAAGCGTTCGACCTTCGGTCCGCGCCCGCTCAGCACCACCTGTTGGAGCGTTGCCGCTCCGTTTTTCGTCCGCTGCGGCTTTGGATGTTCCCTCTGCGGTCCGCGCTCACCAGTCCCACTTCTGGGTGTTCCATCTTCGGTCTGGTACGCCTGGCAGTCCGTCAGGGGCTCGTTTTCCATCTCCATGTCTCTGGTTCTTCTGTTTGTGTAGTGTTGCCGCTGGCCCCGCAGCTCCTTTAACAATTCCAGAGCCGGATCACAGGCTCTGCTTAGCTGGTACCCTGTGTCACGGTTCATAATATCGTCAGCCATTTTTATTTCTATCCATTCTCTTATAACACTGACCCAAAATCTGGGTGTTTGTGCTAGAATCTTGGTACCCTCATACTTCATGGCATGATCTAGTTCTAGACAGCGTTCAGTAATGGCTGACTTAGTCACCTGTCTTAATCTAGTGTGTCTCTAATGTTTTTTGCCCCTGATCTCCACAGTTCTTGTCGTCTGGCCAATGTAGGACATGCCACATTAGCAAGGTATATTGTAAATCCCTGGTTTTCGTAACCCCAGGGCGTCTTTCACACTCCCCAGCAGCCCCCCAATCTTGTTGGATGGACAGAAAACACACTTGATATTGTGTTTACGGAGGATCCTACTGATTTTGGCAGAAATAGAGCCTGCATAGGGCAGATATGCCACCTTCTTTGCTCCATCTTGGTCTTCAGGAACCTGTGGTATAGTGGCTGGTTGAAGTGCCCTCTCAAGTTGTCTGTCCGTGTACACATTCTTGGAGAAAACTGTTTTGAGATGTTCTATCTGATAGGTAGATTCTCTTGGTCTGACAGGGCATGTGCTCTGTGGACCAAAGTCTTCAGAACCCCATTCTTCTGTGCAGGGTGGTGACAGCTGCTGGCCTGCAGATATAAATCAGTGTTTGTTGATTTTCGATACACACTGTGGCCAATTGATCCATCTGCTTTCCTCTGGACTAGTACATCCAGAAATGGCAGCTGGCCATTCTTCTCCAGTTCCATGGTGAACTTGATATTAGGGTGGCATGAGTTAAGATGTTCAAGAAACTCATTGAGCCTGTCCATCCCATGTGGCCAGATCATGAAGGTGTCATCCACATACCTAAAAAAGCATGTGGGTTTAAATGTGGCAGTCTCCAATGCCCTCTCCTCAAAACTCTCCATAAACATGTTCGCAACCATAGGGGACAGTGGGCTGCCTATAGCTACACCTTCAGTTTGCTCGTAATATTGGTTTCTGTACAGGAAATACGTGGATGTCAGTGTATGACTGAACAGGTCCAACAGAGCACCGTCAAATTTCTCTGCAATCAGTACTAGTGAGTCCTTCAGTGGGAACCTGGTGAACAGCGATACCACATCAAAACTAACCATTATATCCGAGTCTGTGATGTGCAGTTGCTTGAGTTGTTGCAGTAAATCTTCTGAGTTGCGGATGTGGTGAATACATTTCCCCACATACGGAGACAGGAGACCTTTCAAGTACTTGGCTGTTGTGTACGTAGGTGCCCCAATATTACTGACAATTGGACGTAGGGGCACGCCCTCCTTGTGTATTTTGGGCAGACCATACAGTCTAGGTGGCACTGGCGCTTTTTCCCGTAGTCCTCTGATGCTCTTATCGGGCATCCCTGTTTCCTTCAAGAGAGCACTAGTCTTCTTGGCCACCTTGTCCGTGGGGTCACACTCCAGAATTCTGTATGCAGGGTCCTCCAAAAGTTGGCTTACTTTCTCATCATAATCCACCTGCTGCAAGATAACAGGGGAGTTCTCTTTGTCTGCTGGCTCACCGCTCGCTCACCGATAGATCTGTACCTACAGACTGGAAAATTGTGCAGGTCGCAGCAGTGTTTAAGAAGGGTAGTAGGAATAATCCATCGAACTACATACCTGTATCATTGACGTCGGTTTGCAGTAGGGTTTTGGAGCATGTGCTGTATTCAAACATTATGAATCACCTCGAAGGGAACGATCTGTTGATACATAATCAGCATGGTTTCAGAAAACATCGTTCTTGTGCAACGCAGCTAGGTCTTTATTCGCACGAAGTAATTGCCGCTATCGACAGGGGATCTCAAGTTGATTCCGTATTTCTAGATTTCCGGAAAGCTCTCGACACCGTTCCTCACAAGCGACTTCTAATCAAGCTGCGGGCCTATGGGGTATCGTCTCAGTTGTGCGACTGGAATCGTGATTTCCTGTCAGGAAGGTCGCAGTTCGTAGTAATAGACGACAAATCATCGAGTAAAACTGAAGTGATATCAGGTGTTCCCCAGGAAAGCGTCCTGGGACCTCTGCTGTTCCTGATCTATATAAATGACCTGGGTGACAATCTGAGCAGTTCTCTTAGGTTGTTCGCAGATGATGCTGTAATTTTCCGTCTGGTAAGGTCATCCGAAGACCAGTATCAAATGCACAGCGATTTAGAAAAGATTGCTGTATGGTGTGGCAGGTGGCAGTTGACGCTAAATAACGAAAAGTGAGAGGGGATCCACATGAGTTCCAAAAGAAATCCGTTGGAATTCGATTACTCGATAAATAGTACAATTCTCAAGGCTGTCAATTCAACTAAGTACCTGGGTGTTAAAATTACGAACAACTTCAGTTGGAAAGACCACATAGATAATATTGTGGGGAAGGGAATCCAAAGGTTGCGTTTCATTGGCAGGACACTTAGAAGATGCAACAAGTCTACTAAAGAGACAGCTTGCACTAAACTCGTTCGTCCTCTGTTAGAATTTTGCTGCGCGGTGTGGGATCCTCACCAGGTGGGATGGACGGAGGACATCGAAAGGGTGCAAAAAAGGGCAGCTCGTTTTGCATTATTACGTAATAGGGGAGAGAGTGTGGCAGATATGATACGCGAATTGGGATGGAAGTCATTAAAGCAAAGACGTTTTTCGACGCGGCGAGATCTATTTACGAAATTTCAGTCGCCAACTTTCTCTTCCGAATGCGAAAATATTTTGTGGAGCCCAACCTACATAGGTAGGAATGATCATCAAAATAAAATACGAGAAATCAGAGCTCGAACAGAAATGTTTAGGTGTTCCTTTTTCCCGCGCGCTGTTCGGGAATGGAATTGTAGAGAGATAGTATGATTGTGGTTCGATGAACCCTTTGCCAAGGACTTAAATGTGAATTACAGAGTAATCATGTACATGTAGATCCTTTGGTAGCGTCCATCCATGCCGTGGAACGGTCCAGTCGTTCACTGGTGTTCGTCTGGACCCCTGGTCACGTCGGAATTCCCGGAAATGAGCTTGCTGACAGCCTGGACAAACAGGCTACACGGAAACCACTTCTGGAGATGGGCATCCCCGCAACTGTCCGGCTTTCGTTATTACGCCGCAAGGTTTTTCAGCTTTGGGAGACGGAATGGCAAAATCTGAGTACGCATAAGAAACTGCTAGCCACTAAGGGGACCACGAATGTGTGGAAGTCCTCGATGAGGGCCTCTCGCAGTGACTCCGTGGTTCTCTGCCGGCTCCGCATTGCCCGTTCATGGGCGACCCACGGCTGGCTCCTGCGCCGTGAAGTCACCTCAGTGTCGGTGCGGGGTCCTGTTGACAGTGGCCCATATTCTGGTGCACTGTCCTTTGGCTGCCCTGCGACTTCATCTCTGGTTGCTGGACTCGTTATCATTGATTTTAGTAGACAACGCCTCATCGGCTGATTCGATTTTACGTTTCATCCGTGAGGGTGGGTTTTATCAATCGATCTGAGTTTTAGCGCATGTCCTTTGCCCGTCTGTGTCCTCCATCCTAGTGCTTTTACGGTGGAGGTTTTAATGTGTTTCAGGGTGGCTGGCATTTCCTTTTTATTTTCGTGGTCGTCCAGCCACAGTAATCTGATTCCTTGTTTTACTCTCTTCTGTTTCTTGCGTCTCTCTATTTTCTTGTCCACTTTTGTTCCTTTTAGTGTTCGTTGCCTTTCCTTCGTTCTTGTGGTCTTTCCTTTCCTTTCCTTCCGTTTTGTGTTATATGTCTCGTCTGTTTTATTCTCACACTTTTGGCATTGTTTTATTAGGAACAAAGGACTGATGACCTCGTAGTCTGGTCCCTTTCCCCCTCTTTTAAACAAACCAACCATTAACGCTGCGCTCGCCGCTCTCGTGTTGTGCAGAGGACATCCGGCTGTACTTCGGCGACTCGGTGGCGCTCTACTTCAACTTCGTGAGCTTCTACACGACGGCGCTGCTGGCACCCATGGCGCTGGGTTTCCTGCAGCTCTTCCTGTCCTACGAGACGCTCGCCTTCTTCTGCCTCTTCAACGTCATCTGGGTCACCGTCTTCCTAGAGGTCAGCACTGCTAGCTTTATACGGTGCTCACCCCGGTTTGTGACTTGTCTCGTTCCTTCTTTAAGAAAGTAATATACTGTGTAGTTCAAATAATTTGCTGTAGATCTATACTTCATGCTAATAAGAAGAAATAACAAAGTTCGCTCCACAATGACCTCACTATTACTGCCGCCTTACGTGAATAACTCATAATTTTTGTCGACGCGAAAGGTATAATTATCGTATTGTACGAGAGATACGAATATATATGTAACCGAACATAGCAGAATCAACAGAAAACGTGGATGCGACTCTGTCAAAGCTATTAGCTGGTTCCAGAATGAGATTTTCAGTCTGCAGCGGAGTGTGCGCTGATACGAAACTTCCTGGCACATTAAAACTGTGTCACGGACCAAGACTCGAACTCGGGACCTTTGCCTTTCGCGGGCAAGTGCTCTACCTTCTGAGCTACCGAAGCACGACTCACTGCCCGTCCTCACAGCTATTAACTGGTATTTTTACAAACTGTCTTACGCTGGATTTTTGGATGCTACGCCTTATCCAATTTTTTCCAAAAGTAAAACGGCTCTAGAAGTGCGATGTTCCTGTAAGGAAATCTTTTTCTGAAAAACACACATGTGTTGACATCGAATATGAGTTGAAGCATTTGTGATACGTCCACCGACGACAGCACAAAAATATCCAGGTAGCTGTGATCGAACAAGTTTATTTATGAAAGATGAATAGCACATCTGCCAACGGCTTCGCCGCAGTGTTAACACAGGTTCCCGTCAGATCACCGAAGTTAGCGCTGTCGGGCTCGGCTGGCACTTGAATGGGTGACCATGCGGTCTACCGAGCGCTGTTGGCAAGGAGTAGCAACTTGATTGAGGAGCTGCTTTACCTAGAAGTAAATGAATCCACTTCATTTACTTCCGGTACGATGGACGTGGAAGAATTATGGGCAAATTTTAAACACATTGTAAATCACGCATTGGACAAGTATGTGCCGAAAAAAGGAGTTACGGACGGAAAAGACGCACCGTGCTTTAACACCGCAATTCGGAGAATACTCAGGAAACAAAGGCAGTTGCACTCGCGGTACAAGAAAGATCGGGAGAATCAGGGCAGGCAAAAGTTAGTAGAGATTCGTGCTGCTGTAAAGCCGGACGTGAGTCGTGCTTCGGTAGCTCAGTTGGTAGAGCACTTGCCCGCGAAAGGCAAAGGTCCCGAGTTCGAGTCTCGGTCGGGCACACAGTTTCAATCTGCCAGGAAGTTTCAGTGTTGTTGTTGTTGTTGTTGTTGTTGTTGTTGTCTTCAGTCCTGAGACTGGTTTGATTCAGCTCTCCATGCTACCCTATCCTGTGCAAGCTTCATCATCTCCCAATACCTACTGCAACCTACATCCTTCTGAATCTGCTTACTGTATTCATCTCTTGGTCTCCCTCTACGGTTTTTACCCTCCACGCTGCCCTCCAAAGTCAAATTTGTGATCCCTTGATGCCTCACAACATGTCCTACCAACCGATCCCTTCTTCTAGTCAAGTTGTGAAATAAACTCCTCTTCTCCCCAATTCTATTCAATACTTTATCATTAGTTATGTGATCTACCCATCTAATCTTCAGGATTCTTCTGTAGCACCACATTTCGAAAGCTTCTATTGTCTTCTTGTCCAAACTACTTACCGTCCATGTTTCACTTCACTACATGGCTACACTCCATACAAATACTTTCAGAAACGACTTCCTGACACCTAAATCTATACTCGATGTTAACAAATTTCTCTTCTTCAGAAACGCTTTCCTTGCCGTTACCAGTCTACATTTTATATCCTCTCTACTTTGACCATCATCAGTTATTTTGCTCCCCAAATAGCAAAACTCCTTTACTACTTTAAGTGTCTCATTTCCTAATCTAATGCCCTCAGCATAACCCGACTTAATTCGACCACATTCCATTATCCTCGTTTTGCTTTTGTTGATGTTCATCTTATATCCTCCTTTCAAGACACTGTCCATTCCGTTCAACTGCTCTTCCAAGTCCTTTGCTGTCTCTGATAGAATTACAATGTCATTTCTTCTCCATGGATTTTAATACCTATTCTGAATTTTTCTTTTGTTTCCTTTACTGCTTGCTCAATATACAGATGGAATAACATCGGGGAGAGGCTACAACCATACCTCACTCCCTTCCCAACCAATGCTTCCCTTTTATAGTCCTCGACTCTTATAACTGCCATCTGGTTTCTGTACAAATTGTAAATAGCCTTTCGCTCCCTGTATTTTACCCCTGCCACCTTTACAATTTGAAAGAGAGTGTTCCATTCAAGAGAGTACTCTACAGCATAGGCTCCTTACTTAGCTTGCATTTATCGCGAATCTCTTGGCCAACGTAAAGTCCCAGTGATTGGAAAAAAGCGCAGGTGACGCCTGCTTATAAGAAGGGGAGGTGGACGGATCCTCATGATATCTTGCGACTCACGGATGCCATATTCCTTGACTTCCGGAAAGCGTTTGACTCGGTGCCCCACTGCAGACTCCTAACTAATTACGAGCATATGGGATTGGTTCCCAAGTATATGAGTGGCTCGAAGACTTCTTAAGTAGAACGCAGTACGTTGTCCTCGATGGTGAGTGTTCATCGGAGGTGAGGGTATCATCTGGAGTGCCCCAGCGAAGTGTGGTAGGTCCGCTGTTGTTTTCTATCTACATAAATGATCTTTAGGATACGGTGGATAGCAATGTGCGGCTGTTTGCTGATGATTCTGTGGTGTACGGGAAGGTGACATCGTTGAGTGACTGTAGGAGGATACAAGATGACTTGGACAGGATTTGTGATTGGTGTTAAGAATGGCAGCTAACTCGAAATATAGATAAATGTAAATTAATGCAGATGAATAGGAAAAAGATTCCTGTGATATCTGAAAACTCCATTAGTAGTATAGCGCTTGCCACAGTCACGTCGATTAAATATTTGGGCGTAACATTGCAGAGCGATATGAAGTGGGACAAGCATGTAATGGGAATTGTGGGGAAGACGGATAGTCGTCTTCGGTTCATTGGTAGAATTTTGGGAAGATAAGGTTCATCTGTAAAGGAGACCGCTTATAAAACACTAATACGAGCTATTCTTGAGTACTGCTCGAGCGTTTGGGATTGAGGGAGGACATAGAAGCAATTCAGAGGCGGGCTGCTAGATTTGTTACTGGTAGGTTTGATCATCACACGAGTGTTACGGAAATGCTTCAGGAACTCGGATGGGAGTCTCTAGAGGAAAGGAGACGTTCTTTTCATGAATCGCTACTGAGGAAATTTAGAGAACCAGCATTTGAGGCTGACTGCAGTACAATTTTACTGCCACTAACTTACATTTCGCGGAAAGACCCCGAAGATAAGAGAGATTAGGGCTCGTACACAGGCATATAGGCACTCATTTTTCCCTCGTTCTGTTTGGGAGTGGAACAGGGAGAGAAGATGCTAGTTGTGGTACGAGGTACCCTCCGCCACGCACCGTATGGTGAATTGCGGAGTATGTATGTAGATGTAGATGAAGTAGCGGCTCCGGTCTCGTAAAGTGATGTACCACTGGGAGAGCCGAGTGCTGACCACGAGGGCCTCCTTCTCCGCATCCAGTTACGCCTTTAGGCTGAGGATGGCACGGCGGCCGATCGGTCCCGATTGGCCTTCATGGCCTGTTCGGACGGTCACATCTGCTCAAATGTGGATTCAAACAAAACTTAAGGATATGCGAAAGAGAAGTAAGGAATAAAACATTAAAGAACTTTATAATTTCTACATGAGAGCATTCAAATCTGGTGATATTGGTGGTCACGCACTTCAGAACGATCCGCCAATGATTCGATTTGTTCCTGGGAGAGGTCAATTGCGCCATGAACTGGTGAAGAAGTTATTGTTTCCAGGCCTGAGAATGTTCGAAGCAGCGATCTTCATGCGGTGGACGAGCAGTGTCAGGACACCTCAGCATTACTCGCTAATTTTTGCTACGTGACGTAGACATTCGAGCGTACTTCTCTCTCATGTTTCTTACAAGGCCTGAAGCTGACGACGTATGGCCTTTTAACATTTTGTAGAGTGATAAAGCACTCTTTGCGCTCATTGGGGAAGTGGACATTGACAGTTGTAGCATTTAGGGATCGTATCGCCAACGAACGTTCATGAAGTTACCCTGCATAGTGAAAGCGTCACCCTGTGGTGTCGCTTCGCGGCACAGTTTATGAGTAATCCATTTTTCTTTGAGGAAATCGGACCCCAAGTATCAAGGATATGCAGCGTGAACGCGCACGTTACTGTGACTTTCTTCGCCAACATGCGATCTCTACTCCACGGGAGACAGATGCTTTGTAGTAATTTGTTTGGTCCACGATGGAGCTCCACCTAACGCTGATCGTAAGGTAACTATTACTTCGTAACACTTTTGGAGAAAACCAAAACATGTATCGATCGTTCCAATCTGACTGACCACAAATATCACCAGATTTGAACCCTCTCATGTGGAAATAATTATGTTTTTCTTTAAATGGTTTGTAGTGTGATTGTCCTGCAGTCATCCCTTTTTCGTGGGGGCCCTCTCGATACCAAGATCAAAATTCAACCGAGCACCCGTTTCAGCTGTGCTGAGACTGTTCCCCATCAAGATGTTCAGCACTCCATTTAAGTCTGATCCAGCATTAAGGGGAGCCTTTGAAATGGACCATATAAGCAGCGTACAAAACAATAAGGCATTATACAGTCATCATGAAATCGCTCTGGGGAGAACTGGAATACCAATTTAAATGGGAATAGCAGACCAGTTCCTTATTTATTATTGTGATCCCAGTCATACAGATGCCAGGAGCTTCATGAAGCACAATCACAACCCTTTTCTGGTAATGGAAATGATCGTATGGCATTGTTGGCCGGGAGGCCCCGTTGAGGGAGTTCGGCCGCCGTATCGCAAGTCCTTTTTAGTTGACGCCACTTCGGCGACTTGCGAGTCAATGATGATGAAAATGATGATGGACACACAACACCCAGTCCCCTGCCAGGAATCGAACCCGTGCCCCCTGCGTGATAGGAGGCAACGCTACCTCCTCGCTACGGAGGCGGACACCCTTTCTGTCAACAGCAACTTTCTTGGGGGCGTGAAGTAATATTCTTTGACACTCACAAAGCAGTGGGCTACTAACAGCCACGATTCAATGATCTACATCATGTCGATCAACCGCTTTTCCGCGAGCCCAACAACTGAGATGCTTTTCCGCGAGCCCAACAACTGAGATGCTTTTCCGCGAGCCCAACAACTGAGATGCTTTTCCGCGAGCCCAACAACTGAGATGATTTCCCGCAAGCACAACAACTGAGATGATTTCCCGCAAGCACAACAACTGAGATGATTTCCCGCAAGCACAACAACTGAGATAGAGGTCATTGTGGGATACGAGTACTCACTGTATGCACAACCATCACAGTAAAACGTATGCTTATGAAAATACACAAAATTCGTTAATTTAATAACTGCAATGCCCCAAACTTTGCAGTTATTCTTACGATATTGGTAGGGGGAGAAACATTTTGCAGCTTGTCTGTATGATTTTTCCAGTTGAAGCTTTCGAAGAAGTACGTCCAGGAAATTAAACCTTTCTGCCTTCTTCAGTAGTTTGGTTTTGTTGATACTGTTCTTAGGCTGACAAGTGGCTTGATGCAGTTCTCCATGCTAGTCTGATTGCACAAGTGTCTTCACTTCTGCATAGCTACTGAATGTTACATCCCATTATCTTGCTTAGAACAGTCCATTTTTGGCTTTACCTCTACAATTTATTACCCCTTACACTTCCTACCATTACAAATTCAGTAGTTCCTGATGTCTCAGGATGTGTCCTATCAACCATTCTGCTGTTCTAGTTATGTTTGCCATAAATGATGATTCCTCTCCCTTCCCCCATCCCCCTGTGATTCTATTCAGTAGCTTCTCACTGGTAATGATAGGTAGCCACTTAATGCTCTGCACTGTTGTGTAACACTGCATTCAAAAACTTCTATACTCTTCTTTTCTGCAGTGTTTATCGTCCATGTTTCTCCTTCTCGTAAGCCAAAAGACTAGATAATTACTTTCAGAAAAGAGTTTATGCTGTACCGAAGCTTAACGCTTGTGGTGTCAGCAGCGAACATCACATCAGTGCTTTGAAGTTGGATAATACATGGGGAACAATTTTCTCGAAGACAGACAGCGATGTTCCGACCGTCCACCGTGAGGCAATTCAAGCACCACTACAGGCCTCACAGAAAGACACGTGATCGAAAATAGGTCGGCTGTAGTCTAGCGCCAAATGATGTTTAGGTTGGCGCTCGGACCGGACCGGACCAGACCAGTTCGCTAGGAGTAGGTTTGCTGCGTCAGACGCAGATTCCGGAAGGATTCCAGCCGATTCCGGAAGGATTCCATCAATCAGGATTCTCACTCAAGAGCCGCCTCCACATCACCGTTGCTATTCACATCCGACTTCATGATCTCCGAATTCCCAGCTGTGGATTAAGTGCTCGAGGCTGCCTCACTGAAGAAGACAGGAAGTCAGGAAGACTTGACATGGCAGACTTATAAACTTCTGATTTTTTTTCCTGTTTAACTTTCAAATGGGTAGTCTCTGGACTTAAACAACTTTGCACCCTATGGGACAGACGTTGTTCATTCAGTTCTTACATTAACTCTGAGCATCCTATTGTTTGATTATTGGACTTATGACTCAGTGACAGTCTCCCTGGCCTTCAGCTGCCTGAAATGATGTTGCTCTATTTCGAGGAGGATATTCGAAATCCTGTAGGGCAATCAAACTATAAACCATTTAAAGAAAAACATAATTATTTCCACATGAGAGGGTTCAAATCTGGTGATCTTCGTGGTCAGTCAGATTGGAACGATCGGTAAATGTTTTGGTTTTCTCCAAAAGTGTTACGAAGTACTAGTTACGCGTTCACGCTGCATATCCTTGATACTTGGGGTCCGATTTCCTCAAAGAAAAATGGATTACTCATAAACTGTGCCGCAAAGCGACACCACAGGGTGACGCTTTCACTATGCAGGGTAACTTCATGAACGTTCGTTGGCGATACGATCCCTAAATGCTACAACTGTCAATGTCCACTTCCCCAATGAGCGCAAAGAGTGCTTTATCACTCTACAAAATGTTAAAAGGCCATACGTCGTCAGCTTCAGGCCTTGTAAGAAACATGAGAGAGAAGTACGCTCGAATGTCTACGTCACGTAGCAAAAATTAGCGAGTAATGCTGAGGTGTCCTGACACTGCTCGTCCACCGCATGAAGATCCATGCTTCGAACACTCTCAGGCGTGGAAACAATAACTTCTTCACCAATTCATGGCGCAATTGACCTATCCCAGGAACAAATCGAATCATTGGCGGATCGTTCTAAAGTGCGTGACCACCAAGATCACCAGATTTGAATGCTCTCATGTAGAAATTATAAGGTTCTTTAATGTTTTATTCGTTACTTCTCTTTCGCATATCCTTAAAAAATGTTTCCTCAATGTTTCTCTGCCGTATGGTTACTCATTTTTCAAGAGGGCCCTCTAAAGTTGTGAAAGTTGAATTGTAACCCTCCTATATTTGTAGCACGATATTCCAAAAGCTTTTATTCTGTTCTTGTCTGAAATATAACTGTCTGTGTTTCACTTCAGTTCAAGCCTACACTCAAGGTAAATACCTTCTACTTCGGCCATCATCACCTGTTTTGCTGCGTACATAGCAAACTTATCTACTGTATTTAGTGTTTCATTTCCTAACACAATTGCCCGAGCATCTTCAGAATTAATTCAACTTCATACCATTAACCTTGTTTTACTTCTGTTGATGGTAATCTTGAAATTATTTTCAAAACGCTACCCATATTTTCAGATGTTCGACGTACATTGCCGTCTGATGCACTCCAATTCCTTCGTCAAATTTTTCCTTCTTTTCACTTCTTGCTTATTCTACAGATTGAATAACATTCAGATGTCTCATTCGCTTCTCAACCACTGCTTTCATGTTGTTCGATTTTTATAACAGCAGCCTGGTTTCTGTACAAGTTTTTAAATAACGTTTCGCTCCCCGTACTTCAGCCCCTCAGGATTTCAAACAGTATATTGCAGTCAGAAATGTGAAAGGTTTCCTCTGATCTACAGATGCTATAGACATAGGTTTGCCTTTCTTTGATTTGTATTCTAAGATGTGACGTATGGTTAATATTGCCTTGCGTATTGCCACATTTCTCCGAAACCCAAAATGATGTAGCCCGAGATAGGCTTCTACCAGTTTTTGCATTCATCTGTAAATAATTCATGTCAGTATTTTGTAACCATGACTTATTAAAAGTAAAGTGATAGTACAATAATGTTCTCACTTGTCAGCGCCCGTCTTTTGGAATAGGAATTACTACGTGCGTGTTGAAGTTTGCGGGTATTCGACTGTGCTATACGTTGCACACTACGTGGAATCATTTTGTCACGGCTAGCCCTCCCAAGAATCTGAATGATTCTGAGGGAATGCTGTCTATTCTAGGGGCATTGTTTCGACTTAGGTCTTTCAGTACTCTGTCAAATTCTTTTCGCATTATCTCCGATCTCATTTTCGTTCTCACTAGAGAATTTTTTTCTTCCTGAGGGCTCCATGTTGAGTTAATTGCCAGTAACCGTATGAAGGCATTGATAGTACTGTCTGACTAAGGTAGACATAAAATTATCCTCAGAAAGATAGTTTTATTCACCTTTATCCATTAGAAAAACGCTGTGTAGATAGCTTCCTATTAAACTTGAGTCGTCTTAGGGACTAATAGTGACAGAAAAGAAGTTGTGGCGAAGGTAGCAGAGAAGCGTAAAATGAGAAAAAAATATGCAAAAAGGATATGGAAATAGTTATTTTGAAACTCGGATAGTCTGAAGCAGGAGTATTCGTTTCTATCTCCTTAAATTACAACAGACGATGATGGTGGAAACGATTAATTAACTGAGGCTTGGTGGAGTACAGAAGAAAGAAGCCCGACAGATGTTAAGCGTACTCTGGCCCATGTTCAGGCTCATATTGTAAACTTTGCATGTTGAATTATCGACTTTATTCATACCTAAGGAGTTCGGGAATAATGTACTTATTGCGCGCCCCAAGAAAGCAAAACCGGATGGACGTGGAAAAATCCCGCTCAATCAGCCTGGTGTATTCAATAACAATAGTCGCACTAGCTGTTCTGAATTGGGTTAGAATATCGTTTTATTTGGTCTTTTTCAGTACTGCACATTTTCAGTTGTATGATTTACCCCGTCCAACGAACATACTTGAGTTAAAGTCAGAACTTGTGTTGATAACACTTTGTTAAAATAGTGTTATGTGTAGGATGGACTTCAAACATTACGCCAAGTGTTGCATGAGAAGTTTGTGACTTAACACACACTTAAAAGTATAAAGCATGCAGGGGTAATGCACAGAGACATCTCGTGACCATCTGGAATAAATACACTATTCAATCATGAAATAAGAGATTCGATGTTGGCATAATCCTGCAACTAGTTATTGCAATAAATTTACTCTTCTTCGAGATTTCACCACGTAACGGTGTATTTTCAAACACAATTTTTTCGAACATCATATAACTCTGCGTCGGTGTGCTCGTCACAGCATTTTGTTCCAGAATTTTCGAACTGGAACATGTCTGATTAGCTAAATCATTCAGGGGAGTGGAAACTTCAATTTGTGATCGCAGCCTACCGTGTAATTTAATTTGCTGAAATTTATTTTGCGTGTGCGATCTGAATATGCATTTATTTGGCGTCGTTCACATAACGTGTTGTAGTCGTATTCATCAAATCAGTGATAATTACTAATAACATTAAATATGGAAAAATGGGAGCCAGCTGCACGTGGACTAAATCCCGATAAGCCATGCAGAGACCATATTAACAACCTAATCTGTTAACCACTATTAAAACTTCGACTTGTTTCCGTACCCTTAAATCCAGTATCCGATATACAGTCAAGTTGTACTGCTGTTCCAGTTTGAACAGGTGTACTACAACTTTTTCCTTAATTCTCTAGAATATAGTTTACATAGATTTCCGTGGTTAGAATTCTTTCATTAACATGCAAAACCAGTTACTGCATTCAGTTTACCAGTTTGATTTTATTGACGTTTACGAAAATGCGGTTGTTCACATAAGAGTTAAAATGTGGGCGCATAATACAAAAGCTGAAACTGACTTTTTTCGAAGGAGCAAGCCTTCCTTATCAGAATTATCCAACAAGAATCAGAATGAGATTTTCACTCTGCAGCGGAGTGTGCGCTGATATGAAACTTCCTGGCAGATTAAAACTCTGTGCCCGACCGAGACTCGAACTCGGGACCTTTGCCTTTCGCGGGCAAGTGCTCTACCAACTGAGCTACCGAAGCACGACTCACGCCCGGTACTCACAGCTTTACTTCTGCCAGTATCCGTCTCCTACCTTCCAAACTTTACAGAAGCTCTTCTGCGAACCATGCAGAACTAGCACTCCTGAAAGAAAGGATACTGCGGAGACATGGCTTAGCCACAGCCTAGGGGATGTTTCCAGAATGAGATTTTCACTCTGCAGCGGAGTGTGCGCTGATATGAAACTTCCTGGCAGATTAAAACTGTGTGCCCGACCGAGACTCGAACTCGGGACCTTTGCGTACAAATTTGCAGTGACGGATTTGTACCAGTTAGTTGTCTCTGTGATGCCAACTGCTGCTCAGATTGACGCTACAGTACTACGCGCCACAGCCATATGCAGAACACGGTGGTCTTCCGTCTCGGTCTTCATGGGACCATACATTTCTGTGACCACAGCTGCATATGGAATGGCTACTTTCCTGACAAGTCATTCTGCACTGTCGCATAAGGAACATGCAGCCTTTCTTACCGTACCACACGACTCGTTCAATCTCAGTGTGATGTTGATAACTGTGTCTTTGTCGTCTTCAAAGCATTGTTGAGTAACATCAACTCATCACGTCCAATTTCAAAGATAACCAACGCTCACGATCGTTAAAGCAAACCTAATTTGCATCCTCACGATGGCGGTAGTGTGCCGCTCTTATGCGACTAGTGCATAATTTGAATACATGCGATCTTTCAGATGTAGAAACGCGGCCTACTCTTTCTTGGTGTTGCAATTTTTTTCCATAATTTTACTGTGGCAGCAGCGTTATTCACCCCTTTCTGGAAGTAATATCAACGTTAATGAAGAGCGATCATCTTTTTCTTCTAATATTGTAGTAATCGATGCAATTTTTTCTTCTGAACTGTAACAGATTACTTGCAACAAATGTCATGAGAGAAACTATGTGCGACGATACTGAACTAAAATTACGCAAGTAACATATAAGCTACTTCCTTAACACAGTTGCTGGTAACACCCATGTTCCTGTTCGTCAGATAATTTACAATACGTTCCACATCCTTCAGAATCTTGTGGCATACATCTGCCATGTGTACCTACAGTTCCTTGACATACAGACCAACCAAGAAAAGCAATGGGAAGAACAAAACCGCATGGTGCGCCTACATTACATCTACAGAACAACATTCAAATCTGATCAATTTGTTGTTGAGACTGGAGAATCTCTTCCTTCCTGATTCCTGGATGTTGAATGAATAACATGAGTCTCTACCCCCCTCTTCCCCACGATTAGTTTCATCATGAAGTCCGATAGCAACATTTTCAACCGTTACCACTGATTTATTTCAACGCATTTACGTGGCTTGTTGTGACCAGGCGAACTATACGTACATCCATCCGGTCACAGCTGTGGGTCTGTCGCTTGCTCCAAAAAGTGCGCGCTTACGGTCTATCCGATGACATATGCGGTTGGACAAAGTTTTCTAACAGACAGACAATTATGGCGTCCTGAATGGGGTGACTTCAACAGAAACAAGCGTAACTTCAGGTGTGCCCCAGGGCAGAGTAACAGGTCTGCTGCTTTTTACGATTTACGTAAACGGTCTGGTTGATGGTACTGACAGCGGCATTCGACTGTTTGTCGATCATGATGTAGTCTACAGGAAAGTAGCATCACACGAAAGTTGTGATCAAATCAATGAGGATTTGCAGAAACTAAATGCGTGGTGTAATGACTGGCAGTTATATCTCAATATTATTAAGTGTAAACTACTGCGTATAACAAGGCGAAAATCCCCATTAATGTAAGAGTACAAAGTAAATGCCCTGTCTTTGGAAGCTGTAACATCCGACAAGTATCTGAGTGTGACTATTCGAAATCGCCTCAAATGGAATGATCAGATTACACAAGTAACGGTCAAGGCGATCTCCAGATTGTGGTTTATTGGTAGAATCCTGAAGGATGCAGTCCTTTAACAAAGTAAATAGCTTACAATACGTTAGTTCGTCCAGTCTTGGAGTACTGTTCGTCTGTATGGGACCCTTACCAGTGCGATCTGATTAAAGAGATTGAGAAGGTCCAAAGAAGAGCGGCTAGATTCGTGATTGGTACATTTAGCTATCTCGAGAGCGCTACAAATCTCATAGAAAGTTTGAAGTGGGACACACTTGCAGATACACGACGCGCTAAACGGAAGGGGCTGCTCACTAAATTTCGAAATCCGGTCTTCGCCGAGGATGTAGACCATATATTATTACCACCAACATTCAAATCGCGCCATGATCACCATTAAAATATAAGGGAAATTAGAGCTCGTACTGAGGCGTTCAGACAGTCGTTCTTCCCTCGCGGGATTCGCGAGTGGAAAAGAAGGGGGGAAATACGACTTCGGCGCGAATTGTGCCCTCCGCTACGCACCGCTTGGTGGGTAGCGGAGTATATTTGTAGATGTAGAAACTAGAACACATGAAATTTTAGTTCACTTTATTAAATAAAAGAAAGAGAGATTTACTTGGACACTCTTCTTTGCCACTGGAGTACTGGGTAATTTACAACTGTCATGGACCAGCAACCAATCACTAGATGCACTAATTAACAAGCTCTTTCCTTGAGGTATAGTGTTCAATATCAACAACAGTACAAGTTCATCTGAAATCTTGGCAACTCGTTGGTCCTATGCTAGAATGCTGTATCTGAGGTCTCGAACTGGGGCTAGCTCCGGCATGTTAGACATTAAATTAACCTCAACTTCAGGGCGCTCCAGAGCTGGTCTTTAGGAGCGCCTGCCGTACGTTGTTGCGGATTACAGTTAACTTTTGCTGTCTGTGGTATCGACTCGCATTGCCAACTCTGAAGTGACAACACGATCCTCGTATGATACCACATGATTGAAATCCTGATTTCTCGCAATGGCGTTACAGAAAATAGATATTCTCCCAAAGCAACACATTTGGTACTCACAAATCCATCAAATACACATAAATAAAATGCATTTTCTTTTGACGTTCCTTTCTTGGAGGCAAATTTCGAATGTCAGTGAAGATATTGAATACTGAGACCTGCTGCTCCTCTTCTATAATTGTATCATCAAAGACTCTCTCAGCCCTGAAGTATGTTACCGAGCGAAGTCGCGCAGTGGTTGGCTGACAGGACACGCATTTGGGAGGGCAACAGTTCATACCCGCGTCAGGACATCCTGATTTAGGTTTTCCGAGATTTCCCCTAATCGCTCAAAATAAATACCAGGATGGTTCCTTTGAAAGGGCAAGGCTGATTTGCTTCCCCATCCTTGACACAATCCCAGACTGTACTCAGCCACCAATGACCTCGATCTTGACGGGACATTAAACCCAATGAAAATTCGTTCCAGAAGGATGTCCTCGCAGATGCTGAGAGTTTTCCTGAAGCTGTACAGAGGAGATGAGTGACGGTTGGTGTTTCTCGGCAGATGTGGAAGAGGCGGTGCAGCGAGCTGGCCTTTTCCTGGGGGACCATCGACATGACGAGCCTGGACGAGCCGCGCGCCAACTTCCGCGGCCAGATGGCCATGGACCCCATCACGGGCCGCATGCAGCCGCAGTTCCCCCGCTGGCAGACCAACCTCAGGGTGAGTGCGCCCCAACCTGGCTTGCTCTATGCGCTAATCATACTCTTAAAATAACTACATTAGCAGTCAGTGATGTATATCTGCATCTACGAGGGCATACTGTAAAGTAACTCGACCGAATGTTCTCAGCATCGGTTGGGGTTTATTACATGTCATGTACACTACTGGCCGTTGAAATTGCTACACCAACAAGAAATGCAGATGATAAACGGGTATTCATTGGACAAATATATTATACTAGAACTGACATGTGATTACATTTTCACGCTGTTTGGGTGCATCGATCCTGAGAAATCAGTACCCAGAACAACCACCTCTCGCCGTAATAACGGCCTTCACACACCTGGTCATTGAGTCAAACAGAGCTTGGATGGCGTGTGCAGATACAGCTGCCCATGCAGCTTCAACACGATACTACAGTTCATCAAGAGTAGTGACTGGCGTATTGTGACGAGCCAGTTGATCGGCCACCACTGACCAGACGTTTTCAATTGGTGAGAGACCTGGAGAATGTGCTGGCCAGGGCAGCAATCTAACATTTTCTGTATCCAGAAAGGCCCGTAAAGGGCATGCAACATGCGATCGTGCATTATCCTGCTGAAATGTAGGGTTTCACAGGGATCGAATGAAGGGTAGAGCCACGGGTCGTAACATATCTGAAATGTAACGCCCACTGTTCAAAGTGCCGTCAATGCGAACACGAGGTGACCGAGACTTGTAATCAATGGCACCCCATACCATCACGCCGTGTGATACGCCAAGACGGCGTGTAAATAGAACCTGGATTCATCCGAAGAAATGACGTTTTGCCATTCGTGCACCCAGATTCGTCGTGGAGTTCTCCATCGCAGGCACGAGGCATCCCAACGTTTCACCAGGCAACGCCGCTCAACTGCTGTTTGTGTATGAGAAATCGGTTGGAAACTTTCCTAATGCCAGCACGTTGTAGATGTCGCCACCGGCGCCAACCTTGTGTGAATGCTCTGAAAAGCTAATAATTTGCATATCACAGCATCTTCTTCCTGTCGGTTAAATTTTGCGTCTGTAGCACGTCATTTTCTTGGTGTGCCATTTGTAATGGCCAGTATTGTATATTACTCGGTTGAATTTCCCTCTTCAGTAACGCAAGCTGCAACCATCTTCCGCTAGAGGGCTCCGAATTGTAGGGTGTAACATGGCGGCGTGTAACATAACTATGTCGGTACGTGAGAAACAGCGTATTGTAATTGAATTTCTAACAGAAAAAAACGTGCCTCCGTAGAAGAATGGAAGCTTTGTTCTGTGATAATTGCATCGACATCAGTAATGTTCGTGCTTGTAATGAAGGGAACGATGGTGGTAAACTCAACGTGTGCGTCAGAGCTTGGAGTGTTTCCAAAACTTAAAGATCACCTTCGAGATCTTCGATTTGATAGCTAGGAAGCGGTGCAAGCAGAGGTGAGGCTGAGAACCCGTCAACAATGTCAATGGTTCTACAGTGACGGTGTCAACAAACTGGTCTCACCCTGGGAGAAATGTGTTGTTCGCCTGGGTCACGATGTTGAGAAAAGAGGATAAATCTAGGTATGAAGAATAAAGATGTAGAGTGTTAGTAAAATTTGTTTTATTTAAAGCAGCTTTAAGTATTTTCACATAAAATTCGGAGGCATTACTTTTTAGTAAGCCCTCCTAGGTACCTATTCTGCCAGCGACGCTACCGTACATAGCGGAATTGCTTCTCATTTTCCTTCCTCTTCTAGCCACAAATGGAGAGACGGGAAAAAAATCATTGTCTCTATACTTCTGTGCTGGAGTCTCATCTTTCTTATTTTGTCCTGACGTGAGATGATCGCTAGAAGCAGTACAATCGTTATTTACTTTGGCGCAAATGCTGGTTGTCTAAATGATACCCTTGTGAAACTGATAAGGTGCGTATAGGACTATACAGAATGTTGTAGTACTAAACTAAAATTATTCTCTTCAGTGTGGACTACAGGGGTGGCACGGCGTGAGTGCAGTGCTGATGAAGTAAACTATCCAGTGGTAGTCTCTCTACCTCCACGTAAGTACTGCAACCTGTACACACTTTAACCTACTTATTACTTTCAAGCCTTTCCATTTTTAAAGCCCAAGAGCACACACACACACACACACACACACACACACACACACACACACACACACACACACACACACAATTTCTCAATTAGGCAGATATCAGACTGAAATTCCCTTCACGACTCCGTATGTTTTCTAATTTAGCGATCTCTTCTTTTCTTTAAATTGTCATTAACTTCTGTTGTTTTGAGTGTTGTTGATTATTTTCTTCCTCTTCTTCTTTATTAAGAATCCGTTTTACTCTTATAATTTCCAGCAATCTTCTGTAGCACCACACTTATAAAGATTCTCCTCCCTTCTTGTCTAAACTGTTCATCGTTACATTTTACTTTCGTCAAGTACCTTCAGAAAACACAAACATTTAAATTTATATTGTTGACGGCGTTATTTTTATCTCCATTCTACATTTTATATCCTCTTTACTATGGATATCGCGCCCGTTTTTTTGCTTGCGAGATACTCGTCTACTACTTTGTTTCATTTCTGAAAATAATTTCCTTACCTGACTGAATCCACCTGGTTTCCATTAGCTTGCTTCACTTTCATTATTTATCTTATAACATCTTTTCAAGACTATCGAATCCGTTCAATTGATGTCCTCCTTCCGCCCCGACGGAATTAGTGTCATCGGCAAGTCTCAGCTCAGTGTCATTAATGTCTCTGTAGACTAATTTGCTATCGTACCCTAGTGGAGCAAAAAAATTATCTGTGCTATTTGATCGCAGAATTAGAAGTGGTGTCGTAAGTCTTCTGATTACAAGACTACGTGCCAAGGTCCGGAGTGTAAACCCCCAAACCTCTCTGCAGTCTCTCTCAGTGAGGACGACGTGAGAAATTCATCAGATACGGGCATTACGCCCGGCGGCGCCATTACTATTCTTTTCAGGAGTAATTGAACGCTGTTACGGTGTATACCAGTCTTCTCGTATTTCCACCATAACATCTGTGGGCAAGGGGGGAAGGGAAAAGTCTGACATAGAGATGCTTGTGACGAAACATATGTTAACCACTTCATGCGATAAATGGCGATGGGGATGCGACATACATTTGCGGGTCACCATGTTGTGCATGAATGCTTTCTCTCGAGTATTAACGGTGAGCTTGGAGTCTCCCTCCCTGTTATTAGAGACGCTTAAAGTACGCAATGAATCGGGTTTCGCCATTTCTTCCCTTTTCCCCCCTCGTTCTCGTCGTCCTTTCCGTTTTTTCCACACTCCATGATTCACTTTCATACAATGGTGTCCTGCAGGCGTACAGTCTCAGACATCACTTCGAGGCCAAGCTTAGATACTAATAAACTCCTTTTAGCCTCTTCGCCTGTCATACCATTATTTTCCTCTCGCTTTTGTTTACTCTCAGGCCATATTTAGTAGTCATTAGTCATTTCATTCCATTCAGCAGATCCCGTAATTTCTCCTCGTATTCAAGGAGGATAGCGATGCCTGCAAATCTTATCATTGATATCCTTTCACAGCTAAACCTTTCGTTTGTTTCTGTCATTGATTCTTTCATTTATAGGTCAAAAAATAAAACAAAGATTGCATCCCTGCCGCACGCTCTTTAGAATACGGGCAAATATTTGGTGGTCTTCTGTTGTTCTCTCTTGGTTCCTGTGCAGTTGCACATTATCCTTCTTTCGATATCGCTAATGGAATAATTGGTAGACCGAACGACCTGGAATTCGACCGATGTACAAGTTTTTAGGAAATCCGTTGCTTGTTGGGCAGCTACAGATGCAGCAGCTGGGTGAGGCGCCTGTTGTAATAATTCAACGTTCCAGCAGGCATGATGACTATATCCCATTCTAACAGGCCGCGTGTGTTCGTCAGCCAGAAACTCCACAAAATTGGGGTTCACTAACATTGACAAGAGAACTGCCTTGGTGCATCGATCATCGACGTCTTGCTGCAGGGAAACGTTTCCCTGGGTGCAAGCAGCTGATACGCTATTGCCTGCCGATCAGCTGCTAGAGAAGCACAGCAGTAGTCTACCATACAGGTACCCCTCCATCGGCATCTCCACTGCGTAGTATCCAGTGACGTACTGAAATGTGGCGTATGTCGGCAACAGATAACCTAAATAACGCTGTGTTTGTTGGGAAGACCAGCCGCAGAACCCAGCAGTTTCGTCCCCCTGAAGAGGACCACTGCGACGACGACCGAAATGTCTGCTTAATCTTTGTTTTAGCGTTTCATAGCGAAGTGGCCTGACACCCGAAAGTATTCTGTTGAGAGTTTATCTGTGTACCTCTCTCAAGTAAACCGAAAAGGCTTGTCACAAGTCACACTACTTCGAAGGCTTCTCACAGATTTCAGCTGCTGTTCGATTTATTCCAATAACACTCTAAATTATTCCATGCGGCTATACCAGACAATTTTCGTTCTGAATTCATGAACACTCTACGTCAAGATTACATCCTCCCAGCAATTTACAGATTGATTCTTAAAAACAAGAAAACAGCAACTATCCTATTGATAATGCTATGTATTTACACAGTTAAGGCCGTTATGGGTTTCGAAGCGACGGGTTCATCTTCAGACGGCTATTCACGTCTAGACGCACATTTTTCGACTTTTACATTATTTCTCTTCTCTCTGCTCCTTCTTGGGGTGAAAGATCCTTGGGGCGCTTATGCCCTACAGTAAGAGAGATGTTAACAAGGCTTATTTAAGCGTAACTATCCCTAATATAGTTATGTAACTATAACTAAAACAGCCCAACTTTAAAGATTTGTTTACAGTGTGCCTAATCGCTGCTAGGGAGTCACCTTTAAATACCTTGTTTCTAATATCGTTATTTACTGTAAGGCACCACCAACACAAGTACCTTTCACCACAAGAGGGAATATAGCGCAGAAAACGAACGTAAAACATCAATAAATGTGCTCTAGACGTGAACAGCTGCCTGAAGATGAACCGATCAGTTCGAAACGGGTAAGGGCGTTATTTGTACAAATAAATACCATTATCAACAATGTCTGGTTGCTTTTTCCTTCTTTGCAAGCATCAAGTTGAAGTTTGTACACGGCCACTGCCTCAAAATGTCAGTTTCCGATGAAATTGTTCCTAGCAATTGCAAAACGTACATAAAAATAGTCATAAGTACCATGAGCGTCGTTTCATAACAGGGTGACGACATGAGGAACGCAGCGAAAGTGCCAAATACAGCGTGACACACAGCACAAAGTCAAATGATACATCCGCATCAACTAAAAATGTCGTGTGACTACGACCTCCCATCGGGTAGATCGTTCGCCGGGTGCAAGTCTTTCGATTTGCCTCGCGCGTCGATGGGGATGAAATGATGATGATTAGGACAACACAACACTCAGTCCCTGAGCGGAGAAAATCTCCGATCCAGCTGGGAATCGAACCCGGGCGCTTAAGATTGACATTCTCTCTCGCTGACCACTTCTTTGTGTAATCTCATTTTGTTCATTTTTGTTCGTTGCATCTGCTCGGGGCGGACGTCCCAAGAAACGCGTTTCAGTTCATCGTTGACCCATTAACCCATGTTTTTTTTAATTATTGCAGAGGGCAGCTAACCCTCTGTCCGAACACGCTGAGTTACCGTGCCGGCAGTTAATGATGGACACACAAAACCCACTCCCCTGCCGGAGATCGAACCCGGGCCCCCTGCGTCCGCATCAACTGAACCTTACTGTCTCATTTCCGGAACAGCACTCATGTGCAGAGCTACTTTCGCATAACGGGAAATACCAACTCTGAAAATGAGAATTATATTATGAGAGAGAAGCCATTTAAACAGATTATCCGCGCGGAAGGGTCCTGCAGAGCAATGGCGTAACAAGAAAGTCGTCTTCTTTTTTTTGTTATTACGTAATCAGATCGTCGGGAAGTGGCAGTTTGTATGGCTCTCTCAGGGCGGATTCGAATTAGCGTCACGTTGGCGTTCGGGCGAGGGAGGGCCGTTGCCAATTAGGGAGCCGGGCCATCAGCGGGCTGACGGGGCGGCGCTAATTGTCGCTGGCGGGCGACGCGTTCCGGCCACGTCCCGTCCCCTGTACAATGGGGCGAGCCGAGCGCTGCCTGCCCGCCTGTGCAGTGGGACGCGACAGACAGACACATCCTCGCTGCAGCTGGGGCATCGCACTTTGTTCTGGCGGCGCGCAACGCTGACGCCAATGTTACTGCAGGCCTCTGGGTCTGGCGGGGCGCACATGGGCCGAGTCTCCTTTGACATCACAGCTGCCTCCAAAAGCCTTCGGTCAGGGCCGCGGGGTTCTTACTGCCGTTGTCCGCATCGCTATTGAGTTTTCATTCGACCACAGTGTAGCTCGAGGTAATTTTGTTTCCGTGCCTACCAGTATCAACTAACTTTCCTAGGCGATGATAGAGGTGTAATATGTAGGATAAGCTAAGGAAGATTTCAATAAATACAACATGAACAAGCAAATACGGGGAATATAAAAACACATGTCAGAAACTACACTACCGGCTGTTAAAATTGCTACACCACGAAGATGACGTGCTACAAACGCGAAATTTAACCGACAGGAAGAAGATGCTGTGACATGAAAATGAATAGCCTTTCAGAGCATTCACGCAAGATCGGCGCCGCTGGCGACACCTACAATGTGCTGACATGAGGAAAGTTTACAACAGATTTCTCATACACACAAAGCAGTTGACCGGCGTTGCCTGGTGAAACGTTGTTGTGGTGCTTCGTGTAAGGAGGAGAAATGCTTACCATACCGTTTCCGACTTTGATAAAGGTCGGCTTGTAGCCTATCGCGATTGCGGTTTATCGTATCGCGACATTGCTGCTCGCGTTGGTCGAGATACAATGACTGTCAGAAGAATATGGAATCGGTGGGTTTAGGAGGTAATGCGGAACGCCGTGCTGGATCCCAACGGCCTCGTATCACTAGCAGTCAAGATGACAGGCATCTTATCTGCATGGCTGTAACGGATCGTGCAGCCACGTCTCGATTCCTGAGTCAACAGATGGGGACGTTTGCAAGACAACCATCTGCGCGAACAGTTCGGGCGACGTTTGCAGTAGCATGAACTATCAGCAGTATTGCTACTCATAATATACATAAATGATCTTGTGGATGACATCGCAAGTTCACTGGGCTTTTTGCGGATGATGCTGTGGTATATCGAGAGGTTATAACAATGGAAAATTGTACAGAAATGCAGGAGGATCTGCAGCGAATTGACGCTTGGTTGTTGTAACCGCAGAAAAGCCAAGTCTAAATGCAGTTGTTCTCAGACGATACACCAGAAATCATACGGGGAGATAGAGTTAACAGGGGACGCCAGGCGTGTCAGAGGGGTCACAAAAGATAACGACGCAGCCAATAGCCGAGGCGGCGGTCCAAGCGGCCAGGCAGCTGCGCGTGATAAGCAAGGAAGCAGACTCAGCTATTAAGATAAACAGGGCGCTCTGGGCAGGTCCCTTAATAAACAATAACTTGCAGTATCAACACTCTTGGCTAGAGGGAGAAGTCTGGGAGCGGAGAGAGAAAGAAAGAGGGCCCTAGGTGGGGACCGCACTACGTCATGAGGAGCCAATGAAGGGCTCAGGACGCAGTGCGTGACCATATAGGGAGAGGCCCCTCTACCCCTCCACCCAGCTTCTGAAGAAAAGTACTGAAGTTAATACTAAAACAATCCCTAATAAGGAAAAGTTGCACTCGACGCTACGTCATGCCAAGCGCTGGCGGGGTCGAAGGGGAAGAGCTAACAAAACTCGGAGGCACGCCGCTCCGGGGATCTCTCTCTCTCGGGTTTAGGCAGCGACGGTAGTCAGCGTGAGTAGCAGCCGACTTGGGCGGGCTGCAGGCAGACAGTTGGAGATAGTCGCCGATGAGCGCTTAGGCAGCGACCGCGGGACTCTGACGTAGGGTGCTAGTGTGGGCAGCAAAGTGCTGGAAAGTTCTATCAGGCAGCCAGAACGGTGGAAGTCAGTCACCGTCTCTGTAATGGGCTTGGCTATTCTGTAGGTACAATCACTACGCAGTTAGGGTGATCTGTATTCTTTATGAATAAATTAGAACTTTTATAACGTCCATACGAGTTTACTTCTACCAACATCCTAGCCTTGTACCTTCACACCAGGGAATTTAACATCTTAGCCAGATCAAAAATCTCCCTCTCAATTAGGTCAACCGGCTAATTCCCGTTTACGAACCGTGTCGCTCAATCCCTCGCAAAACCCACGCTTGGGACGCGACATGGTGCAGGGAATGGCAATTGAATCTCAATGTAGACAAGTGTAATGTGCTGCAAATACATAGAAAGTTAGATCCCTTATCATTTAGCTACAAAATAGCAGGTGAGCAACTGGAAGCAGTTAATTCCATAAATTATCTGGGAGTACGCATTAGGAGTGATTCAAAATGGAATGATCATATAAAGTTGATCGTCGGTAAAGCAGATGCCAGACTGAGATTCATTCGAAGAATCCTAAGGAAATTCAACCCGAAAACAAAGGAAGTAGGTTACAGTACGCTTGATCGCCCACTGCTTGAATACTGCTCAGCAGTGTGGGATCCGTACCAGATAGGGTTGATAGAAGGGATAGAGAAGATCCAATGGAGAGCAGCGCGCTTCGTTACAGGATCATTTAGTAATCGCGAAAGCGTTAGGGAGATGATGGACAAAATCCAGCGGTAGACTCTGCAGGAGAGACGCTCAGAAGCTCGGTACGGGCTTTTGTTAAAGTTTCGAGAACATACCTTCACCGAAGAGGCAAGCAGTATATTGCTCCCTACTACATATATCTCGCGAAGAGACTATGAGGATAAAATCAGAGAGATTAGACCCCACACAGAAGGATACCGACAATCCTTCTTTCCACGAACAATACGATACTGGAATGGAAGGGAGAACCGATAGAGGTACTCAAGGTACTCTCCGCCACACACCGTCAGCTGGCTTGCGGAGTATGGATGTAGACGTAGGTGTAGACCGTGGCTGCGGTTACCCTTGACGCTGCGTCACAGACAGGAGAGCCTGCGACGGTGTACTCGACGATGAACATGGGTGCACGAATGGCAAAACGTAATTTTTTTCAGATGAATCCAGTTTCTGTTTACAGCATCATGATGGTCGCATCCGTATTTGACGACATCGTGGTGAACACACATTGGAAGCATGTATTCGTCATCGCCATAGTGGCATATCTCCCGGCTTGATTGTTTGGGGTGCCATTGGTTACACGTCTCGGTCACCTCTTGTTCGCATTGACGGCACTTTGAACAGTGAACGTTACATTTCAGATGTGTTGCGATCCGTAGCTCTACCCTTCATTCGATCCCTGCGAAACCCTACATTTCAGCAGGATAATGCACGACCGTATGTTGCAGGTCCTGTACGGGCCTTTCTGGATACAGAAAATCTTCGTCTGCTGTCCTGGTATGCACATTCTCCAGGTCTCTCACCAATTGAAAACGTGTGGTCAATGGGGGCCGAGCAACTGGTTCGTCACAACACGCCAGTTAATACTCTCCATGAACTGTGGTATCGTGTAGAAGCTGCATGGGCAGCTGTACCTGTACACGCCATCCGAGCTCTGTTTGATTCAATGCCCAGGCGTATCAAGGCCATTATTACGGCCAGAGGTGGTTGTTCTGGGTACCGATTTCTCAGGATCTATGCACCCAAATTGCGTGAAAATGTAATCACATGTCAGTTCTAGTATATTTGTCCAATGAGTACCCATTTATCATCTGCATTTCTTCTTGGTGTAGCAATTTTAATGGCCAATTGTGTATAAGGATTTATTCTTGATATTAAAATATTAGAAAAACTGATGTGAACGTAAATCTGAAAATATTCCTTTAGGGAGGTGAGAAAAGATCCATCATTCATGGCTAGTACTACTATATGGTTCCAGAGACCTTTTCAGGTCTCAATCATATATGATGTATATACGCAGACTGAAGCAGTGAATGAAAATTTGTAACGGGGACAGGATTCGCTCGCACCCGGGGCTCCTGCTCGATAGTAGGCAGATGGGCTAACCACTATGCCACCCGCAAACAGCGAGTTCGTACAACTACACGGTCTCCTCTAGTACGCCTCTCTCCTCTGTACAAATTCCCTTCACGCCTCAGCCCATTTGGTAATTCCTCTAAACTTGAGGAGCAGTGGTTAGTGCTTCTGTCTAGTGAGCATGAGTCCCGGGTGCGAATCCTGGGCTTGGCAGAAATTTTCATTCATTGCTTTAGTCTGAATATGTATATTGTAAGTATTTGAGACTAGGAAAGGTCTCTGGAGAAATATAGTCTCATTTGATTAAAGCACCTATGCCTTTGTTTCAGGGAGTATCTCCCGTCTTGTTCAACGCTGAGGTGCTGTTTCAGTATTCGGCTTCATTCATGGCACAAAAATGATTAATTTACCAAACACATTTAGAAGGTACAAAAATAGCTCAAAGTAACCACTTACCGCTCCCATACATTTCCTGACGATGTGTTCCATATTTTGCTGTATGTTGTTGAAAACTCCTGGTGTATTCCATATTTGGTCAAATCCATTTTGGATACGTTCTTTCAAAGTATCTAGCTGGGTGCAGAATTTGAATACACCAAGAAATTTAAATGGCTTCAAAGGAATAAATTCCTTGGTTTCAAATCAGGCTATTGGGCAGACTGCACAGTTGATCCCCATCGACCAAGCCACCTATGCGGAAACTGGTTATCGAGATGATAGCGAACTAACAGTGTGAAGTGAGATGGAGCATCGTGCATAAAGGACATTCACTGGATGACATGTAAAGGTATATCATTAGGTCAGTAAAGCAGCTCATGTTCGAGAGATTGTAGATGCAGTTGCCCTGTAAGGCGTTTGAGAAGGGAGATGGGGTCAGTAATGACTACGATGATCTGATTACACTCCTCACTGTGAGGCTGGACTTCAGCTGACGTGTCTTGTCGCAGCTCAGGAGGGTTTTTATAAGCTCTGTCGTGATCTTCATAGTAACTGAAGATTTCTTGATCTCAAAAGCCACCCTCATGTGTACTGACAAGAAAACCATCTGTTCGAACATGCTAATCTCCAAAACTGCTACGAATTTTCATGGGGTTTTCGCAGGTACCTTTAGCGTACTTTGGGGCAAAGTATAGGCTTTATTTAATCAAAATCGAATCACGAAAAAAGATATCGTAATGTAAAGTTTTAACTAAAATCATCTGTTCAGCTTAATATTTCGGGTGTTAAATGGTCACAACATAGTATACCAAAGAACCTCTTAATTTTCTAGTCTACGAAAGAACCTCTGGATGGCGCTGTTAGTATTTTTCAGCCGAGTGTGCCACAGAAATGATACAGGATTTGGGCTGGACATAATTAAAAGAAAGGCTTTTTTAGTTGCGACGGAATCTTATCAAAAAATTCCAATCAGCAACTTTCTCCTCCGAATGCGAAAATATTTTGTTGACACCGACCTGCATAGAGAGAGACGATCACCACGATAAAATAAGGGAAATCAGAGCTCGTACGGAAAGATTCTGGTGTTCGTTCTTTCCGCGCGCTGTACGAGATAGGAATAATAGACTTGTGAACGTGGTTCGATGAACCCTCTGCCAGGCACTTAAGTGTGACTTGAAGAGTACCGATGTAGATGCAGAATGGCCTAAGTTAAATACCACATCTCTCTATAATGTTTCATGAAGTGAGGGTGTGGGCCACTGTTGATGGTGATCCGTCCTTCAGATGGGGACGTTAATCTTGGTGCCTCTTTGGTGCTACTCGCGAGCAGTAGACTATGTGCCGGCACAGGGTTTCACCCTTTCCGTTCGGTCGTCATCATCATCATTATCAACAACAACACAAACATTACACTACTACTCCTCTCTCTCTCTCTCTCTCTCTCTCTCTCTCTCTCTCTCTCTCTCTCTCTTTCTGTCTCACACACACCTGTAGTCTTACAAAAAATATAACAGGGCATGTTGTAAATAGTGTAAAACAAACTGCTCTCCAATGTAGCATCATAAAAGCAGAAATTTTGATGGGAAGTGGCGCAGGCGAGAGAGTTTTTATATCTTGAAGTCTGCTTACTCGTAATAGCTTACAATTCCGCTTTAAAAGTGTACAATTTCCGGTGAGCTAATGTTACGCCAGGAATGTAAACACAGCACAAGGTCAGACGCTGCGCGTTGCGGGCGTGGACCTTAGTGCCACTTGCTTTGAGTGTGGCTAGCTCTGCATGCCGCCCTCCCGTGTTTAAGTAAAGAAGCTAGCCGTTGATGTTCCCAATAACACTACTACAAGCGTTGTACACAGAGAAGCTCTAAAAGTAAAAAATAATTTCGACTCTTGCGAAGTCCTGGAAACAGCTATAAATAAATACCCGGACAACGCTGGATTTATCAGCTAGTCAGTGAATAATGTCCATGATAGGATCTGAAGAAACACAGCACAATGGCCTAATATGCATTGAAAGACAGTAATCCTTGGCTGAAAGACTGCGTCATTTAATCTTGGCAACCACTGAAGGTAATATGCGTAAAGATTTTCCTGACGAATGTTTAGGATCGGTATGTGATTAACTTCTTCCATTCTCGCAAATTTCCTTGAACTAGTTAGTGAAGTTTCATCCACAGTACGCGCTCAAGCTCGGCAGTTAGTACATTATATGGTCTCCTACCTGCAACTACACTACTGGCCATTAGAATTGCTACACCAAGAAGAAATGCAGATGATAAACGGGTATTCATCGGACAAATATATTATACTAGAACTGACATGTGATTACATTTTCACACAATTTGGGTGCATAGATCCTGAGAAATCAGTACCCACGACAACCACCTCTGGCCGTAACAACGGCCTTGATACGCCTGGGCATTGATTCAAACAGAGCTTGGATGGTACAGCTGTCCATACAACTTCAACACGATTCTACAGTTCATCAAGAGTAGTGAGTGGTGTATTGTGAAGAGCCAGTTGCTCGGTCACCATTGACCTGACGTTTTCAATTGGTGGAAGATCTGGAGAATGTGCTGGCTAGGGCAGCAGTCGAACATTTTCTGTATCCAGAAAGGCCCGTGCAGGACCTGCAACATGCGGTCGTGCATTATCCTGCTGAAATGTAGGGTTTCGCAGGGATCTAATGAAGGGTTGAGTCACGGGTCGTAACACATGTAAAATGTAGCGTCCACTGTTCAAAGTGACGTCAATGTGCACAAGAGGTGACCGAGACGTGTAACGAATGGCACCTCATACCATCACGCCTGGTGATACGCCAATATGGCGATGACGAATACACGCTTCCAATGTGCGTTCACCGCGATGTCGCCAAACACGGATGCGACCATCATGATGCTGTAAACAGAACCTGGATTCATCCGAAAGAAACGACGTTTTGCCATTCGTGCACCCAGGGTTCGTCGTTAAGGACACCATCACAGGCGCTCCTGTCTGTGATGCATTGTCAAGGGTAACCGCAGCCATGGTCTCCGAGCTGATAGTCCATGCTGCTGCAAACGTCGTCGAACTGTTCGTGCAGATGGTTGTTGTCTTGCAAACGTTCCCATCTGTTGACTCAGGGACCGAGACGTGGCTGCACGATCTGTTACAGCCATGCGGATAAGACGCCCGTCATCTCGACTGCTAGTGATACGAGCCCGTTGGGATCCAGCACGGCGTTCCGTATTACCATCTTCAACCCACGGATTCCATATTCTGCTAACAGCCATTGGATCTAGACCAACGCGAGCAGCGATGTCGCGATACGATAAACCGCAATAGTGATAGGCTACAATCCGACCTTTACCAAAGTCGGAAACGTGATGGTACGCATTTCTCCTCCTTACACGAGGCATCACAACAAAGTTTCACCAGGCAACGCCGGTCAACTGCTGTTTGTGGATGAGAAATCGCTTAGGAACTTTCCTCATGTGAGCACGTTGTAGGTGTTGCCACTGGCGCCAATCTTGTGTGAATGCTCTGAACAGCTAATCATTTGCGAATCACAGCATCTTCTTCCTGTCGGTTAAATTTCGCGTCTGTAGCACGTCATCTTCGTGGTGCAGCAGCTTTAATGGCCAGTAGTGTATCTTCTCAAATGAGCCTGTCTCTCAAAAGCGTTGGTGAAGTCACACAAACGTTTGACAACCGCATGGAACCGAACCTGTTGGTTCCAAACCGGGAACGATGATATTTATTCTTAATAGCAATATAACAAAGGATGTTTGCTTTTTTTTATAGTTCATGGTAATAATTAACCTGTGTAGTCAGTGTGGTATGGATAGCTACGATGCCACCGTGTAGGTACAAGTCCCTAGGTTTTCACTAAGACACCGGCGACAGCGCCCTCTAGCCGACGCTGTGCAGCTCTACGAGCGCCGCTCCAGATTCAGCCCAGTTGGTCAAGAGCAGTCGACAAAGCAACTTAGCTTTTACTTCATAGGGGATAAGCCATGACAGACTTCGCGTTTGTTGCTTCAATGATAGTTTGTCCAGCTACTAGTAACGGTTAGCTTTGATAGATGAACGGCTTCGCACCTACGCGCTCATCTGTACGCAAAGTTAAGTAATACTATTAATTGTATATGTTCATACACTAGTAAAAGAGCTTTAACCTATACGCAGTACCGAGGTACTTCACCTTTTCCTGCTTCTACTCGCGTCCTTCGCTCTCGGCCTATTTTGCAGAAGGAGTTCGTTCACAGGAGCAGATCCACGCGCCGACTATCCAGGCGGGATACAAAAGTCAAAATTACGTTGAACTCGATCTCGGTCTTACAACTTTGCCTTTCGTGGACAATGTTCGTACAGTTGCGACTGGGCTATCCATGCAGGAACTGGGTACATTGAAGTTTTTAGTCGGTCGCCAGTCTTGCATTCGTCGCTCAGTGGATAACAAAATTATCAGGGATACCAGTTAGAGACTGATTAACAGTGTAGTTGTTCTTGTCAGCGAGTTTCACACTATTGTACACTATGCTGCAAAGGAAACTTACATCTCCTTGTCACGTTTAATAGTTTCGCGAAACTATATCGATCATCAGATTTCATGTTACCACTGTTTGTAAATGAAGCCCGACTAAATGTGAGAGAGGGGCTTTATCTTAGCCGATAAAACAAATAATAAATATGTTGTTTATAACTCCAATACGGAAAGCTACCCATTGTAAAATAATCACTCTGAATTGTAGCACACAGTAGAGGGAGGTTAATACTTAAGGCCCTGAAAGAACGGACGTCCGGCCCTTAACATTGTTGCACGCCAAGGCAGTTAGAACACATCTTAACGGTTCATCATGCGCCGACAAGCTGCGCGTCCTCATGATCAAGTCACCTGTTGCTGAGCCGTATCAATAAAATATTATTTACTTCCATGCTTGTGGTCGTTTTGCGGTTATCTTTAGACACATAGGCTGATTTCGGTGTTTTGGAGACAACAACTACGATATATCACAATTTTGCACAGTCTTTGTTCCAGTGATCGAATAATAAAAGGTACATCTGCTGTGATTCGCATGTATTAGGACGTGAGATGCTATGGTGCGTAGAGAAGCTTTGTACATTAATGACTAACAGAGTGCAGCATTTACTACTCAAGCCAATCACATTCGTTACGACAGGCTTCCTCAGCTAATATAAAGACTTCGCAGGTCTTAAGTAGTTTTGCCTTTCTCAATTGGGAGAAGAAAGATGAAGAAACCAGCATTGCCGGCAGGGCTATACTGTAAGAAAACGTAGCCGCCGTTGTTACGACCTTTTTGCTAAGTTCTCTTCTCCGTAGACAAATGTGTGTGAGAAAGGAAATGCGACTGGGCGATATTATGTCTTGTAATTCTTTTTACTCTGCTGTCAGTGAAGCGCCAGTTAAATCACAATTAGGTTCAAAAACTTCAAGGTGCTTCTCATCACTTTCATGGTTAAATCCTTGCCTTTACCAATAAGGTTGCAGGCGCTGAACTTAAAGCTGAGAAATTTAGTGATTGTTAGGCAACAATAAAGTTTACTTCATTTTACATCAATAAACACAGATGAGGGAAAGGTTAATTTTACTTACAACGAGTAGCAGAAAGCTGTACATGTGCCACTAGCATGGGAGAAAGAATAATATGAGGAATGTGTTTCTGTAGTTTTGTTGTTGTCTCGGTCATCTTCATATAGTCACATTCTAAAATTTAAGTTCTGTTAACCTTTATACGCCACTTATATCATCAATTACATCTTGTATCCAACTTGTTTTAGCGTTAATTGCTTCACTACGGTCTAAACAAGAACAGTACTTTAAATCGACGGTATGCTACCGAGACGACTTCATAATTGTCGTGCGGTTAAAGAGGGCTTTCATTGTATAATCTAGAAGCTCATCTGCATCCAATCGATGTGCAAGCGGCAGTCACTATCGGGCAATACCGTATTTGTGCCACATCTTATTACCATATGCAAATCGGCTCCTGAACTGGAGAAGTCGCCTACATCCCCTAGCGCGGAAGTAGCTGCTTTGAATGTGGGCGTTGCAGAAAATATTCATTTCCACGTAGGCGGACGAACAGCTGCGTGTTGCGCAATTCCTGACTACAAAGTTGTACGTTCATTTCCTTTATAAAATTCCAAATTGGCGCTGCGGCAACTCATACGACGCTGTTGCCGACCCGTTCATAAGATGCGGACCCTTAATCTCAGTAATTGGCTTTGGAAAAAAGCGAGGGAGGAAGGTTTATCTGTTTAGCAAGAGTAATAGGAGGCAGACTTTAGACTACCTAACACATCAAAACGAAAATTTGTTCCGACAGTGACAATGTTGAGTGTTTATGCAAAAGGTTCAAAGCAATCGTAAAAAGCGTTTTAGACAGGCACGTGCCGAGTAAAACTGTGAGGGATGGGAAAAACCCACCGTGGTTCAACAACAAAGTTAGGAAACTACTGCGAAAGCAAAGATAAAGTCTAAATGCAGCCAAAACTTCTCAGACAAACAGAAGCTAAACGATGTCAAAGTTAGCGTTAGGAGGGCTATGCGTGACGCGTTCAGTGAATTCGAAAGTGAAATTCTCTTGTACCGACCTGACAGAAAATCCTATTAAGTTCTGCTCTTACGTTAAATCACTAAGTGGATCGAAACAGCATATCCAGTACTCAGGGATTATGATGGCATTGAAACAGAGGATGACACACGTAAAGCTGAAATACTAAACACCTTTTTCCACAGCTGTTTCACAGAGGAAGAGCGCACTGCAGTTCCTTTTCTAAATCCTCGCACGAAAAAATGGCTGACATGGAAATAAGTGTCCAAGGAATAGAAAAGCAACTGAAATCACTTAACAGAGGAAAGTCCACTGGACCTGACGGGATACCAATTCGATTCTACACAGAGTACGCGAAAGAACTTGCCCCACTTCTAATAGCCGTGTACCGCAAGTCTCTAGAGGAACGGAAGGTTCCAAATGATAGGAAAAGAGCACAGGTAGTCCCAGTTTTCAGGAAGCGTCGTCGAGCAGATGCGCAAAACTATAGGCCTATATCTCTGACATCGATCTGTTGTAGAATTTTAGAACATGTTTTTTGCTCGCGTATCATGTCGAATTTGGAAACCCAGAATCTACTCTGTAGAAATCAACATGGATTCCGGAAACAGCAATTGTGTGAGACCCAACTCGCTTTATTTGTTCATGAGACCCAGAAATTATTAGATACAGGCTCCCAGGTAGATGCTATTTTTTTTAGTTCCGGAAGGCGTTCGATACAGTTCCGCACTGTCGCCTGATAAACAAAGTAAGAGAGTACGGAATATCAGACCAGCCGTGTGGCTGCATTGAAGAGTTTTTAGCAAACAGAACACAGCATGTTATTATCAATGGAGAGACGTCTACAGCCGTTAAAGTAACCTCTGGCGTGCCACAGGGGAGTGTTATGGGACCATTGCTTTTCACAACATATATAAATGACCTAGTAGATAAGTGTCGGAAGTTCAATGCGGCTTTCCGCGGATGATGCTATACTATACAGTGAAGCTGCAGCATTAGAAAATTGCAGCGAAATGCAGGAAGATCTACAGCAGATAAGCACTTGGTACAGGGAGTGGCAACTGCCCCTTAACATATTGTTGTTGTTGTTGTTGTTGTTGTCTTCAGTCCTGAGACTGGTTTGATGCAGCTCTCCATGTTACTTTATCCTGTGCAAGCTTCTTCATCTCCCAGTACCTACTGCAGCCTACATCCTTCTGAATCTGCTTAGTGTATTCATCTCTTGGTCTCCCTATACGATTTTTACCCTCCACGCTGCCCTCTAATACTAAATTAGTGATCCCTTGATGTCTCAGAACATGTGCCACAAACTTCTCTTCTCCCCAATCCTATTCAATACTTCCTCATTAGTTATGGGATCTACCCACCTAATCTTCAGCATTCTTCTGTAGCACCACATTTCGGAAGCTTCTATTCTCTTCTTGTCCAAACTATTTATCGTCCACGTTTCACTTCCATACATGGCTACACTCCATACAAATACTTTCAGAAATGACTTCCTGACACTTAAATCTATACTTGATGCTAACAATTTTTTCTTCTTCAGAAACGCTTTCCTTGCCATTGCCAGTCTACATTTTATATCCTCTCTACTTCGACCATCATCCGTTATTTTGCTCCCCAAATAGAAAAACTCCTTTACTACTTTAAGTGTCTCATTTCCTAATGTAATTTCCTCAGCATCACCCGACTTACTTCGACTACATTCCATTATCCGCGTTTTGCTTTTGTTGATGTTCATCTTACACCCTCCTTTCAAGAAAGTCCATTCCGTTCAACTGCTTTTCCAAGTTCTTTGCTGTCTCTGACAGAATTACAATGTCATCGGCGAACCTAAAAGTTTTTATTTCTTCTCCATGGATTTTAATACCTACTCCGAACTTTTCTTTTGTTTCCTTTATTGCTTGCTCAATATACAGATTGAATAACATCTGGGATAGGCTACAACCCTGTCTCACTCCCTTCCCACCCACTGCTTCCATTTCATGTCCCTCGACTCTTATAACTGCCATCTTATTTCTGTACACATTGTAAATAGCCTTTCGCTCCCTGTATTTTACCCCTGCCACCTTCAGAATTTGAAAGATAGTATTCCAGTCAACATTGTCAAAAGCTTTCTCTAAGTCTACAAATGCTAGAAACTTAGGTTTGCCTTTCCTTAATCTTTCTTCTAAGATAAGTCGTAGCGTCAGTATTGCCTCACGTGTTCCAACATTTCTACTGAATCCAAACTGATCTTCCCCGAGGTCGGCTTCTACCAGTTTTTCCATTCGTCTGTAAAGAATTCGTGTCAGTATTTTGCATCCGTGCCTTATTAAACTGATAGTTCGGTAATTTTCACATCTGTCAACACCTGCTTTCTTTGGGATTGGAATTATTATATTGTTCTTGAAGTCTGAGGGTATTTCGCATGTCTCATACATTTTGCTCACCAGATGGTAGAGTTATGTCAGGACTGGCTCTCCCAAGGCTGTCAGTAGTTCTAATGGGATGTTCTCCACTCCAGGGGCCTTGTTTCGACTCAGGTCTCTGTGGTTCTCTGTCAAACTCTTCACGCTGTATCGTATCTCCCATTTCATCTTCATCTACATCCTCTTCCATTTCCATAATATTGTCCTCAAGTACATCGCCCTTGTATAGACCCTCCATATACTCCTTCCACCTTTCTGCTTTCCCTTCTTTGGTTAGAACTGGGTTTCCATCTGAGCTCTTGATGTTCATGCAAGTGGTTCTCTTTTCTCCAAAGGTCTCTTTAATTTTCATGCAAGCGGTATCTATTTTACCCCTAGTGAGATAAGCCTTTACATCCTTATATTTGTCTTCTAGCCATCGCTACCTAACCATTTTGCACTTCCTGTCACTCATTTTTGAGAGGTTTGTATTCCTTTTTCCCTGCTTCATTTACTGCATTTTTATATTTTCTCCTCTCATCAATTAAATTCAATATTTCTTCTGTTACCCAAGGGTTTCTACTAGTCCTCCTCTTTTTACCTATTTGATCCTCTGCTGCCTTCACTATTTCATCCCTCAAAGCTACCCATTCTTCTTCTACTGTATTTCTTTCCCCCATTCTTGTCACTTGTTCCCTTATGCTCTCCCTGAAACTCTGTACAACCTCTGGTTCTTTCAGTTTATCCGGGTCCCATCTCCTTAAATTCCCACCTATTTGCAATTTTTTCAGTTTTAATCTACAGTTCATAACCAATAGATTGTGGTCAGAGTCCACATCTGCCCCTGGAAATGTCTTAGAATTTAAAACCTGATTCCTAAATCTCTGTCTTACCATTATATAATCTATCTGATACCTTTTAGTATCTCCAGGGTTCTTCTACGTATACAACCTTCTTTCATGATACTTGAACCAAGTGTTAGCTATGATTAAGTTATGCTATGCGCAAAATTCTACCAGACGGCGTCCTCTTTCCTTTCTTAGCCCCAGTCAATATTCACCTACTACGTTTCCTTCTCTCTCTTTTCCTACCACCGAATTCCAGTCACCCATAACTATTAAATTTTCGTCTCCCTTCATTACCTGAATAATTTCTTTTATCTCATCATACATTTCTTCAATTTCTTCATCATCTGCAGAGCTAGTTGGCATATAAACTTGTACTACTGTAGTAGGTGTGGGCTTTGTGTCTATCTTGGCCACAATAATGCTTTCACTAAGCTGTTTGTAGTAGCTTACCCGCATTCCCATTTTTTAAATTCATTATTAAACCTACACCTGCATTACCCCTATTTGCTTTTGTATTTTTAACCCTGTATTCACCTGAACAAAAGTCTTGTTCCTCCTGCCACCGCACTTCACTAATTCCCACTATCTCTAACATTAACCTATCCATTTCCCTTTTTAAATTTTCTAACCTACCTGCCCGATTAAGGGATCTGACATTCCACGCTCCGATCCGTAGAACGCCAGTTTTCTTTCTCCTGATAACGCCGTCCTCTTGAGTAGTCCCCGCCCGGAGATACGAATGGGGGACCATTTTACCTCCGGAATATTTTACCCAAGAGGACGCCATAATCATTTAATTACACAGTAAAGTTGCATGCCCTCGGGAAAAATTACGGCTGTAGTTTCCTCTTGCTTTCAGCCGTTCGCAGTACCTGAACATCAAGGCCATTTTGGTTAGTGTTATAAGGCCAGATCAGTCAATCATCCAGACTGTAGCCCCTGCAACTACTGAAAAGGCTGCTGCCCCTCTTCAGGAGCCACTCGTGTGTCTGGCCTCTCAACAGATACCCCTCCGTTGCGGTTGCACCTACGGTACGGCTATCTGTATCGTTGAGGCACGCAAGCCTCCCCACCAACGGCAAGGTTCATGGTTCATAGGGGGGGGGGGGGGGGGGACGGACCTTAACATAGACAAATGTAATGTATTGCGAATACATAGAAAGAAGGATCCTTTATTGTATGATTATATGATAGCAGAACAAACACTGGTAGCAGTTACTTCTGTAAAATATCTGGGAGTATGCGTACGGAGCGATTTGAAGTGGAATGATCATATAAAATTAATTGTTGGTAAGGCGGGTGCCAGGTTGAGATTCATTGGGAGAGTCCTTAGAAAATGTAGTCCATCAACAAAGGAGGTGGCTTACAAAACACTCGTTCGACCTATACTTGAGTATTGCTCATCAGTGTGGGATCCGTACCAGATGGGGTTGACGGGGAAGATAGGGAAGATCCAATGAAGAGGAGCGCGTTTCGTTACAGGGTTATTTGGTAACCGTGATAGCGTTACGGAGATGTTTAGCAAAGTCAAGTGGCAGACTCTTCAAGAGAGGCGCTCTGCATCGCGGTGTAGCTTGCTGTCCAGGTTTCGAGAGAGTGTGTTTCTGGATGAGGTATCGAATATATTGCTTCTCCCTACTTATACCTCCCAAGGAGATCACGAATGTAAAATTAGAGGGATTCAAGCCCGCACGGAGGTTTTCCGGCAGTCCTCTTCCCGCGAACCATACGTGACTGGAACAGGAAAGGGAGGTAATAACAGTGGCACGTTTAGTGCCCTCCGCCACACACCGTTGGGTGGCTTGCGGAGTATAAATGTAAATGTAGATGTAGATGAAGAAATGTTAGTGAGAGCTGGGCTGTGGATCTCACCCAGTTTTCACTCTCGGCCTTGTCTCAACACTCTCGTAACCTATAGCTACATTCCGCAGACATTCATCAGGCAACCACACCATACGCATTCACCAGCTATAGACTTTAATGTTTTGCTTAGGGAACAACGAATATTCTTCGCAAAGGGCATGTGTAAATTGGTGGGATGGGGCGACACACACACACACACACACACACACACACACACACACACACACACACACACACACACACACACAGGGGGGCAGATATTCCTTTCGGGAGCACCACATCGTTGTTTTATTTAGTAAGGTTATGATAACTAATGCATTAAGGTTGTTGACTCTTCCCATAAACTGAAATAAATGATAATAAAGACTGGAAGTAGCCTCTGCTTGTCATTATACATAAAAACACGTTTCGGAATCAGTCAAAATGTGGGGCAGGATGTGTCTCTGGAATATATACCAATGGAATCAAGACACATCCTACCCCACAGGCCAGTTTAACTGATTCCAAAACTGCTTTGAGGTACAATAAGATACAGAGAGAACTTCCAGTCTTGTTGGAAATAACTTTCTTGTTTATTGATTCAGAGTTATAGGCAAGTGGAGCAGATGAACTTAATGTTTCGTTGTACAATCATTCATAAATTCCAATGAACCCAGACGTATCCTACCCCACAGGGTGCATACATACAGTTTCAACATTTCCTCCTAAACAACTGGATAGATTTCAACCAAATTTGGTATACACATACTAATTGTTGTCTCAAAGAGATACTATGTAGTAAGTATTAAGTACCTGCTATAAGGGTGTGGGGGTGAAATGGGGGCTTGTAATGCCTGACTTCTGTGCTGCCCTGCATGACTAATATATTGTGTGGGTAGTATCGCAATGCATTCCAGGGGGTTATATGTGTGGATGGGCATGACTGAGCCGAGGGGGTCGAGAAGGAGATGAGATGTACAAAGTGAGGGGGAGGAGGAGATGAGGTGGACAAGGAGAGGGGGGAGGAGCAGGTGAGATGGACAGAGAGGAGGGAGATGGAGATATGTGCAGTGCATGTAATGCACGTGTATGCGGTCAATGCCATGGGGAAAGGTTAGTACATAAATAAATGAATTAGGCACGCAAATAGTAGGTAGTGTAGTAGTGTAGTTGAAGTAGCAGAAGTGCAGTAGTTTCCTATTTGTACTAACACCCTTTCTGAGATGAATGTGTCAACAGCTTGATTTACTGGAAACTGCAGCAGTTTGAGCCATTAGTGTGGCAGAGCAGTGGCTGGAAAATTGCAGCTTAACTTTCCGTCGGCACTGAGCGGCGTAAGGCAACTTGTTCATTCAGATGAGGGAGGAATTAGATCATGTCCAGTTCAATAGTACCAATCGCTACATTGATCTGAAGCCATTTTAAGAAACCATGGACAACTTAAAATTTGATTATCGCATGGGAATTCCTATTGCGAATCATGTCGTAACCACTAGTTTATTTCGCTGAAGCACAAAAGATCACTGCAGCGCTGCAAAGTGTATTTTGTGTGCTGAAGACATTTTTAGACGGTATCAGATATGCGAAGAAAGTTGAAAAAGCTTATTCACTGTTAATTACATCATGCGACGACCGTTAACTACTTGTTTGAAGACCAGCCTAATAGGATATCTATTTAAATACAATCGTAGCAAGTTTTGAATACAGCAACAGTAAGAAGAATACTGCGACTTGCTTTGTTGCTCTCCATGCAAGTGCGGTTACAGTCACTGGCTGATAACGCTCGGTTCGCCGGTTCGGATCCCACCACCTGCCCTTATCATTAAAATTTGTAATTACTGAAACGTTCTGAAACTTCTTTTTTTTATGGAATACTGTAATTTAAGAGTACTAGAACATTATATATAGTTCTTGTTTACGGCCCGGCTATCGTAACTGGAATTTGATTCGGTGGTTTCTGTGAGAGATTATTTAGCAAAGACGCAGGGTGTAACGAACAAAGACATCGCGTTTGCTCCAATAAGGTTAGGCGAAAGCCGTCGCCTTCACGGACAGTAACCTAAATATAGACAATATGACAGTTTGTCGTGTGGTTTGAATTGTCGAAGTACCATTGTATGCAAAGGCACCGGTGAGTAGGATGCACATCAGGCATCTAGCAGTTCCCAGATTGTGACGACCTGGATCTGAGAAATGGCTAAAGAGATTAAACTACGTTGCTGAATACAACAGGTGGTACGACATGACGTGACATGCCTTGTGAACATCTACTACGAACTGAACAAACAACTCAGCACTGGTTTGATGGTAATGGGGGGAAAGTTCAAGAGCCGGGAGAAGTTTCTGGTGAAAATTACCAGAATATTTTGTGATAGACACCAGCAAGTCCGCATAGCTGAAGAAAGGAGGCCAACGCCAGAAGGGCGACGATAAGTTGTATATTTTGACGCTGTATCGACAGTGAACCGTGATATGATTGAAGCCCACAAAGTTTTGTAGCTAATGAAATGCGTGGCAGATGATGTGAAGCACATCTTTTGAGATCCATCACCAGAACAGAGGACATCAAATGGTGCTGTAGCACATAGAGGCAGTCCACCAGCAACAAGAATATTGAAAGACGTACGACAGACTTTGGATTGTTGAGTCGATGACAGCCTTGAGAAACCACCATAGCGTCGTTTGTACGGCGAATAGTAAGATACGAGATGAAAGAGTTACGACGGCTCAGCCGAAATCAGACGGTCGGAATTAACAGCGAGATTTACGGACACAGCCAGGACGAGGTAGCGTTACTAATTCAAGAGAAGGTTCGTCGATCATTGACACCGTTCTCTAGAAGACAAACCAGCATTGAGAAATGGAATCTGAAGATACGAACGTATTCTGAAACCGTCGGACAGCGTGTTTCTCAGTGACAGAGATACAGCCTGTTCCCTGGCCGTTTCGAACCCCGCGCAGAAATACACACAATTGGAATATGGAGAACAGCACGCCGGAATGTTTCCATTGTGGATGCCCTACGTCTCTCTTACGTTATTGTCAAGAAAGGTGGATATGTGATAACTGATTCGGCGCAAGAAATCAAACAATATGGGAAATTTTGTGTAACCGGCGATATAAACCTTTTGCGTCATTTCCATGGTCGTGGCTCCTATGCATCGACGGGGTGTGTACACTATTAACCATACTGCCCTTTCATATCTCGGAAGAAGATTGAGACGGAAAATATGCTATGGACCTGTAAATTATTCTCTGGTTACCAGTGATATGTGCAAAGTCAGAGAATAGACGCGTTTACGTATTTATGGACCTGAAGTAACTAGGGGATGTTCTTGATGTGTGCAGTGATGCGGTGCAAAACTGTTTTTCATATGATCAGTTATCTCTTGCAAATTGCGTATAATGAGGAGGACAATTTAGAACAAGGAGCAACAGAATGAGGCAGTGCAGTTTTGAATGCACTAACATAATATACGGGAAGCTGGACATTACTGTATCTGGCCACCCTGATTTAGGTTTTCTGCGCTTATCCTAAATCTACATCTACATCTACATGGTTACTCTGCAATTCACACATAAGTGCCTGGCAGAGGGTTCATAGAAACCATTCATACAACTTCTCTACCATTCCGCTCTTGAATGGCACCTGGAAAAAAGGAACACGTAAATCTTTCCGTTCGAGCTATGATTTCTCTTATTTTATTATGATCATTATTTCTCCCTACGTACGTAGGTGTCAACAAAATATTTTCATATTTGGAAGAGAAAGTTGGTGATTGAAATTTCGTAAATAGATCTCGCCGCCAAGAAAACCGCCTTTGTTTCAGTGACTGCCACCCAAACTCGCGTATCGTATCAGTGACATTCTCACCCCTACTGTGGGATAACACGAAACGAGCTGCCCTTCTTTGCTCTTTTTCGATGTCCTCTGTCAATCCTACCTGGTAAGGATCCCACACCGCGCAGAAATATTCCAGCAGACTGACAAGTGTAATGTAGGCTGTCTCTTTAGTGGGTTTTTCGCATCTTCTAAGTATTCTGCCAACAAAGCGCAGTCTTGTTTCGCCTTCCCCACAATATTATCTATGTGGTCTTTCCAAATTAAGTTGCTCGTAATTATAATTCCTAGGCAATTAGTCGTATTGCCAGCCCTTAGATTTGTGCGATTTATCGTATACCCAAAATTCATCGGATTTCTTTTAGTACCTATGTGGATGACATCGCACTTTTCTTTGTTTAGTGCCAGTTGCAACTCTGATGATTTTACTAGATGGTAAATTACAGCGTTATCTGCAAACAATCTAAGGGGTTGCTCAGTTGATCACCTAGATCATGAGAGAGAGAGAGAGAGAGAGAGAGCGCCATTTATTTTCATTATATTGCGACAACTCCGGTATCATTGAGAGATCATCACTACATAAGTGAATGAACAAACAGATTATACATTTTCGCACTAATCCTACCAACTTCTTCTTTAGGGCGTATTATGTACACTCTTGGAAATGGAAAAAAGAACACAATGACACCGATGTGTCAGACCCACCATACTTGCTCCGGACACTGCGAGAGGGCTGTACAAGCAATGATCACACGCACGGCACAGCGGACACACCAGGAACCGCGGTGTTGGCCGTCGAATGGCGCTATCTGCGCAGCATTTGTGCACCGCCGCCGTCAGTGTCAGCCAGTTTTCCGTGGCATACAGAGCTCCATCGCAGTCTTTAACACTGGTAGCATGCCGCGACAGTGTGGACGTGAACCGTATGTGCAGTTGACGGACTTTGAGCGAGGGCGTATAGTGGGCATGCGGGAGACCGGGTGGACGTACCGCCGAATTGCTCAACACGTGGGGCGTGAGGTCTCCACAGTACATCGATGTTGTCGCCAGTGGTCGGCGGAAGGTGCACGTACCCGTCGACCTGGGCCGGACCGCAGCGACGCACGGATGCACGCCAAGACCGTAGGATCCTACGCAGTGCAGTAGGGGACCGCACCGCCACTTCCCAGCAAAATAGGGACACTGTTGCTCCTGGGGTATCGGCGAGGACCATTCGCAACCGTCTCCATGAAGCTGGGCTACGGTCCCGCACACCGTTAGGCCGTCTTCCGCTCACGCCCCAACATCGTGCAGCCCGCCTCCAGTGGTGTCGTGACAGGCGTGAATGGAGGGACGAATGGAGACGTGTCGTCTTCAGCGATGAGAGTCGCTTCTGCCTTGGTGCCAATGATGGTCGTATGCGTGTTTGGCGCCGTGCAGGTGAGCGCCACAATCAGGACTGCATACGACCGAGGCACACAGGGCAAACACCCGGCATCATGGTGTGGGGAGCGATCTCCTACACTGGCCGTACACCTCAGGTGATCGTCGAGGGGACACTGAATAGTGCACGGTACATCCAAACCGTCATCGAACCCATCGTTCTACCATTCCTAGACCGGCAAGGGAACTTGCTGTTCCAACAGGACAATGCACGTCCGCATGTATCCCGTGCCACCCAACGTGGTCTAGAAGGTGTAAGTCAATTACCCTGGCCAGCAAGATCTCCGGATCTGTCCCCCATTGAGCATGTTTGGGACTGGATGAAGCGTCGTCTCACGCAGTCTGCACGTCCAGCACGAACGCTGGTCCAACTAAGGCGCCAGGTGGAAATGGCATGGCAAGCCGTTCCACAGGACTACATCCAGCATCTCTACGATCGTCTCCATGGGAGAATAGCAGCCTGCATTGCTGCGAAAGGTGGATATACACTGTACTAGTTCCGACATTGTGCATGCTCTGTTGCCTGTGTCTATGTGCCTGTGGTTCTGTCAGTGTGATCATGTGATGTATCTGATCCCAGGAATGTGTCAATAAAGTTTCCCCTTCCTGGGACAATGAATTCACGGTGTTCTTATTTCAATTTCCAGGAGTGTATATTATGTCGTATCGGAAATTTTATCCGTATTTTATCTAATGTTAATATCTCGTCCGATTCCCTAATTGTTTCCAGTAATGTACTTCGAGACAATTTCAGACGGTGTGGAAAGCTCCTGACTTGTACAAACGGGGTGGAAGGCTTCCGTAATGGAACCTTGCGGTAGTAAGCAATTATTTTAGTGCATTGTATTGGTGGCAGTACCCATACCCCGTCAACACAGGCGTCACACTAGATCTGACCGCTTCTATTACTTTGCGTTCATTCCTCTGCACATGTAGCGGTACCTCCTGGGAGCCTTATTTTGCAGGAGGTTTGGCGCCGCTGCCATTCACTTGGATTCGTGTTTGAATTACCTGTACTGAGGTTGTCTAATGCAATTCTTTTTCGAATTTTTTTTGAATATTATGGTGTATTGTAAGCACAATGTTTTTCTTCGTTACAGCTGGACAGTCTGTACTGTCACGATGTGCTTCTCTTACACGTCCAATTTCGGTCAGAGTGGCTACTTGACTATTTTAAAGTTAAGTAAATTACGATACTATAATTGTGGGTGTTGCGACACACAGGTTTGTGCTGTTTTCATTGGACGTTTCGTGCAATGCATGGTTTCATGTTGAAGGTCCATTTAGCATCTGTTTAGTTTAGAACAGTTACTCAGTAACTGGTTTAGAAACTGTCCCTAACTAATTTGTTTGCTTATTGATGTCTAAAATGATTGTTCTGTAATTCAGGTCCAACCATTTGGTAACAGCGAGAAAGTAGAGAGACATGTTCAGTTATTTAGGCGGGTAAAGAGGAGCATGTTAATAATCGCAATTCCAACAATTATTATAAACTCCTAAGCCTGTGCTACATGGCCTCGAATAAATTAATGCAAATTTCTCGTGTTTACTATACTTCCTCTCATCAATCTTGGTCCCCGAGTACCGCAGTGAAGTTGTTGACAGCATGTTATTCGCTGGCATAAGGGAAAACCTACGTCAGTAAGATAAGTCTGATCTTTTAAAAGAGTACCAGATACTTTTAAACTACATTGTGAACCAGTAACTTTTACTAGTGAGGATGCTCATCAGAGACTAATACTGTCTGTTCTAAGTAATATCCATTTTTCAATCCCCTTTGCTTGAATCTCCATTGAAGAGGTTTCTACCGAAAAAGGGAATTGATGAGACAATTTTTTTTTAAGGAATGGAGGGCTCTTGGTTCACCTAGACCCAAACGTTACAGTTTTTCAGTATCTCCGTCTTACTAATCCAGATTTTCCATGTATCGAGAAGTAGATGTTCATTTCGAAATTAACAAGTAACTTAGTTAATAGAGTCATAACTCATAGACAAATGAGATCCCTTAATATCAAGTTTTTCACGCAGTCTAAGTGCTATGTTCGTAAATACCTAATGTGATTACCTTTGGGAATGGATAAATATTCAGCATGTACGATGTGTGTGTTTTGATCAAATAGAATAGTAAGTTGACGTACCGTAGTTAGTATTTTGTGTGCTCAAATACTAACAACCTAGACCGGGAGCAGAACTTTTAGAACCTATAAATGCGTTTCTCACATATCTAGTTATTGTAAGTTCATTACATATAATAACTTCACTGTTAAAAGTTATAGCATTTGTAACATGTTGGTACAATACAACGCTTCCAAGAAATACCTTCGTTGCTAATAGACTCGGATGTTGCCAGACAGATACTTACATCCCTCTGTAGGGAGCATGTTACTGCTGAATCAATTTGAACAGGTTTTATAGGCATATGCTACGTGGCACAAACGTAGCATCACGTTCGTGTAATTTTTATTCTCTTTCTGAAATATGAATTGTGGTCTTAGCGCCAATGTTCTTTCATTTTCGAAAAATCCTCATATTTGCGAAGTAGATCACGCGAGAAAGTAGTTAAGAGTATAATGAAAATAAACCCATTATCAAAATTACGTTATCTATGAGAATAGGTTATTTAACAAAAGTAACTGAGAAGACAACACGTGTTGGCATCTGAGGGTTTCAGTTAATTATCATTTATTCTAGAGAAGCTGCACTGTCAGCAATGGTATCTGTTCTTTCGAGAACAGTTACTATCTTCATATATATAGTTAAAGGCTACCTTGGTCTGTGCGAATGCGCACAGGTTGCCCGAACTCTTGCGGGTATCTTCACCTAAGTGTGCTCGAGTAATGAGTGGATGGCCAAATATCTATTAGGTTCATTACGTATGTGGATTGTGGACACTTGGGAATGTGGTTCTCACTGGGAGCGTGCAAGGGATAAGTCGCTGCAGTCGCGCTATTCATCTGTGTCCTCGGTGGCTGAGATGGATAGTGTGTCTGCCATGAAAGCAGGAGATCCCGGGTTCGAGTCCCGATCGGGGCGCACATTTTCAGCTGTCCCCGTCGAGGTACATCAACACCACCTGTCGGCGGCTGAGGGTTTCAATTAATTATCAACTGAGAAGAAACTACAGTAAATCTTGTCCTCCCGGCGTTACATAACCTGGGAAAAATCAAATGCGGGCTGTTCGACTTTCTGCCATGATGGTGCCTTAAATTGTGGCCTAAAGATATTCACTTGTATTCTTCCAGTAGAATAATGAGTAGGCACTTCAATTCTACACGTGTCATTCAAACGAAAATTGGAGTATGGGAAACCTATAGGAAATAGTGAATTATTTAAAGTTTCAATACTGTTGACAAGCATGATCGTATATTTATTCCAATAAACTTGTCGCGCAGATGCAGTCTGCAGTTGTTTGATGTCAATCATCTTAAGTGTTAGCCAACAGATCTTTCATATAAATGAGTTAAGACGATAGTCGTGCATTGATGTAGCATCTGCATTTAAAAAGAATATAAACTGCATCCCAGATACAAATGGAGTTGAAGTCAATGGTGACTGAGTTTAGAGCGTTTATTACTAGATAGAAGATTTCAGTAATAATTGTACAAGCACTCTGATTCCAGTTGGGGAATTGAGGTAGCTTCTGAAGAAATTTCAACAGAATTGAAGATAACACTACAGAAAATCGATATGTTCTGAATAGTGCAATTGGGACTGAGCGCAGTGAATGTGGCCTTTCTAGACTCCAAATAGAACAATAGTGGAGGAAGGAAGTACTGAAATTACGTTCAGAAAAATTACAGCGTAATACGAAGGATTTTCATTATCAAGGTGTGACTATAGGCAAGATGTGAGACCATTGTTACAACCACGAGGCATAACTGCAGTCAAAATAAGGGGCTGACGAAAGTACAGCTACACCGATAGGAATAACTGTGGGCCGCCTGAAAAGGGAAGGAAATATTTATTAGTACACCAGGAGACATCACCATGAGAGACTGACTATAAAAGGGTTAAAATTTGGCTAGTTAACATTGTAGAACGTTGGAGTTCGTTATAGTGTGTTAAAATGCAAAGGACGAAGCAGAAGAACGGGGAATAACGTGGGATTATAGAGCGGCAATGCGTATCCTTTCATATCCGCTTTGCAGTCGCCGAGGTAACTGCGCTTTCGAATACTTTTTCCCACTAACCGCACGCCATACATACACCTTTCTTAGAATCCTCTATTAGAAGAGAGAGATTGTTGCGTAAAGAAAATGCTCTCTTTTGTAAAAGAATGTTAGGTATAGCTTGCAATGAATTTATTTTATGAGGGAGTAAAGGAAGAGTTACAGCTGAGATTGTTAAATTACTGCCAAAAACTATTATGTAATATTGATATTTTATCAGTTTTTCTCATCAATTCAAGATCGCAGTTTTATACTAAAAGAGCTAGATTTTTCATTCTGCTTTCATTTTTATTTTTCATTTCTATTCTCATTTCGTGTTTACATAATCGTCAACGCTTGTTCCTCAATCAAAATCAATAAACAAAATCAGTATTAAATGTGCAGTAACATTCATGGTGTTCGGAAACTCCCATTACAAACTTCTAGTGGGGAGTAGGTACATAATGTTTTGAACACGAGCCCACGTCCGAAAATGTACAGTTTCCGTTCTGCCGTGGTTTCACTTTATACGTGTGACTCGTCCATGTCCGCTGAGGGGGAAGAGAGAAGTCCCTGAGCTGCCTGTTCTGGTATGCAGTTGAATAGACAGGATGTCGTGGACTATGTCGGACGGTCATCTGATGTCACTTAACGTCTTCCTTGCAGCGAGACCTGACCTGTTCAACGCCTGTGCGTCACCGATGGTTCGGTACACGAAGCTCAAGGTGACGGCTGTGTCGTCAACGTTTTCCACAATGTAGCACGCCATCGCATAAACTTCTTGCCCAAGTCCTGCAGCGGCTCCGAGAAACAGGTGCTTCCACCGTGAGGAGGCGGGGCCATGGTGCTCCACGGCAACACCGCACGCCCGAATTTGAAGATGATGTACTGCATCGCGTTGAAGTGAAGTGAACCCGTCAACGAGTACAACAGCGCATGCAACGGGCGTTACTTTCAGTATCGCCTGGGACGATCTGCTTCAGCAAATATTAAATCCGTACCAATTACAGAGGGCACACGCTGTGGGTCCAACAGATTTTCCTCAACGTAGTTCCTGAACCGTTGCTGTAGAGTTCTGTTCATAGATCAAGTAAGTTCACTTGGGACTTCGTTCTGAATTCGCGAAAGAGTCATGTCTGGGTAGACGAAAAACCTCGTGCCACGCAAGTGCAAGCATGTCACCACCAGTCTGGTATAAACCTGTGGACGGTGATGTGATTGGGTCGCACTTCCGTCCAGTCAAGCTAACTGATCTTACAACAAAACATATTGGAATCGTTCTTGAAAGCTGTGACAGAGAATGGGTGTCAGGAAATGTGGTTTCAGCATGATGGTGCACCACCTCACGTGCGATTCGGAGACATCTCAACAGACGTTATGGTGAGAGATGGATACGCCGAGGTGGTCCAACCGACTGACCGCCGCGATCGCCGGATTAAACTCCTATGGAGTCGTATGCTAAGTTTTAAGTTACGAGTCTCCTGCAGAGACAGAAGATCTGCTAACACGAGTTCTGGCCGCTGCATTAGAAACTGAAGAGACACCAGATGGGTTGGAGAGTGTGAACCAGAACATGATTAGTAGGTACGATGTCTGTAACAACGTTGGCGGTCACTACATCAAGCCGCTATTGTAATGCATTAGTGCTGTTCTGTACGTACAGTATGGTGGGCTCTTTTTTTCTTCTGGATTAATGCAAATTAAGTAAATTTAAGTATTAATACAAACAAGTGTGCTCAAGTGGTAAAGGGATGTTTCGCTATTCCTCCTTCGAATTGTTACGCAATAACTGTACTGCGTCATGCCTAATTAAATTCCTCAAACCGAAGTGGGTGAGTTAAACATCTGGATTGAAACGGCCGCAGAAGGGAAACGATACGTTTGCGGACTTGAGTACGTATTCAAAATGTTATGTACTCGCTCCCCTCTAAAAGTCCTAAAAGTTCGTAACGGGAATTTCCGAAAATCCTGCATACAATATGCATCAAAATTCTCTCCGCAGTTCATTCGAAGGGGACATTGTAATTTCTGATTATGTTGCACTAAACTGATTAGTGTACTCAGATTAAATAAAGAACAAAAAGCTAATTTCACACCAAGTGACAAACAATAAACGCGCATATCACAGGGAAATTGGATTCTTAATTTCTCCAGCCATCAAGCTAGAACTTCGTTCGTAATTCTGAACTGAAGCTATTATGTATAATTGATTTAAAATACATCTTTGTTAACGATGACAGAGGAGAGGCAGTCTTTTCCAGGCAGGTACATAGTTGTACTTTTTTTTTGTATTTTCTCGTGATGTTATCTGGCATAGTAATCTATGGAAAATAGTAAATCTTATACTCCATAATAATCTGAAGAACACCGAATAGTTCCGAACACCACGTCTCGGAAAGATAATTCAGTTCTTCAAGTTATTAATTCCAAGAGGTTAGCTTCCAATTACTGTTGAAGATTAGGACTAATATTTGAAAGTAGCTTTGGGATATCTTGGAAAGCTTGTCTCGTAAACAAGATAATGCCCATGCATTCACCAAATGATTAAATGTATTAATTTTCTAAAGAAGATTTTGCTGTTACAGAAAACTTAGACTATGACGTGCCAGATTTAAGTAGACAGTACAGTGTTGTTTGTAAGTACCTCCAGAGTTTCAGAAGACAATAGTGTGAAAACTAAAACACACAGAGAAGCAAACCACTGAATAGAGCTTGTTCGTAATACGTGTCATGTAGTCGCAGAGCATACCACGAGGGTGCAGGCGTGTCAGAGCATGTAGATAAAGCATCCGCATGAATTAGTTTGAGCTTACAGATAGGCAACCCAGTGAACAAATTTCCAAAGGGGTCTACTGCCGTTTCCCCTTCTTGGGCAGCAGCAACGATGACTTCAATGACTGCAGATACTTGCCGAAGTTTGCCATATCACAGTGTGTGCCATATTAAGCACCTGTAATACCAGTGAAAAGCTTGGAGATGCAACCAATCCACTGATACGTTATTACACTACTGGCCATTAAGATTGCAACACGACGAAGATGACGTGCTACAGAGGCGAAATTTAACCGACAGGAAGAACATGCTGTGGTATGCAAATGATTAGCTTTTCAGAGCATTCACACAAGGGTGGCGCCGGTGGCGACACCTACAAACTGCTGAAATGAGGAAAGTTTCCAACTGATTTCTCATACACAAACAGCAGTTGACCGACGTTGTCTGGTGAAACGTTGTTGTGATGCCTCGTGTAAGGAGAAGAAATGCGTACCATCACGTTTCCGACTTTGATAAAGGTTGGATTGTAGCCTATCGCGATTGCGGTTTATCGTATCGCGTCATTGCTGTTCACTTTGGTCGAGATCCAATGGCTGTTAGCAGAATATGGAATCGGTGGGTTCAGGAGGGTAATACGGAACGTCGTGCTGGATCTCAACGGCCTCGTATCACTGGCAGTCGAGATGACAGGCATGGCTGTAACGGATCGTGCAGCCACGACTCGATCCCTGAGGCAACAAATGGGGACGTCTGCAAGACGACAGCCATCTGCACGAACAGTTCGACGACATTTGGAGTATCATGGACTATCAGCTCGGAAACCATGCCTGCGGTTACCCTTGATGCTGTATCACAGAAAGGAGCGCCTGAGATGATGCACTCAATGACGAATCTGGGTGCACGAATGGCAAAACGTCATTTTTTCGGATGAATCCAGGTTCTGTTTACAGCATCATGATGGTCGCATCCGTGTTTGGCGACATCGCGGCGAGCGCACGTTGGAAGCGTGTATTCTTCATCGCCATACTGGCGTATCACCCGGCGTGATGGTATGGGGTGCCTTGGTTACACGTCTCGGTCACCTCTTGGTCGCATTGACGGCACTTTGAACAGTGGACGTTACATTTCATGTGTGTTACGACCCGTGGCTCTACCCTTCATTCGATTCCTTCGAAACCCTACATTTCAGCAGGGTAATGCATGACCGCATGTTGCAGGTCCTGTAGGGGCGTTCCTGGATACGGAAAATGTTCGACTGCTGCCCTGGCCAGCACATTCTCCAGATCTCTCACCAATTGAAAACGCCTGGTCAATGGTGGCTGAGCAACTGGCTAGTCACAATACGCCAGTCACTACTCGTGATGAACTGTGGTAACGTGTTGAAGCTGCATGGGTAGCTGTACCGGTACACGCCATCCAAGCTCTGTTTCAGTCAATGCCCAGGCGTATCGAGGCCGTTTTACGGCCAGAGGTGGTTGTTCTGGGTACTGATATCTCAGGATCTATGCACCCAAAGTGCGTGAAAATGTAATCACATGTCAGTTCTAGTATAGTATATTTGTCCAATGAATACCTGTTTATCATCTGCATTTCTTCTTGTTGTAGCAGTTTTAATGGCCCGTAGTGTATTTTCTGTATATCTTGGAATTTTCACAGAACTGTCAGCTGAAACCTAGGAGGTACTTACGAATAACTCTGTAGTAGCCACAGTCTGTCACCACTCTTACCTGCACCTTCAGTCAGATAGTGACGTCACACGTTTTCCTCCGTGTTGCAGATGTACTGCGTGTCGCTACCCATCGTGGCGCTGTGCATGGCGGGCGCATTCGTGGTGATGTTGTGCTCCTTCTGGGCAGAAGACTGGGTGATGAACCTGCACCGCGAGAGAGGTCTGCCGCACGCCGAGATCTTCATCCTGCTGCCGTCCGTCGTCTACACGGCGCTCGTCTTCGTCATGAACGCCTACTACCGACGACTCGCCACCTACCTCACCGAGTGGGGTCAGTCAGTCAGTCCTCGCTCACAAAACTGAGCTGTCGCTGCTTTTTCTAGCTTATTTTCAACTACTTCGAGCTTAACAAATGATTTTACGAGTAATTTTCATTGAACCTCTGTGACATATCTCCACTATTATCGAGTTTCTTTCAGTGGGAGAACTCAACTAAAATTCAGAGCTACACATCATCATTGATGTTGTCGTCACTGTTATCGCCTTGTTATCGCCTTCCTCGCCACTGTTATCGCCTTCGTCGCCACTGTTATCGCCTTCGTCGCCACTGTTATCGCCTTCGTCGCCACTGTTATCGCCTTCGTCGCCACTGTTATCGCCTTCGTCGCCACTGTTATCGCCTTCGTCGCCACTGTTATCGCCTTCGTCGCCACTGTTATCGCCTTCGTCGCCACTGTTATCGCCTTCGTCGCCACTGTTATCGCCTTCGTCGCCACTGTTATCGCCTTCGTCGCCACTGTTATCGCCTTCGTCGCCACTGTTATCGCCTTCGTCGCCACTGTTATCGCCTTCGTCGCCACTGTTATCGCCTTCGTCGCCACTGTTATCGCCTTCGTCGCCACTGTTATCGCCTTCGTCGCCACTGTTATCGCCTTCGTCGCCACTGTTACTGTTGTTGTTGTCGTTACCAACATTGTCATTGTATTCGTTGCCATTATTTATCATCATTTCTACCTGTTGGCACGTTCCTGATACCAACCCTGTTTCCCTCTGATCCTGCTCCAGGTCAACTGCCTCGCAGTTTAACTTCATGCAGCATTTTTATTCTTCTCCTTTTTTATTCTGCCCTTCCTCTGTATACTTTTGATAGCTGTTGTCACAATTCGCTTTACTCACAGTGTGTATTCCACCCAGGCTGCTTTTCGTTTCTTAAGATTTACGAGAGTTCTTTTTTGTTTTTATACCCTTTCTATTGTGCACAGTTCTAAAATTTATCCACCCATTTTATTTTTTCGTTCTTCTCTAAACTCACATCTCCAATGCTTCAATTTTGTCTCTTACAGTCTCAGTGTATCCAGCTCTCACGGCTGTACAGACAAACACTCCACACGAAACAATGAACTGACGTTTTTTTCTACTTTTCGTAACTCCAAAACCAATTTGCTTCGTAATTGGCGTTTCTTTTTCTGGAAAGCTTGGTTTGCTATTGTGATTCTCTATCTTTCTTCTTTTTCGCTCATCCAGTTGTCAGCAAACTACATCTACACCTGAAAATCCCCGTGAAATACCTGGCAGAGGGTACTTCTCCCTATATTACAAATTATGGCTTCTTTCCGTTCCATTCGCATGTATAGTGCGGGAACAATGACTTCTTTGTGTCTGTGAGCACTGTAATTAGTCTGATCTTGTATTACTGTTTCCTACGAGCATGCCACATAGGAAGCTGCTGTAATCGTATATTCCTACAAGTTGTGGTGCTACAAATACAGGGTGAACATTAATGAAACCAACTGACTGGAGTAACAGATTTCTGACAAAAAATGGAGAAAAAAAGTCCAATTAACATGACTGGAAATGAAAAGTGTATGCGCAACAACAAAACACCGTACCAGGACACAGTACAGAGCTGCATCACATCCACGACACAACAGATGATTGATGTAAGCGGCCTCCAGGGGAAATCAGATGATTCGATAGTAGTTTTTGTCATGCAGGATACACATAACAGTACATTGCCTTACACTTTGCTGGCGGGCCACTTGGCTGGAACTTATGCTAGAGTTCCTTTCAGTATCCTGCAAGACCCGGTCCTCCAAATCTGGTGTAGGTACAGTCCGCCCCCACACTGTACGTTCGTCAGCCTGAAAGGACCTAGGATCACTCAAATGCCCAAAAAGGGCTTGAAATTTTTTGTGATGCTGTTGGTGTCAGTGAGGGTACTTGTGGTATAACCGTACTGCCTCTCCGCATATCCAGTGTGCTTGGCTGTACATAGACACCATATCGGCTTGTTCCTGACACAAATAGCAGACGATTTTGCTGCTCACAGTACCCTGCGTCAATCACACAGGCTGAAGCACACAAGGAACACACGGCACAAGGTCAGAGGACCCTCCGTTCGTCAGCGCCGTCTACCGAGGCAAAGATACATTTCTGGACACATGTTCACAGAACCTTTCTTTCGTGCATTTATAGCCAGGAATCAGTCGCTGCAGTTTGTCGGTTTCATTGATGGTCACCGTGTATGTTCATATATTCTGGAACCTTAGACGTCTGTTCAAATGGCAGCGCTCTCCACTCAGGAGTTCAGTTCTGTACTGGCCGTACGTTGATGTCAGTCATAATAGCACTTTCAGTGCTAAGCGTTGTTCTTCATTGCTGACTCTGTCTTAGGATTTGTGAATTATTGTTTCGTCGTGACAATGTTATTGGATTCTTCATTTAATACTGAACCTTGAAGGGCTGTAAGCAGATTTTTTGCGATTTAGTTGACAACCTCAAGCACCCACTGGTTCCGGTTTTTCATCTTTTTTTCCCGCTCAGTACCGCTGTCGTTGCATGGTGTTTGCTATCGGTGCCACACATTTGGTCACTATTCTAGAATGGGTCACGCAAATAATTTGACAAAATTTCTCAATTCTTTACACAGTTTTTCCCTGTCTGAACGGAAATCAGCCACCTACTTTACGTACGGCTGAGCCCTGTGATCATTCCCTTCCAGATCCCAGATAATTGAGTGAATCGATTGATTCCAGTTCTGACTCATAGAAGTTACAAAATATCTACCTTTCTGTGTTTTGTGAAATGCTTAATTTTACATGTCAGAACATTTAAAAATAAGTTGTCAGTCTTTGAACTACATTGAAATTTAACTATAGTAAAAGCAGTTCCGTGGAAAACTTAAAAAGCCGATGACTTCTGTAAACTTATGAAAAACGTTAAAAACAGTTTCTCTCACTTTTTAACGGTGATCCAAGCGCGTGTTTCACTACTGAGCAGGAAACACGATTTTTGAAATCAAAATTATGTAGCTAAAGCGTGACTAATAAAAACATTTATGGCTGTTAATACATCAAAATATTCTAATGTTTCATTTACTGTAACTTAGTAATAAGATATTTAATATGTACTTCAAAGAGTATAACACCAATGTACGTGTGCTACGCGACTGCTGATCTGTCACTGCGATTTTGTTTGTTTACGTCGGGTTTATTCTTTTGACGAACAAAGTATAGTTGGTGTGACTTTACGAGTGACTACCCCGCACGAAGTCTGTCGGGACACGCTGCTTGTAGAAGGCGAGTTAACGTCGGCTATAGACACTTTCGCTGCAGCCGCTAGCGGCATCCAAACACTCTCTCTCAATCCTGTGCTATGCTGAACATACATCGTACTGGTGAAAATCTCGAAGAACATTAACTCTGGGTGGCGTAATGCCACTTCAGTCACATGTGCCTATGTATGTTCATCTCTGGACGCGTATTCGTTTCCATCTTCATTGTGAACATTCTCGTGTCACGTTCGAGCATTATCTCCCACTGCCCTGCGAACCCAGTACAGTATTTATCTGGTTTTGAACAATTAAGTAGGTATGGCACAGGTAAGTTGGTTTTCCTGTTAACATTATGTTGCTTTTCAAGTTTTCACTAGTTTGTTTTAGACACAAGCACATTATGGCGGAAAGGTGTGTGTGTGCGTGTGTGTGTGTGTTTTTTTTTTCACTGTGCTGATGACAAATTGTAGAAGAGTAAGCAGAAAAAGCTTCTCGAGCAGAATAACAAGCACACACAACCGACACATACTGTCACTGAGGATGCCGGAGAAAATTAAGGCGAAATGCATCCGGTAAAAGGAAAAATGCATTTGTTCAGTTACACAACTGGTCTTCCGATTTGTCGTGAAGTAAATTATACTTTCTGTATACCAAGTACTTTAGTGAGGATAATGTTTCTTAAGTTTCTATGGTTGACAACATCTGCTTAATGAGAACAAGATTAGTACTGATGTCGGCGAGAAAGTGGTTATGGATTATTTTGCTGTCTTTCTCCTTTGGAGCATGTAGCAAATAAGTTATCAAGTCCTTATTTCTATTTTGAGCTCGCAGGCTCGCAACTGGTGTATGTTTTTCCAATTTAGTCGTAACATCCAAAAAAACGTCGAAAGCCACACAAATACAAAAATTAAATTACTGTTTTCAAAACGTTGTCTTCTTTTACCGACACTCTGTGTGAGAGTAGCACCAATAGCAGCGCTGCCTTTACAGAAGTGCTAATCATTCTGAAATACGCAGTTATTCAACAAGAAAATGTAATTTGATGACAGTAATCAGGTACTCACGTCTTGTATTTTTTTCTTTTTTTCAGAAAACCACCGCACGCAGTCCCAATTTGAGAGGCATCGTGTTACTAAATTAGTGCTTTTCGAGTTTGTTAACAACTTCATGTCTCTCTTCTATATCGCCTACTACATTCAAGATATGGATTTACTCAAATACGTAAGTAACGAATTTGCTACGCGTCCACATACTTTGGCTCAATACTAAAATATTGAATAAACTTTTTACTAAACTACGTGACAGTTGACGAACTTTCCTATCTTTTGCAGCAAGTCGCTGTGATGTTGATCATCCTACAGACAATAAACCACTTCCAGGAGTGTTTTCTGCCGCTTATCATGAAGTACGGGGGTAGCAAGGTAAGGTGCCTATGTTTCGGAATTATAATTTGCCCAGTAAGAGATTTTCACGTATCCCTCCTACTGCTGGACATAAACACGTTTCAATTCTGGAAGGGTTGTAACACATTCAGTAATACCCCGGACCTACTGCAGATATTCGAAACTGCCTAGAATGTGGATTGTTGGTGTATTCATAAGCACACAGGGCAAAAGATAGTCGCCCTAGAAGACAGCACCTCCAGCCCTCAGTAGAGTCACTTCCACGAGCTGAAATCACTCGTTGATGATTAGATCCCGTAGACTTACTAATTGCGGCGATATTGATTGTCAAGTTTCACCCACTGTTCCAGATGGCCCAGACATTTTCTATAGGCTTAAAACAGACTTATTTAGCTGCTAGTTCGAACTGTGGTAGTGTTCATCAAATCAGAAACGTGTGATTGCGGCTCTGGTACCACCTCTGTTCTTATCGTGGGTGGCAGTGTACTCATCACGAAAATGTGAAAGAAAGAGAAACACTTGGTCACGGGGAATGTTCAAATAGATGTAATGGTTAAGCGACAAATGAAAATTTGTACAAAGGCCGGGACTCGAACCCCGGCCTCCTGCTCACTAGGCAGATGCGCTAATAGACCACCCATGCACAGTGCCTTTGCAGAACTGCACGGAGTATCCTAGCATGCCTCCCTCCTCAATCCAAATCACCATCCACGCCTCAGACTACTTGGTATTCCGCCTAAACTCGAACAGCCTCTCTCTCTCTCCAACTGTACTGGAATAACACCTCAGCATCGGGCGGAATGGGGGATCCTGTCTGAAACAAGGTGCAGGTTCTTCAATCAAATGAAACTACATGGTTTGGTGGTCCATTGATCGTGACCGGGCCAAATATCTCACGAAAAAACTACAAAGAACGAAACTTGGTTGGCCCGCTAGATGGCGCTGCCATAGGACAAACGGACATCAACTGCGTTTTTTAAATAGGAACCCACATTTTTTTTATCACACATTGGTGTAGTACGTAAAGAAATATGAGTTTTAGTTGGACCACTTTTTTCGCTTTGTGATAGATGGCGCTGTAATAGTCACAAACATATGGCTCACAATTTAGTAGTAGGTTTTTTTAAATTAAAATACAGAACGTAGGTACGTTTGAACATTTTATTTCAGTTGTTCCAATGTGATACATGAACCTTTGTGAACTTATCATTTCTGAGAACGCATGTTGTTACAGCGTGATTACCTGTAAATACCACATTAATGCAATAAATGCTGAAAATGATGTCGTCAACCTCAGTGCATTTGGAAATACGTGTAACGACATTCCTCTCAACAATGTTCGCACATGCATGTTCTCAGGTGTTGTCGGTGATTAACGATAGCAAATATCCTTCAATTTTCCGCACAGAAAGAAATCCGTGGACGTCAGATCCGGTGAACGTGCGGGCCATGGTATGGTGCTCCGGCGACCAATCCACCTGTCATGAAATACGCTATTCAATACCGCTTCAACCGCACGCGAGCTTTGTGCCGGACATCCACCATGTTGGAAGTACGTCGCCATACTGTCACGCAGTGAAACATCTTGTAGTAACATCGGTAGAACATTACGTAGGAAATCAGCATACATTGCACCATTTAGATTGCCATCGATAAAATGGGGGACAATTTTCCTTCTTCCCATAATGCCGCACCATACATTAACCCGCCAAGGTCGCTGATCTTCCACTTGTCGCAGCCATCGCGGATTTTCCATTGTCCAATAGTGCATATTATGCCGGTTTACGTTACCGCTGTTGGTGAATGACGCTTCGTCGCTAAATAGAACGCGTACAAAAAATCTGTCATCCTCACATAATTTCTGTTGTGCCCAGTGGCAGAACTGTACACGACGTTCAAAGTCATCGCCATGCAATTCCTGGTGCATAGAAATATGGTACAGAAGCAATCGATGTTGATGTAGCATTCTCAACACCGACGTTTTTGAGATTCCCGTTTTTCGCGCAGTTTGTCTGCTACTGATGTGCAGATTAGCCGCGACAGCAGCTAAAACACCTACTTAGGCATCATCATTTGTTGCAGGCCGTGGTTGATGTTTCACTTGCGGCTGAACACTTCCTGTTTCCTTAAATAACGTAACTATCCGGCGAACGGTCTGGACACTTGGATGATGTCGTCCAGGATACCGAGCAGCATACATAGCACACGCCCGTTGGGCGTTTTGATCACAATAGAAATACATCAACACGATATCGACCTTTCCGCAATTAGTAAACGGTCCATTTTAATATGGGTAATGTATCACAAAGCAAATACCGTCCGCAATGGCGGAATGTTACATAATACCACGTACTTATACGTTTGTGACTATTACAGCGCCATCTATCACAAAGCGAAAAAATTGGTCCAACTAAAACATTCATATTTCTTTAAGTACTACACGAATATGTAATAAAAAAAATGGGGGTTCCTATTTGACCTTCAAGCTAGACAAGTTTCGTTCTTTGTAGTTTTTTTCGTTTGATGCTTATTTCGTGAGATATTCCACCCGGTCACTATCATGGACCACCCTGTATACTGAAATTTAAGCGCCGCGTTAGGTTGCTGATGCGGTGCATAATTGAAGACGCGCAGAATCGCGACTTGTTGGGTCACACTACGCGCTAGTCTTGCCAGATGTAATTTGCAGAAAATCAATATAGGGACACAAAAAACAATGTAAATTAGCAAACATTAGACAAGTTTTTCTTACAATATGCTATGGATACACTGGCACACACGTAGTCAATAGCAGCGTTTTCTTCAGGAAAATGCCATCTTCAGGCGCGTAGTAAATGTACTCTGACGAGCAAGACCATCTGCTTAGTAGCTTGTTTGTCCCTCTTCGGAACGAAATACATCACTGATTTTGCGTGTCAAGGGACCGACAGCTTGTTAGTAGGTTTGTGGAATGTGACATTAGATGTCTAAGGAGAGGCCATGTAAATAACTGGCCACTGATTCGCGTACGCGATGATGGCGCCCGATACCGACCCAGATGGGATCCACAGGACTTACATCAGGCTAATTTGGTCGCCGAGACATCGTAAAGTCACTATAATGCTCATCAAACTACTGTAGCACAATTCAAGCTCCGAGATACGGTCAGTTATACTGCTGAAAGAAGACATCGTTGTTGGGGAACTCATCAAGCGCGAAGGGGACATAGGTGGTTCGCAGTTGTCAGCGTGTCTTTGATTACTACCAGCGATCCCATTCAAGCGCAGAAGAATGTCTCCCATAACATAACACTGCTCCCGCCCAGCCTGTGTTCGTGGCGCGCTGCACGTTTCGAGCCGCCATTCACCTCGATGGTGGCGTTTGTGGACACGAGCAGCGACCTAGTGTAGCAAATATGTGATACACATGAATAGCCGAACGTTTCCATTGATCAAAGGTCGAATCCCCATGGTCCCGTGTCCACTGCAATTGTAATTGAACGAGGTCTTTGGGTCAACATGTGAAAACTTAGCGTTAGTCTGTTGCGGAGCTCCATGTTCAACAGTGTACGATAAACGATGTGCTCCGAAACACTTAAGCGTGCACCAGCACTGTGCTGTTTTGGCAGAGATACTACAGATCACCATTTATCCTACTTTACCGAGCAGACAAACCTCCCAACTCCATGCTCTGTGAAGAGTTGTGGACGTCCAACCATTTAGCGCCTAGTAGTGGTTTCACTGTCCTCCTACTTCTTCCCGTAGAGGCACACGACAGTAGCATGCGAATATTCGATCAGCTTCGCCGTTTTCGAGATACTCTTTTACAGGCTAGGCGTAAAAATAACAATGTGCTCTTCGTCAAAGTCACTTAATGGATTTCCCCATTTGCATCCCACATCTTGGCTTGGGTGATCCCCATCCGTGTCTGCTCCGCTTTCGTACTTCTGTTACCGTGTCACGTGCCCGCAACGCCACCAAGTGCTATGCAACTTCGCGGAGGGTACTGGTCATAAGGTTTTGGCTCATCAGTGTATATTTTGACCAAATAAAATGGAATTTTTCATTAGCTCTCCAGACATCAGACTCACAACCCCATCCACACTCAAATGATACATATTATAAAAATGTATATGTGTGTTCTATATGTCCTCCTAAACAACTGGACCGATTTCAGCCAAACACCTATGAGGCGACAATCGCTGTGGAAGTAAACCTATCAAAATTCAGGAGATATGACGTCATAAATATTAACCACAAAGACAGACGCTGTGTGGTACAGACATAGGCGACTGCTATAAATACATACCTGGGCAACGCCAGGTTTCTTCGTTACTCTTTAATACAAAAAACTGTGCATAGATAGGTTTAATATAAAAACACACTATACAGAGTTCAGTGTTTTGCTTTTCTTAAGAACACAAGTGAAACGTTAAAATGTTAGACGGGTCGATCTTCAGGCTTGTTAGTGTAATCACTGTACGTAACGAGTTCGCCGCCGCCGTCGCCGCGTTCTTCTACGGGTATTGTTGTGTGGGCTGAGACTTGTTATATGGGTTGAGGCAATTCTTGTGTACCGCAACAGTCAGGTCTAGATTAAATCGATTTTAAGGCGTAGATTGTTTTCTAAACGTTGTTATAGCGTGTGTCTACGCGGAATGTGGGTACAAGCAAGATATTCCCCAGTTCGATGTGGGAAACAGCCGTAAAACCTCATACAGACTGGCCGGCTCACCAGCCTTCGTCATTAATTCACGAGGCGGATAAGATTCGGGGAAGGTTGCCTCCTCGTATCCCGGTAGCGTGGCGTTAACGCCCTCGGCTTTCCGGGCTAACACCTAATCAGTATGTTTCGAAATATATACACTACTGACCATAAAATTGCTACACCAAGAACAAATGCAGATGATAAACCGGTACTCATTGGGCAAATATATTATACTAGAACTGACACGTGATCATTTTCACGCAATTTGGGTGCATAGATCCTGACAAATCAGTACCGAGAACAATCACCTTTGGCCGTAATAACGGCCATGGTACGCCTGGACATTGAGTCAAACAGAGCTTAGATGGCGTGTACAGGTACAGCTGTCCATGCAGCTTCAACACGATACCACAGTTCATCAAGAGTAGTGACTGGCGTATTATGACGAGCCAGTTGCTCGGCCACCATTGACCAGACGTTTTCAGTTGGTGGCAGAATTGCAGAATGTGGTGGCCAGGGCAGCAGTCGAACATTTTCGGCATCCCAAAAGGCGCGTTCAGGACCAGCAACATGCGGTCGTGCATTTATCCTGCTGAAATGTAGGGTTTCGCAGGGATCGAATGAAGGGTAGAGTCACGGGTCGTAACACGTGTGAAATGTAGCGTCCACTGTTCAAAGTGCCGTCAATGTGCACAAGAGGTGACCGAGGCGTGTAACGAATGGCTCCCCATACCATCACGCCTGGTGATACGCCAGTATGGCGATGACGAATACACCCTTCCAATGTGCGTTCACCGCGATATCGCCAAACACGGATGCGACCATCATGATGCTGTAAACAGAACCTGGATTCATCCGAAGAAATGACGTTTTACCATTCGTGCACTCAGGTTCGTCGTTGAGTTCACCATCGCAGGCGCTCCTGTCTGTGATGCAGCGTCAAAGGTAACCGCAACCGTGGTCTCTGAGGTGATAGTCTATGCTGCTGCAAACGTCGTCGAACTGTTCGTGCAGATGGTTGTCGTCTTTCAAACGTCCCCATCTGTTGACTCACGGATCGAGACGTGGCTGCACGGTTCGTTACAGCCTTGCGGATAAGTCGCCTGTCATCTCGACTGCTAGTGATACGAGGCCGTTGGGATCCAGCACGTCGTTCCGTATTACCCTCCTGAACCCACCGATTCCATGTTCTGCTAACAATCATTGGATGTCGACCAACGCGGGCAGCAACGTCGCGATACGATAAACAGCAATCGCAATAGGCTACAATCCGACCTTTATCAAAGTCGGAAAAGTGATGGTACGCTTTTCTCCTCCTTACACGAGGCATCACAACAACGTTTCACCAGGCAACGCCGGTCAACTGCTGCTTGTGTATGAGAAATCTGTTGTAAACGTTCCTCATGTCAGCACGTTGTAGGTGTCGATACCGTCTCCAACCTTGTGCTCTGAAAAGCTAATCAGTTGCATATCACAGCATCATCTTCCTGTCGGTTAAATTTCCCGTCTGTAGCATCTCATCTTCGTGGCGTAGAAATTTTAATGGCCAGTAGTGTATGTTATGGATACATGGGCACACACGTACTCAGAAGCAGCGTTTTCTTCAGGAAAACGCCACCTCCAGACGCTTAGTAAATATACTCTGGCGAGCCAGAACACTGTGACCACCTGGTCAGTAGCTTGCTCGTCCCTCTTCGGAACGAAATAAATCACTGATTTTGCGTTTCAGAGGTCCGACAGTTAGTAGGTTTGTGTAATGCGGCGTTACGCACAGGCCATGAAATTCGCCTAAATAACGGGCCACTGATTTGTGTACTCGATGATGGCGCCTGGTACCGACCCAAATGGGTTCCACAGGATTTGCATCAGGCTAATTTGGTCGACGAGACATCAACGTGAATTCACTATAATGCACATCAAAATACTGTAGCACAGTTCAGGCTCCGAGACACGGACAATTATACTGCTCAAAGAAGACATTGCTGTCGGGGAAGTCAACAAGCGGTAAGGGATACAAGTGGTTAGCAGCTGTCAGCTTGTATTCGATTTTCTACCAGAGATCCCATACAAGCGCAGGAGAATGTCTCCCATAGCATTACACTGCTCCCACCAGTCTCCGTTCGTGGCGCGCTGCACGTGTGGAGCCATTCACCTCGATGGCGGCGTTTGTGGACACGAGCAGAGACCTAGTGTAGCAAATATGTGGTTCACATGAATAGCCGACACGTTTCCATTGATCAAATGTCGAATCCCCATGGCGATGTGTCCACTGCGATCGTAATTGAACGCTGTCGTTGGGTCAAATGTGAACTCGTAGGGGTGGTCTGCTGCGGAGCTCCACGTTCAACAATGTACGGTAAAGGATGTGCTCCGACTCACTTATGCGTGCACCAGTACTGTGCTGTTTCGGCTAAGATGCCACAGATCACCATCTGTCGTACTTCACCGAGCAGACAAACCTCCGAACTCCATGCTCTGTGAAGAGTTGTGGACGTCCAACCATTTAGCGCCTAGTGGTGGTTTCACTGTCCTACTGCTTTCCGTAGAGGCACACGACAGTAGTATGGGAACATTCAATCAGGTTCACCGTTTTCCAGATACTCGTTCACAGGCTCTGAGTGAAAATAAGTCTGCCCTTTGTCAAAGTCACTTACCTGAATGGATTTCCCCATTTGCAACCCATATCTTCGCTAGGGAGATCCCCATCCGTGTCTGCTCCGCTTCCGTGCTTCTGTTACCGCGTCACGTGCCAGCAACGTCACCAGGTGCCATCCAGCTTCGCGGCGGGTACTGGTCATAAGGTTTTGGCTCGTCAGTGTATATTTTGACCAAATAAAATTGGATTTTTCGTTAGCCTTCCAGACATCTATGACTGACTCTCGTTCACACTCAATCATATATATTGTAAAAAATGTACGTGTGTTCTGTATGTCCTCCTAAACCACTGGACCGATTTCAGCCAAATAACTTTGAGGCGACAATCGCTCTGGAAGTAAGAATCGCCTATCTATCAAAATTCAGGAGATAAGACGTCACAAACATTAAACACAGACGCTGTGTGGTACAGGCATAGACACACATACATACCTGGGCAACGCCAGGTTTCTTCGCTAGTCTTTGATACAAAAAACTGTGCATTGAAGAGTTCAATGTAAACACGCAAATGTGTAGCTAGAGGCAGTCCAAACATACACTGCTCATCGGCCCTTGTATGCGATGCCCAGTGTCAACGGAAAGCGTCAGTTTGTTATCCGTTACAAACAAAATGATTTTTAAAGCGGAATTTTACATGCGCATTTGATGAGAGGTCCAGAATCAGTCTAGTGCCATGTTGGTTTCACCTGTATGTGTCAACAGGGGCAGTAAAACACGAAGAATAACCAGTACTTCTACAGCGATAGCACCGCCCACACGCGCACGGACTGCTACCGCCATGCAGAAGCGCTGCTCACTCGCTGCTACGGTACACACTATTCGTCTTTTTTCTGTCCCTGTTAATACATAACTATAAGACAACTGTCGCACTAAGCTAATTTGAGACCCCTCTTTCTAATGGGCACGTAAAATTCCTTTTCAAAACAAATTTTGTTTGTATTGTGCACGCTTTCAAAACGACTACGCACCCTCCGACTCATAGTTGCAATATTAAAACTTTTGGCTGGTTTAGTTGTCTAAGAGCTGGGATACGTAGTTGCCGCATTACAAGCCAAATACTGCTGAGTCTACAGTATACGAAAAGAATACATACATGAATCTAATGGCCGAAGTTCGTATTACTCGGCAGTTGCGAATTTTGAACGTAACATGGACGTTTACAAATGAAAGATTGCAATTAAATAAAATTGGCGGGTACTATCTTAGCGACTTTAAATGATGGGTACGATAGTAGAAGTACTTTTGAGAATGGGGTATATTTCTGCAAAACACTTAATGGTGTCGATGGTCCAGCAAGTAAATGAAATGAAAGTTGAATAACAGGAACACAATAGATTCCTACTGCACGTAATTAGTTATGAACAACAACATAGCTCGCGACATACTCATTTCTGAACGCTCAATACATCTTCACTGTAGAAACCTTGGAAATCTCACAAGTCCGCACTCCGAATTATTTCTATCTGCCGTGACCACGCGCAAACTGCTCCACTGTCCAAGTCTTCCCGCTGACTGTGCATCCGTCGTGCCGTACTGACCGCGTCCAGTAACCACTCCCGTGTCCTCTGCCGTACTCCCCAGAAGTACCTCTGTGTCCTCTCTCGAAACAATGCTCCTCGCTCACTTCCATACAGTCTCACCATTAACTTGCGCTGTGATTGTCTAGAGCGCTCCCGCCATGTCTTACAGCCAATGCACTCTCACATACACTCCTAGAAATGGAAAAAAGAACACATTGACACCGGTGTGTCAGACCCACCATACTTGCTCCGGACACTGCGAGAGGGCTGTACAAGCAATGATCATACACGCAGCACAGCGGACACACCAGGAACCGCGGTGTTGGCCATCGAATGGCGCTATCTGCGCAGCATTTGTGCACCGCCGCCGTCAGTGTCAGCCAGTTTACCGTGGCATACGGAGCTCCATCGCAGTCTTTAACACTGGTAGCATGCCGCGACAGCGTGAACGTGAACCGTATGCGCAGTTGACGGACTTTGAGCGAGGGCGTATAGTGGGCATGCGGGAGGCCGGGTGGACGTACCGCCGAATTGCTCAACACGTGGGGCATGAGGTCTCCACAGTACATCGATGTTGTCGCCAGTGGTCGGCTGAAGGTACACGTGCCCGTCGGCCTGGGACCGGACCGCAGAGACGCACCGATGCACGCCAAAACCGTAGGATCCTACGCAGTGCCGTAGGGGACCGCACCGCCACTTCCCAGCAAATTAGGGACACTGTTGCTCCTGGGGTAGCGGCGAGGACCATTCGCAACCGTCTCCATGAAGCTGGGCTATGGTCCCCCACACCGTTAGGCCGTCTTCCGCTCACGCCCCAACATCGTGCAGCCCGCCTCCAATGGTGTCGCGACAGGCGTGAATAGAGGGACGAATGGAGACGTGTCGTCTTCAGCGATGAGAGTCGATTCTGCCTTGGTGCCAATGATGGTCGTATGCGTGTTTGGCGCCGTGCAGGTGAGCGCCACAATCAGAACTGCATACGACCGAGGCACACAGGGCCAACACCCGGCATCATGGTGTGGGGAGCGATCTCCTACACTGGCCGTACACCTCTGGTGATCGTCGAGGGGACACTGAATAGTGCACGGTACATCCAAACCGTCTTCGAACCCATCGTTCTACCATTCCTAGACCGGCAAGGGAACTTGCTGTTCCAACAGGACAATGCACGTCCGCATGTATCCCGTGCCACCCAACGTGCTCTAGAAGGTGTAAGTCAACTACCCTGGCCAGCAAGATCTCCGGATCTGTCCCCCATTGAGCTTGTTTGGGACTGGATGAAGCGTCGTCTCACGCGGTCTGCACGTCCAGCACGAACGCTGGTCCAACTGAGGCGCCAGGTGGAAATGGTATGGCAAGCCGTTCCACAGGGCTACATCCAGCATCTCTACGATCGTCTCCATGGGAGAATAGCAGCCTGCATTGCTGCGAAAGGTGGATATACACTGTACTAGTGGCGACATTGTGCATGCTCTGTTGCCTGTGTCTATGTGCCTGTGGTTCTGTCAGTGTGATCATGTGATGTATCTGACCCCAGGAATGTGTCAATAAAGTTTCCCCCTTCCTGGGACAATGTATTCACGGTGTTCTTATTTCAATTTCCAGGAGTGTACATAAAACATATACGAAATACTGGATTTACATTTAAATACCTGAAATTAAATAAATATTTCAACGGCTGGACCGTAATCACGCTCTAAAACACACATTATTAAATACATAAACAATTAAATAAATACAACAAGCAAAAAGTAGGCCAGGAGCCTAATGTGTCTGTGTTTGCTAAAACACAGTAAATAATTGACCAGTTTCTTCATGAATAGTATATATATCGGATATATACAAAGACATAGATGAATAAATATATTTATAAGCATGCTGCTACCGTCTTTACGTGTAACTGTGGAGTACTTATGACCTGATGCGATCGATAGTAACCGGTCACTGCGACCTCCAATAACTCATGTACTATTTAAGTTACATGCCTGTAATTCATACCAATTTAGGTTTACACTAATAGCTTCCTAAAGATACGTAGATCGACGAAATCGGAAGAACCGTTTAGGTTTTGGAAATTCGTTGCTGGGTGTTACTGGTATGCTTTACCGTCAGATTCTAAACTTTAAACTAATAAAGGTATTGGAAATCTGATTACACCGTCAGAATCGTCATGAAGTTAATGGTAATGTACATGTTTCTTTTTGAAGTATCGTGATTCATCTGGCTACTATTAATTTCTACACGAACTGTGAAATGTCTGCCATTAAGGTTTCACAAAGTCCGCCATCGTTGGCACTCCCGCCGTGTCTGCTTCATTGTCACAAAGCACCGTCCTCGTCACAGCGGAATTCCCAGCCACGCGGCTGGACCATGCGCTGGCGCTACCCCTGTCGTCCGGCTAACGTTTGCCACCACGTGTTTGCTGCCGGGCCTCGGCTTTGACGAGCGTCCAGTGCGACCACGCCAGCTTACACTATTTTCAGCGCGCCTCAATTCTCCTGTTACCTCACAATTGTGAAACAAACTGGCGCTTTCTGTCTCCGTTGCGTGGAAGACGTAATGAGCGGTATCTATTTGTAGTGACTCCAGCACACGTTGCAGAAACGAAGTTGGAGATGTATGTCGAAACATCAGATAAAATGTCCCTAACGACACCTAGTAGAAGTTGACAATGTTCTAGTGGCACGAGACGAGTATAACAGTGAAACTTGTAAAATATAATGTTCCTTTTAATTTTATACCGCTATCAAACGCAGTTCTTTAAGTTTTACCCCGTCGCGTCGCTGTGTCCTTCTGTGACTGTCACATTTCATCTAACAATGAAGCTGGCTGTTGCTGTTGCACAGATATCGAGCTTGCTGTACGGCGACGAGCTGGCGACCAAGGAGTCGATGAAGAAGGTGGCTCCGGCGACGGCGTCGGAGTTCGCGGCGGTGTCTGAGATGCTGCACGACGTGCCCGAGTTGGACCCCGACGATCCGCGCGTCCAGCAGGCGCGAGAGGAGGGCCTCATGGAGCCGTACGAGGTGCGTCTCTCCTAGCTCTGGCTGCGCCTGACTAGGCCCTGCACAAGAAACTTCCTCTTTATTCTACTGCCTTCTGTCTTTCCGCTGATGTCACGCCATTTCCGTCATTCATGTGGCGGTAACTGAATACATTCGTTTCCATATGTTATATGGAATGGACAGTGTCTTGAAAGGAGGATATAAGACGAACATCAACGAAAGCAAAACGGGGGATAATGGAATGTACTGGAATTAAGTCAGGTGATGCTGAGGGAATTAGATTAGGAAATGAGACACTTAAAGTAGTAAAGGAGTTTTGCTATTTGGGGAGCAAAATAACTGATGATGGTCGAAGTAGAGAGGATATAAAATGTAGACTGGCAATGGCAAGGAAAGAGTTCCTAAAGAAAAATTTGTTAACATCGAGTATTGATTTAAGTGTCAGGAAGTCGTTTCTGAAAGTATTTGTATGAAGTGTAGCCATGTATGGAAGTGAAACGTGGACGATAAATAGTTTGGACAAGAAAAGAATAGAAGCTTTCGAAATGTGGTACTACAGAAGAATGCTGAAGATTAGATGGGTAGATCACATAACTAATGAGGAAGTATTGAATAGGATTGGGGAGAAGAGGAGTTTGTGGCACAATTTGACTAGAAGAAGGGATCGGTTGGTAGGATATATTCTGAGGCATCAAAGAATCACCAATTTAGTATTGGAGGGCAGCGTGGAGGGTAAAAATCGTAGGAGGCGAAGAGATGAATACACTAAGCAGATTCAGAAGGATGTAGGTTGCAGTAGGTACTGGGAGATGAAGAAGCTTGCACAGGATAGTGTGTCCTGACAACAACAACAATAATAATATTATATCCAGCACCCTTCAATATTCTATACATTTATTACCTCTGTCACAGGTTTTTCCGTCCATTTCCTTGGCGTTTCTTCCACTACCCAACCTTTTCTACAGATAATAGTTGCCTTCGGAGCTCTGTACTCCGTTGCCTTACGGATTGCTTCATAAACCGCTCTGTGTTTTCACATTGTTGTGACACTCTTCATTTTCATACTGACCAACTCGTATCACGTAACAGCTTCAGTTCCTCTTCCTTCTTCAATGTTTATTTTTCCACTACTGTTTCATCTTCTCTCTAAGTTGCCTTCTTTTTTCCCCGTTGTTTCCCATTTCTTACTTCTTCTGCTCTCTACACTTCACTGTAATTTTATTATTATATTATTGTTTTTTTGTAGCTTTAATGCCTATTTGTAACATACTCATTAGCCACAGAAAAATAAAGTTTTATTTGACGTCAGGTAAGTTTGGACATTGACCATGCATATTGACAAGTACATTGGTGTGCGAAACGTAAGAAAGAAAGTACCTTTCGCATTAAACGAAAGTACTTTTCGCATTATGTGTCACTGACAAGTAATATATCTCGACCAAACTTTGATCATACGTAGAAGGCGCTATGGCCGAGCGGTTTTAGGCGCTTCAGTCCGGAACCGCGCTGCTGCTACGGTCGCAGGTTCGAATCCTGCCTCGGGCATGGCTGTGTGTGATGTCCTTAGGTTAGTTAGGTTTAGGTAGTTCTAGGGGACTGATGACCTCAGATGACAAGTCCCATAGTGCTCAGAGCCATTTGAACCTTCCTTGCGTAGGTAGCTAATACACTTTTCAGTTTTTGCAGCTGCACTTCGAGGATATCGCCGGCCGAAAGGATTAAGGGTGGGTCCTCTTTCTGCACCTGCTGTGCGAGGCATGATTCAGTAGTTCGAATCAACTCCGAGAAGAGGCCGACGACCGGTTGCACCACAGTTGGTCGATGAAATCGCTGTTGGTATGCATGCAGTTCCCGATGGTCAGGCAGAGCGCGTGCAGCGTCACCACAGTTGAAGATCCCGTGCTCCACTGCATAGAAGGTGCTTAGAACCAGTCTCAAATGGTATCCGTACAAGATCCATATCGTACAACAGGTAGCACCACAGGGCTCACAATGACATGCTGACTTCGCTCTCCACTTTCTGGCAATGACTGAAGTTGACGAGGACTGGCCCTGGACCATCCTACGGACTGACGAAGCTCACTTTCCTCTGACTGGTGAGGTGAACACACAGAATTACCGAATGTGTGGATATTCACCTCCAGTCACTGCGCATGAAGTACCTCATTAGGGTGAATGTGTCACCCTATGGCGTGGTACCTACGGACATGCTTCGTTCTGCTGTGCAGCTTTCAGACTGTTCTGGACGCTGATGGGCGCCATATTGCCCCCCCCCCCCTTTTGTGGTAGTAGTGGTACCGATATGTTATGGTATGATGTACCGCAGCAGCACATTAAAAGTGTTTCAGCTGAATTGATCCTGCAGTATTTCCCTTCCGCATGTCCTCGACTGAGATTTGCTACTTGTATGGTATTTAGTCTCCGCGTCATAACGTGTTAAACAGGGAAAGTTTCATTATAACCCCCCGCATAAAAGCAGGTGGGGAGTATTGGGTTATCACTAGACAAGAGTAACAGAAAAATGGGCCAGCCAAGAGAGCTCAGTGACTTCAAATGTGGAGTACTCACTGGATGTCACATGGGCAGCAAATTCATCATGGGCATTTAAATTTCTCTAACGCTTCCCAAGCCGACTGTTGGCGATTTGACTGGGAAAGGGAAACGCGAACGAACTACCAAAATTGAACCAAGACCACACAGACCTCGTGTGCTGATGGTCAGGGACCGTCAAGCTTTGAGGAGAATAGTTACAACAAATAGCACTAAATCAGAGGAAGAAATCGCACGTGATTTCCCAAGTGCTACCTGCAGCCCATGTAACACAGTTGACTGTGTGAAGGGTGTTAAAAAGAGTAGGGTGTCCCGGACGGGAAGCTCCTCATTTCCCACACATTTCTGTAGTGAATGCGAAGCGACGCTCGAGGTGGCGTAAATAGCGACGGCAGCAAACGGTGGACTAATGGAAACGAGTTATTTTAAGTGATGAATCACGCTGTATCCTTTGCCAATCCGATGGAAAAGTTTGGATTTGACGACTGCCTGGAGAACGCTACCTGTCCCTGTGTTTAGTGCCAAATAGCGAAGAACGGAAGACGTAATATTACAGTATGGAAGTGTTTTTGAAGGTTAGGATGTGTCCCCTTATTGCGCTTAAGAAAACGCTACGTCCAGAAAAATAATGAACACATTTTAGAGCATTTTGTACTGTCTACACTAGAGGAACATGTCGTAGACGATGACTGTATCAGGGCCGGCCGCTGTGGCCGATCGGTTCTGGGCGCTTCAGTCTGGGACGGCGCCACCGCTACGCTCGCAGGTTCGAATCCTGCCTCGGGAATGGATGTGTATGATGTACTTAGGTTAGTTAGGTTTAAGTAGTTCTAAGTCTAGGGGACTGATGACCTCAGATGATGAGTCCCATAGTGCTCAGAGCCATTTGAAGCAATTTGTCTGTATCAGCATCAAAACATATCCTCCCATACAGCATCCTCTGTGAGGCAATGGTTTATGGACAACATTCCTGAAATGGACTGACGTGCCCAGAGTCACTACTTGATCCCAATGGAGCGAATGCGAAGTGAGTGAGTGCGTCGACTTCGCTCCAGAGGCTAGCTCCCAGCAACATCGTCTTCATAGGTTTCGGCTCTCGAGGAAGAAAGGACTGGCGTTCCTCTACAGACATTCAGACATTTCATTTAAAGTGTCCCCCAGTGGAGTTCAAGCCGTCGTAAAGAAGAAGGGTGGACACATCCCAAACTAATTTCCACTCATAATTCGTCCAAACACCTTTAATCAGATGGCGAATCACACATATGCTTCAAGAAGGCACCCGAGAGTTTGAAGATGGATTCACAACAAATGCTTAGGCGTGTTTTTCATTGTAACTATAGCATTTTAATGTATTGTAGTTTTTATCACCAACTGCGACATAGTCGCGTATACAAACAGTGATCCAACAAAGTTAAAATGTGTGTGAAATCTTATGGGACTTAACTGCTGAGGTCATCAGCCCCTAAGCTTACACACTACTCAACCTAAATTATCCTAATGACAAACAGTGATCCAATACTGCCAAATGTTTTTTATTCCAATCTTTGTTCACAATGTCAATACTTTAGACGATGACTGGTTTCAGTCCGTAATGACCATTTTCAGATCTACAATATACAAATTTATACACCTAGTTAGCAGTGTGTCTTTCAACATAATATAGCAATACATATCACAATATACTATCATACAACCAGGGAAATGTACAGATAAAATGCGATAAAACGTACCTTTTTTACACCATGTCCTAAAGTGATAAGGCTATAATGGCATCGTCAAAACATAAAAATACAATCAACTCAACATCGTCATATAGATGTAAAATAAGGTGTAGAATAGGCCACATCGTCCACGCAGTGATCTAGGGAGGATGTAGGCAAACAGATTTCTGGTTGCTACTGTATTTCAGTAACCAGTTGCAATAATCACTATGTGGACGATGTGGCTATTCTACACCTTAATTTAGATCCATATGACGGTGCTGCGCTGATAATATTTATAAGTTTTGATGATGCCATCATGACCTAATCACTTCAGGACATGGTGTAAAAGAGGTAAGTTTTACCGTATTTTATCTGTACATTACCCTGGTTGCATGATAGTATATTGTGATACGTATTGCTATATTATGTTAAGAGAGACTGCTCACTAGGTGTATATATTTGTATATTGTAGATCTGAGGATGGTCATTACGGACTGAAACCGGTCATTGCCTAAAGAATTGATATTGTGATTAAAGACTGGAATAAAAAACATTTGGTTTGTAGTCGTTTATCATTACCGCTGTATCATACCGTTCCTAATTACGAAAACATCATGTGACAACTTACTAAACCATTAGTTTCAAATGGCCATGTTTCGCTGCCGACACAGTCTGCTTTCGCGGGGCAATAATCACTTTAGTTACACAAATTTGCCAAGTTTAGAGATGAATTAATGACATTTATTGACGAAAATAGTGACTTCAAAACTGGGCTTGGTTCTGGAAAGTGGAATATGAAAACTGCTACAAACCCTATACAAGGTAATACGTTAGAGTTCTCACAGGGCTTGAATTACTTCATGCGAAAAGTTTGAGAAAGGCAAGCAGCCGCCGCGCGTTTGAGAGTGGCGTCCTTCCGATGGTGTTTACCCCACGCTATTCGCGGATAACACGTGCGGCGCGCGTAACTCGGTCAGCTGATAATCAATTTCATAACGCCTGCCATTGAGGCGTTGTCTGCTGTGCTATAAATAGGCGGCCGTTGGCTTACCTGTGTTCCCCTGACCGGCCCTTCAGACCGCGCTCGTCAAGCGGTGAACTGCAGCCGGTCGCTTTCTACCATCATCTCCTTCACATCTTCCCAGTTCTTCCTACTTGTGCATCACCATTATACTGACGCCATAGTCTCCATTCCCCTCTCCCTCTCACTATCTCCCCCCTCCCTCTCACTATCTCCCCCCTCCCTCTCACTATCTCCCCCCTCCCTCTCACTATCTCCCCCCTCCCTCTCACTATCTCCCCCCTCCCTCTCACTATCTCCCCCCTCCCTCTCACTATCTCCCCCTCCCTCTCACTATCTCCCCCCTCCCTCTCACTATCTCCCCCCTCCGTCTCACTATCTCCCCCCTCCGTCTCACTATCTCCCCCCTCCGTCTCACTATCTCCCCCCTCCGTCTCACTATCTCCCCCCTCCGTCTCACTATCTCCCCCCTCCGTCTCACTATCTCCCCCCTCCGTCTCACTATCTCCCCCCTCCGTCTCACTATCTCCCCCCTCCGTCTCACTATCTCCCCCCTCCGTCTCACTATCTCCCCCCTCCGTCTCACTATCTCCCCCCTCCGTCTCACTATCTCCCCCCTCCGTCTCACTATCTCCCCCCTCCGTCTCACTATCTCCCCCCTCCGTCTCACTATCTCCCCCCTCCGTCTCACTATCTCCCCCCTCCGTCTCACTATCTCCCCCCTCCGTCTCACTATCTCCCCCCTCCGTCTCACTATCTCCCCCCTCCGTCTCACTATCTCCCCCCTCCGTCTCACTATCTCCCCCCTCCGTCTCACTATCTCCCCCCTCCGTCTCACTATCTCCCCCCTCCGTCTCACTATCTCCCCCCTCCGTCTCACTATCTCCCCCCTCCGTCTCACTATCTCCCCCCTCCGTCTCACTATCTCCCCCCTCCGTCTCACTATCTCCCCCCTCCGTCTCACTATCTCCCCCCTCCGTCTCACTATCTCCCCCCTCCGTCTCACTATCTCCCCCCTCCGTCTCACTATCTCCCCCCTCCGTCTCACTATCTCCCCCCTCCGTCTCACTATCTCCCCCCTCCCTCTCACTATCTCCCCCCTCCCTCTCACTATCTCCCCCCTCCCTCTCACTATCTCCCCCCTCCCTCTCACTATCTCCCCCCTCCCTCTCACTATCTCCCCCCTCCCTCTCACTATCTCCCCCCTCCCTCTCACTATCTCCCCCCTCCCTCTCACTATCTCCCCCCTCCCCCTCACTATCTCCCCCCTCCCCCTCACTATCTCCCCCCTCCCCCTCTCCCCCTCCCCCTCTCCCCCTCCCCCTCCCTCTCACTCTCTCCCCCTCCCTCTCACTCTCTCCCCCTCCCCCTCCCTCTCACTCTCTCCCCCTCCCCCTCCCTCTCACTCTCTCCCCCTCCCCCTCCCTCTCACTCTCTCCCCCTCCCCCTCCCTCTCACTCTCTCCCCTCTCCCCCCTCCCCTCCCTCTCACTCTCTCCCCTCTCCCCCCTCCCCTCCCTCTCACTCTCTCCCCTCTCCCCCCTCCCCTCCTCACTCTCACTCTCTCCCCCCCTCCCCCTCACCCTCAACCCCATTGGGGACGTATAGAACTGTTGTAGTGTTAGTACTATCGTCCTGATTTGTTTAGATTTAGATTTCTGACGAAGAAGTTTGTTTGTGCGGCCATCCTCTGCAGCAGGCATATAAATATTTGTTTTGTAAATAAAACTGCCTTTTCCTGCTGCTAGTTACTTTATTTATCCCCTACGCGTTTCGCCTTCTCCTGTCCTAAGCCATCATCAGTGGGATCTATGACGATACAGTTTTTTTAGTTACAGATTATCAAACGGTTCACTTCGCGATTTTTTTGTAAAAAAAATGTAATTACTTATGATTTGCTGATCTGTGTTTCCTCACATCTGGTCTGGAGGTCGCACTACCACTTTCATCACTGCCATATAATCATATCTTTGTGTTTTCGTCTTCCACACACTGTTCACCATTTTTCTCACTCTTTCTTGTGGTGGACTACTGTTCTTTTGTCACTCGATACAACTGTTTCGTCGAACAGTGTGTGGAAGACGAGAACACAAAGATGTGATTATCGACACTCCGTAAGTCATGTTGGGTTACAACAGCGGTATATGGGTGAGCGTTATCCTGTTGGAAAACACCTCGTCGAATTCTGTTCACGAATGGCAGTAAAACAGGGTGAATCGCCAGATTATCGTACAAATTTGCAGTCAGGTCGCGTGGGATATCTACGAGTGTACTCCTCCTATAATGCGAAATCGCACCCCAGACCATAACTCCAGGTGTATGTCCATCGTGTCTAACAGAGAGGTTGATTACAGGCCCTCAATTGGTCTCCTTCCTTCTAACAAACATGCGACCGTCAGTGGCACCGAGGCCGAACCAGATTTCATCAGGAAACACAGCAGACTTCCACCCAGCCCTGCAGTGGGCTCTCGCTTGACACTACTGAAGTCGCAGATGGCGGTGGTTTGGGGTCACTGGAAAGAAGGCTATATGGAGTCTGGCTCAGACGTGTGCTTGCTGTAACCGATTTGTACTAGTTCGTTGTCACTGTGATGCCAACAGCTGCTCAGATTGCTGATGCAGATGCAGTACGATGCGTCAGAGCCATACATCGAAAACGATAGTATTCCTTTTCGGTAGTGCCACGTGGCCGTCCGGAACCTGAGTCGTCTTGCGACCGCATGTGCTCGTGACCAGCGCGCCGTCTTTCATGTGCAGTGGCCACATTCTTGCCAAGTCTTTCTGTACTATTACAGAAGGAACGTCCGCCCCGATAGCTGAGTGGTCAGCGTGATGGATTGCCATCCTACGGGCCCGGGTTCGATTCCCGGCTGGGTCGGAGAGTTTCTCCGCTCAAGGGCTGGGTGTTGTGTTGTCTTCATCATCATTTCATCCCCATCCGGCGCGCAGATCGCCCAATATGGCGTCGAATGTAATAAGACCTGCACCAAGGCGTCCGGACCTGTCCCGCAAGGGGCCTTCCTACCAATGAAGCCAAACGCTCATTTCCATATCCTTCTCGTGGCCCTATTATATGATCTCGTTCAAACTGAGGTGTTGATAATGGCGTCTTTGTCGCCTTAAAGGCATCCTTGACTACGTCCTTCACTACGTCCAATCTCAGAAGTTACTAAAGTACTTGTTTTTCATCCTTATCTTGGTACTGCTAGCGCCACTATTATTCGACTGATCCTAAATTTGAATAGACATCATCTTTTAGATGTAGAAGCACGTCTACCAACTTTCGTATATGTTGTACAACTCCTCCTTGTCGTTTAGATTTTTTTCCCGTCAGTGTATTTTCCTGAAAATTTCCTGTAACGTCAGTTTTTATTTTTTTTTTCGTAACAGTAGGTAGAAAGTTTCTTTTGGAAAGTACTACGTCATGTTTCAGACTAATTGTACTGTTACTAACATTTGAAATTACCACTAACGGACAATACTGTAAGACCGTATGATGACCTGGATCTTCCTACTTTCGTCTTTTACAGCACCACTATAGCAGTTATTCGCCAAAATCAGATCCAATTGAATTCCCAGCTATTGATCGATTAGTTGCATCGCTGGAAAAGCCCGAAAACACAGTTATAGGATTAAGCTGTTCAGGTTTATCGCTGACACACGTATTGAGGATATATACGTGAAACACTTTTGCCCTGTCTGCAGGGCACGTACGACGACTACCTGGAGATGTTCGTGCAGTTCGGCTACGTGTTCCTGTTCTCGTCGGCGTACCCCATCGCCGCCTTCTGGGCCGTCTTCAACAACGTCATCGAGATCCGCGCCGACGCCTTCAAGCTGTGTCGCGTCTACCAGAGGCCGATGGCCCGCAGAGTCAAGGACATTGGCGCCTGGCAGGTACAGTAAACACTCCCGCACAGCGCGTCATTCACACGGATGATTCCAGAATGCGGAATGAGTGGAAGAGATTTTCAAACAAGTAGTCGGTAGTTGGAGAAGGAGTTCAGATAACTAATGTACTGGAGAAAATATAGTGAGAGAGAACTCGGGAAGAATGGCTGGGGCGTTAGAATATCAGACAAAAGAAACCTTAGTATAGCTTCTAGTAGACGGTGATGTGATTAGAGACCGAGCTCAGCTGGGAGAAGGATAGAGAAAGCGATCGGATGAAGCATTTAAGGAGAATTCATTACATTCGTCTGAAGTAACTTAAGTATTGAAAGATGGAGCAGAGTAACGGGCTAGAGCATGGCAGCCACGCTTTTCCAGAGTATTACCCCCGGTTTATTACCACACCTTTATCGGTGTCTCGCTCTGCTGTTGGATTTTAAGGCTCTGCGATCGGTTACCATCCGTCTTCGAGAATCAAACACCGCGCTTCATGCATTACCCAACTTGCTGCTATATGCTGTAGTCAGCCACTGACACAATCAAACGTCCGTGCAGTACCGCGTTCATCACAATATATGTTTCAATTACGTATTATTATTTTACACTACTGGCCTTTAAAATTGCTACACCAAGAAGAAATGCACATGGTGCAAGGGTATTCATTGGACAAGTATATTATACTAGAACTGACATGTGATTGCAGTTTCGCGCAATTTGGGAGCATAGATTCTGAGAACTCAGTACCCAGAGCAACCACCTCTGGGCGTAATAACGGCCTTGATACGCCTGGCATTGAGTCAAACAGAGCTCGGATGGCGTGTACAGGTACAGCTGCCCATGCAGGTTCAACACGATACCACAGTTCATCAAGAGTGGTGACTGGCGTATTGTGACGAGCCAGTTGCTCGGCCACCATTGATCAGACGTTTTCAATTGGTGAGACATCTGGAGAATGTGCTGGCCAGTGCAGCAGTCGAACATTTTCTGTATCCAGGTAGGCCCGTACAGGACCTGCAAGATGCGGTCGTGCATTATCCTGCGGAAATGTAGGGTTTCGCAGGGGTCGAATGAAGGGTAGAGCCACGGGTCGTAAAACATCTGAAACGTAACGTCCACTGTTCAAAGTTGCGTCAATGCGAACAAGAGGTGACAGGGACGTGTAACCAATGGCACCCCATACCATCACGCCAGGTGATACGCCAGTATGACGATGACGAATACACGCTTCTAATGTGCGTTCACCGCGGTGTCGCCAAACATGGATGCGACCATCATGATGCTGTAAACAGAACCTGGATTCATCCGAAAAAATGGTTTTGCCATTCGTGGACCCAGGTTCGTCGTCGAGTACACCATCGCAGGCGCTCCTGCTTGTGATGCAGTGTCAAGGGTAACCGCTGATAGTCCATGCTGCTGCAAACGTCGTCGAACTGTTCGTGCAGATGGTTGTCGCCTTGCGAACATTCCCATGTGTTGGCTCACGGATGGAGACGTGGCTGCACGATCCGTTACAGCCATGCGGATAAGATGTCCGTCATCTTGACTGCTAGTGATACGAGGTCGTTGGGATCAAGCACGGCGTGCCGTATTACCCTCCTGAACCCACCGATTCCATATTCTGCTAACAGTCATTGGATCTAGACCAACGCGAGCAGCAATGTCGCGATACGATAAATCGCAATCGCGATAGGGTACAATCCGACCTTTATCAAAGGCGGAATCGTGATGGTACGCATTTCGCCTCCTTACACGAGGCATCACAACGACGTTTCACCAGGCAACGCCGGTCAACTACTGTTTGTGTATGAGAAATCGGTTGGAAACTTTCCTCATGTCAGCGCGTTGTAGGTGTCGTCACCGGCGTCAACCTTCTGTGAATGCTCTGAAACGCTAATCATTTGCATCTCACAGCATCTTCTTCCTGTCGGTTAAATTTCGCGTCTGTAGCACGTCATCTTCGTGGTGTAACAATTTTGATGGCCAGTAGTGTACTTCAGACATAAATGCACCGAAGTAGTTATTATAACTGTAATTATTATTATTATAAACCTAAACTCAGCATATGAGATGACTTTGCTGGATTTCGCATTTATCAGAAGTCTGACACTTCCCACTTGTCATGGACTCTATAATGTATCAACGAATAATTCGTGTCGATACCAATAAAGTGACCTTTTTTGTGGTTGCCAGATGGATGTTTTATCAGTGCCAGCGGTTTTAAAGTACCCACTAATACCCTTTGGCACTGCTCACACTGTACCTAGAATCGATGGGACCACCATCCCTGGATTGCGAGAGAGCAGCTGCACTTACATATTCAAGTCTTGGTATCTAGTACATTTTTCGTGCTTTTGTCGTCGATTCTACTATCACCTAGAACAGTAGCGTCAATATTCCAAACTTCATTTTTCTCCGCAATTGCGATTTATTGTGTACTGTGTTTAAACATTAGGTCTGTCTGAAATCAGAAATCCCCCAATACTTTGCCATGTTCTTTTTCGACAGCTTTGTGGTCCGAACCATTTTGTCACCGGAAACTCTAATTCTGGCGTAAGTTCAAGAGGATCGTTTGTGCCACAGCATCGAGCCTGTAGTTGTAAACAGTCACAGGGATCGTTTTGCTACAGTTCGAATGTGATCTACTGTCTCCTCAGTTTCTTTGCAGAGAATGCACTTCGGATCTTCTGCTGATTTCTCGATTCTGGCTTAGAAGACGTTGGTTCTGATGGCTTATCCCTTCGCAGCAAGGAGGAGTCTTTCTGTTTCCTTCTTTAGGGTTCCGTTGGTCAGCCAAGACCAGGCCTTTCTTTTTGTTTTCCTATTTAGCCTTTGCTGTCCTCCAAAAACTGCCCATGCACAGCTTTACTACGCGAGCTGCCACGAAATTTGATTCTTGATTTGATGTATCATTGGAAGCTCTCCGTTGTTGACTTCAGTCAGAGCCGATTCTTAGCAGTCTTTAGCATAGTGTGCCAATGTGTGTTTCTGTTCTTCCACTGCCTAAACTGTAAGAGTCTTCTACTGGTTGGTTTCCTGTCGACGAAACTGCGGAGGTGAAGTGGATGGTGGATTGTCGTGAGTTTTCTTGTTTTGCTGTCCCGATTATCAAAATGGTTCAAATGGCTCTGAGCACTATGGGACTCAACTGCTGTGGTCATTAGTCCCCTAGAACTTAGAACTACTTAAACCTAACTAACCTAAGGACATCACACACATCCATGCCCGAGGCAGGATTCGAACCTGCGACCGTAGCAGCCGCACGGTTCCGGACTGCGCGCCTAGAACCGCGAGACCACCGCGGCCGGCTGTCCCGATTATCCGGCTCTATTTGTGTCCAGTTTACGCTGCCTGAATTTTATATGACAACGGAGATGACATAGATATCGACTACTTTGACGGTATTCCCGCCATTCAATGTGATTTTCCAAATTATGATTGTTACAAGGGAGATGAAAAAGTTTCCATTTCATGGCGCTGCTTCAACGTATATGCAACATAGCGCGACTAAAAAGCGGGCACATAAGCATCGATATGTAGCCAAGGGTGTAATGTGGCGTTCGTGTCTTTCCTACGTGCATGTGTTAAATGACAAAACATTAAATCTGGTGACGTTATTACCAAACGCGTTCAAACAGGCTCCATATGCTATAGTTCTTTTCTTGGCTGCCAAAGGTCAAACTCTGGTAGACGTCCATCGACGGAATGCCGTCCTAAAGGGTCCCGGGTTCGATTCCCGGCTGGGTCGGGGATTTTCTCCTTTAGGGGACTGGGTGTAATCGTCATCATTTCATCCCCATCCGGCGCGCAGGTCGCCTAATGTGGCGTCGAATGTAATAGGACCTGCACCAAGGCGGCCGGACCTGCCCCGTAAAGGGCCTCCCGGCCAATGACGCCAAACGCTCATTTCCATTTCCATCGGAAAACGAAGAATGTGTATGGAGCAGCATGTCTGCGAAAATCAACGCTGTCAAACGGTACGCTATGGTCGGTGCTGGTCGCGATTCTGCGCAAGATGCCACTCGATCTGGGAGACCAGTCTCATTCATTACGGACAGTAGCAAGTAGGCGGCTGATGCGATAAGGGAGGACCGGCGCATAACAATTCATGCGCTAGCAAACGATCTCAACATCAGCTTCGGTAGCCTGCAACACATTATCCGACAAGTGTGGCTGCCATAAGGTCTGCAGCCAGTGGATACCCCGGGCACAAAAAGCAAATCGGACAGCTGTTTGCCCGAAGCATCTGATGCGTTTCAGTGCTAAAGGCAACACGTTCCTTTAGCATATTGTTGCAGGCGAGTAAAGTCGCTGCCACCACAAGGATTCAGACTCGAAAACGTCGAGGATACAGTGGTGTCATCCATCGTCCACTCTTCGCAAGAAGTTAAGGAGTCAGCCATCTGCTGGAAAGATGATGCTCGCCCTGTTCTTTGATTACCGGAACCCCTTGCGTATTGATTTGAAGGAACCTGTTGCCTTCATCACTGGGGAACGGCACTGTGCAACGCTGGAAGAATTACTGTGAGCGATTAAGGCGAAACGTCCGGAAAACCAGCGCCAAGTTCCGTGCTACTGCTTCATAACGAACATCCGCAAATCGCAAATGTCGTAACGCAGAAGTTCGGTAAACTCAATGTGGAGACTCTAGAGCACTCGCACTATAGTTCTGAACTGACTATGCGACTATCACTAATTCTGTGCCTCAGAAAAGACCTTGTGTGGTCGACGATTTCTGTCGGACGGAGATGTGCAGCAGGCAATTACGGACTTCCCCACACAGCAGGACACCGTTTTTTATTTTTTTATTTTTTTTACCAAAACGATATTTTCAACGTTTTACGTCGGTGGGATGAGTTCCGTATTGTTCACGGTTATTCTGCCTGATTGGCATACAGATTCTGGACTGTACGCGCTTCGAACGGGAACTCTTTAGTAGACCTTTATTATTATTATTATTATTATTACTATTATTATTATCGAAATTAATCATGAGAGAACAGAGAAACTGTGATCCTCCAGGCATCACTCTGAACTGATAATGTCGCATTAACTGTTTGCTCTTTGTTGTAAGCATTATGACCATGCAGAATGATGAAAATAATCTGCAGAAGTCAATTTTTATTTTAAACGATTTATGTGGGAAATACAATCACACCATATCGACAGAAAAGTGTTGACGTTCCCAGAATGAAGGTAGCTTTGGAAGGTAGGAGATGGATACTGGCAGAAGTAAAGCTGTGAGTACCGGGCGTGAGTCGTGCTTCGGTAGCTCAGATGGTAGAGCACTTGCCCGCGAAAGGCAAAGGTCCCGAGTTCGAGTCTCGGTCGGGCACACAGTTTTAATCTGCCAGGAAGTTTCAGTGTTGACGTTGTATGACACAAGAACCTATCAGATGTCTAACTGTATAACTGTAGTAAATGGCCAGATTTTCGAATAAGAATTACTTTTCAAACATTTTGGATGTGCTGTCAGCTACCAGCAGGAAGAGGACTTAAGTCATAAACTTAATCACAAACTTAATCAGTCCAAGCAAATATCTGGCTCAATCCATTGATATTTGGAAAAACATAACACCCGAAAGGCCAGAGCTACATTCTACACCGCAGCGGTAAACCGTATGCGACACTCCGGTTCTCACTTGACGTACACTTTCAGCAGCAATAGGTAAATGAAATTAAAGAGAAATAGTTCAGCTATTTCGAGACTGGATCATGTTCGGAAACGAAGACATTCGAACGGAATTAGTTTTATTTCCATAAATGAGAAGCTCACAAAAGATAGAACTGCAAACATCCCTTTGATAGAATGAAGGATCTGAGAGAATGCTGTGGTACCAACCTACTGGGAAGAGAGCTCATGGACGCCTGTGGAAACGACGGAGTGACTAACTTGCGGAATATCGCATGATGCCAGAATACGCATTTTGCGATAGCCCTACAAGGAAGAACAACTGTGTTTATAAACTTAGGTGATGTCTAAAAAGGTAAAAAATATATACCTCTAAACGTGAAATTAGCTTCAAAAAAGGAGATAAAAATTCACTTGACGCCTTCCTAAAAGACAATCTCCACTCATTTCAAATTAATAATATAAGTGTAGACCAGATGTGCCTTGAATTCAAAGAAATATTTTCGGCAATAATTGAGAGATTTATACGAAACAAATTAACAAACGATGGAGCTGATCTTCCTTAGTACACGAAACGGGTTAGAACACTGTTGCAGAAACAACGAAACAAACATGCCAAATTTAAACAGACGCAAAATCCCCAAGATTGGCGATCTTTCGCAGAAGCTCGAAATTTAGAGAGGACTGCAATGCGAGATGCTTATAACAGTTTATACGACGAAACTTTGTCTCGAAACCTGGCAGAAAATCCAGAGGGATTCTACTCGTATGTGAAGTATGTTAACGGCAAGAAACAATCAATGCTTTCTCTGCGCGATAGCAATGAAGATACTATCGAAGACAGTGCTGCCGAAGCAGAGTTACTAAACACAGCCTTCCGAAATGCCTCCACAAAAGAAGACGAAGTAAATATTCCAGAATTCGAACCTAGAACAGCTGCCAACATGAGTAACGTAGAAGTAAATATCCTCGGAGTACTGAAGCAACTTAAATCACTTAATAAAAGCAAGTCTTCTGGTCCAGACTGCATACCAGTTAGGTTCCTTTCGGAGTACGCTGATGCATTAGCTCCATGCTTAACAATCGTTCGCTCGACGTAAGTTCTGTACCCAAAGACGGGAAAGTTGCAAAGGTCACACCAATATTCAAGAAAGGTAGTAGGAGTAATCCACTAAATTGCAGGCCCATATCGTTAACGTCGATGTGCAGCAGGATTTTGGAACATATATTGTGTTCAAACATTATGAATTACCTCGAAGAAAACTGTCTATTGACACAAAGTCAACATGGATTTAGATAACATCGTTCCTGTGAAACACAGCTAGCTCTTTATCCACATGAAGTGTTGAGTGCTATTGAAAAGGGATTTCAGATCGATTCCGTGTTTTTGGATTTCTGGAAGGCTTTTGTCACTGTACCACACAAGCGGCTTGTAGTCAAATTGCGCACTTACGGAATATCGTCTCAGTTTTGTGACTGGATTTGTGATTTCCTGTCAGAAGGGTCACAGTTTGTAGCAATTGACGGAAAATCATCGAGTAAAACAGAAGTGATTTCTGGCGTTCCTAAAAGTATTGTTATAGGCCCTTTGCTGTTCCTGACCTATGTAAACGATTTGGGAGACCATCTGAGCAGCCGTCTTAGGTTTTTTGCAGATGGCGCTGTCGTTTATCGACTAATAAAGTCATCAGAAGATCAAAACAAACTGCAAAACTATTTAGAAAAGATATCTGAATGGTGCGATAAGTGGCAGTTGACCCTAAATAACGAAAAGTGTGAAGTCATCCACATGAGTGCTAAAAGGAATTCGTTAAACATCGATTACACGATAAATCAGTGTAATTTAAAAGCCGTAAATTCAACTAAATACCTAGGGATAACAATTACGAACAACTTAAATTGGAAGGAACACATAGAAAACGTTGCGTGGAAGGCAAAGACTGCGTTTTATTGGCAGGACACTTGGAAAGCGTAACAGATCTACTAAGGAGACTGCCTGCAGTACGCTTGTCCGTCCTCTTTTAGAATACTGCTGCGGGGTATGAGATCCTTACCAGCTAGAACTGACAGAGTACATCGAAAAATTTCAAAGAAGCGCCGGCGTTTTTCGTTGCGACGAAATCTTCTCACGAAATTCCAATCAGCGACTTTCTCCTCTGAATGAGAAAATATTTTGTTGACACCGACCTACACAGGGAGAAACGATCACCAAAGTAAAATAAGGGAAATCAGAGCTCGTACTGAAAGACATAGGTGTTCGTTCTTTCCGCGCGCTATACGAAATTGGAATAATAGAGAACTGTGAAGGTGGTTCGATGAACCCTCTGCCAGACACTTAAATGTGATTTTCAGAGTATCCCTGTGGATGTAATTGCCAGAGTTGGTGAGTGGTGTGTGTCGCAGAGGCAGACAGTTTTTTTTTTTTTTTTTTTTTTTTCTAGAGCTATATGAATAGCAAGAATGAAATTTTTGGAGTGAAAGGTTATCTAAAATTGGTACAGAACCCAGACTGCACTTCTGAGAGTTGGACATGAAAGGCAACCACTAAATGATATGGGGTGAGACAGGCTAAAGCGCTGTCTCCCGTATTATTTGAAAGAGGTTATAAGATGAACACTGACGAAAGTAAAACAAGAGTAATGCAGTGTAGTCAAATTACGCGAGGCAGTGCAGAGGAAGTTAAATTAGGAAATGAGACAGTAAAAGTAGTAGAGGAATAGTTCTTTTGGCAGCAAACTGAGCGACAATGGCTAAAGCAGAGGGAATATAAAATGCAGTCAGTAACAAGAAAATTAATTCCAAGAAGTTGAAATGCGTTAATATCGAATAGAAATGTTAACCTAAATTGAAATTTTCACTCTGCAGGGGAGTGTGCGCTGATTTGAAACTTCCTGATAGATTAAAACTGTTTCTCGTGCCGGCACTCGAACCTAGAACCTCCGCCTTTCGCGGGCAATTGCACTGCCTCCTTCTCTTGTTCTTCTTTCTTTTAATCTGTTTCTCCGTCTTTTTTCTTCAGCACTCCCATGTGGATGTCGCATTACATCTCGCGAATTACAGTAATGAACTTTTCTCCGTTTTTATTTCATTATTACAGAGTTTACCCACACACCTGAGCGAACACGGTAAACTACCGTGTCCCTGGCCAGCACCCAGTTTAAAAAAGATTTATATTCTATTTTGTTCTGTGGCAGACGAACATCCGTTTTCCTATTGACAAGGAAACGACAGCAGATGTGCAGAACACATTAGGTTATATATTTTTTCTGAACAGAAGATTATGAATGGCGAAGAAACCAGACTAGTAAAGACAAAAAGGCCGAGCGCAAGGACGGGCTAGGTGGTGTGGATGGAGGGGGAAACAAAACCTTCGATAGAGCACTTGCCTGCGAAATTCAGAGGTCCCAGATTCGAGTTTTGGTCCGGCAACGGTTTTATTACGTAAGAAAGTTGCGTAAATAAAAACGGTGAAGTCCTTTATTAACCATTTACATTGAGTGTAGCCTTCTACAGAAATCACACGTGTACAATAGAGTTCATTGACCAAAGAATAGAAGCTTTGGAAATGTGCTACAGAAAAATGCTAGAGATTAGACGGGTAGATAGGGTAACTAATAGCGAGGTACTGATACGAATTGGAAAGAAAAGCAATCTGTTGCAGAGCCTGACTAAAGGAAGGGATTGGTTGATAGGATACACCGTATAGCATCAAGTAATCAAATAAGAACTTTCTGACCGATGGAAGCGTGGAAGTTAAAAACTGTAGGGGGAGACAAAGGTTTCACTATAGTAAACAGTTTCCAGAGAATTTAGGCTGCAGTAGCTGAGATGAAGGAATCTGCACAGGATATGCGGCAGCGCAGTTCTTTCCTGCCCTTTACGGCGAACTAGCACCTACCTGTGAACATTGTCTCAGTATTTCATCTGTAGGGAAGCCGAGCGAAACCTACTGTACTTCGACGTGAACCAGGCTGCAATTAAAGTCACTAATCTACGTTTCGGGAGAAAGTTTTCACAAGAAATGAAGGATTGGAAATTTTGTCCTCAGTTAATATATTCTGAAACTTAGGTGAACAAGTATCACTGCCAAGCCCGTGCTAGTCTTAACACAGTCACTCACCATCCCTTTCACTCACTTTAGCAAGTTTATGGTGTTGCATTTCCCGAAAACGTAATAGCTACAAAAATACTGATTGTTTTTGATTGTGAATGCTCGCCAAATATTAAGTCTGTCGGTACCAAATTCACAGTTTTTAGCCACCGACCTGCTCAGTACGCCACACGGAATATATGTCTACTCTCGTCACAAAATTCACTTAAAAATTTGGAAATTTCTGCACACACGTCGGAATAATTATGCCATCACTTTTCAAGACTTTTGATGTATAAAACACTGCTAGATCGGGCAATTTACGTTTCTGAACTACCGCTACCACACACGTCCTAACTGTTTCATGGCAAGGCTCCCGCTCTTCTCTAGAATACTGTCTTCTCTACCAGCAGAGAAAGGCGCCCGAAGAATATTACTGTACCATTGGTCAGTTTACTCGACAGCCAATAGCAAAACAACCTTCCCCCGCGTCAATCCGCGCTTCTCATAAATAGCCAATCGCAAAATATTAAACCTAATCACTGCACTTTTTATCGACGTAATTATTTAATATGCTGAAGTTTTGCTTATGTATAAAGTTATTTACTATTGTTATTTATACATGAATTAACTTTCCCTTTACCATAAACTTACTTTACAAATCTATTCTACAAAAAATCCCCTTTGTCCATATCCATACTTCTTCGAAATGCTTCCACACTAAATCCTACTGCACAACTCGTTAAATAATTATCATCAAATTAACCTTAAACCACACTCACGCATCATTCACACTGCTAAAACACATTCATAACATTTTACATACACGAAAAAACATACTAACACTTCATGAAAATAATAAAACAGTTTATGAAAAACATTATATTACTTTAGTGCACCCTAGTGGGCACAATCGAAACTAAATCAGTCCCTTACCCAATACTGTCCTCTATCGGCTGATACATAAACTACGTGCGCGTCCAGTCTCCCGTCACCATCTGTCACTATCCAGCTCTGAGACACATGTCCCACATAAGGCCGGTATTACACTACCAAATTTCTTTGTCAAAAATATTTGTCCAATATCTTTGTTAAAGATATTTGCTAGTGTAATAGGGAACCTTGCCCAATGTCGTCCAATATTTGATAAAATCTAGGGCCTTGCTGTAGATTTGATCAAAGAAGTCGATTGTCTTCTGTTCACTGCAATGTGACATGTTACCACATGGAGCGCTAGCATCGCTGCATTCTGTCGTCTGTAGTATTTTTATAAACATTGCCGGTAAATACAATTGGTGTGTGCCGACAACTACAAATTTAATAGAGATGTATGAAGCCGGTGAGACGCTTTACAACGTGCGGCACGCTGAATACAATAATAGATTCCGAAGATTGGAGACCTGACCTGACCTGATCTAACCTAACCTAACCCTCTCCTGTAATGTGTTACAGTGAGTCTGTCTTCTGCAGATGTAGCAGTTCTTAAGTGAGTGTTGTGCTTTGTGATATGAGGATACGCTTCACTGAGCAAATACTGAAATGTATGCTCATCCGTTTATAAGTAATTGATGTACGACTTGACGTCCTGCACAACAAGCTCACGTAACAACTTTTGTTGAATGCTTTTATCGTGTCGTCGTAAAACCCACGGCTTCACCCAGGTATGTTTCGTTTTTTTTCCCCGCTTCCCTTCCGCATGTGCACACAGTGCAATTGTGGTACGTGCAACTGCTGCGGTTAATAACAAGTTGTTGTTGTCAGCCATCTTGAACTTTGACGAAAGATCTTTGTCAAATATATTTGACGGAATATTTGATCACATCTTTGATCAAACCTTTGTCAAAGAAATTTGATAGTGTAATACCGGCCTAACCGCCTCCAAGGCAGGGTCGTTATATGGCGATACGCCTCAGATAGACAAAAATGGAGAGCTGCATCAAACCAGTCATTGGACTGACGATCACAACAACGGAAACGATAACAAGCAAGGGCGAGCGTCGCCTTGTTCCCGGGTAAGGTAGCTGTATGTGCCCCATGAGGAATCGTCCGGAATGTGTTCTGTGCAGGACAAGGAATCGTATGCAAACCGTCACCTGACACGTGACCAACTGCTCTTTCAGAGTGCGCACCACGGTCCTACAAGGAGATAAGGCCCGTCAACTGCTGTCGCCTATTTGTCCGACTGGCACAGCGGCGCTAGATCACACGTTGTGTTGTGTGTAGGCTAGTTGCGCAAGAGGTGCCCCACCAACAGCGCCCGGCGTCGCATTGTTCGGCCGCATTACTCAGCTGGTAGGCACCCGACGAGTCACGCGCCGCCGCCTGCTGCTGCCACATCACGTGCTAGGAACCGCACGCGCCCACTGCCAGCGTCGGCTCTACACGAGGCCCAAGAGAAAGACAGGCAGCGGCGCGTACGCCACAGCACGTGAGCACGTGACACTGCATCTCTTTACGAGTCCCAGCAGCCGTATCTGGCGGGGAGCGAGTAACTATTTCAGACGCGTTTGACAATTCTTAATTGCGCTTTTAAATGCAGTAGCTGAGATGAAGGAACCACCACACTAAAAAATTAAGACTTTTAATGTGTGCCGTTTCACTAAAGTATTGATTTCCCGCGGGCCGTGCACGGGACCAAAAGTTCGCGAGGTAGGGCGGACGTCGGACGTGATATCTAGTGTGACGTCAGCGGGGCCCGCGCAACACCGACTCAAAAGCAGGCCTCGGCGCTTGTTCGTAACATCATGTCAGCTAGGCACGGCGAACGCCAGGTCTGTTGCAGGCATACTCATAACGACGGTGTCTCCCTCTCCGACACAGGAAAATGTGGAACTATTGGCGGTAGTTGACCAACACACATTGTTCTGAGAGATTTCTGCAATCAATTAATTCTGCAATTCATTACACTTCTTAACAAATAGTGTACTCCTGAACTTAAATTTCCACCGGTTTTAAGGATTGACATACAAAAACAACTTCATGGTTCAGCAGCAACAGAATTCGTGCTTCTTTACCTTATTTGTAAATCTGAGGAAGTTACGTTTGTACTGGGTTGCTTTTACAAGAAACCGTGAAAATATTGGTGCTCTTCATTAGGTATCTTGGTTGACTATGGGGTGAGGAGCACTGAATGTTAATGAAATATCTTGCGATTGTACACGTTGGGGAAGGGGGTGGGGACAGAAGAAGAGGCAAAAGAGAGATACTTGTTTTATCAAATAAAATTTTTTTATCTTAAGTTTCTCCTTTCAGTTGCAAGAGGGAAATATTTATCTTTTCTAATGTGCATGTTTAAGAAAGTTTAAGCTTAGCAGTATTTTCGATGTATGAATCTATTTTGTTTCCTGTTTAGAATTCCTTTCGTTGAAAACGGCTGTAATCTAATGACTGGCAACAGTTGGACATTTACACATGTAAATTAGTTCACATTTCCAGTGACGATGTCAAACGAAATTAAATAAATAAATAAAAGAAACGATTTAATTGTAAGGGGGTTGGGGTAAGATTCGATAACAAAATGGATCAAGTAAATACAGTTACTTGAATGTAAAATTTCCGAAGCCTGCAATGGGGCAAAGCATCTTATCATATTGATCTAAGTTTGTTTAGTCAGGATTCAGTATTACAGAACTATGATCTTCATTTGTAGCATTACGATAGTAAGAAAATCTTTCGTCTAAATAAAACTGCAGAATCCAAAACAATACCAAACATTTTGTCCAAAAATAAGACATTTATAGTGATAAGCATGCCCAGGCGTTTCAGCCTACAACAGACCTGGCGTTCGCCGTGCCTAGCTGACGTGACGTCACTAACAAGCGCCGGGGCCTTCCTTTGAGTCGGTGTTGGCCTGCGTCTCGGTAGAAATGACGTAAGTCCTTGGACTCACGTTCACTGATACGCAAAACCGTTCCAAGGCCTTCCACCTCACTAATCCAAAGTCAGTATTTCCTCTCCCCTCGCTGCTACAGTCATTAATACAGCATGTTCCACATACGATGCGAGTGGTGTCTTTAGTGCTGCGTGGGAACTTTTATTCAATACAGGCCTCATTCCTAGCTCTTTAGGGTTATGAGGGAATTTGTATGAAACGAAATTATTTAAGGCCATATATCTCAGTTGGGTGTGAATGGGGCAGAGGTTGCCCCAACTGGAAATATTTAGACGGGGATTTCATTTCGCAAAATTCGTCTGATGACAGAGAGAAAATATACCGAAAACTTTTATCGGAGCTGGGGGACTAAAACTATTTTTAATACATTTCTGGGACAGTACTGTCGACTGTCATCATCATCATCTTCTTCTTCTTCTTCTTCTTCTTCTTCTTCTCCACTCTGTTCCAGTCTTGTCCTCTCCCCCCTTCACACTTTCACTTCAACGATCCATATATCTCTTGGTTTTTCTCTAAGAATGTTGCCTCCTATTGCAGTTTCATAGGCCCGTCTCCTTATCCTGCGAACTCTCATTCTTTTAGCATGACTACACTATCTCTCGAATGGGCTGCTCTTTCACTGTTTTTTTTTTTTTCGCCTTATCTCATTACTTGCTCTGTCTATTCTGGTAAGTACTATTCTGCTTCTTCGAATCCTGCATCGGGCATGGCTGTGTGTGATGTCCTTAGGTTAGTTAGGTTTAAGTAGTTCTCAGTTCTAGGGGACTGATGACCACAGATGTTAAGCCCCATAGTGGTCAGAACCATTTGAACCCAACTCGTGATTGCCGGGCGGACTGTAGTAGCAAATCTCCCTTTTCACTGAAATATCCCAATAGGTTCGGAGTGGGGCAGAAGGAATTCCAGCAGGGAATCCCGTGAGGGGATTTCCGATTCCTGCAATCGCCTAATGACCAAATGTAATAGGGCTTAGCATCGTAACCGTGATTATGTTGTTGATGCTCGATCTCTCTATCTCTCTCTATCTCTCTCTATCTCTCTCTATCTCTCTCTATCTCTCTCTATCTCTCTCTATCTCTCTCTATCTCTCTCTATCTCTCTCTATCTCTCTCTATCTCTCTCTATCTCTCTCTATCTCTCTCTATCTCTCTCTATCTCTCTCTATCTCTCTCTATCTCTCTCTATCTCTCTCTATCTCTATCTATCTCTCTCTATCTCTCTCTATCTCTCTCTATCTCTCTCTCTCTATCTATCTCTCTCTCTCTATCTATCTCTCTCTATCTATCTCTCTCTATCTATCTCTCTCTATCTATCTCTCTCTATCTATCTCTCTCTATCTATCTCTATCTCTCTCTATCTCTCTCTCTCTCTCTCTCTATCTCTCTCTATCTCTATCTCTCTCTCTCTATCTCTCTCTCTCTCTCTCTCTCTCTCTCTCTCTCTCTATCTCTCTCTATCTCTCTCTATCTCTCTCTATCTCTCTCTCTCTATCTCTCTCTCTCTATCTCTCTCTCTCTATCTCTCTCTATCTCTCTCTATCTCTCTCTATCTCTCTCTCTCTATCTATCACCCGATCGTTTCCAAATGCTTGACCGGCACCATCACCTGATAACACCCCCTGTGATTTCGGGTTGTGGGACCAGCCGAAGGACACGGTTTACCAGGGGAACATTCACACATGTTCTGATCTCAAGTGCAGCATATCAAAGAGAGATAGCATACCTACGGACTCGCTTCGTTCTGATCGGGTGATAATTCGATCGTTTCCAAATGTATTTCGGAGAAGCAACTTCACGAGCGATGTGCGGTCGGGGCCCCATCTTGCCTGAAAACTATTGAGTTGAATGCGTCCTGTAGGGCAGGTGTGACATGCTGGCGAAGCATATCGCAGTAACGCTGGCCAGTCACACTGCACGTCTTTGGTCCTCGAACACCAACCTGCTCAAAAAAGAATGGGCCAATAATGAACCTAACCGTGGAGGCACACCATACGGTGAGCCGTTCACCATACAGAGGAACTTAATGCACAGTGACTGGAATTGTAGATCCACACACTGGGCAATTCTGTGTGTTCACCTCACCCGTCAGAGAAAAATGAACTTCGCCTGTCCATAGGATGGTACAGGGCCAGCTCTCGTAAACTTCAGTCCTTGCCAGAAAGTGGAGAGCGAAGTCAACATGTCATTGTGCGTCCTGTGTTGCAAGCTGCTGTACGGTATGGACACTGTATGGATACCATTTGATAATGGTTCGATTCGCCTTCCGTACAGTGGACCACGGGATGTTCAACTCCCGTGACACAGCAAGCGCACTGCCTGACGATCGCGAACCGCGCGCAGAGTTGTCTGCCGTACTAACAGCGATTTCATCAACCACCTGTGGTGCAACCGATCGTCGCCTTCTTCCCGCCCAGTTCTCCAGTTGATTCTAACTACTTCATCATGCTCCGCACAGCAGGTGGAGCAAGAGGACCCTTCCGTACTCCTTTCGGCCGGCGAAATCCTCGAAGTGCAGCTGCAGCGTTACTGTTGTTTTGATAATAGAGCTTCACCCGTGAAACCCTGCTGTTTTTGTCAAAGCTCATGGTGGCACGTCAACAAGTGCACTGCGAGTGGTCAGGTGAGTGAGTGGGACTATGAATCACGATGACTGATCACGGCACCTGGTAGTTATTATTGGAACTGGACGGTAGCGCTGTGACGCATGGAAATCATGTACCCCATACTCTGGACATTAATGCTACTAAGTTTGGTACTCGGACGGTATTTAATTTCCATGTTAAAACGTGTTGATTAGGGGAAGTTTAATTGTAGCCATCCGGTATATTTGTGAGACGTCTTCAGAATACTGCTACCTTCGGAAAAATGTCATTCTTCGTTTTTGTATATTTGATAGGAGTAGATACTGCATTAACTACTATTGATAGTGGTACTGTGTTTGCACTAAGGTAAGGCGTTTTTCGTCATGGTAAACGCACTGTTTTTTCCGTTAAAACATCACCTATGGTTTGGCTTCCTCTTGTAGTTCTAGTTTTCAGTGGGGATGTGACGTTCACCTTATTGTTAGTTAGGACGTTTACCGGTCCAACAAACTGGGCCGCTGCCCCTTTACCCTAGACTCGCAATGAACTCTTGGCGTTCTCTCATGATTTTTGATCTCGTTGCGGGGACTAATAGAAATTTCAGAGCTGCTTGAATGAATGAATGAATGGAGATGCTACGATCCATGTAGAAACTACGTAGATGCTTGTCCATGCACAGTCTGATAGAGAATATCTCCCTAGAGAGATCGCACTCACTAGTCTAGGCTCTATCCCGTACTTTCCGGCCCCAGAATCTTCATCTGCTTTCGATCCGTTAGAAAACCAACTGTCACCTGAACGGTATCGTGGTTCTTTCTTCTACTGCGCCTTACATTGACAGGTTTGTTGAAGCAACTGAAAGCCACTACATATTCGCAGCAGGCTGCTCGGCCGTTCCTATACGTACCAGTTTCATTATATTAGTGTCGGATTATGAATATCCAGAAGGTTTCCAGAGTTTTTCGAGTTTTTAAAAATGCATGTCCCTGTAGTTGCATCCATAGCGTGGTTTCCATCCCAGCAGTGGGTGTGATGCTAATTCCGCTTGTTATGACTGAGCAGGCCAATCTTTGCATCTTCCAGAACTCCTTGGCAGCCACCTTCTGTTCTACATTCCGCTACGTTGTAGCTCCTATGTTTTCATAGGTCTTACTACAGAGGTGTGTTACATGCTTCAGGAACTTAGATCCCGTTTTTTCCCCGCAAGTCCTTCTAGTGCACAAGAGAGCACTTCTTTCTTGGAACTTACATTATTTATGCGTGGGGTCTATGTTAGTTATCCCTAGATAATTCACTACTTCCTCTGCTGCAAAAATTTCGTTGAAGAGCTTGAGCTTCCAGTATATGTCCTGGATACTGCAACAGTTTTCTTGGAAATGACCCTTAGATCCTGTTTTATACCAGTTCAGAACGCACTGTACCAGCGCTCTAACGGTAGTTGCATATTATTCAAGTACTACTATGACTAAATCTCTTGCGTATAATTGGGGAAAGGTAATCTCTAGCAATCAGTTCATGCATCACTAGGTTCCACAATACCGAGCACACAACCCCCCTTTAAGGACACCATCTGGTGGTCTTGATCCGTAATGGTGGCTTCCACCTTTCGCCTATTCAGCATGGTCCTTACAGCTTTTCTTCTGATATAGTTTCTGTAGACGGGCTGCGATTACCGTATAACAGTCCGGTTGTTTGCTCGGGGCGTGTGGCAGGTGGCACATCGGTTCCAGCGGAGAATAAATTGGAGTCAGGATAAACCTTGCAAAGAAAGCTGAGACATTCGCCGAGCCATTTAGCACTTGAGACTGGCGTGTAAGTAGCGTCTGCACACGTAGCTGGTCGCAAACTAAGACTGAAGCCTTGCGGAGTTTGACGACAGAGCAGCAGCTGGCCAAATCAGACACTGCTGTCGATGTCAGTCGTGCAACTGGCTGTGGTGGTCTGAGAGTGATTTCGAGACTGATCCTGCAATGCCCCTTTTTCTCATGAAATATGGATGGATTTATTGGGGTACGTGAACTCCGAGAAAATTGACGTCATATTGTTCCGCGAAATGTCGGGCGAACTGCCGCGTGCTTTTGGCTTTATTATGACATTTCGGCGTAGGCATCAGGCAGGTCTGAAATTTCACGGAACAATCTATACACCGATTTCGCAATTGATATCAGAGTTCTGAAACTCATCAGTTGCATTAAGAGCCTGTGTATGATGGAAGTTTTCTGTGATGGGAGGTACTCTACCATCAAAAATGCCACGTAATACTTACAAATGGTATTCAGCGTCAGTCATTTATTATGCCACTCTCCGTTTCGATGTTCACGCCTATCCACAGCAGCCAAATGGCAATGTAGGTTATGTTGCGTCTTTTAATGATGATAAAAATTGATTTTCAGAACAGATATTTTTAAAGTTAAAAATACCTGAATTTGTAAATTGTACTTACAGGGGCACTAGAGTCGTAAAAGGTCTGCATACTGCTACTTGGTGTATGTCCTATCCACTGTTATATATGCGCTTGCTTGTCCACAGCTCCCGGCGGGATCGGGGATTTTCCCTGCCTCGAGATCACTGGGTTTTATTGTTGTCGTCTTCATCGTCATCATCATAATTCATCCCCATTACGGTCGGAGGAATGCAATGGCAAACCACCTCCGCTAGGACCTTGCCTAGTAGGTGGTGCGGGTCTCCCGCATAGTCATCATCATCATGTGCCTGCATATATTGTATACAAAGATAACTGAAAGGTTTAGTAGTCCGAGCTTCGTTATTAATTACTCTACGTCATTCTTGAATTATTGTATTGAATGGTTGTATAAGGACGTCTATTTTTATCGTGTTTTAAAAAAATATGAATGGGCTGCAACATGATATGGACATGTCCTCAATTCAGACGTTATATTAAATTCTTATATATAAGGAAGATTACAACAGATCATTCATGTATATTGTAGGCTGAACTTATTGGGTAACCAATGGGAGTGGTTAAATAAATTTGTATGCAATGGAATTGTAAATTACGAAGTGATAGTGCGAACCATCGAAATGCGTTGTGACAAAGTAAATGACTCACACTGAAAACTGTTTTGTTTGTATTTATCGACAGTCTCAGCCCTCACAATGCAGTCTTTTTATGGATGAAATATTCACCACGTAATACTGCCGTGGTCTTGCATTGTCTCGTCCGATATAACCGTACACACCTTCGTTAGTTGTCAATGCTCCTAAAAAAGGCAGACTGCATTGTTCACCAACCTATCAGACGTTATGGTTGCACACCACACTTCTGTTTCCACATCATGCAGAGACTCTTGGCACAACTGACGAGGTTTTTCAGATCAGGAACGTCGATATTTGTCAGTAGATATATTCAAATTACAAAGTAGAGATGTGAGAGGTGTGATATTAGGTATCTTTAATGAAATGATAATTAAATGGACACCCTAGCTGCAAACAGCCATTGATGTACTTGATCGGGGACATGTTGAAAATGTGGGCCCCCTCCGGGACTCGAACCCGGCATCTCCTGCTAACATGAAAGACACTCTATCCATCTGAGCCACCGAGGGCACAGAGGATAGTGCGCCTGCAGGGACTTACCCCTTGCACGCTCCCCGTGAGACCCACATTCCCAACATGTCCACACCACTACATTCGTAGTGCGCCTAAGAGATGTTTGCCCATCATACTCATTACTCGTGGCAGATTAATCTACCAGGTCCCGTACGAGTTCGGGGATAGCGTGTGCGTTCGCACAAGAAGGTCAATGGCCGGGAAGCCATATTTTAACTATATATGTCTGCTTCTACATTTATACTCCGCAAACCACCCAACGGTGTGTGGCGGAGGACAATTTACGTGCCACTGTCATTACCTCCCTTTCCTGTTCCACTCGCGTATGGTTCGCGGGAAGAACGACTGCCGGAAAGCCTCCGTGCGCTCTCGAATCTCTCTAATTTTACTTTTGTGATCTCAGAGGTATAAGTAGGGGGACGCAATATATTAGATACCTCATCCAGAAACGCACTCTCTCGAAACCTGGCGAGCAAGCTACACCACGTTGCAGAGCGCCTCTCTTGCAGAGTCTGCCACTTGAGTTTGTTAAACATCTCCGTAACGCTATCACGCTTACCAAATAACCCTGTGACGAAACGCGCCGCTCTTCTTTGGATCTTCTCCATCTCCTATGTCAACCCGACCTGGTACGGATCCCACACTGATGAGCAATACTCAAGTATAGGCCGAACGAGTGTTCAGTGTTCTGTAAGCCACCTCCTTCGTTGATGGACTACATTTTCTAAGGACTCTCCCAATGAATCTCAACCTGGCACCCGCCTTACCAACAATTAATTTTACATGATCATTCCTCTTCAAATCGTTCCGTACGCATCCTCGCAGATATTTTACAGAAGTAACTGATACCAGTGTTTGTTCTGCTATCATATAATCATACAAAAAAGGATCATTGTTTCTATGTATTCGCAATACATTACATTTGTCTATGTTAAGGGTCAGTTGTTACTCCCTGCACCAAGTGCCTATCAGCTGCAGATCTTCCTGCATTTCGCTGCAGTTGTCTAATGCTGTATCTTCTCTGTATACTACACAGCATCATCCGCGAAAAGCCGCATGGAACTTCCGACACTATCTGCTAGGTAGTATCTGTTCACCAAAGAACAGTTGCCGTAGATGGCCATGCAGCTTTGCTAGAAATGAGTAATTAAATGGATATCCTAGCTGCAAACAGGCGTTGATGTACTTCATTGTGGATATGTTGAAAATGTGTGCCCCATCGGGACTCGAACCTGAAGCTCCATGGTCATCTACGGTAACTCTTCATTGGTGAACAGATACTACCGTCATATATCAAGTTATTACCTCCTAAGACAGTGCTTTAAACTAAGTTTGGATATTCAGGGGGGGGGGGGGGGAATCCTAATGGTAAAATCAATAAACAACATAATAAACTGTGGACTACCACAAGGCTGTATTCTTGGACCATTTTTGTTTCTTATGTGTAAATTAATAAGATGACACAGCCTCAAACTCTAAGATGGTGAACTGAGGTGACACGCCGTGTTGTCGGTTGGTGCTGCAGCGCGCGTTTGAGGCGGTGGGCGCGATGTCGGTGATGACGAACTGCGGCCTGCTGTCGCTGTCGCCGCAGCTGCGGGGCCTGGCGCCCGAGCTGTCTTCTGTGGAGTGGCTGCTGCTGTTCGTGATGCTGGAGCACGGCCTGCTCGCCGTGCGCTACGTGCTGCACCAGGTCATCCCGGAGAGGCCCATGTCGGTGCGCGTCGCGCTCGCGCGCCTCAACTACCTCTCCAAGCAGGCGCTCAAGCACGAGGTACGTGCCTTCTCTCTTGTTATTCGTATTAGATTTGTTCAGCTTAGCACAAATGAGCTCACCGTTCAAAGTGTTAGTCACGTAAGAAGACGACCACGGAAACTCCTCATGGTGCGACAGGTGTGTCATTTCCTTGCCTGTCCTACCTCCCCTGCGTACCCTGCCGTTGCCCAACCGCCTATGGAACGTCTCTTTTCCAGTCGTCCCAGGGCAACGAGACCATTTGGGATTCGTGCCAAGCATTTGCTTGAGTCCCTTGGTGTGGAGCGTGTGGCACCCCAACTCCAGGGTTTTACCCGCCTGCCTTCCTGGTTGCTCCAGAGGCCTAGCGTCATTTTAGACTTGTCAGAGTACCGGAGATGCTGCACTCCTGCGTTTTTTACCTCCTTATTTTACGATATTTTAAACCAGCATCCCGACCATGTACCAGTATTTACGGATGGCTCTAAACAGGGGGACTCTTTTGGTTATGCTGTTGTTTTCCCTGATAAGAGTCGTCAAGTTACGACTTCCTGCGGCGTTTACCATCTTTGATGCCGAATTGTTTGCGATCTTGCGGGCATTGGAGCAGATGAGACTTGTTCCCAGTCTTAAGTTTCTCATCTGTTCTGACTCCCTGAGTGCCCTTCAGACCATGCAACACTTCTACCCAGCGGATACGGTCGTCCAGAACATGATGTCCTACTCCACCTGCAACGGCTGGGGAAGGAGGTTTCTTTCTGCTGGGTGCCGGGGCACGTGGGTATTAGGGGAAACGAACTGGCGGATGTGGCTGCCAAAGGTGCATGTTCCCTCCCTCACGTTGTTGAATGTGGCGTCCTCCTCCATGCTGTTACCTCCCTTTTGCGTTTTCGTGTTATGCATCAATGGGAAGAGGAGTGTCTGGCAGTCGGTGAAAATAAGTTGCGTCTGGTAAAGGCCACCACGCGGCTTTGGCGTACGTCCTACCAGTCATGCAGGCGGGATGAGGTTCTCCTCACTCGCTGCATGGTATTCTACTCCGGCGGGAGGACCCCCCAATCTGCAGTGCTTGTGGCGTCCAGATCACTGTCCGCCACATTTTACTTGACTCTTATTTTCTCTGACCAGAGGGCGGTGGTTTCCTTGCCACCGGATTTGCCCTCTATTTTGCAAGACGACGCAACGACTGTGGTTCAGGTCTTACGGTTTTGTGTGCTGTCCAATTTGCTGCCTCGGATTTTAGGGAGAGGATTTTAATGTGCTGCTGGGTGTCTGGCTCACCCAGGTTTTAGGTAAGAGGTCCACCAGTCACGGTTACCTACTTGTTTCACTTCGTTTTTGTTCTCTTTTCCTTGTGTTTCCTTTCCTTTTTAGTGCGTTTCTTCTCTTGTTTTGCATCTGTATGTGAAGATTTGGAACTGCGTCAGGTCTGTGTCTTCTATCCGTTCTCCTTGTTCGCTGTCCATCTTCCTTTCTCCGCATGTGTTCCTGTTTCTATGCGTTTGGGCGCTGATGAGCACGCTTCAAACACCCCCCCCCCCCCCCCCACACACACACACACATAGCACAGCACACTGGACTCGCATTCGGGAGGACGACGGTTCAATCCCATCCTGATTTAGGTTTTCCGTGATTTCCCTAAATCGCTTCAGGCAAATGCCGGGATGGTTCCTTTGAAAGGGCACGGCCGATTTCCTTCCCAATCCTTCCCTAACCCGAGCTTGCGCTCCGTCTCTAATGACCTCGTTGTCGACGGGACGTTAATCACTAACAACCACCACCACCACCACCACCACACAGCACAGTGGTCGCGCAGGAGCGCTGTGGATGGTGCGGAACTCCTAACGAACGGTCATGTGAACCTCCACTGCTGACGCATGTCATGGCGGTGAAGTGGTACGTGCGCCAGTCAACTGTATCGAATCACCGCAGTCACATGGGTCGACTGGGAGACGTGAAACAATACCAGAGACGAGCTTACGTGTTTCCATGTGGCCTTGACTACACCTCACCTTTCGACCTTTGTTGGTATTGTGCGGACTGTCCACACGTCTACAAGCAATGGTGTGCCACTCACACTCGTGTAACATGGCATTTTGAGCAGCGGTCGTAAAAAGATCCTGATTTACAGGGACAGGAAATGAGTGTCACGCCTGTCAGTGGTCGTCGGCTTCAAACGCTGCTGTCGGTAAATACAGCTCCATCTCAAACAGTTTGTGAGCGAGCATTAGTATGGAAGCAAATTGCACTAGTTGAAAAGAAACACACCTCTTGCATGCTGGACAGTAAGTTTTCGTTTTTTTTTTTTTTAACTTGTGCACCCAGACGCGTGTCACCTTAATTACAAGTGAGTGTCTGAAATATTACACGTTTTCTTCGTTCGTACTTTAAAGTTATCTTTCACACATACAAGTTAGAGATTTAAAACAGTCCATTGAAGTTTTTGTAATAAAATCGGCAAGTATTTATAATCAGTGTCTGATTCACTATATGTAAGCCAGGCAACTTTCTCTCATGTGGCAAACTGGTTGGACGTTTGCAGTTTGCCTTGTGGTAACTGTCTTCGAAATACTGCACATCAATTACCATTTTCAGTACGTATTGCCAACTTTCTCAGGTTTTGCTTTCAATTGTTTTTTCCTTTGACTACAGTTAGGTGTTCTGATGTAAGGTGTGTGATTTTGTGTGTGTGTGTGTGTGTGTGTGTGTGTGTGTGTGTGTGTGTGTGTACACTGATCATATAATGCCAATACATGTTCATAACTAACGTTTCTCTCCCAAATATATAAGGGAAAAAGAAAATAACAGTAAAAAATGTAAGAAATGTGAAAAAAGACCGAGGTACACAGAGAGAAACACAAACGCACGCACACACAGGAGTTACATTAGCACACACAGTCGAAGAAAAAACAGTTGGAAGCAAGACCTGAGAAAGTTGGCAACGCTTACAGAAACGAATGACACTTAAGACTCAGAAAACGGTTGTTATAGTGCTACATTTTTAACACAGTGATTTCAAGGAAAACTGCAAACGTTCAGCCAGTTTGCCCCAGGAGAAAAAGCTGTTGGGTGTTGTTGTTGTTGTTGTTGTTGTGGTGGTGGTGGTGGTGGTGGTGGTGGTGGTCTTCAGTCCTGAGACTGGTTTGATGCAGCTCTCCATGCTACTCTATCTTGTGCAAGCTTCCTCATCTCCCAGTACCTACTGCAACTTACATCCTTCTGAATCTGCTTAGTCATCTCTTGGTCTCCCTCTACGATTTTTACCCACCACGCTGCCCTCTAATTCTAAATTGGTGATCCCTTGATGCCTCACAACATGTCCAACCAACCGATCCCTTCTTCTGGTCAAGTTGTGCCACAAACTTCTCTTCTCCCCAATCCTATTCAATACTTCCTCATTAGTTATGTGATCTACCTATCTAATCTTCAGCATTCTTCTGTAGCACCACATTTCAAAAGCTTCTATTCTCTTCTTGTCCACACTATTTATCGTCCATGTTTCACTTCCATACATGGCTACACTCCATACAAATACTTTCAGAAATGACTTCCTGACACTTAAATCTAATACTCGATGTTAACAAATTTCTCTTCTTCAGAAACGCTGTCCTTGCCATTGCCGGTCTACATTTTATATCCTCTCTACTTCGGCCATCATCAGTTATTTTGCTCCCCAAATAGCAAAACTCCTTTACTATTTTAAGTGTCTCATTTCCTAATCTAATTCCCTCAGCATCACCCGACATTGTTCGACTACATTCCATTGTCCTCGTTTTGCTTTTGTTGATGTTCATTTTATATCCTCCTTTCAAGACACTGTCCATTCCATTCAACTGCTCTTCCAAGTCCTTTGCTGTCTCTGACAGAATTACGATGTCATCGGCGAACCTCAACATTTTTATTTCTTCTCCATGGATTTTAATACCTACTCCGAATTTTTCTTTTGTTTCCTTCACTGCTTGCTCAATATACAGATTGTATAACATCGGGGAGAGACTACAACCCTGTCTCACTCCCTTCCCAACCACTGCTTCCCTTTCATGTCCCTCGACTCTTATAACTGCCATCTGATTCCTGTACAAATTGTAAACAGCCTTTCGCTCCCTGTATTTTACCCCTGCTATCTTCAGAATTTGAAAGAGAGTATTCCAGTCAACATTGTCAAAAGCTTTCTCTAAGTCTACAAATGCTAGAAACGTAGGTTTGCCCTTCCTTAATCTAGCTTCTAAGATAAGTCGTGGGGACAGTATTGCCTTACGTGTTCAAACATTTCTATGGAAGCCAATCTGATCTTCCCCAAGGTCGGCTTCAACTAGTTTTACCATTCGTCTGTAAAGAATTTGCGTCAGCATTTTGCAGCTGTGACTTGTTAAACTGACAGTTGGGTAATTTTCACATCTGTCAGCACCTGCTTTCTTTGGGATTGGAATTGTTATATTCTTCTTGAAGTCTGAGGGTATTTCGCCTGTCTCATACATCTTGCTCACCAGATGGTGGAATTTTGTCAGGACTGGCTCTCCCAAGGCCGTCAGTAGTTCCAATGGAATGTTGTCTACTCCGGGGGCCTTGTTTCGACTCAGATCTTTCAGTGGTCTGTCAAACTCTTCACGCAGTATCGTATCTCCCATTTCATCTTCATCTACATCCTCTTCCATTTCCATAATATTGTCCTCAAGTATATCGGCCTTATATAGACCCTCTACATACTCCTTCCACCTTTCTGCTTTCCCTTCTTTGCTTAGAACTGGGTTTCCATCTGAGCTCTTGATGTTCATACAAGTAGTTCTCTTATCTCCAAAGATCTCTTTAATTTTCCTGTAGGCAGTATCTAATTTACCCCTAGTGAGATAAGCCTCTACATCCTTACATTTGTCCTTTAGCCATCCCTGTTTAGCCATTTTGCACTTCCTGTCGGTCTCATTTTTGAGACGTCTGTATTCCTTTTTGCCTGCTTCATTTACTGCATTTTTATATTTTCTCCTTTCATCAATTAAATTCAATATTTCATCTGGCACCCAAGGATTTCTACTAGCCTTCGTCGTTTTACCTACTTGATCCTCTGGTGCCTTCACTACTTCATCCCTCAGAGCTACCTGTTCGTCTTCTACTGTATTTCTTTCCCCCATTCCTGTCAAGTGTTCCCTTATGCTCTCCCTGAAACTCTGTACAACCTCTGGTTCTTTCAGTTTATCCAGGTCCCATCTCCTTAAATTCCCACCTTTTTGCAGTTTCTTCAGTTTTAATCTACAGGTCATAACCAATAGATTGTGGTGAGAGTCCACATCTGCTCCTGGAAATGTCTTAAAATTTAAAACCTGGTTCCTAAATCTCTGTCTTACTGTTATATAATCTATCTGAAACCTGTCAGTATCTCCAGGCTTCATCCATGTATACAGCCTTCTTTTATGGTTCTTGAACCAAGTGTTAGCTATAATTAAGGTGTGCTCTGTGCAAAATTCTACCAGGCGGCTTCCTGTTTCATTTCTTTGCCCCAGTCCATATTCACCTACTACGTTTCCTTCTCTCCCTTTTCGTACTACCGAATTCCAGTCACCCATGACTATTAAATTTTCGTCACCCTTCACTATCTGGATAATTTCTTTTATTTGATAATACATTCCTTTAATTTCTTCGTCATCTGCAGAGCTAGTTGGCATATAAACTTTGTACTCCTGTAGTAGGTGTGGGCTTCGTATCTATCTTGGCCACAGTAATGCGTTCACTATGCTGTTTGCAGTAGCTTACCTGCATTCCTATTTTCCTATTCTTTATTAAACCTACTACTGCATTACCCCTCTTTGATTTTGTGTTTATAACCCTTTAGTCACCTGGCCAAAAGTCTTGTTCCTCCTGCCACCGAACTTCACTAATTCCCACTATATCTAACTTTAACCTATCCATTTCCCTTTTTAAATTTTCTAACCTACCTGCCCGATTAAGGGTTCTGACATTCCACTCTCCGATCCGTAGAACGCCAGTTTTCTTTCTCCTGATAACGACATCCTCCTGAGTAGTCCCCGCCCGGATATCCGAATGGGGGACTATTTTACCTCAAGAATATTTTACCCAAGAGGACGCATTCATCATTTAATCATACAGTAAAGCTGCATGGCATCGGGAAAAATTACGGCCGTAGTTTCCCCTTGCTTTCAGCCGTTCGCAGTATACCAGCACAGCAAGGCCGTTTTGGTTATCGTTACAACGCCAGATCAGTCAATCATCCAGACTGTTGCCCCTGCATCTACTGAATAGGCTGCTGCCCCTTTTTAGGAACCACACGTTTGTCTGGCCTCTCAACAGATACCCCTCCGTTGTGGTTGCACCTACGGTACGGCTATCTGTATCGCTGAGGCACGCAAGCCTCCCCACCAACGGCAAGGTCCATGGTTCATGGGGGGGAGGAGCTGTTGGCTAACAAGTAATAAATCAGACGCTGAATTGTAAGTACTTTCCGATGTTGTTGTAAAATTTCAGTGATTTGTTTTAAATCTATGACCTGTCTGTGTATACGATAACCTGTACGTGCAGACGGCATATAATATTGAAGGACACACTGAAGATGCCTCATAACTAAGGCGAAACGTGTTGGATGCACAAATTAAATTAAAAAGCAAAAAAAACTTTATGTGCAGCATGTAAAGGCGTTTTTCTTATGAGCTACAGCAGTTTATATACAGCTGCTGCTGAAGTGTTAGCCGGCCGAAGTGGCCGAGCGGTTCTGGGCGCTGCAGTCTGGAACCGCGAGACCGCTACGGTCGCAGGTTCGGATCCTGCCTCGGGCATGGATGTGTGTGATGTCCCTAGGTTATTTAGGTTTAACTAGTGCTACGTTCTAGGGGACTAATGACCTCCGAAGTTGAGTCCCATAGTGCTCAGAACCATTTGAACCATTTTTTTCCTTTCTCAGTAAACATATTAGTGAATTAAGGGGGGTAGGACGTCAAACGGGCCGTCTTGGAGCAGGAGAGGCACCTCAGCACGTTTTATTTTCTACTGTCTATACTTTTACAAATAAATGCATAAAACTTTGCCAACAAAATGCATTTTTTTAGATACTAAATTTCATAATTTTTTCACTTACTGTCGGCTGCATTTGTTGCTATAATACGGTTTTCTTCACAAGTAAGGGAGATTCTTTGATGAATTTTGCACAGCATACAAACCATACTTACAGGTGTATGAAACTCTAGACTTTTCCAAATCTATTAAAAACTGTGATAAAAATTGAGATAATTAACTACAAAAGTTTGATTTTTTCTAAACATAGTTTAAAACGTAACAGCTCATTCATTTTTTTCATAAATTAAATATATTCTAGAGTTTGACACCTGTAAGTATGGTTTGTATGCTGTGCAAAGTTCATCGAACAGTCTCTCTTACTTATGAAGAAAAGTGAACCTATAACAACAATTGCAGCCAATAGTAAGTGAATAAATGATGAAATTTCACATGTAGAAATATATTATTTTATTATGTTTTTGAACTTCCGCTGCTACGAGTGTGAATCCTGAATCCTTCCTGATCATGCTGACAAATTTTTATGAATTTACTTGTAAAAGTATAGACAGTGGAAATTAAAATGTCCTCTGGTGCCTCTCCTGCTCCAAGTCAGTCCGTTTGACTTCCTACTCTCCTTAAGGAGGATGCGCACAGCATACAAAACTGACTGGTTGTTAAATACCTACAGTGTCTCTAAGGATGTTCGAAATTTGAACGAATCCTGTAATCGTTATAAACATAAATGCTACAACGTACTACATCAAAAACAGGAGAATTACAAACAGCTGTCGCGTGTGTATACTCTTATCTCCACTTATCATTTCAAGCTTGCGTATAATTTCCTGTATTTGGTTGTTGTTTTTACTCTCATTTCGGGTTTGCAGCGAATTGCAATATACTTTTTGAGTCCGCGAGGTGAGTTAGCCGTCCCAGCACGAAACATACACGACAGTTACACTGCTTGTCAGCTGCTGCGACACAGCGTTCCGTATGTCAGATATCTGACTGAACTTACTGGTGAGAGCCGTCTGTAAACGATTTTTTAGAGGCATACATGGCAGAACTATCAGAACAAAGGTACAAGGGGTACTCCAATTAACAGCCTCGGTCTATTGTAACATCGTTATGCATCGGAAATCAAACAGGGAGTAAGATATTCAAGGAAAAAATTAGTATATGCTGATAAGAACAGAGTAAATCAATAAAAAAAAAACAGTTTTTACTAGCCTCTCAAGAATTTTTTTCTTGCATAGCTTGTTTCGTTTTCCTTTTGCTTCCATAACGACGTTGATTCTCGAGCTGTAAGAAAGGATAGCAATTGTGAGATGAAATTTATACCGAACACTGACGCCTCATCCTGAAAACAACCCCCTTGAAAGCTGTAAGACTTTTTAAGTGCAGAAGTGTGATTAAGAAGATACTACATTTTAGACGAAAAGAATGCTAAAATAGGTGCCTACAGCAACACACTTAAGTGACTCATTCAGTAAACTTCGATTTTTTTTTTTTAGTGAGAATGCACATCTGCGATGTTTCAGCCAAAGTTTATTAAATAGAAAACAAACGTTTTACATAAATAGAGACGAGAACTGTATATTTTTGTTACATCCACCAGGATACGACTTAAATAATGTCTGTCTCGTGAATTATCAAAATGAATTGTAATATGACGTTTCCTGTGATTATCTGGCTGAATGGGGAAGTTCCGAAAGGCAATAAATTAAAAAGAAAACTGTATTTTGTTTTTAAATGGTAATAAATGATCTTTTTGTCGTCACTTCATCTACATCAGGGACTTTGGCAAATCTTTGCTTCAGCTCGAGCGCATGCTTGTCGGTTGCCAGAATGATGCTCTGTGCATCATCTCAAATAACTTCTCCTACAGATTTCTAGGGGCTGTTTTGAGAATGTGGCATCAGTGTTCAGCATAAATTTCATCTTACAATTGCTATCCTTTCTTATGGCTCACGAATCAACATTCTTACGGAAGCAAACTGAAAAAGAAACAAGGTAGGCAATAAAAATTCATGAAATGCTAGTAAAAACTTACTTTTTAAGGGCTTTATTCCGTTTTTATTAGCATATCGATTTTTTTTGAATATCTGACTTCCTTTTTGATTTCCGATGCATAGCGATGTTAAAATAGCGTCTTGCCTCACCAAATTACGTTTCTCTCTTCGTTATGCCCGAAGTGCAAACATAGTTTTTGACTTCGTTCGATAAACAGACACAAACAAACTGCTAGTACGAATATTCTAGAATATCTTTCCTCTTTATGTGTCAGTGAATACGAGTTCGAGGAGTAGGAACAGAAGAGCGACAAGGAGACATCGGATGAATTTTAACGCTTATAATTGCCAAACAAGGGATATAATGAGGGTGCGCGTCCTTGACAGGGGTGCATGAGCGTTTGACACGAAGAAGTTACAACATAGGCCCAATATCAATGTTTAGGCAAGTTATTCAATGTGTCTGGCGGCATGATGTCACTTTGAGATTGTGTTCAAGAAGACAGATACTAAACTTAGAAATGGTTCAGATGGCTCTGAACACTATGGGACTTAACATCTCAAGTCATCAGTCCCTTAGAACTTAGAACTACTTAAACCTAACTAACCTAAGGATATGACACACATCCATGCCCGAGGCAGGATTCGAACCTGCGACCGCAGCGGTCGCGCGGCTCCAGACTGAAGCGCCTAGGACCGCTCGTCCACACCGGCCGGCGATACTCAACTGCGAAACGACTTGGGCTATAAGTAGGCTCTTTTCAGTATTTTACTAAATGAAATGCAAACGAAGCATGATACTCTACCAGATGTCTCGTTGATGCTTACAGTTCATCAGCGATGATTAAAAATATTTCTTTTCAGTTACATCAGGCAAAATTTTCAGAATAAGTCTTTCTCAGAACAGCTTACTTCATGTCCAGTGTGACATAAGACTCTTGATATTTCTCACAAAACCGAATTTATGAGTCAGCATTTGAATACATGTGTTCCACGAAAAAGCCCATGTAGCAATTACCCAAACATTCAGCAGCGGGTCTGAAAAATATACTAAGATAAATCTTTCCTGAAAGAGTTAAAAGTGCAAACGAAGAGAGAATTCCACAAAAGGCGTTGGCGCTGAAAGAAAAAGTAAAGAGATTGAAACAAAGCCACAGTTGAGTGTTTTTCTTTTTTCTCTGACAACTTGCTTGCTGCCTTCTGCCTCGGGTTCTTGGGCAGACGTTAGTTTGATTCCTCTGACGCTTCGCCAGCGAGAGTCGCTGGCATTGCCAAAGCTTCACCCTCCACTGCTGGTGGTGGACTGGAGTTGAGCTCGCGGAAGCAGATTGTGTGCACCTGGCGCGCCAACGTCCAAGGGCTTTTCCGTGGTCATAAACATTGCGGCTCTCCCCTTGCTACTTGCAGTCTTCGTTCGCTGCAGCACGGGAATCCAGGATCCGTTCACCCTGAGGCTTCTTCTTTCTTGTTGAAACTGTTGTCCTGTTTGTGTATTTCTATAGCTACTCTGACCAAGTGGTTGTAACGGCTCTGCAGCAAGAACATCCGTATCGGCGAATCTTACTACGTGGTCGGTCTCTCACAGCGCGTGCTCCGCCACGGCCGATTTCTCCACCTGCTCCAACCTGCAATACCGCATATGAAACTTTCTGGCAGATTAAAACTGTGTGCCGGGCCGAGACTCGAACTCGGGACCTTCGCCATTCGCGGGCAAGTGCTCTACCAACTAAGCTACCCACACGACTCACGCCCCGTCCTCACAGCTTTACTTCATCCAGTACCTCGTCTCCTACCTTCCAAACCTTACAAAGCTCTCCTGCGAACCTTGCAGAACTAGCACACCTGAAAGAAGGGATGCTGCGAAGTCATGGCTTAGCCAACGGCCTGGGGGATGTTTCCAGAATGAGATTTTCACTCTGCAGCGGAGAGTGCGCTGATAAAACAACTTTCTGGCAGATTAAAACTGTGTGCCAGACCGAGACTCGAACTCGGGACCTTGCCCGCTAAAGGCACACAGTTTTAATCTGCCAGAAAGTTTTATATCAGTGCACACTCGGCTGCAGAGTGGAAATCTCTTTCTGAATATCGCTAATGTTTAGCGATCCTCGTATAGCTTGATCGTCTAGTCACTTCAGCGTAGAAGTTTCCACATGTATGCGGTATACGGTATACGGTATATTCCCGACATTGCAAGTAGATCCTTTCTCTCCTTTCCGCTCTGAGATAAATACCTGCGATAAAAGAATATCTCAGATCGGCAAATTCATCAAACGTCGGCCAAAGAACTCGGCACAGAAGCTATCAGGAAATTCGTTAACAAGTGGAGACGAAGGCCTTAAAAATCTTTATTGATTAGTCATTCGGAACTATTAAATAGCGTAAGGCGCTAAAATTAAAAATCCAATATCTTATTACGACTTCCGTTGCCCGGAAAAGGCAAAGATCGTAATCCGAGACTCAAATCGGTTCCTAGTTTTAATCTCTGTGGTCCATCAGAGTTAGCCAACAGTCAGCTATCTAGTATAGAACCTCCAGTACAAATTCGTGTTGCATTACTTTGTTACTAGATTCTTAATTACTACAGACTTTGAAAAATTGCTTTCTCCAACACACGAAGTGCGGTGAAAATATAACGTGTTATTTGGTAATGAACCGCCTGTAGAAAATTTGACATTATAAGCACAAATGGTCCACTCTCATTAAGAAAAAATATTGGAATACAGCATTCCAAGTAAAGCGCTATTAGTAGCTCCAAAAATTCTTCACGGTTACCAAGTGTGAGTATGTAAAGAAAATGAATAAACTACGAAGTTGGAAATTTACTCAATCTGAAGCTGTTGGTTGCAATATTGGAACATAATACACTACTGGCCATTAAAATTGCTGCACCAAGAAGAAATGCACATTGTACACGGGTATTCATTGGAAAAATATATTATACTAGAACTGACAAGTGATTACATTTTCACGCAATTTGGGTGCATAGATCCTGAGAAATCCGTACCCAGAACAACCACCTCTTGCCGTAATAAAGGCCTTCGTACGCCTAGGTATTAACTCAAACAGAGCTTGGATGGCTTGTACAGGTACAGCTGCCCATGCAGCTTCAACACTATACCACAGTTCATCAAGAGTGGTGACTGGCGTATTGTGACGAGCCAGCTTCTTGGCCACCATTGACCAGACGTTTTCAGTTGGTGAGAGATCTGGAGAATGTACTGGACAGGGCAACAGTCGAACATTTTCTGTATTTAGAAAGGCCCGCACAGGACCTGAAATCGGGTTGTGCATTATCCTGCTGAAATGTAGGGTTTCGTAGGGATCAGATGAAGGGTAGAGCCACGGGTCGTAACAAATCTGAAATGTAACGTCCACTGTTCAAAGTGCCGTCAGTGCAAACAACAGGTGACAGACGTGTAACCAATGGCACCCCATAACATCACGCCGGATGATACGCCAATATGGCGATGACGAATACACGCTTCCAATGTGCGTTCACCGCGATGTCGCCAAACACGGATGCGACCATCATGATGCTGTAAACAGAACCTGGATTCTTCCGAAAAAATAACGTTTTGCCATTCGTGCACCCAGGTTCGTCGTTGAGTAGACCATCGCAGGCGCTCCTGTCTGTGATGCAGCGTCAAGGGTAACCGCGGCCATGGTCTCAGAGCTGATAGTCCATGTTGCTGCAAACGTCGCCCGAACTGTTCGTGCAGATGGTTGTTGCCTTGCAAACGTCCCCCTCTGTTGACTCGGGATCGAGACGTGGCTGCACGATCCGTTACAGCCATGCGGATAAGATGGCTGTCATCTCGACTGCTAGTGATACGAGGCCGTTGGGATCCAGCACGGCGTTCCGTATTACCCTCCTGAACACACCGATTCCGTATTCTGCTAACAGTCATTGGATCTCGACCAACGCGAGCAGCAATGTCGCGATACCATAAACCGCAATCGCGATAGGCTACAATCAGACCTTTATCAAAGTCAGAACCTTGATGGTACGCATTTCTCCTGCTTACACGAGGCCTCCCAACATCGTTACACCAGGTAACGCCTGTCAACTGCTGCTTGTGGATGAGAAATCGGTTGGAAACTTTCCTCATGTCAGCACGTTGTAGGTGTCGCCACCGGCGCCAACCTTGTGTGAATGAATGCTCTGGAAAGCTAATTATTTGCGTATCACAGCATCATCTTCCTGTCGCTTAAATTTCGCTTCTGTAGCACGTCATATTCGTAGTGTAGCAATTTTAATGGGCAGTAGTGTAAAATACTTTCGTGAAAGAAAGGATGAAGGCGTATAAACGTATCGTAAATACAGTTACCTTCTTTGGGCAACAGAAAAAAGGACGTCGCAAAACAAATTTTAACACTGATGTGTATGGAAGAATAATTAAAACGCATAGATGAAAGCTGCATAGATAGGACTGCCGGGAGCTCACCATCATGGACATCGAAAATAAAATTGTGCCTTGTTGAATGTGCGAAACTATAAAGGTTGCAAATACTGTGGAAAAGGTATTGTGATGAAAAAGTTGGTAAATTATGCAGCAGTTATAGTAAGTATTGTATATTCGTTGATTTCATAGAGATTTCATTTCCGCAGAAGTCATACATTTGGCTGAAGTCGTGCAGAGTTCACACAACGCGAGGATTTCGAATTGCTTTACTTCTGCAGTGACGTATTTGAACGCAAGGATATGTATGCCTAGAAGCGCATGAGGAACCAAAGCAAATGATGATTTTTCCATGAGCGCTGCAGACGGTAGCGCAAATTCTGTCAAAAGACAGAGATAATAAAATTATACTGTGTGATGAAGGTATTCGTCGTCATACCAATATGTTATCCAAATAGCTAAGCATTGACCATTACTTCACAATTAGCGAAATATTTGTCTCTTCAGTTTTCTTTTTAGTTTGCCTTTCGCAATGTCTGTACAGTAGTTGGTAAATAATTAACGGCACACCATCCGCAAGAGGGGGCACTTAACGACCTCCCCCCTCCCCCCCGCCCCAACAGAAATCTGGAGTATAGAGTTTGTATTTACAAATATACCTATAAAAAACATTGATTGGATACCTATCAGTTGTCTAGGACGTAACAAATTTTTGTGTCGCCCGTAAAATTTATTCCTTTTGGAATGAGAAGCCTCGAAATTGACGTACTTATTTACATCAAAAACCGCGGTTTTAGAGTTGTGCCTCCCCCATCCTAGATTAATTAACATGGCTACTTTCGGCGCGCTAAAATTACGACTTGGACAGATTTGTGAAGCTATCAATATATCTCTTGTGTCTGAAGTTTATTACGCTTAACATGCTTAACAAATCCTGCTGTTGAAGTACATTCAGTACGACCAGAAATGCTAAATGATAGCCATTTACATCAGCCACGAGTCGGTCGGCACGTAACGCATATGACGGTAGAGTAGGGTCGAGGTGGTGTGGGCAGTAGAGAGCTGACGTCATGCCCGTACGTGTCTTGTCTTGACGCAACACGGCGAACCTGCCTCGCATAGTATGCTGCGTGCTGACACCCCGTCCAGTGGGCGCTGCCTGCAGCGCAGCCACGTGCCGCAGCAAGTGGTTCCTGTGTCCGCCGAGAGATGGCGGGAGGTGTCGCTGGCAGCACCAGACCCGCACTGCCGCGCGCTGGAGTAGAAGCTTTTTTTTCTGTAAAGTAAAATTTTGAAGACGGAAATGCTTTGAGATTGAAACAATGCTTCTGAATTGTCTCTTGACGAAGGCAACATACAATCCAAAACAAATTAGGCCCCACAAAGATCGTAGCTGGAGGCAAATTTTCTTGTACAACGTCAAATATTGGAAAACAATTCTTTTGAGTATTAGGCTGTGTCGTTCTGTGCCACCAAAACAGTTTGAAAGCAAAATCGAATTTCCGACCGACTTTTCTAATAGTCTTCAACACGACAAAACTGAAGCATTCTGATCACGTTCCCTATCAATATGCATTCGACAGCATGCTTATCTAATATGTATATGCACAGCAAATAGCTCTAATTTTTACGATGTTATCCTAAGATCTCGATCTCGAACAGCCTTGAAAATTTTCTTCATATCTCTACCCATTTTCGAGATACAGAGGTTTAAAGTCACCCTACTTGTACACGTAGAATACACACGTAACATACAGTGTGAGGCGAAAACACAGTTTACAAAGTGACATAGCACGGAGAAATACCATGTGGAAACACCATGTGGTACTGAAGCACATGCGAATTTTTTTTGCACGTAAAATCTGGTCTGTGTTGTAAAATTAGTTTTGCGTTATTTCAGTGTTATATAAGTAAGCTATCTAAATTTTGCTGACCAAAACATTTCCTTTCATATGAATTACATGCCCTGCTGCAGCAGTGAAAGACCCAGCGGAAAAATGGTGCTATTGGAGCACAAAAAAGCGAATATGCTACTGACTACTGCCTCATTCTACTTTCTCCAGCACATTCAAAATTTTTTCCAAAAATTCTAGCATGTGTACGTATTTAAACTTCTTCAAATGGTTCAAAAGGCTCTTAGCACAATGCGACTTAGCTTCTGAGGTCATCAGTCGCCTAGAACTTAGAAATAATGAAACCTAACTAACATGAGGACATCACACACATCCATGCTCGAGGCAGCATTCGAACCTGCGACCGTAGCGGTCGCTTGGCTCCAGACTGTAGCGCCTAGAACCGCAGGCCTCTTTCTGCCGGCTGAACTTTTTCATGCTGGGACAGAAGACAGTGGCTGTGGCAGAGAGACTGAAAAGTAATAAATACTGGAAGATAGTAATCAGTGGTTGTGTCATAGAAAGAGGGAATGAGACAATGGCAATGTGAAAGAGAGGGACACAGTCTCAATGGAGCATAGTTTCCAGTGACAGAACAGTGCTAGGAAAAGAGCGAATGAGTCGGTGTCAAAGGGGGGAGGGGTGAGGGAGGGAAATAATCAAAAGGAGAAAGTGGAAGTGGGTGAGAGGCAGTCTATGATAATGACAATGAGGAAAAGACAGTGAGAACAGAGCTGAAGTAGTATGAAAGAAATGAGATAGCAGTAGTAAGAGAGCAAGAGGTAGACAATGATAGTGGCAGGAGATGTAGTAGTAGGACAGAATGAAGGGGACTGTGGATGCGACATCGGAGACAATGACAGACACAAAGCCATCATAACAGTGAGTTGAGCTGAATGAGTGGTGAGAAAGGTCCACTGGAAGTGGATGGATACGAGCGACTTACAATGATGGAGTAGTGGGTGTGAATGAGTTACAGTCTGGGGACCTTAAGGGAGTTTGAGATGAGTTGCTTGTTAAAAAAAAAAAGCGCGAATATTTTCGCATTTAAAAATTTCGAGAAAATTTTTGAAGGGTGTGAGGTAAGTAAAATGAGTCAGCTGGTATCCCACTTTTCAGTCAGTCTTTTTAAAAGACACGAACATATTCGCATTTTTTGTGCCCCGATAGGAGCATTTTTCCGCTGATATACGGTGTAGAAGGTATATCATAATTAACAACGTCAATTGAAAGTGTGCGATACGAGCATAAAAACGTTCCAGTAGACACGGCTACGCGAATGAGCCGGTTGCGAGATAACTGCGAATATGTCGTTAAAAGTCGGCAGTGACTTGATTATGCAATCTTCTCCTAGTTAGCGCAATGGACGAGTGTGCGAACGGTAAACTTTTCTATCAAGTCCAAATCTAATTGGGCTCAAATGTCCCCCATGGCCCGTGGGTGAGGACTGTGGCAGATGCATGAGGTAGCACCGGCACATTTTGCTGCTGATGTGAGACTGCACACCGGCCTGCAAGTGGCTGCTCTGGGCTTTTATTTCTGGAATTATCTCAAAAAGTATCGCTACCGTTTATACGGTTGAACTGGAGCTGCAGTGTGCGTCTTGTGAAGTTTTACCAGATGATCCGCGATTGTCTGAAATAATTCTTCCGTTACTGCGTAGACGAGTTCGCTATTGCATGCAAAATGTAATATTTTTGTTCTTTATTTGTTGGGCTTTGGTTAACAGTAGTTACGGAAGTGGCATGTTAACATAACGGCAATATCCGCAGTAGAACAATATATAAAAAATTATATGTACAAACGTAAGTTCTTAATGTAAAATAAAAACACTAAAAGATGAAAACCGGACAGCCAGCAATAGTTAAAACAGTGCCAGGTTAACATTAGTGCAATATTCACCACAGAACAATGGGAATAGTGTGAAGTACAAAGATAAGTTCGTTATATAAATTAAAAAAAAAGAAAATTACAAAATTACAACCAAGGTTTCGAACTGGCCTGATTTCGGAGGAGAACGATATCCACTGCAAATTATAATTCACAGCTGGATAACAGCGTTGTTTACAAAGGAAAGTTATTATTACAAAGTGAAAACACAAACAGATGTCCCTGTTTTCGAGCCGGGCTTGTTGTTAGGAAGGAAAAGATCCACATAGTATAAAGGTCAAAGCTGCATACCGGCGTCTTTTAAATATTTTGCTAGCAGATAATACCTGTGCACTCGTATATCGAACCGGTAAAGTAGAGCAGTTATACATGTGTAGAGGGGGTAGGCCTTCGGAAACAATTTTTTTTTTTTAAGAAACCGTTTGTGAGGCGAAGTACTCGGCAAACGCCAATATAACGTGATTCAGATCCGCCACCGCCGCTGCGTCCTGATCAGTGTCCAAAAGCAATGATTTTCAAACAGTATAGGTGGTCGGGGTAACACCCGTGTCCCAGCCTCATGCAGATGATAAGTGTCTCATGAAGTCTAATAAACTTACCAAACGGGAGTAAGATACTTGGGACATCTCCTATAACGTGTAAGAATGTACAGCAAATTGTGACGTGTAACTTGCTGAAGCAGTACTGTGTTCCTTCTAACGTCGGCGAAGGGTGAAATTCGGATCCAAATTAGCAGTGATTTTTTTTTCCTCGGAAAGTTAACATTTCAGACCAACTGTAGCCACATATTCGCAATTATCTCGAACTGGGCATTTCCGGAGCCACGCTAACTCGCACGTTTCTGTTTGTATTAACGCGTGATTTCTCCCGCGTCAGCTTTCGCTGTTAATTATGATAAACTCTGTACATGGGCTTGCTGAGAACAAAAAAGGATTTTTCCCCCTATATTCGGTGAATGGGAAAGCCCATTACCCGAATCCTACAGTTTTATCCTCTTAACAGTCTGCCCCCAGTAGCTGAGTGGCGCCGGCACGGTAGCTCAGCGTGTTCGGTCAGAGGGCTGCTCGCCCTCTGTAATAAAAAAAATGAGTAGAGGAATCAACGATTAACTTGAACGAATGTCTTGTGACGTCCGCCCAGACCAAACGCAACGAACAGTACCGGAAAAAAAGTGAACTGCGCGACATACTTTGAATCCTAAGGGCCCGGGTTCGATTCCCGGCTGGGTCGGAGATTTTCTCCGCTCAGGGACTGGGTGTTGTGTTTTGTCCTAATCATCATCATTTCATCCCCATTGACGCGCAAGTCGCCGAAGTGGCGTCAAATCGAAAGACTTGCACCAGGCGAACGGTCTACCCGACGGGAGGCCCTAGTCACACGCCATTATTATTTATTATCCTCCTAACGAGACCCGGTACAAAGTAGGTTGGAATGTCGACGTTCTTTTACGGTTGTTTCTGGTGCTACAAAATGACGCGCCCGATTACACAAGAGGGCTTTATTCAAATAGACACTTACCGTGGAAGTCCAAAGACTTGAGGTCTGTTGTGCCTTCCCTGGTACTTCAGCAGGAGTCCGCAGACACTTAATAGACAACAGCAATCTGAATTAATGGCTTAGTAAAATATTCAAGCGCTAAACATCGGTTCCTACAAAGTTGATATGAAAACATTTCTATACACGTACCTTTCTTGATAAAACAGCAGCTAATTGCAGTGACTCCAAACTGACCCACTCTTGGACCAAAATAAATCACGTAACAATAAAGAACCCTCCCTCAATTGTTTATTCGGTCACAGTTCCGGTTAATACCAACAACTAGTGCAAGGTGACTGATAGCGGTTCCTATTAAACCTGTTTATGAAGCCCTGCGTATACCTTAAATTTGGCCGAAATATGTGAAGACAATTAGGTGCGGTCCCCTTTTTAGTTTATGCGCCGGGCTACTAGGCAGTAGTTTCCTAGCGAGCTAGTATGCGGGCAAGCGCTTGCTTCATACGTGAAACTCAAAATAGGTATTACAGTTGTAACAAAGAGCTACAGTGGAATTATTGCCAGTAGGGCTACAAATTGTTACAGAAATGTGGGTGGCGAAGCAGAAAGCTAGGTTACATACCGTCTGTTAAAGATTCTGACCGCTCCATTATCGAATGGACAGAGTGCTTACACACCTCTGTGCTGCTGGTGACCGAGCGAGGTGGCGCAGTGGTTAGCACACTGGACTCGCATTCGGGAGGACGACGATAGAATCCGGCCATCCTGTTTCAGGTTTTCTTTGATTTCCCTAAATCGCTTCAGGCAAATTTGCCTTTGAAAGGGCACGGCCGACATCCATCCCCATCATTCCTTAACGCGTTGGGAACGACAACCTCGCTGTGCGGTCCACTCCCCAAATCAGCTAGCTGCTGTTCATCTTCTGCATCTACATCTACATGGATACTCTGCAAATCACATTAAAGTGCCTGGCAGAGGAGTTCATCGAACTATCTTCACAATTCTGTACTATTCCAATCTCGTATAGCGCGCGGAAAGAATGAACACCTATATCTTTCCGTACGAGCTCTGATTTCCCTTATTTTATCGTGGTGATCGTTTCTCCCTACGTACGTAGGTGTCAACAAAATATTTTCACATTCGGAGGAGAAAGCTGGTGATTGGAATTTCGTGAGAAGATTACGACACAACGTAAAATGCCTTTCTTTAAATGATTTCCAGCCCAAATACTGTATCATTTCTGTGACACTCTCCAATATTTCACGATAATACAAAACGTGCTGCCTTACTTTGAACTTTTTCGATGTACTCTGTCAGTCCTATCTGGTAAGGATCACACACCGCGCAGCAGTAGTCTAAAAGAGGACGGACAAGCGTAATGTAAGCAGTCTCCTTAGTAAGTCTGTTAAGTTTTCTAAGTGTCCTGCCAATAAAACGCTGTCTTTGGTTAGCCTTCCCCACAACATTTTCTGTGTTCCTACCAATTTAAGTTGTTTGTAATTGTAATACTTAGGTATTTAGTTCAATTAACAACTAAGAATTCTCATACACTCTACACAAACCATATTTTTTGGAATTTAGTAAGTAGGGCCTTTTGGTGCAGCGGAAAGAGTGCAGAACGGTAATTCGAACTTTGCGGGGTCGAGTGCCTATGCGGTAAATGTTTTATCTTTTATTTTCAGTTTTTACATTACTTAACGTAAAAATGGTCGACTTCAGTTTATTGGAAGAACTCCAGGAAAGGGTAACTCCTATAAGCTAGACCGTGACCCATTCTTGATTAGTGCTAGAGTGTTTGGAACCCGCAACAGGTTGGATTATAGGAAGGCATTGAAGCAGTTCAGAGGCAAGCTGTTAGATTTGCTACAGCAGGTCCAAGTATTACGGAGATACTTCGTGAACTCAAATGGGAATCTCTGGAGGGGGTGGGGGAAGTAGTATTGAGATAATTTAGGGAAATGACTTTTGCGGCTGGATTCTGAACGATTCTACTGCCGCAAATATACGTTACTCATTAGGATCGCGGAGAGGAGATAAAGAGAATCTGAGTTTGTACGGAGGTGTATAGACAGCAGTTTTGATTCGCTCCATTTGCGAGTGGACCAGTAAAGGGAATGACTGTTAGTGGTACAAAGTAGCCTCCGCCAAGCACCGTATAATGGCTTGTGGATCTTGTATGTATATGTAGAGGTGTAGATGTATGAATTTACAAGCAGCTAGAGAAGTAAGCAGCAGCAGCAGCAGCAGCATCTGCTACAGTACATAAGCCAATGTTGATAGCACTGACTCGGCATTTCTGCGTGCGTTGCAGAGGATGCTGAAGACCCGGCGGCACGCCCTCACAAGGAAGTACCGCACCATCCACGGTCCGCACAACCGCAGCCAGTAGCCAGCCTGGATCTACAGTCTACAGCAGTCTACAGGCGCCAGCCGCGACCGCGGTCTCTCTGACGTCACCGCAGCCACCACCTGTCATGCCTTGGCCGTGCTCATTTTTGTACTCTTGTTGACGTTTTTACATTGTTACTTAATTTATATTAACACGTTTGATGATATTGTTCCTCTCTGGTTGAAAAATAAATATTTATGTTTGTACTCACTTCTACTGCTACCCATCCTTCCTAGTCGTTAGCTTGATCTCGTGAACAATGCTGCGACTTCCGGCATTGTTCTTGAACCAGCTGTGGAAAATGCCTGAATGTATGGTTAGGCATTCTCATTGCTCAGTTGATGTAGCGAACTAGTCCACGGTCATTAACGTCACCTTAAGCAGTTGACATTAAGTTGAACTTCGGCTAATAACAGTGGCAAAAATGTATAACACTTGGGTAAATCGAGTTTGGGTTTCCAGCTGAGTCAAAACTTACATACGTGTACATGGCCGCGTCCGTGCCAAGAGCAGGATTATGTGACAGTTGACCATTTCAAAGGCATTAATTGTCTGTCCTCCTGATAGAAGTCTTCCGAAACCTTGATCTAAATTCATATCACACAATTCATCTTTCTCTGTGTGATGGAGGGTCACTGACTCCCTTTCGTGTTCCAATCAGAATGGTGTGCACGAACGATGACTGTCCACAAATCATCTCATGAGCTCAAATTTTTGTTATTTCATATCTTGGTTACATCTTATGATGTATGTGTGAGAAAGTAAAATGAAACCCCCAATCTTCTTGGAATGTACGTTCTCGGAATTTTCTCAATATACCACTTCGTGAGGCGCACCACATTGTGTACATCCTCTTTGGTGAGGGTACCAGACTGACGAACAATACACAAGAACAGAATTACGAGAATCCGAACTGTCGTCATTTGTTTGTAACAGATGAAAATCTGTGCTAGATTGGGACTCGAAGCCGGTCCGGCACAGATTTTCATCTGTCACAAATACAGGCTAATGTCAATCCAGATTCACAAACTGCGAATAGATTTCGTAATATTTACCACGTCATAGCAATGTTCGATTCTTCAGACAATTATGTGCGTCTGAAGGACGTTCTTATGTGAAGACACACACACACACACACACACACACACACACACACACACACACACACTAACACGTTGTAACCATCAATAATGGACACAAGAATAGATCAAACGAAGGTTTCGTTAAGTACTTCATGAGTGTTCCACTGCGTCTTATTCTGGCCTTACATTTTCTGCTACTGCTGTTGTGCGGTTGTTAGACTTCAGGGCACTTCAGACACACAGTTCTTTTTATGATTGTGGCTATTTGCTCTGATTGATCTCCAGTCGGGTCTTCAGGGTGTTAATTAGTAACATTTTAAATATATGTACATGGAGATCGACCGCTAGTCCCTCACCAATAGACGTCTGCATGCCTTTCTGCATTTAGCAGTAATTTCCAGGCCATTCATCGTCGCACTGCACACACACATCTGCCTTTCTCACACAGTAGCACTTTCGAGAACACGGAGTGTTTACACGGTGTTAGATGTTTTCTCTAAGATATTTTTTCACCAAAAAGAAACATCAATACATGGTGTTACCACTACCTCAAAGCGGAGACTTAGAAATTTATACACCTCCACTTTGTGTCATGAGTGACGTACCAGTATTCTCTTGAAACACTCTCATGCAGACTTGACGTAATTTCCTCGACGGTTGTGACAGTGAAAGAAACAGAACGGGCATATCATTGGTGAGTCTGTACAATCCAGAGTCCTTGGTGGTAAGCAGTCAGGGAAGTTTCATGTTCACGTTCAGAATCTTGTTCAAAAACTGAATGCTGCTATATTGACCATTCACATCCACATCTACGTGATTACTCTATTCACAATAAAGTGCCTGGCAAAGGGTTCAATGATCCCCCTCAAGCAGTCTCTTTACCGCGCCACGGTCCGCCCCTGGTAGCTGAGTGGTCAGCGCGACGGATTGTCATACCTAACGGCCCGGGTTCAAATAGTTCAAATGGCTCTGAGCACTACGGGACTTACCTTCTGCGATTATCAATCCCCTAGAACGTAGAACTACTTAAACCTAACTAACCGAAGGACATCACACACGTCCATGCCCGAGGTAGGATTTGAACCTGCGATCGTAGCGGTCGTGCGGTTCCAGACTGAAGCGCCTAGAACCGCTCGCCCACCCCGGCCGGCGGCCCCAGTTTGATTCGCGGCTGGGTCGGAGATTTTCTCCGTTCAGGGACTGGGTGTTGTGTTGTCGTTATCATCATCATTTCATCCCCATCGACACGCAAGTCGCTGATGTGGCGTCAACTCGAAAGACTTGCACCAGGCGAACGGTGTCCCGATGGGAGGCCCTAGCCACATGGCACTTCCATACCGCTCCACTCTCGAACGACGCACGGGGAAAAAAGAGTACTTGAATTTGCCTGTGTGAGCCCTGATTTATTTTATCATGTTGATAATCTCTCCCTATGTAGGTGGGTGTCAAAATAATATTTTCGCAATCGGAGGAGAAAGCTAGTGATTGAAATTACATGAAAAGATCCCGTCGCAACGAAAAACGCCTTAGTTTTAATGATTGCCACTCCAGTTCACGTATGATATCTGTGGCACTATCTCCTCTATTTCGCGATAGTACGAAACGAGCCGCCCTTCTTTGAACTTTTTCGATGTCATCCAACAATCCCACGTGATGTGGATCCCACACCGCACAGCAATACTCCAGAATATGGCGGACAAGCGTGGCGTAAGCAGTCTCTTCAGTTGACATGTTGCACCTTCTAAGTGTTTATCCAATGAATCGTAGTCTTTGGTTTGCTCTGCCCACAAAATTATCTATGTGATCGTTCCAGTTTAGGTTATTTGTAATTGTAATCGTTAAGTATTTAGTTGAATTTACAGCCTTCAGAATTGCGTGACCTATCGCGTAATCGGAATTTAGCGGATTTCTTTTAGTAATCATGTACTATTAGAACAGTAACTGTAATGGGTGATAGCCGAACACGAAATTGATGTACTTTACTCATTTTCATTCACTTAAGACATGTTGTTGTTCTTGTCTTCAGTCCTGAGACTGGTTTGATGCAGCTCTCCATGCTACTCTATCCTGTGCAAGCTGCTTCATCTCCCAGTACCTACTGCAACCTACATCCTTCTGAATCTGCTTAGTGTATTCATCTCTCGGTCTCCCTCTACGATTTTTACCCTCCACGCTGCCCTCCAATGCTAAATTTGTGATCCCTTGATGCCTCAAAACATGTCCTACCAACCGATCCCTTCTTCTAGTCAAGTTGTGCCACAAACTTCTCTTCTCCCCAATCCTATTCAATACCTCCTCATTAGTTACGTGATCTATCCACCTTATCTTCAGTATTCTTCTGTAGCACCACATTTCGAAAGCTTCTATTCTCTTCTTGTCCAAACTAGTTATCGTCCATGTTTCACTTCCATACATGGCTACACTCCAAACAAATACTTTCAGAAACGACTTCCTGATACATAAATCTATATTCGATGTTAACAAATTTCTCTTCTTCAGAAACGATTTCCTTGCCATTGCCAGTCTACATTTTATATCCTCTCTACTTCGACCATCATCAGTTATTTTACTTCCTAAATAGCAAAACTCCTTTACTACTTTAAGTGTCTCATTTCCTAATCTAATTCCCTCAGCATCACCCGATTTAATTTGACTACATTCCATTATCCTCGTTTTGCTTTTGTTAATTTTCATCTTATATCCTCCTTTCAAGACACTGTCCATTCCGTTCAACTGCTCTTCCAAGTCCTTTGCCGTCTCTGACAGAATTACAATGTCATCGGCGAACCTCAAGGTTTTTACTTCGTCTCCATGAATTTTAATACCTACTCCAAATTTTTCTTTTGTTTCCTTTACTGCTTACTCAATATACAGATTGAAAAACATCGGGGAGAGGCTACAACCCTGTCTCACTCCTTTCCCAACCACTGCTTCCGTTTCATGCCCCTCGACTCTTATTACTGCCATCTGGTTTCTGTACAAATTATAAATAGCCTTTCGCTCCCTGTATTTTACCCCTGCCACCTTTAGAATTTGAAAAAGAGTATTCCAGTCAACATTGTCAAAAGCTTTCTCTAAGTCTACAAATGCTAGAAACGTAGGTTTGCCTTTTCTTAATCTTTCTGCTAAGATAAGTCGTAAGGTCAGTATTGCCTCACGTGTTCCAACATTTCGACGGAATCCAAACTGATCCTCCCCGAGGTCTGCATCTACCAGTTTTTCCATTCGTCTGTAAAGAATTCGCGTTAGTATTTTGCAGCCGTGTCTTATTAAACTGATAGTTCTGTAATTTTCACATCTGTCAACACCTGCTTTCTTTGGGATTGGAATTATTATATTCTTCTTGAAGTCTGAGGGTATTTCGCCTGTCTCATACATCTTGCTCACCAGCTGGTAGAGTTTTGTCATGACTGGCTCTCCCAAGGCCGTCAGTAGTTCTAATGGAATGTTGTCTACTCCGGGGGCCTTGTTTCGACTCAGGTCTTTCAGTGCTCTGTCAAACTCTTCACGCAGTATCGTATCTCCCATTTCGTCTTCATCTACATCCTCTTCTATTTCCATAATATTGTCCTCAAGTACATCGCCCTTGTATAAACCTTCTATATACTCCTTCCACCTTTCTGCCTTCCCTTCTTTGCTTAGAACTGGGCTGCCATCTGAGCTCTTGATATTCATACACGTGGTTCTCTTCTCTCCAAAGGTCTCTTTAATTTTCCTGTAGGCAGTATCTATCTTACCCCTAGTGAGATAAGCTTCTACATCCTTACATTTGTCCTCTAGCCATCCCTGTTTAGCCATTTTGCACTTCCTGTCGATCTCATTTTTGAGACGTTTGTATTCCTTTTTGCCTGCTTCATTTACTGCATTTTTATATTTTCTCCTTTCATCAGTTAAATTCAATATTTCTTCTGTTACCCAAGGATTTCTAGCAGCCCTCGTCTTTGTACCTACTTTATTCTCTGCTGCCTTCACTACTACATCCCTCAGAGCTACCCATTCTTCTTCTACTGTATTTCTTTCCCCTATTCCTGTCAATTGTTCCCTTATGCTCTCTCTGAAACTCTGTACAACCTCTGGTTCTTTCAGTTTATCCAGGTCCCATCTCCTTAATTTCCCACCTTTTTGCAGTTTCTTCAGTTTTAATCTACAGGTCATAACCAATAGATTGTGGTCAGAGTCCACATCTGCCCCTGGAAATGTCTTACAACTTAAAACCTGGTTCCTAAATCTCTGTCTTACCATTATATAGTCTATCTGATACCTTTTAGTATCTCCAGGGTTCTTCCACGTATACAACCTTCTTTCATGATTCTTAAACCAAGTGTTAGCTATGATTAAGTTGTGCTCTGTGCAAAATTCTATTAGGCGGCTTCCTCTTTCATTTCTTAGCCCCAATCCATATTCACCTATTATGTTTCCTTCTCTCCCTTTTCCTACACTCGAATTCCAGTCACCCATTACTATTAAATTTTCGTCTCCCTTCACTATCTGAATAATTTCTTTTATTTCATCGTACATTTCTTCAATTTCTTCATCTGCAGAGCTAGTTGGCATATAAACTTGTACTACTGTAGTAGGTGTGGGCTTCGTATCTATCTTGGTCACAATAATGCGTTCACTATGCTGTTTGTAGTAGCTTACCCGCATTCCTATTTTCCTGTTCATTATTAAACCTACTCCTGCATTACCCCTATTTGATTTTGTGTTTATAACCCTGTAGTCACCTGACCAGAAGTCTTGTTCCTCCTGCCACCGAACTTCACTAATTCCCACTATATCTAACTTTAACCTATCCATTTCCCTTTTTAAATTTTCTAACCTACCTGCCTGATTAAGGGATCTGACATTCCACGCTCCGATCCGTAGAACGCCAGTTTTCTTTCTCCTGATATCAGGAGAAAGAAACCTTAAGACATACGGCAATAAATTCTGGGTAAGTCTTTTCACTCAAAAAGGGCATTTTTTTTTTTTTTTGCTCAGAAATGTATAGTTCACACAATATGTGGCGTAAGTTGGAGAACCTCTTGTCGGCCCCTGTTCATGAGTTTGGGAATTCTGACACTGATCTCTGGGTATGTAAATTTTCATTAAAGGCGCTTGTTGTGGGCACTGTGACCTTATTCCCAAGAATAAGCAGCTTTCACTGAATAATAGGAGGCAGAAATACAAGATGAATTTAGATCGCTTTCCTTGTCTTTCGCGTAGAAAGGCGTGCAGTATCCTGCTACATCCATTTACAGTAAGTTATCACAAGCATTAAAAATTCTCAGCATCAGTCCTCGTACTTTCACGTCCAATATGGAGATTTGCTCTTGGCTCACAACTTCTCTTAGTTTGTTTTGTAGCATAGTGGTTGGCATGGCTAGCTGCTGATTCACAAGGTGATTGAATCCATGGTCGCCATCCTAGAGCTTTTTGTTGTCCTGTGGGAAAGGTAAGAATGTGGGACACCGATCCTCGTCAGACCAAACGAGATGATATTGCATATTTTCATTATATTTGAATACGCACTTTTCATTTTAAATAGCGCTTCCGGTTTCTGCTCTCAATGTCATTACCCAGTGGTACCTTCACAGTATCGAAAAACAAAGTATAGTGAAACAGAAAAATGTAGTAATGAGCAACAAAAGCGGGAACAACAAGCATGATACACACATGTTGAAAAAACAACACTTCCACACACGTAATAAAAGAAACAAAATAATACATACGTGTTGTTGTTGTTGTGGTCTTCAGTCCAGAGACTGGTTTGATGCAGCTCTCCATGCTACTCTGTCCTGTGCAAGCTTCTTAATCGCCCAGTACGTACTGCAACCTACATCCTTCTGAATCTGTTTAGTGTATTCATCTCTTGGTGTCCCTCTACGATTTTTACCCTCCACGCTGCCCTCCAATACTAAATTGGTGATCCCTTGATGCCTCAGAATATGCCGTACCAACCGATCTCTTCTTCTAGTCGTCATGTTGTGCCACAAATTTCTCTTCTTTCCAATTCTATTTAATACCTCCTCATTATTTATGTGATACACCCATCTAATCTTCAGCGTTCTTCTGGAGCACCACATTCCGAAAGCTTCTATTCTCTTCTTGTCCAAACTAGTTATCGTCCATGTTTCACTCCATACAAATACTTTCAGAAATGACTTCCTGACACTGAAATCTATACTCGATGTTAACAAATTTCTCTTCTTCAGAAACGCTTTCCTTGCCATTGCCAGTCTACATTTTATATCCTCTCTACTTCGACCATCATCAGTTATTTTGATCCCCAAATAGCAATACCCATTTACTACTTTGTCTCATTTCCTAATCTAATTCCCGCAGCATCTCCAGATTTAATTCGACATTACATTACTCTCGCTTTTCTTTTGTTGTTGTTCATCTTATATCCTCCTTTCAAGACCATCTCCATTCCGTTCAGCTGCTTTCCAGGTCCTTTGCTGTCTCTGAGAGAACTGCAATATCGTCGGCGAACCTCAAAGTTTCTATTTCTTCTCTTTGGATTTTAAGTCCTACTCCAAATTTTTCTTTTGTTTTCTTAACTGCTTGCTCAATACACAGATTGAATAACAGCGGGGAGAGGCTACAACCCTGTCTCACTCCCTTCCCAACCACTGCTTGTCTTTCATGTCCCTGGACTCTTAAAACTGCCATCTCGTTTCTGTACAAATTGTAAATAGCCTTTCGCTCCCTGTATTTTACCCCTGCCACCTTCAGAATTTGAAATAGAGTATTCCAGTCAATATTGTCAAAAGCTTTCTCTAAGTCTACAAATGCTAGAAACGTAGGCTTGCCTTTCCTTAATCTATTTTGTAAGATAAGTCGTACGGTCAGTATTGCCTCATGTGTTCCAACATTTCTTTGGAATAAGAAATACGTGAATACATCGATAACAATAGATATTTCACCTAAATTAAATAATATTTATGCAACGTATATCTATCTTTTATAACAGAAGAATGCACACAACGTTATGTTGTTGTGTGGCCTGCCTCCGCTCTGGCTGTGGCCGTGACTGCGACTGCAGTAGAGCGCCCCCGACCTACGGAGTCGCCCTTGATCTGCCATTGGTCTTATCAATAAGGACGGAGCAGTGGACAGAGGTCCGGGTCACCCAGTTGGCCTTGGGATGTGAAAGAACGGAGTGGTCAGTTCTTTATTGACTAGAAAGAGGGACTTCGGATCCGTCTCGGCGCTGATGACATCGGTACTTCGCTGGCTGCGTTCTCAACTGGCACAGCCGACTGGAGTCCAGTGTTGAGTCCTCTGCAGAGCGATTGCCACGTCGTACTTCATGGCAACCAAGAGCAGAGTCACAACTGTGTTTGAATCGCAATGAAGATTATGGTGAGCATAGCTATCAGCTCCGGCGTGTTAGGACAACCGCGAATTCAGGTTCATGGTAGGATACACTGCCCCACGCTCGTGTGCACATTCTCGGATACATTGGCTTCTTTCGTTCTCTACTCAGTCACTAAAATTGATGTGTAATACAGGTTCAGATAAAGTTCACAAAGACAGACGATTCATTATTGAGCGACACCTGACAGACAAACTACTGATGTTCCTTCGCCTAGTAAAGAACTGATTAAAGGGGCAGCAGGGAAGCTACAGGCCAAAGAAAGCAAGTATAGTATGGCAATACACCTGTTCAGAAATGGACACACAAATGAGACGTTTCCAACAGTCACACTCACATTAAAACAGCCGCTAGACGAGCAATGGAATTTCTGCAGGACAAGTCAAAAGAACAAAGTTCTCACAAACATTGTCTTGAGTACAAAGATCAGTCTCAATACAAAGCGCGAAATGAGTTAATATGTATCACTAGAACCTTAGTTTTATAAATGATACGCCCTCTAGTATTACAAGTAACTATAAAATATTTGTTTGCTCTTAGACTAACTTGGTAGTAAAGGATGTTGTGCTTAACGTTGACTCGCTTTCAAATAGTGCAGCACATGACCTAAGTTCATGGCTTGTAGAAAATGAACTAACGCTAAATCACAGTAAGACTCAGTTTTTACAGTTTCTAACACACAATTCAACAAAACCTGACGGTTTAATTTCACAGAACGGGCATACGATTAGTGAAATTGAACAGTTCAAACTTCCAGGTGTTCAGATGATAGTAAGCTGTCGTGGAAAGCCTACTTTCAGGATCTTGTTCAAAGACTTAATACTGCCATTTTTACTATTCGAACGGTATCAGAAGTGAGTCATCGTTCGACCCGAAAATTAGTCTACTTTGCTTACTTTCATTCACCTATATCGTATGGTATATTTTGGTGCAACATCAAAATGTTCAAATGTGTGTGAAATCTTATGGGACTTAACTGCTAAGGTCATCAGTCCCTAAGCTTACACACTACTTAACCTAAATTATCCTAAGGACAATCACACACACACACACACACACACACACACACACACACACACACACACACACACACACACACACCCATGCCCGAGGGAGGACACGAACCTCCGCCGGGACCAGCCGCACAGTACATGACTGCAGCGGCTGGACCGCTCGGCTAATCCCGCGTAGCTTTGAGGTAACTCTTCCCATTTTAGGAGGATATTTTTGGCTCAGAAACGGGCGGTTCGGGCAATAAGTGGTGTAAGTTCATGAACCTCTTGTCGACCCTTGTTCACGAGTCTGGGTATTTTGACATTTGCCACTCAATGTATATATACCTTACTGTCATTTCTTGCTAACAATATTAGCTGATTCCCAAGAATAAGGAGCTTTCACTCGGTTAATACTCGGCAGAAATCAAATCTGCATTTGGATCGGACTTCCTCAACTCTTGTGCAAAACGGTGTGCAGTATACTGCTGCATCCATTTTCAATAAGCTACCACTCGAATTCAAAAATCTTAGCAGTAATTCACGCGCTTTCAAATCGAAACTGGAGTTTCCTCATGGGTCACTAGTTCTGTTATGTCGCGGTGTACCTTGATATACATTTATTTTTATCTGTTATTACTTTTATCTTGTAATTTCATATACTGACACGTTCCATGACCTTGGAGATTTGCTCCTCAATTTGGTCCTACGGAACTTGACGTATAAATAAATAAATAAATAAATAAATGAAGCCAACCATGGGTCAGGCATGCGGTAACAGAAGAGGGTTGGACAAGAGAGCATGCAACGTTACATGTCGGCTTGCAGCTCCGGTCTCTCGTGGTGCAAATATAACGATAGCACAGACGCGACCATCATAGTTGCAGCGTGCTTCGTAATTGAAAACATGACGAGCAACTCACGGATGGTTAACAGCCCATGGTAATAGAAAACAATACTTGCCACAAAACGGCGGTAACTGCAGCACGATGAACCTTGCGATGTCGACACCTTGAGTAACGTCAATGGAATGGGTTAGAGAGCTGCTCTCCGGATTGTTTAAAGACTCGGTCAACGAACTACTGCGTAGCGCCGCAGTATACGAAAAGGTCTTAGTAGCCAACCTAAAAGAAGTAGGGGGTGTAACCCTTTCCGCTGTTCTGGATGACTGGAGCGGCAGAGTTTTTGCCTTAAGGTTGTCTGGCCGGAACCGGTGCGCATTTCCAGAACGCGGGAGACTTTGAATGCCGCCTTCACCCCGTGGCCTCAACGACGATTCGAAATAACGGCCAGGGAACAAAGCTAAATTTCAGCATCTTGGTCTTCTTCTATATTAAATAAACTGGAAATGGCAAACTTTACTGCCCCGTCTAACCGATGATCCTGTATGTACGAGGCCTGTTTTTTAAGTAAGGTCCCTTTTGTTGTAGACACTTAGTTCGCGCGCTTACCGCAACGCGTGCGTGCGTCGTGTGCCAGCATACCTCGGGAACAACTGTGCTCAGTTTCAGCTCTGTAGCTAACCTGTACGGTTCTGTTTTAGACTATCAACTCGCCCGCCGCGAGTGAGGTTCGCTCAGTGATAAGTTTTTTGTCAGCAAGGAACCTGTCTGCTGCAAAAATTCATCGACAGAGTGTCGACGTGTACGGTGATACTGTTAGGAGTGAAAGCAAAGTGCGTAGGTGGGTACGAGAAATCAAAGATGGCCGTGACAACGTCCATGATGAAGACCGCTCCGGTCGCTTTTGATTACAGACGATTTGGTGGCTTCAGTTGAAGCGAGGATTCGTGAGAACAGGCGCTCAGGCGCTTCACAATAACAGGCCTCTCAAACAAATTTCCTGACGTGTCGAGATGATTGGTTTACAGCATTGTTTCTGAACACCTAAAGTTTAGGAAACTGTGCTCCCATTGGGTCCCGAAACTCCTAACAGAGGGCCACAAAAACCAAAAGTGTGCGATGAAGTTCCTGACTCGTTATCACGAAGAAGGTGACGGCTTCTTGAGTCATATACTAACTGGAGACGAAACAAAGGTTTCACATATCACGCCCGAATCGAAGCAACAGGGCATGGAATGGAGACACACACACACACTCGCATGTAAAGGTGAAGGCCAAACGGACTCTGTCCCAGTCCAAAATCATGGCGTCGGTGTTTTGGGATAGGCATGGTGTTTTGTTAGTTGACTTCATGCAAAGTGGCACTATCAATGCAGAAGTATACTGCCAAACCCTGAGAAAGCTAAGCAGAGTGATTCAAAACAAAAGACGCGGCATGCTGACAAAGGGATTTGTCCTTCTCCATGACATTGCAAGACCTCACACTGCGATTTATTGAACAGTTTTGGCTGGAAAGTTTTAGACCACCCACCCTACTGTCCTGATCTTGCGCTCAGCGATTACCATATGTTACTCCACCTCAAACAACCCCTCAGTGGCAACCATTACAACGATGACGACGACGTGAAAACGGCATTGAACTCTTGGTTATCGGAGCAGGTGACAAGTTTTTACGAAGAGGATATTTTAAAATTGGGCGAAAGAATAACCTTTCGTTGTGTACTTATGTTGAAACGGATCTTACTTAAAAAACACGCCTCGTAGATAGTACCTCGGTGCGGTGGTATCTGCGCAATTGGGAAAATTAGTTTACTAATATTAGTTAAGGAATTAAGAGTGACTGCCAATTAATTAACAGACTGGTCTCTGTTTGCTATCAATTTTCTCTGATTTTTATTCCGAGTTCTAACCTATTATCAGAATTAAAAGATTAATTTTATTACTCTCTCTTCCTTTGTGGGGGGGGGGGGGACTAGTTTGTACAGACGCTGTTACCTCAGCACGTGCGCTATGTGCTTGAAAGTCACTGCGTTACAACATATCTATAAACGGTATTCACCGAAGTTAGGCAGCTAACTAGGGGTACAAACACAGTAACTATCAAAATAGCTTGAGTAACAGAAAATTCCTTCAACTGATTGTCGAAAGGAGAAAGTACAAAAATGCTCGAGGACATGATAGGAATACAATAACGTAAGTCACGTACGAATGAAGTAAATAGGAAGTGTAGGGAAGCCAAGACGAAATGGCTGCAGGAAAATTCGAATAGCAAAACAAATTGTCTACGCAAAGTTTGGTTCAGCATGTAGGGAAGCCAAGAGACCTTTCGGAGGATTTAAAGGAAAATGTGTCAACATTAAGAGTGCAACGAGGATATCACAGCTGATTTTAGATGAACTAGCGGAATGATTGAAAGAGCACACAGAAGGACTCTACGAGGGGGAGGAATTGTCTGATAAAATGTTACAAGAAACGAGAGTAGAAATGGAGGACATGGGGGATTCAGTGCTAAATTCAGAGTTTAACGGAGTTTAGAAGACTTGCAAATAAATATGGCGGGGGGCTGAGATAACATTTCTATGGAATTTTTAAAATTACTGCGAAAGGTGGCAACTACACGGCTATTGAAGTTGGGTTGTAGAATATGAGACTGGAGACATACCATCACACTATCGGAAAAATATCATCAGCACAATTCCGGAGACAGTAAGGGAAGATGAGTGCGGCAACTGTCGGACAATCAGCCTAACAGATAATGCATCCAAATTGCTGACCAGGATAATATACAGAAAAATGGAAAAGAAAATTTAGTATCTGTTAGAAGACAATAGGTTCGACTATGGGATAGTTAAAGCGCCAGAGGGGCAGGACTGTCGGTGTTCTTGATAATGGAAGCAAGACTTAAAGAAACTTCAAGAACAGAAGTCGACAATGTAAAATACTGCAAGACAATTCTCAGGAAAATATACGTAAGCTATAAGACAAAACTAGTTATAGTCAGTACGTACATGAAGCAGAACGAAAATAGAAGACTTTAGCACGATATCCTCGGATTAGAAAAGTTGCAGGACAGAGATGTAGCCATTCGCCCTTACTGTTAATTCGACATGTCTCAGAAGCAACGAAGGATGTAAAAGCAAGGTTCAGGAGCAGGATTAAAATTCAGGATGAAAGTACAGCAATGGTAATATGCACTGATGACACTGCCGTCCACGGGAAAGTGAGGAGGAACTGCAGGATCTATTGACTGGAATGAACAGTCTGAAGAGTACAGAATATGGTTCGAGTGTAAGCCGAGGAAAGATGAAACTAACGACAAGAAACAGAAATGACATTAGCGATAAACATAGCAAGAAATACATGATTGCTTGACAATTCATACAGTAAACAATTTTTAATGCAGGTATTAAATTATTAAATATAAAACTGGATGAAAAGTTAAGTAGTCCGCTGTAGATGTATTTATTCAAGTCAATTGAAGACCCACACAATCCGTTTCGCAACTTTTAAGTTGCATCTTTCGGTGTACAAAAATGCTACAACATATCGTGTGAGGAGTAGGTACAGAATGCCGCAAAGTAACTGTTGGTGTTGTAACGCCTGAAATGCATATCCTTCTATTTCCATCTACCGTACTATAATTTTTTTCTTTATTTGTTACCTGAAGATATGATATTTCTGTCTCTTTCTTGTAATTGTTTTTTATATATATATATATATAATTGGTTTGTTTTGTGAATATTATTTGTATTTTTACGCTGGGTCTGGCCTAGGGAAAACTATGCTATCGAACGAATACATCTACAGGTCGTGTGCAGAACCAAAGTGTTTAGGATCTTTGGTAGTGTGAACTCTGCCGTGTCGAGTGCAGGCAGAGGGGAGTCTGGCTGGGGTAGTGCGGTGGGGCAGGTGTGTTGTGTGACGCTCCCGCCAGTTGCCGCGCTTTCGGGGTTTGGCTGCATGTAATTGCGCTCGACTTGCTATGATAGTTTCTGACACGGTGTCGCGGACGGGAAGCATTAGCTGGCGCACATCAAGAGCCCGTTTCGCCTGGTGACCGTGTCGAGAAGAAGGCGCGCCAACATCCAGCTTCTGCAACAGCGACGGCTGACAATGAGTGACCTCCTCGACCGACGGCTTCAAACCTTCAATCAACCAACAAGGAAGACTGGAAGCACGTAAAGTTTGAGAACTGTATGCAGACCTCAGCTTTTAAAATTGTTGCATCACAAAATTACAGCAATTTAGCATGAACCTTTGTTGCTCATTGTCCCAATTGAATTACCAAGCAGAGTCCCTTCCCTTTTCCGGAATGAACCCGAGTGTCGTTGAAATTCAAACGCCAGCATTAAAGTAATATTATTCCATTTCACTGCTTTAATTTTAAAGTTCAGTTAAAAACTATTCATAGCTGGCTACAATATTTAGATTACACAAGCACAAATTACGAGTGCGAGTTTTGTTACCATATTTTAGCTTACCTGTGACTGCAGCTCAGCTTGGTACGTACTAAATTTTACTATTGTTAATTGTTCAGAATCATTTAATTCAAGTTCAAAGTTAAATCTCTTATTTCTAAACTGTGTAGATTCAAGAAGCTTTTGAAATGATTGTTGAGGTAGCCCAAGGCTAACCTTATTTTATTGAATTTCGTAGTGCTTCAGAAACAAAGCTTACTATTAATTTCAGTCACTAAATTAACTTTCAGTTTTCCGGTTTTATTTATTCTTTTGCTAAATTAAGTCAGAGTGTAGCGAAATGTATTGCTTCTGACAAACTTCAGTTGCCACGCTTCTAATGCTAATTATATGTGCAATAACCTTCCTTTTTCAGTTACTATAGTAATTGTCCATAGGATTGGCGACCGTAATTTTCACCAAATCTCAAATATATAATTACCGCTAATTAATTGTTAACGTAACGGTCGCACATGTACTTTCTTTATTAACTTTACCCCTTTTCAAAATTAATTTCCACCAGTTTCATTCGCATTTTTCCTTTCATTCAGATGTAACCCTTTCTTCCCTCTTTACCGACAGATTAACTTCTGTGACGATTGCTTTTCCCAAATTTCCATTAGGTACACGCGGTTTAATTTTTCACTGTCATTAAGGTCGATAAGTGAGGGGGCGGTTACACGTGGCGACCTGGTGACAGGACAATCTTCGGATTTGAGGTTGTTCTGGACACGAATTTTGCATTGTGCAAATCTCGTAACAAAGTACTGGTTACGAAATGGTCGACACGTCAGCGAGAATATTAGTGTGAGGTATCCTAATTAGATTTGAGATTTGGCATATATATTGAAAATTATTAAAATGAGTGAAGGCAACAATTACAAAAATTTGGTAGACTTGGATACGGAACAATCGGTCGTACAGTGGGAAACGCGCAGCGCGGTACCCATTGTTCAGGGGCAGGCGGCTAGGATGAAAGACGAGACCGCCGAAACGCAACAAAGAGCAGAAATGGAATCCCAAAATTTAGAAAATGTTTCGGACTCGGAAGTGAAAATCAAGTCTGATTCCCTTGATGACGAATACGGGGGAACAAATAAAGAGGAAGTCGATACGGAAGTAAAACCGGTAGTTTCCGGGAATTTAACTGATTTATTGAATGTTTTGATTAATGAAATCAAGAGTCAATCGGCAGAAATTAAAGCTCTGTCTGCCTAGCAAGAACCTCTGTCTGCCTAACAAGCAGCTCTGTCTGAAAAAATTGAAAGGAAGCTAGACAATCAGAACAAAGCTATTAATGTTGTTAACAACCATGTTGGAGTTGTTAACACAAAAGTTGATAAAATCAAAGAAGATATTGTTGTGATTAATACCGAAATCGGTAATCTTAAACAGGAAATGATAGGCGTTCAGGCTGAAATTGCGAGCGTGAATACTCGTTTTTAATCCGAAATTAACAGAATCGAGAAAAGTGTAGGAGAAGCAGTTGCTCCGATCATCGAGAATAAGGTGACGGAACAAATTCAATTAGTGTAAAAAGAGCATCAAAAGAAAGTGGAAACTTTAAAGGCTTTAGTATCCGAAGTAGATACCAAATTGACGTAGCAGGCTAATACATGCGAAGAGAAAAAAGGGAACTAGAAACGCTTGCGACAACCACTTGCCAAGTAATTACGAGAGTGTCGGAATTAGAAAAGAAACTTGACGAAAAACAGAGCTATGTGCCAATCTGTGCACATAGTTCGGAATTATTGACGAAAGAGGAGCAGTTCGACCCCTTGAAAAATCCCCCAGGGGCTCAGCATTCACTTGCTGAGTACGGGCTTGGCGACCCCGGGGTCCTGAGCTGGGGACTGGTCATCACCGCCAGACTTCTGTCATCGTAGCCCCCGGACATGCTTCAGCGACCACCATACGGCGGGGCGGTGAAATGTTGTGCGTTGCGGGGAATGGTAATCTTTTCTTGACCGCCTGGATTGCGAGGAAGGCCAACCTCTATAAAAACCCCTCAATCATTCGGTGTGCTCTGCACCTAGAAGACGCATGGCTGTTAGGGTGGAACAGTCGCAAGCGGGCAACCTCTGGGGCACCTGCCGCACCCCAGTTGTATAAGGCTTACTCAGGCACGCGGGGCTCTGTCTGAGCGGACCTTTAGTTCCCTAGCTGCTCGTGGGACTGCAATGGACCCTTAGACCTCTACATTTCCACCTACCAGTGGCTTGGGTGGGCCACTGGTAGGAAAACACACCCCATCGAAAAAGCGGCTACGCTCTGCGTGTCCTCCAGCGCCTGGTGTTGCTAGAGATTTAACAGACTGTCTTAACGGAGCACATATTGATAATCAGAATGTGTTTTTGATTATTAAACGGAAGGAGGGTAGCTTTGAGAGGGTTTCTCCCTTTTACATCCACAAGGGTCTTGAGGGAATTGCAGGAACATTGAAATCTGTGTAGCGACTGCGCAATGGGACTCTGTTAGTTGAGACTTCTAGTTCCCGTCAAGTCGCTTCCCTTCGGAAAGCAATCTGTCCAGGAGAGTACGCTATCGAGACCGAGCTCCACTCCACCCTGAATTACAGTAAGGGTGTTGTGACGTGTAGGGACTTGGTAGATATCCCCATAGACGAGTTAAAATCTGAGTGGGCTGACGAAGGTATTGTTGACGTGCAGCATATTATGAAACGAGTCGATGGGGACCTCGTCAAATCTGACTTGTTTATTCTCACGTTCAGTTGCCCGAGACTCCCAGAGCATGTTAAAGCGCGGTTCTTACGTTTGCCAGTACGGCCATATTTCCCCAACCCAATGCGCTGTTTTAAATGTCAGCGCTTTGGGCATACTACGTTGGGGTGCAATGGGATAGCCACTTATGGTAAATGTGGTCAGCCTGCCCATGACGGAGCCGATTGTTCATCGCCTGTGGAGTGCGTGAATTGCTCTGGGAGTCACCCTGTCTGGAGCCGGATCTGCCCCATCTATCTCGACGAACGGAAGGTACAGGAGATTAAAACATCTAAGCGCATCCCCTATGGTGAGGCCAAGAAGCTCCTTAAGGCCATTCAACCTCCTGTGTTTTCAACATCTTTCGCTTCTGCTCTGAAAAAACCGGTACAAATGGCCACTGTTACTACGCAAACGGAGGTTGCTAGTGTTAGCACGAATACCTGCTTTTGCCAGTGCACTTGTGCTGCTGCGGTTGTTTTGCAACCTGCGGCTCTCCCCGCTACGTCGGACAAGGCCGTGGTTGCTGACATTGGGGTACTTCTTGCTCCTCCCCATATGGCGCCTTCTGCCCAGGCGAGTAAAGCTCCAACTGTTGACAAGGCTCTGAATTCTAAGCCCCCCAAGACAAAGACGCAGAAGGTGAAGGTTTTGCCACCTGAGGAGACTAGTCAGGGTCAGTCCGATGACGAGGCCATCGTACTGTCTGTCATCTCCCGCGGGTCGTCATTGGAGCTTATGGACATTGATGTCGACCGGGGGCGATCTTCTCGCCCCAGGAATAAATCTCTGGCCAGTACGGGCTCTCCTCCAAAGCACAGAGGCAGGGTGAATGTTCAGCCACCCTGATCACTGGCTCCCATATTACAGTGGAACCTGAATGGGTTCAGGATGCATGTGGCCGAATTACAGCTCCTTGTACGAGAGTGCCCCTTGTGCTTATGTCTCCAAGAGACACATTTTCGGGCCACTGATGCTCCTTCTTTACGGGGCTATACCGTATATCGAAAAGATGATCTGATGGGGGAAAGGGCAAAAGGTGGTGTTGCGGTTTTTGTCCGTGACTTGCACCCCTCATCTGAGCTCCCTCTCGTCACCGACTTGCAAGCAGTTTCAGTTGACATTCTTGTGGGTCGGAGGCTCACAGTCTGTTCAATTTATTTACTGCCTCAGTATGCAATGGACTCTGAGGCTCTCACAGACCTTATTAGCCAACTCCCCCGCTCATTTCTTCTTCTGGGGACTTCAATGCTCATAATGTCTTTTGGGGTCGCATTCTGGAAAGCCTCATGATGTCTGAAGAACTGTGCATCCGCAACTCTGGTGCTCCCACTCATTTCTGTACTGCTTCTGGGTTGTCATCGGCTATTGACCTTTCCTTTTGCTCTCAAGCACTCGCGGATTCTGCTCTGTGGGAGACTGCTGCTGACCTCCATTCTAGTGACCACTTCCCCCTTTGGATTCTCCTCCTGGATGAGGCTGTGGCATTACCAGTGGCACCTCTGCAGAGCTGACTGGACACTTTTCAGCCAACTGGCTGTTTTGGAACACCATGCCACCGTCCACGAATGGGTAGACCATGTTACAGCCGTGATCTCCCATGCTGCTGAATTGTCAATCCCACGGTCATCCCAAGAGGCGTCCTTTCCCTTGGTAGACCACTGAGTGCCGCTCAGCCATCCGCGCCCGCCGTGCAGCTCTGCGCCGCTTCAAGTGCCGTCCCTCAGCTGACAATCTTGCAGCCTTTCGGATGGCAAAGGCCAAAGCGCGGCGAGTGATTAAAGAGAGCAAACAATGGTCATGGCAATCGTTCCTGAACTCCACTAGTTCTACGAACGTATGGGAAGCCATCAGGAGGATTTCCGGGAAACTCAGCCAACTACCTGTCATGTCATTGCTGCATCAGGGATGTCTCCTCACGGCGCCGAGAGACATTGCCCAAACACTGACCATGCATTTTGCGGACTCTACCGCCACTATTAACTGTGATCCAGATTTCTGCCGCTACCGCACTGCCATCGAGAGGGGTCACTTGGACTTCCGGTCTCTAAATTCTGAACCGTACAACTGCCCCTTCACAATGTGGGAACTGGATTCGGCGCTGTCTGTGGCTCATGATACTGTGCCTGGTCATGATCAAATCTGGTACAGCATGCTGCGGCACTTGTTGCTGCCATCCAAGGAAGTTCTCCTGAACTGTTTTAATATGATATGGTTATCCAGCACGTACCCTGGCGCGTGGAGGAAGGCGATTTTGATTCCCCTCCTCAAACCAGGGAAGGACCGAACGCATCCTAGTAGTTATCGAAGTATTACTTTGACGAGCTGTGTCGGGAAGACGTTGGAACGCATTGGTCAACCGTCGCCTGGTTTGGCTGCTCGAGACCAGGCAGCTCCTTAGCCCCTCTCAGTGTGTCTTTCGGAGATGTCGTTCCACTATAGACAACTTGACCCTGCTTGACGCCGCCATCCAGCAGGCCTTCCTACGTAACCAGCAATGTCTAGGTGTATTCTTTGACATTAACAGGGCGTACGACACTACTTGGCGCCGCCTTATCCTCAATCAACTCCATGAGTGGGGCTTTCGTGGCCCTCTCCCCATCTTCATTCGGTCCTTTCTTTCTCACCGCCTCTTTCGGTATCGGGCTGGTAATGTGCCATCTGATACGTACGTGCAGGAGAATGGTGTTCCTCAGGGCAGCGTTTTTAAGTGTCACCCTCTTTGCCGTCGCTATTAACAGTATCACGTTCACTATCCGGAGTCCTGTCCAATGCTCCTTGTTTGTGGACGATTTTGCTGTTTTCTGTTCTTCCTCCAGTCTTGTCACTGCTAGTCGGCAGTTGCAGCTTACGATAAAGCGCTTAGAGGCATGGACTGCAAAGAGGGGTTTTACCTTTTCTGCAGACAAATGGGTGTGTGTTCATTTTACTCGTTCTCGGCGTCCTTTTATCTCCCCTGAATTGCGTCTGAGGGACACCGTTCTTCCTTTTAGAGACACTATGAGGTTCTTGGGCCTCACTTTTGATTCTAAGTTGTCGTGGTTGCCTCAACTTAAAGACCTCAAGGTGCGGGCCCTGAAGGCACTGAATATTTTAAAGTGTCTGAGCCATCGGTCCTGGGGAGCAGATCGGGCGCGTCTGCTGCAGTTTTATAGGGCTTTCGTCCGATCGCGTCTTGACTATGCTTGCACCGTGTATGGGTCAGCAAGGCCTTCGTATCTGAAGATCCTTGACGCAGTACACCATGAGGGTATCAGGCAGGCCACTGGTGCCTTCCGTACCAGTCCCATCCCCATTCTGTGTGCTGAGGCACGGGAACCGCCGCTCGCCATCCGGCGGAAACTCCTCATGGTGCGACGGGTGTGTCATTTCCTTGCCTGTCCTACCTCCCCTGCGTACCCTACCGTTGCCCGTCCGCCTGTGGAACGTCTCTTTTTCCAGTCGTCCCAGGGCAACGAGACCATTTGGGATTTTGGCAAGCATTTGCTTGAGTCCCTTGGTGTGGAGCGTGTGGTCCCCCAACGACAATGTTTTACTCGCCTGCCTCCCTGGTTGCTCCAGAGGCCCAGCATCCTTCTAGACTTGTCGGAGTACCGGAGGAGCTGCACTCGTGCATTTGTTTTTACCTCCTTATTTTACGATATTTTACACCGGCATCCGGACCATGTACCTGTGTTTACGGATGGCTCTAAACAGGGGGACTCTGTTGGTTGTGCTGTTGTTTTCCCTGATCGAGTCGTCAAGTTACAGCTTCCTGCGGCGTTTACCATCTTCGATGCCGAATTGTTCGCAATCTTGTGGGCTTTGGAGAGGATGAGACGTGTTTCCAGTCTTAAGTTTCTCATCTGTTCTGACTCCCTGAGTGCCGTTCAGACCATGCAACACTTGTACCCAGCGGATACGGTCGTCCAGAACATCCATGATGCCCTACTCCACCTGCAACGGCAGGGGAAGGAGGTTTCTTTCTGCTGGGTGCCGGGGCACGTCAGTATTTGGGGAAACGAACTGTCGGATGTCGCTGCCAAAGATGCATGTTCCCTCCCTCACATTGTTGAATGTGCCGTCCCCCTCCATGCTGTTACCTCCCTTTTGCGTTTTCGTGTTATGCGTCAATGGGAAGAGAAGTGGCTGGCAGTCGGTGACAATAAGCTGCGTCTGGTAAAGGCTACTACGCGACCATGGCGTACGTCCTACCAGTCATACAGGCGGGATGAGGTTCTCCTCACTCGACTCCGCATCGGGCACAGTCCCTAAACGCATGGTTTTTTTACTCCGGCGGGAGGACCCCCCAATCGGCAGTGTTTGTGGCGTTCAGATTACTGTCCGTCACATTTTACTTGACTGTCTTTTATTCTCTGACCAGAGGGCGGTGGTTTCCTTGCCACCGGATTTGCCCTCTATTTTGCAAGACGACGCAACGACTGTGGTTGAGGTCTTACGGTTTTGTGTCCTGTCCACTTTGTTGCCTCGGATTTTAGGGAGAGGGTTTTAATGTGCTGCTGGGTGACTGGCTCACCCAGGTTTCAGGTAAGAGGTCCGCCAGTCACGATTACCTCCTTGTTTCCCTTCGGTTTCTGTTCTCTTTTCCGTGTGTTTCCTTTCCTTTTTTAGTGTGTTCCTTCTCCTCTTGTTTTGCCTCTGTATGTGGGGATTTGGAACTGCGTCAGGTCTGCGTCTTTTAGCCATTCTCCTGTTCGTCTTAGTCCCTTCACTGCATGTGTTCCTGTTTTCATGTGCTTGGGCGCTGGTGACCACGCTGTTTGGCGCCCGTAAACCTCAAAACACACACACACACACACACACACACACACACACACACACTTGAAATAAGGCGGTGTACACCTGTCGGATTTCATTAAAAATTGTGAAAGAGTTTTACCCAGATCATGGACTAATGAGAGAGAAATTAATGCGGTTATTGACGTGTTGGCTGGTGATGCCATGCGTTGGGGCTTAAACCTCAACATTACGCACTTGACTTTTGACGAGTTTAAAAATTTGTTTCTGGCTGAATACTGGTCAGAACAAAAACAACAAAGTGTCTGGCGCGAATTTGTCGTATCCAGTCCTTTCGATGCGCATTCGCGTGGCTCAACGAAGGAGTTTTGTGAGGGCTGGATCCGCAAGTTGGAATATTTGCGTGGTCGCCGCACGGGATCCTAAATAGTCTGGGAACTCTACAAGAAGCTTCCAGATGATACAAAACGCTACATAGGAAGCAATTACAGGACAATCAGTGATTTCCTGGGAAGAGTTGAGGACGAGGACAATTGGCACAATAATATGGTAGAGGCCGTGGTAACAACAACGGGTACCACAGCAACCACAACAATGGTAACTTTGGGAATAATGCAAACCGCAACCGTAGCAGCAATAACAATAGTGGTTCGGGCCGTAATGACAATCGGTACAATGACAATAATAACAGGAATGACGGAAACCAGTATCGTACTAGCGTGATACAGGCTTCGCAGAATAGTAATAACGCCAGAGGGTGTGATCAGCCGCCTCAGCAGCATCCGGGGAGCGGATCTGCTGGGACGAGACAGGGAAACCATTAGCCGCGCCGGTGAGGGGCCGACCGGGCGTGGAGAAATTTTGGAGGCCCAATAACAGGAGAAAACAGAGATGCCGTCGTTATGAAAATTCCGTGTGGAATAATCAACGGCAGGAGAGTGTGCCAGTGTTAGGAGAAAGGAGTGCGCCCACAAGTAATAGATCAGCTGTATACACGGCAGTAGAAAATACATTCACTGTCAGTGAGAACAATTTAAGCAGTGTTCCGGAAATCCATTATAAAGTGGCAGCTGTAACACCCACAGCGGAACTGGAGATTGAGTTTAAGAATGATTCGGAAGTGTTGAGAGAAGATCAGATGTCGGATAAAATGTCCGTCATCGAGCGAGGGGATGCAGAGAGGGATGAGGTCTGGTTAAGGCAGTTCGGTCGCTTATACGACGAGCTGAGAGATTATTGGGGCCTGTACGGGAGAAGTGTTTATGGGGAGCGCAGGCAAGATTTGCCGCGTCCCGTCCCGCAGGAAAATAGTGTTTGTGAAGTGATAGAAAGTTCTGGCCCTAACCGGCAGACTTTACCGAAAGATATAGTGGCAGAAGTAGCCGACCCATCCTACGCAAACCTCCAGTTTAAACATTGCGAGTATATTAAGGAGAAAGATTACGAAAATTTTAGTGGTAGCCGGACGCGATTGGTAGAAAAGCACATAGATTACGGCGTGTATGAGGTTAGAGATGACATTATACGGTCAGACGATAGCAGTGTTGGTTGCGCAGATCCAGAGGAAGTAATTGCAGATACTACTGGGCACATTCCTCCAGGTAGACTGGCAGATGAGATCAATCTGACCAAAGAGGAATCAACGAAGATAACAGTCAGTGAATTGATAGCAAATCAACACTCATTAGTTGACGAGTTACAGGAAAATATTTCGGTATTTGAGGCGAAGCTACAGACTAAGCCTCAGGACAAACGTGTTGAAATTAAAAATGTATGTGAAGAGAGGCTGAAAAAGCCGCCAGATAAGCCGGATGTTTTTTTCTGGAATGACCTGGATATAGACGAAGATTTACTGTGGGAAAATAAAGAAATAGTCGAGGACAAGTGTAGACAGATAGTAGTGTCTGTTAATATGCACGACCTACAACTAAACGTGTTGATTGACACCTGTGCAGAATTGAGTGCTGTATGTGGGAAAATATTTGAGTTACTGAAAGACAGACCTGGTATCGTAGTTATGCCATCGACAGTTGAAGGAGACATGTGGTGATGGAGTTATGGATGTGTCGAAAGTGCGTTCGTGGGTGCGACAGTTTAATGAAGGCAGAACACCGTGTGACAACAAACCGAAACAACCTCGGGCTCGCACAAGTCGGTCTGACGACATGATCGAGAAAGTGGAGAATTGTTTTGGGGGATCGCCGAATGACTGTTGAACAGATTGCCTCCAGAGTTGGCATTTCTGTGGGTTCTGTGCACACAATCCTGCATGACGACCTGAAAATGCGAAAAGTGTCATCCAGGTGGGTGCCACAAATGCTGACGGACGACCACATGGCTGCCCGTGTGGCATGTTGCCAAGCAACGAGAGCATGAATGGGACTTTCTTTTCGTCGGTTGTGACAATGGATAAGACGTGGATGCCATTTTTCAATCCAGAAACAAAGCGCCAGTCAGCTCAATGGAAGCACACAGATTCACCGCCACCAAAAAAATTTCGGGTAACCGTCAGTGCTGAAAAAATGATGGTGTCCATGTTCTCGGACAGCGAAGGCGTAATCCTTACCCACTGCGTTCCAAAGGGCACTACGGTAACATGTGCATCCTACGAAAATATTTTGAAGATCAAATTGCTTCCTGCACTGCAACAAAAACGTCCGGGAAGGGCTGCGCGTATGCTGTTTCGTCAAGACAACGCACCCGCACATCGAGCTAACGTTACGCAGCAGTTCCTTCGTGATAACATTGAATTGATTCCTCGTGCTCCCTACTCACCTGACGTGGCTCCTAGTGACTTTTGGCTTTTTCCAACAACGAAAGACACTCTCCGTGGCCGCACATTCACCAGCCGTGCTGCTATTGCCTCAGCGATTTTCCAGTGGTCAAAACAGACTCCAAAAGAAACCTTCGCCGCTGCCATGGAATCATGGCGTCAGCGTTGTGAGAAATGTGTACGTCTGCAGGGCGATTACGTCGAGAAGTAACGCCAGTTCCATCGATTTCGGGTGAGTAGTTAATTAGAAAAAAAAATCGGAGGCCTTAGAACTTGAATGCACCTCGTACTGGCGAGGCGGAGCCGCTGTCGACTCTTGTGCCGCTGCCGGCACTGTTTGTACTAGCGGGTACCGACGGCGTTGTTGTTTTTCTTCCCGGACTGCTGATGTAAAAGAATTCTGCTGTCAATATTGTTTTTGTCGATCTGCTGTATATTGTTTTCTTGTTTAGCTTTAGGTGGACTCTCATGATGAGAATATTAATTATGATAAGGTTATATAAAATGCGTATTCCATGTAATTAATTATTAATTTGCGTATCTTGATCTACCTGTTTTTATGACCATGTACTCTGATTAATTTTGTAAATTGTATTCCTTTGCTTGAATGTGTTACGAATTATAATGATTTTGAAATAGCTAAACCATTTTCTCTGTTTTCTATGAATTTTAATATGTTGTCAACCTGTTTTATTTTGAGCAAGATGACAGAGTGGAATAAGAGTAGGAGTGTCTCCACTCAATTATTATGGTCTAAAAATTAATTTATGGTTAATTAGACGAATGCTAAATTTTGTTGATGTTTTGAGCATATGCATTTCCGCTGTTTCTTTTTTGGGACATTTTCTGAGTCTGTTTAGGTTGCACGAACATCCTCAGACAATGTGGGGCACGTGTAACGCCGGAAATGCATATCCTTCTATTTCCATCTATCGTATTATAATTTTTTCCTTATTTTGTCACCTGAAGATATGATATTTCTGTCTCTTTATTGTAATTGTTTTATTTATGTGGATGTATAATTGGTTTGTTTTGTGAATATTATTTGTATTTTTACGCTGGGTCTGGCCTAGAGAAAATTATGCTATCGAACGAATACATCGATAGGTCGTGTGGAGAACCAAAGTGTTTAGGATCTTTGGTAGTGTGAACTCAGCCGTGTCGAGTGCAGGCAGAAGGGAGTCTGGCTGGGGTAGGGCGGTGGGGCAGGTGTGTTGTGTGACGCTCCCGCGAGTTGCCGCGCTTTTGGGGTTTGGCAGCATGTAATTGTACTTCATTTGCTATGATAGTTTCCGACACGGTGTCGCGGACGGGAAGCATTAGCTGGCGCACATCAAGAGCCCGTTTCGTCTGGTGACCGTATCGAGAAGAAGGCGCCCCAACATCCAGCTTCTGCAACAGCGAGGGCCAACAATGAGTGACTGTCACCACCTCCTCGACCGACGGCTTCAAACCTTCAATCAACCAACAAGGAAGACTGGAAGCACGTAAAGTTTGAGAACTGTATGGGAGACCTCAGCTTTTAAAATTGTTGCATCACAAAATTACAGCAATTTAGCATGAACCTTTGTTGCTCATTGTCCCAATTGAATTACCAAGCAGGGTCCTTTCCTTTTCCGGAATGAACCAGAGTGTCGTTGAAATTGAAACGCCAGCATTAAAGTAATATTATTCCATTTCACTGCTTTAATTTCAAAGTTCAGTTAAAGTATTCATAGCTGGCTACAATATTTAGATTACACAAGCACAAATTACGAGTGCGAGTTTTGTTTCCATATTTTAGCTTACCTGTGACTCCAGCTCAGCTTGGTACGTACTAAATTTTACTATTGTTAATTGTTCAGAATCATTTAATTGAAGTTCAAAGTTAAATCTCTTATTTATAAATTGAGTAGATTCAAGTAGCTTTTGAAATGATTGTTGAGGTAGCCTAAGGCTAACCTTATTTTATTGAATTTCGTAGTGCTTCAGAAACAAAGCTTACTATTAATTTCAGTCACTAAATTAACTTTCAGTTTTCCGGTTTTATTTATTCTTTTGCTAAATTAAGTCAGAGTGTAGCGAAATGTATTACTTCTGACAAACTTTCAGTTTTCACACTACACGTGTCAACCTTCAGTTGCCACGCTTCTAATGCTTAATATATGTGCAATAACCTTTCTTTTTCAGTTACTATAGTAATTGTCCATAGGACTGGCGACCGTAATTTTCCCCAAATCTCAAATATATTATTACCGCTAGTTAATTGTTAACGTAACGGTCGCACATGTACTTTCTTTACTAATTTCCACCAGTTTCATTTGCATTTTTCCTTTCATTTAGATGTAACCCTATCCTCCCTCTTTACCGACAGATTAACTTCTGTGACGATTGCTGTTCCCAAATTTCCATTAGGTACACGCAGTTTAATTTTTCACTGTCATTAAGGTCGATAAGTGAGGGGGAGGTTACAGTGTGACTAGGCCAAGTTCTCAGGCTTCCTCGACTGATAAAAAGCCATCATCTATGTGAATGTAATGTCTGTGTTAAAATTACGGATTGTCGTCACTGTTCTAGTTGATTATATAATATATGTGTAGCATGAAAACTGAAGACCACGAAGGAGGTAAAATGAATTCTACTATATTGGAAGCAAAGTAACATATGATGGGCGAAGAAAGGACAAAAAGAAAATCAGAGTAGGACAGGCCAAAAGAAAACTATTGTTGTCAAACATACTGATAAGAAGAGAGATTCTGCGCAGAACAGGCGAGGACAGGAGCATGTGGAAAACATTGATATGAAGAAGGGATACGATGACAGAACATGTGTTAAAACATCATCGGATAACTTCTATGGTATGTGAGGGAGCTGTAGAGCGTAAAAACTGTCAGGGGAGACGGAGACTGGAATACACACGACAGACAACTGCAGACGTTGAGTGCAAGTGCTGCTCTCAGATGAAACGTTGTGCACAGGAAGGGAACTGATTGGGGGTGGGGGATAAAACCACTCAGAAAACTGAGTACTACCCATAAAAACATGCTTTGTAGAGTAGCGCTCGGTGGTAGGATAACGCTGAAATCGTGACAGTCGACTTTCTTGAGAGCCCATCGTCGAAGGCGCAAGGTTGGATAACAATGTGCGATCTTGATAATCGGAGAATGGTCACACTCGCAGAGGTCTTCGCGTGGCGTTCACAGGGTGAAGAGGAGGAGGCTGTAACTACATACTGAGTGATCGATGGCTGTGTACCTTCCATATGGCACACTTAGTGTGTCTTTACGCAGTAAGCATAAATGAAGGTTTCCGGTTACTTGTTCCATTAGAGTATCTCGGTTACACATTATACCACCGCCTCTAGTGGGCTGGAGCACTGAAATCGCTAGCAGCAGGAATTGTGGAAGTAGCGGACGGATCGGGTCATCTACGTCCTTACGTGCAGTTCGCTGACCGAAGGGAGGCAGACATTTCAAAGAAAAAAATTCATAGTTGTCCGTGGGGATATAACAACAGCCTCTAATGTCGTATTGAATGGAATGTGGTCACTGGAAAGATCCACAACGTCCAATGTGCAGATGCACTCGGATACCATTTCGGGACAAACTTTATTTTTGAAACAGTCACGGTGATAACGCATTGTTGGAGCATATTTTCAGGGAACTGCGTTTCCCGTAGGGCTCTACATTTTGCCGAAGCTTTTTACGTTTGTTGTCCTTTTTCTTCTGCCTTTGTTCCGTATCGGCGAAGGATCGGAACGGTTACTAACGGATTTGGTACGGTTAGTTTAAGGGGTGGCCGGATGTCATTCCTGTCGCTACCCCGTTGCCTCCAAGGACAGAACGTATGTGCTGCGTGCAGTATTTTTTTATGTGAAAGTGAGTGAAAGTATTCTAAATATTTGCGAATCATGTAACTGAGGTTGGACGTGGGTACCAGCCCCCGTTGTACCAGGTGGTATGATGTGGTAGCAGCCTAAAAACTGAATCCGGGCTGGCCGGCACGCAGACCCTACTCGTTAATCCACAGGCAGCATTAGATCCGAGGTCAGCGCGCCTCTCCGTACCGAAAGCGGCGCTTTAACAAGCACGGCCATCTGGGTGGAGTTTTTAGTTTGGTTGGGAATTATTTGGTTGTTTATCAGTAAGGGACGTTGAACAAGCTGTTCAGCGGCACATAGTCAGTGTCACAGTGAAGTGCTGGCTGCAGTCAGTGTCACTGTCCATTTCCTCAACACCTCACGCCCTGTCCATCTCCCCAACACGTCACACTCTGTCCATTTCCTCCCTCCTCTCTGTCAATTTGTTCTTCCTTCTCTGTGTCCATATCCTCAACGTCTCTCTCTCTCTCTCTCTCTCTCTCTCTCTCTCTCTCTCTCTCTCTCTCTCTCTCTCTCTCTCTCCATCTCCTCCTCCGCTTTTCTCTGCTCATCTCCTCCCTTGCCCTCTTCTGTCTCTCTATCTTCAACTCCCCCCACCTTTCTCTGTCCTCAACCCCACCCCAATATTAGGTTGGTGATTCTTACCCCCACAACAGTTACTTCCAGATATCAAGTTATATAACCAAGTTTGGTTAAAATCAGTCCAGGGTTTTAGGAGCAACGTTTTACTTGTGTCTTCACCCGTGTACGCCCATGTCAATACATTTCTCAGGTGTTTAACATGTTTCACAAATTATCGTTTTTTTATAGCGTCTTATCAGTTGAACTGTGTATCGTAGAGTGATATGATTCTGAAGGTACATTCAGCGGTATATGTGGATACTGTTTGCCACACGTATTGCACATAGAGTTAGTAGTAAGGAAGTGATTAATTAAAACCTCATGCATGATGTGGTAGTTTTACTGCATGAAAATAGAAACTTAGCAACCGATAAACATTTTGGGGGAGTGTCAGGGAGAAAAAATTTCGTAAAGATTTGAAATAATGTATAAAGTTAGTTGCAAGACATTACGTGCTCTCATTCTCAAATGATGAATAAAGTCTGGGTAATTACACGTCGGGGGATACACATCTTTTCACACCCATCTCTTTGATATACAGGAGGTTCTTACCTGCATAGCACTCTTTTGGAGGCAGTATGTAAAATGTATACCAAGTTCGCTTGAAATCGGTCCAGTTGTTTAGGAGGTGGTCTGGTACATACATACATACATACATCTATACATTTTATAACAACTATGGATTCATGTAAAAGATATAGTCTTCTACACTTCAGTAAATCATTTGGAAGAAACTTGGTATTGTGCTAGACAGAAGTACATTGTATTACAGGATATATTAGATGCTTACCAGCCCCTACATCACTACGACAGTTTTAGAATTTTCGTACAGAGGTCTGGCAATTGTTTGAACGGAGTGCACAATCAGTTATCCTGTGAATCCGTTGGGCTTCCGAGGCTGTGCTCCGTGCCCAGTAGAAGCTGAAACTATTCACATGCTGCACAACTGCTCGGCACGTGTCGGCGCCAAAGGGAACATCAGCTGTGGCACCGCAAAGCCGTACCGTGTCGCCGTTGTGAGTGGTGCATGGTGGAGGTGGAGGGGGGGGAGAGGGGGAAAGGGGGGGGGGAGCTGTCATGGCGGTTGCCGGTGCTGCTGACGGCTGCCCGCGTGTAAACATCCTGCGGGAGCGAGCTGGTCGCAATTAACGCCAATTACCGCCACGTCGCGCGTAAATGGCTCGCCGCCTCCCACTGCAGACATAATGGCCTGGCGGACGCTGCCAGAAGCCGCCTGCACATACCGCATCTCGCGCCCTGCTGCTGGCCACGCGTGGACCAGTCCTGCGTCCGTGGGTCCAATAAACAAAGGTAGAACCCGACGTACAGCGAGGTACCGCCACAAGACAGCTCATTAATATACACCAATTAGCTACCGAATTGGAGGAAGCTGCTTTGTCGGAAAGACGGTACTAATGCCCCCACAACAAATGTAATATTTCGACGTTTAGCGAGACTGGTTCATTTTATTCGTACACGACAGCCTGCAGCAAATGCAATTGAACTGGTTAATGACGTTCGCCAAGATATTTGAAATGCGCTAGACACCATACTTCATCGTCCATTGCTCAAGAAAATCCGATCGTGCTCATCGCAGATGCGTAATAGCTGTGTCAATGTTTCACTAATTAAACCCAAGGCGTCATACTGGACAGCTAATGCTTTACAGAAACGAGAAGCATCATCCAGTGTGTGACAAGGGGAATGTGCTAGTTCAGTGTTACGATCCTATCACTATAGGAAGGGGATTCGAACAGGTGAAGGTCCGTTGACAAATTCAGCTGTGGGGAGAATGATTTCAAAGTTCGAAGCTACGGGTTGTTTAGACGATAGACCCTGTCGTGACCGACTGAGCACAAGGCGTAATGCTGCTGAGGCTGTAGCGGGTTCGTCTATGCACGGGGAAGTCAGCGCTCGTGCAGTCTCACGTCGCAGCTGCATTCCATACACTACTGTTTGGTTGGCACTCAGGCATACCCTCCGATGCTATCCGTACTAAATCCATTGGCATCGTGGACTGTTACCTGGCGATTTAGTGAAGCGGAGGGCATTTGCGGTTTGGGCGTTTCAAAAGATTGTGGAAGATGACGATTGGTTGAGTAACGTGTTGTGGACCGACGAAGCTCATTTCACGCTCCGAGGGTCTGTCAACGCCCACAACTGCAGAATTTTGGCTACAAAAAATCCTAGAACTGTCGTGGAAACTCCATTGCTCGACGAGAAAGTCGCGGTATGGGTTGGATTTACCACGTCTACCGTTGTCAGGCCCTTTTTCTTCGAGGAAATGCGTGATTCTCGTTTTGTAACTGTAAGAGGTACGCCGATATGTTACAGAATCGCATCATTCCCAGCCTGGCTGATAAACACCTGTTGGAACGTACGATGTTTATGCAGGATGACGCTCCACCCCATGTTGCTAGACCCGTGAAAGATCTCTTGCGCGCGTCGTTTGGTTATGATCGTGTGCTCAGCCGCCACTTTCGTCATGCTTGGCCTCCCAGGTCCCCAGAGCTCAGTCCGTGCGATTATTGGCTTTGGGACTACCTGAAGTCGCAAGTGTATCGTAATCGACCGACATCTCTAGGGATGCTGAAAGACAACATCCGACGCCAATGCCTCACCATAACTCCGGACATGCTTTACAGTGCTGTTCACAACATTATTCCTCGACTACAGCTATTGGTGAGGAATTGTGGTGGACATATTGAGCATTTCCTGTAAATACCATCATCTTTGCTTTGTCTTACTGTGTTATACTAATTACTGCTATGCTGATCAGATGAAGCGCCATCTGTCGAACATTTTTTGAACCTTTTTATTCTAATAAAACCCCATGTCATTCCAAGCATGCGTGTCAATTTGTACCTCTCTATCTACATTATTCCGTGATTTATTCAGTTTTCAAATTTATACTGACTTTTTGATCACCTGGTACATGTAGACGAAGTGTCAATATTAGCAGCACTGTCAGATTATTATCTGATGAGGCTGCTGTGTACGCAGACCGTCGCTGTATGATCTGTTAGCTTTTGTCTCGGGATCTTCGGCCGACGTTCGCCTAATGCTTATTTGACGTCTCGCCAGCACGAGCGGCTGGCTTTGTCCAAGATTTAGCCTCAATTTGCACCGGCGTGAATTTTCGACAAGGGAAAGACGTCAGAAAATCATTAAACAAACGCTAACAGATAATACGTCGGCAAGTGGCCATGAAAACCTCAACAGTTTCGTAAAAAGTATTGTCTTTTGAATAATCGCAAGAAAATGCAAAATTTATCAGTTCTTGTGGTCTCCTGTCCGAATGACCTAACAGATAACGTTGAATGCTCCACGAGGCTTTTAGAGGATGATGCTGTTGAATACGGAGCAGTCACTTGCTAGAAAATTGTAGCGAATTGCAGAAAGACTGCAGAGGGTCGACGTTTGACGTATGGAGTGGCAGTTGACCCTCAACATAAACAAATGTAACGTACTGCGAATTCATAGACAGAAAGACATTTTATTGTATGACTACAACATTGCAGAACAATCATTGGAAGCAGTTATTTCCATAAAATATCTATGAGCATGCATACGGAGCGATCTGAAGTGGAACGACCACATAAAACTAGGCGGGAGGATGGGAGACGCCAGACTGAGATTCATTAGAAGCATTTTCAGGATATATAGTCCATCAACAAAGGAAGTAGCTTACAGGACATTCGTTTGACTAATACTTCAATACTGCTCGTCAGTATGAGATCCATACTAGATAGGACTGATAGAGAAAATCGAGAAGATCCAACGAAGAGCACCACGTTTTGTTACAGATTCGTATAGCAAGCGCGAAAGCTTCACGGAGATGCTCAACCAACTCCAATGGCAGACACTGCAAGAGAGGCGTTCTGCACCATTTTAGGGTTTATTTTAAATTTCCGAGAGTGTACTTTCCAAGAAGAGCCAACCAACACTTTGCTTCCTCCTAAGTGTATTTCGCGAAAAGACCATGAAGATAAAATCAGGGAGATTCGAGCCCACACTGACGCTTACCAACAACTTTCTACGAGAATGAAATTTTCTCTCTACAGCTGAGTGTGTGCTGATATGAAACTTTCTGGCAGATTAAAACTGTGTGCCGGACTGATACTCGAACTCGGGACTTTTGCCTTTCGCGGGCAAGGTTCGCCTGAGAGCTTCTGTAAAATTTGGAAGGTAGGAGACGAGGTACTGGCAGAAGTAAAGCTGTGAGTACGGGGCGTGATTCGTTCTTGAGTAGCTCAGTTGGTAGAGCACTTGCCAGCGAAAGGAAAGGTCCCAAGGTCCGGCACACAGTTTTACTCTGCCATGAAGTTTCAACTTTCTACGAGCTATACGCGGCTGAAACCTGTGCGGTGGATTGCGGAGTAGAGACGAACGCTACTGGCCATTAAAATTGGTACACCACGAAGATGACTTGCTACAGACGCCAAATTTAACCGACAGGAAGAAGATGCTGTTACATGCAAATGATATGATTAGCTTTTCAGAGCATTCACACAAGGTTGGCGCAGCAGTTGACCGGTGTTGCCTGGTGAAACGTGGTTGTCATACCTCGTGTAGGGAGGAGAAATGCGTACCATCATGTTTCCGACTTTGATGAAAGTCGGATTGTAGCCTATCGCGATTGCGGTTTATCGTATCGCGACATTACTGCTCGTGTTCGTTGAGATCAAATGAATATGGAATCGGTGGGTTCAATAGGATAATACGGAACGGCGTGCTGGATCCCAACGGCCTCGTATCACTAGAAGTTGAGATGATAGGCATCATATCCGCATGGCTGTAACGGATCGTGCAGCCACGTCTCGATCCCTGAGTCAACAGATGGGGACGTTTGGAAGACAACAACTATCTGCACGAACAGATCGACGACGTTTGCAGCAACATGGACTATCAGCTCGGAGACCATGGCTGCGGTTACCCTTGACGCTGTATCAGACAGGAGCGCCTGGGATGGTGTACTCAACTATGTACCTGGGTGCACGAATGGCAAAACGTCATTTTTTGGAATGAATCCAGGTTCTATTTACAGCACCATGATGGTCGCATCCGTGTTTGATGACATCGCGGTGAACGCACATTGGAAGCGTGTATTCGTCATCGCCACATTGGTGTGTCACCCTGCGTGATGGTATGGGTGCCATTGGTTACGCGTCTCGGTCACCTCTTGTTCGCACTGACGGCACTTTGAACAGTGGACGTTACATTTCATATATGTTACGACCCGTGGCTCTACCGTTTGTAAGGTGTCAGGCAAATCCAACACCTTCCATGAAAACCCTGACATGATAAGCAAATCCAGTAGTATGTCACATAGCTCCGAATAAATCGTGACATTAAATTAATCAAAGTAATACCAGTAACGAGTGAGCAAATGGAATATCACAGACTAACACAAGAATGCCTAAATGCATGTCATACCTTCCCACCGTGAGACAGAGCCAGTTCCGAGGGGAGAAACGAATACAGAAGCCGAGAGCAAAACCGTGTTAAGGTAGAAGGCCCTACGATAACGGACGGACTGGACACCCACGTCGCCAACCTGCCGGTAAGACCACACCACCCGCAAGTTTTAGTGCGCGACTTTTTCGCGTCTCTGTTACGTTAGGACCCCCCCCCCCCCCCAGCCCATGTTAAAAGATAGAGCTCTCCAGAAGAACAGTATAGATCTTACAATCACACTAAAAGGACCACACCAGCTGCAGGTTTTAGCGTGAGACTTTCTAGCGTCTCTGTTACGTTGCAAACTTTAAAAACATTGCCCCACCACGAAAAGTATAACGTTTCTCATTGTATAGACAGAATTTTTGCAGGCGGAGCTTAAGGTTAACATTGAGACCCTGATTGGTCAGATGAAAACACAGCCAGATAGTTTTTTTTTTTTAACCAACTTCAGTAAATGGTAGTAAGGAGAAGTTAGGAGAAGAGTGAGTTCCGAGAAGGCGAGTTGGATGGCTGCTGCGCCGGCCGCCCCCCCCCCCCCCCCCCCCCCCTCTGACGAACACCGACAAGGTAATGAACGCACAAGATGCCGCATAACAGCGCATAAAGCTTCACTCAGAACTGCAGAAGTCTCATCTGTTACACCTCCTTTTTGCGTAATACTAGTGTAGATCGTCAATTAAAGCTCATGGTGTTCACATTTGCCACTTGAAGTAAAAATCTGAAACGCGATGATTTTTCTGTTATATAGTTATTGAGAAGCCACATCAGCCACTGTAATTTACGATAAGTTAGATAAATCATTAAAGATAATTGAGGGTCACTGTAGACCATTTTGATAGTTTACTCTTTTGTGAAACTTAATTTAAACCTCGATTATAGATGTGATATGACATAGGTCATCCTTCAATCCATTGTAGAACTTGGAAACCCATTCAGGCAATATTCGTTCACATTTTTGTTGAACGCAGTTGGTTTTTACCATCCTGTATTAAAACACTTCCTTTTATCAATAGTGCAATTTATAAACGATGTTTTGTGAGTAGAATAAAATTTCCAATGGTTAACTTAACTGCTTTTTCGGCGTTATTTTACTAGCTAACTAAAAATAGGAAAGCCTTGAACCCCTTGCACTAAATTTAGTTAGTATTAAGATTCTTTTACATGGAGTGCAGTGGAGCTGACGCTGAGATCATTAAGTATTTGGTTATATCATCGCTAGTCTCACTGAACTCTTCTGAATTCTACATGTCATGTGTGGTCTGGCGTCTCCTTACCAGCAACAGGTCCCAGGTTCAAACTAGTTAATTCCCTAAAAAACACGCTCAGAGCGTCTATGCGCGAAAGTGGTAGGGAGACAAGATATAGAACAAACAGACACCACCATGAATGTTTAGACCTTCATTCGATCCCTGCGAAACCCTGCATTTCAGCAGGATAATGCACGACGACGTGTTGCAGGTCCTGTACGGGCCTTTTTGGATACAGAAATTGTTCGACTGCTGCCCTGGCCTGCACATTCTCCAGATCTCTCACCAATTGAAAACGTCTGGTCAATAGTGGGCGAGCAACTGGCTCGTCACAATACGCCAGTCACTACTCTTCAGGAACTGTGGTATCGTGTTGAAGCTTCTTGGGCAGCTGAACCTGTACACGCCAACCATGCTCTGTTTGACTCAATGGCCAGACGTATCAAGGCCGTTACTACGGCCAGAGATGGTTGTTCTGGGTAGTAATTTATCAGGATCTATGTACTCAGATTGCGTGAAAATGTAATCACATGTCAGTTCTAGTATAATATATTTGTTCAATGAATACCCGTTTGTCATCTGCATTTCTTGTTGGTGTAGCAATTTTAATGGCCAGTAGTGTAGGTGTAAATGAATACTGGTCTAATACAGTACTCCACGCAAGTGTGTTCTGTGCAAGCTTCTCCATCTGTGGATAACTGCTACAACCTACATACAGTTGTAACAGCCTTATGTTTTTAATCCTTTGCATCCCTCCATAATTTTTAGTCACTAGACTACCTCTAGTAAAGTTTTAACATAAATTACTTTTGTACCTAATTCGATACAATATCTCTGCATTACTTACCCAACCTGTCAATCTAACCTTCAGCCACATAAGAACGTGCATGTGTGACCTCACATCAGATGACCACAGTCAACATGTGCTCGTAGTGGGCCTCATCGAGCGAGAGTTTGGGTCCTTGGAACCAATTAAGGGCAATCATTTTGACTTGTTGACGGCCATTGTGTGGTCATTGATCAGGACGACTCTCCAACGCCTCCGTTGTCTAATGTAGCCATGCCACGCCTCCTAGCCCCCATCTCCACGGCGAAGTGGTGTGCTACACGCTTCTACGTGTTATGTTTCTAATAAGATGCTCGTGAGTTTACACTTGCAAGCTATTCAGTGGTTCACACCTGAATAACTGATTGTAGCACGTCCTTCGGCTTCGATGGAAACAACAGCTTGTCGCTGTGGGTACTCCAGAAAACATCGGAAACGCTGAGAATAAACCTGATTGATGACCGTCCTCTAAACATGGATTTGGATAAAAGACATGAGCGTACCTTTGGGATGTTAGAATCTTGCATTGATTGACTGTCCCGTTAGTTCGTGGGAGAATATTTTGTGCATGAATGTAAGACACAAAATATTTGTGTAACATTTTACAATATTATTAGTTAACCAACTGGTTTTCGTCTGTTAGATCATCATCAGATACAAAGGTAAATATTTTAGGCTGTAAACTTTGAGGGATCAAAGATCTTAAACACGGTACTCCAAAGAGTCTCTGGATGGACTCTCAAAGACGTTAATTACTATCGTTCGATATAAGACTAAAGTGAGAATTATTACTTCATAAGAATTATGAAGTGATAACTATTTTTTGAGATAAAGCAGTTGACACATTGAGTCAGTGAACTAAACGACAAAACAGTTTCCAAATCTATGAAATTTATTGTACGTCTACAGCACTATTGGACACATTTTGCCCAATGGTAAGCTTGCAGCCAGTGATCTGTATACTACCTGGATGTTGAACTTCAGCTATCTGATCGTGCCATCCATAGATGCTCATATTCCGTTTCTTGCCAAACTACAACATGGCTGCTAGGAAATGTCACTAGAATACGAAAAGAAAGTACTTTTCAGTTCCGCTCCTTCCTCAGCCTATTACATCATATGTTGACATAAATTTCAAAACAAGAAATCAGTCTGCAATTCTTTGTCACATGCAGAACGATAGAAATTTGTTTGCCAAACTACAATATGGCGGACGATGCAAAGCACGTGTATTTGCAGACACGCTGCAGTTCTATACTCAGAGACCAGACTTCTACATCCAGGTTGTGTTGAGGTCACGGCTTGCAGCATCAGATTTGAAAAGGGGGGAAAACACAAATCAACTTGTAACTGTGTCCGGTCAGGCAGGTCAACATCTATGCGCTTGAATGAATACCACAAAAGTTGGACGTTCGCCAAGGAGACTGTGCCTGCTGACTAAAGGCTACAGTTGTAAAGTGCAAAGTGAAGTCGTACACGACATCGACAAAGAGAAGAAGATGAACCATCTTCAGATAATGGACATGTATAAACTGACAGATGTTTGCCCAAACGTGGTGCCGAATGCTCAGACACAGTTTCCTTACTCACCGCGTATAACCGCAGATACTGCAAATAATCCCATTCGGTCCAATCTGTAAATTATCCCTCTTATTTGCACCAATCAGTCAAAAGATTATGATCAACTTCTTAATACCGTATTGGTCTACCTTAAGAGTACTGGATAAAATTTTGCATTTCATTGCCAAAAGCGAGACGCCAATTCAATTGTTGACATTTCGTCAATCTCTTTTCTTTCATTCAGTAGGTCGATTAACTTTATTTTTAATTCGTTTGTAGCTGTTCCTGTTTTCCAGATGCTGTCAAAAAAATTTTTTTAATGTGTCATTTTTCTGCAACGACTCTGGATAAAAAGGGAATCGAATTAATAGAAACATAAATACCTAAGTGCGAGTAGTTGATCATTGTTTCAGTAATAATACGGTTACTATCAAGTTAGTGAGAAAACAAGTGCGTGCTGCATTGCACTGTAATGTGAGTTTGCGAGCGGAGTTTTCGTTTCCGTTTATCTTGGCGCCGGTAGCCCACCTCGGGCTGCGCGAGATCCGGTGGGAAGCAGCCGGCCCTCGCCAACTGCCGGTACAAAGAGTATTACCAAGTTTTCCCCGCTATGGCCGGCACGAAGGAAAACCAATACCGCGTATTTCTTCTGCTTTAAACAGGCCGAGGTTAGCGGACAGCAACTTCAAAAATTGTGCCATGGCGGAAGATGTTGTTCCTGTCTTTTAAGTTAACTGAGATTTCCTAAGCCACTACTTACTCAGTATATACCACCGCTGTAAGAAACTTCTAAAGAAACGGAAATTACTCCACAATTGGTGCAAAACGAAGAGTAGCGCTGTAAATAGAGAGATGCTGAATGAAACGCGTTTGGCTATCAAGAGAGCAATGCGTATTGCCTTCAACGACTACCGTATCAGAATACTGTCAAATGACGTTTCGCAAAATCCAAAGAAATTCTGGTCGTATGTACAGCTGTTAGTGGCACCAAAGTTAGTGTCCAATCCCTAGCGAATGAGACAGCAACTGAAATTGAATTTATCAAAGCAAAAGCTGAAATGCTCCGTTTTCAAACATTCCTTTAGAAAGGAAAACCAGGAGAATTGCTCCAATTTAATCCTCGTATACTGAAAAAAATGAATGAAGTAAGTAATAGTGTCAGTGGTGTTGAGAAACAGCTGAAATCGTTATAATTGAACAAAGCTCCTGGACCCGATGGATTCAGCGTCGGATTCTATACTGAATTTGCAGCTGAGTTAGCCCCTCTTCTAACTATAATCTGTCGTAGATCCCGCGAACGAAGAAACGTGCCAAGATCGTGGAAAAAAAGTACACATCAGACCAGCCTACAAGAAAGGTAGTAGAAGTGATGCACTAAACTACCGTCCAGTATCCTTGATACAGAATTGCTGTAGAATCTTTGAACATATTCTGAGCTCAAAGGTAATTAGGTATATTGAACAGAATGACCTCCTCTGTGCCAACCACCATGCATTTCTAAAACATTGATCATCTCACACGACATATTGAAAGCTTTGGATCGAGACAACCAGGTAGATGCAGTGTTTACTGATTTCCGAAAAGCGTTTGACTCGGTACTGCACATACGCTTATTGACAAAAGTACGATCATATGGGGTATCAAGTGATATTTGTGACTGCATTGAGTACTTTTTGGTAGGGAGGACACGGCATGTTGTCTTCGATGGAGAATCCTCGTCAAATGTCGAAGTTATTTCAAGTGTGCGGTTGGGAAGTGTGTTGGGACAGTTGCAGTTCACGTTGTATGTTAATGGCCTTGCAGACAGTACTAATAGTAAAATAAGGCTTTTTGCACATGATGCAGTTTTCTACGTATAATGAAGCTCTATCTAAGAGAAGCAGCATAAATTTGCAGTTGTAAGATATTGATAAGATTTCAACGTGATTCAGATTTGCAACTTGATCTAAATGTTCAGAAATGTAAACTTTTGCACTTCACAAAAAGAAATAATGTAGCAACCCCTGACCTTAATATAAGTGAGTTACTGTTGTAACCGGCTATCTCACACAAATACACTTGGTAGGGATATGTAGTCGAGTGGTCACATAGGCTCAGTCGTGGGTAAAGCAGGTGGTAGGCTTCGGTTTGTTGGTAGAATACTAGGGAAGTGCAATCAGCCTACAAAAGAGATTGGTTACAAATTGTTCGTGCGATCCATCCTAGAATATTGCTCAAGTGTATGGGACCCCTACCAGATAAGACTAACAGGGGATATTGAACATATCAGAGAAGGGCACCACGAATGGTCACAGATTTGTTTAACCCGTCGTAGAGTGTCGCAGAGATACTGAAGGAACCGAACTGTCAGACTCCTGAAGACAGACGTAAACTATCCCGAGAAATTCTATTAACAAAGACCCAAGAACCGGCTTTCAATTATTATTCTAATACAAACCTCTACGTATCGCTAATACAGGCATTGTGAGGATAAGATTAGAATAATTATTGCACGCAGAGAGGCACTCTGACAATCATTCTTCTAGCGCTCCATACGTGAACGGAAGAGGAAGAAACCCTAATAACTGGTACAATGGGACGTACATTCTGCCATGCACCTCAAGATAGTCTGCACAGTATAAATGTAGATTCAGATTTAGATGTAGATACTTAGCTGCCCATTTCATACAATGTGTGACTGATACAGTCAGTGATTTGTTTCCTTGAATACCTCTGAGAACTGGGTTAGGCCTTAATACTTGTTTATTTGTGCATATATTTCCCCTGACAAGATTAGAGCATTTAGTCATGTAAGTTTACAATTTTACGTGATTATCACTACAAGTAGGGCAGTACGTGAGCTGTGCATAGTTATAACAACTGTAGTTACATGGTATTACAGTAATGGCAGTCTTATTAACATAGCGTTACTTTTTTTCCAGATGATACAATGAACCAGTGGAATTATTTACGCTCTCTGAAAACGGAACTATGATTATGCGAGGGTTGCCCAGAAAGTAATGTACCGCATTTTTTTCCTTCAACAATTCGTTATTGTACATAATGTGACTTACACACACAAAAGAATGTTATTTTATCTACAGACGCTTTTTTCCCACGTAGTCCTCATCCATTTCTATGGTCTTCCTCCAGCGCGAAACAAGGGTGTGTATGCCCTGTCGGTACTAATCCTTGCCCTGGTGGCGGAGCCAGTGCTTCACTGTGAGAATCACCTCCTCATCGTCCTCAAAATGTCTTCCACGAGTGGCATCATTTAATGGTCCAATCAAGTGAAAGTCCGAGAGGGCTAGGTCATGTGTTACAGCCGTGGATGGTCTCCTCGACCGCTGCAAATCCTAGAGCTTCGCCGAACCGCCTTCGGATGACCTAGCCCTCCGTGCTTAGGGACTAACTGTACCTCTGCCGACGGCAGAAGCTCTATAGACTTAGCACAAGCGTTTGTGAATGTTCCCCACAGTTTCTTTCTCTGAAGTGAGACATTCAATGATGGCACGGTGCTTGTAACGTACATGAGCTACAGACGACATTTTAAAACTGTCTTGTGATGGAAACTTGGCGCGCTCACTCACGAGATTTCAAATAATACATACCTAACGTTTCGCATTCGTAGCATTGTTTTCGACAGAGAAAAAAAATTCGGTGCATTACTTTCTGTGCAACCCTCGTAACTACAAATGTACTTGAAAGGTGTCGTGTGCATCATAATATTAATACTTGAACACGAAAATTGAAGTAACTATTTTTAATATTAATTGCACAAGGAGGCCAGTGATTTTTATATTATTAGAAAGGTACTTTGCCATAGATGTGCAGAAAGAAGAAATAACATGTGTGGCCGGTAAGAGCGGCAAGGGGAAGTAGAAGCTTTCAGATCGTAACAATGAGGTTTCATTCTTTATCACGCGTTAAAATCTCGAATACCTGAGCATCGAAAATTGAAGAGCTACCAATCTCTGCCCTGCATACCGATCAAGTGCTGTGGTAGATATGACACGCGAAAGTAACAACTTTTTGTGAAATCGCATTCTAGGGGCTTTCGTGTTTACATGGTTCATTTGCTGTAAATCATACATTCCAGGCATCTACAATGCGACAACTGCTAGGTCGATGATGATGCCACCAGTGAAAATCAACATATCGTAGTAACAAAGTATGTAAATAACATTGTATATTGGCGTCGTTGTTTCGCTTACTCTTCTGTAAAAGTAACTTCGTGGTCATGTGCTGCCATTACCTGAAAATTGGAAGTAATTTCCTAATTTTTAATTTATTCATTTTGAATAACTACGATTTCCGACTTTCCGTATTATGCAGAAGCTGTATTTGTTTTAGGATATGCCTAGAAGGCGAATTCTAATTCTGTGTTCGTTTGGCGCCGTCACCACAAAATTTAGTGTGTTCCTAATTTTCAGTATCTTCATCTTGAGTAGCCACAACGTCTCGAATTATAAAGAAACTGTAATTGTCTTCCACTATGTCTCGAAGAAGAACATTAACTGGTCGGGCTGAAAGAAAAAGAACTAGAGTGATACAATTTTTGTATAGAGAAAATAATAGGAAATTGCAGCTGTTGGTAACAATAAATCTATTGTCATTTTATAAGGTACATTTAAATGTGCACTGAATACAATTTCAAATAAATTTGAGAACAGTAATTGCAATTTGATGAAGTTACAGTGCAGATTTTGTAATGAAAATCTTTGCCCGTTTGAGGTGACTTTACGCGACATAACGCCATTAACATTGTGTAGTCATAAGGGTAAAGTTAATTTCCCGCCATTAACACAAGTTATTTTTCAGCACCATGTATCAAAGACTCCCTTCAAATGGCCGAATGATTAAAGAGAAATCAAAGAATTATTTCACGAATACACATAGTTGCATTGGAGCAGTTGTCACAGATCAGCGCTGTGGCTAAAATTTCATACACTTTAAGATACATGACATTTGCTATCACAGATCAGGTCTACTGACGCAGTTAGTCGAATTTCGACCATAGGCGATCCTAGTAGTCATAATTACTTATACACAGATGTGATAAAAGTTATGGTGGACCTCCTAATATAGTGCCGGACCTCCTTTTGCAGTCAGTATATTGGGCAAGCAGTAAAGGAAACAAAAGAAAAATTTGGAGTAGGAATTAAAATCCATGGAGAAGAAATAAAAAACTTGGCGGTTTTGCCGATGACATAATTCTGTCAGAGACAGCAAAGGACCTGGAAGAGCAGTTGAATGGAATGGATAGTCTCTTGAAAGGAGGATGTGAAATGAACATCAACAAAATCAAAATGAGGATAATGGAATGTAGTCGAATTAAATCAGGTGATGCTGAGGTAATTAGATTAGGAAACGAGACACTTAAAGTAGTAGATGGGTTTTTCTATTTGGTCGAAGCAGGAGGATATAAAAGGTAGACTGGCAATGGCAAGGAAAGCGTTCGTGAAGAAGAGAAATTTATTAAGGTAACAATAGTTTTCTTCAGGTCAGTTCATAAGAGAGCCTTTCCCTCCTGCAAACCGATCTAAAGCGAGACTATATATATACCTGAGAGAGAGAGAGAGAGAGAGAGAGAGAGATCGTAAAACTAACCACAATAATGAAATATGGCACTAGAAAAAAAAACCGTTCATAACTCTCTCGCTAATGTAAATCCGTTTTGTGTGCTGTGACTAACGATTCCATCGAGAATCATTCTCAAATTGCGGGCGTATCTGATTTTCAAAAGTATTAAATCATTTTTCTCTCACCAAACAGTCACACGGAGATACATATTTATAATATACATACACATATTTATAATATTTATTATATGCGTATGTTGAAAGTAGCAATACTATCGTTGTTGTTTCGTGCTATATGCATCTGAGTGTATGACGTTGACCAAGTTACAGTAATACGGAAACACTTTTCAAAATTATGAGACAGTAAAACCTGAACAGAAAAATCTGTAAAAAAAGGCCTGTCTCAAATTTTTCCCGGCGGCAGCAAAACGACACTTCAGGTAAACAACATCTGTATTCATTCGTAAGGCCTGTTAAAGTTAAATTGATTTTTTGCGAGACCAACTGTGTGCTACGTATAGAATTTCATTTCTTTTCCAGAAGTTTAAAAATTTATTATTTTTTTTAGTGATATCCATTACGTAAGCGTTTCACCAGATGGCGGCAAAATACTTGCGGCAGGGTGCAAACACGCTTAGCATGATGCAATTGTTCTGCAAAAAAATATTTTTCAGTAGCAGAGGTAAGTTACCGTTAAACGTCATCTGTGAACTGTTTGCGTAGTAAACGTACACTGGCGACCAAAATTAAAGTAACAAACTGCTCCTTCTCCGTCCTGTGTCTAATTAACCATGTAGTCATACAAACTGTCAACAGATGTCCGTACAATCGTGCTCTGCGCGGAAAAGAGCATTCTGATCAATGGACAAGCACGTCAACGATGACATCATGGAACCGAATCAAGTGAGTTAGTGTTTGCAGGGTAGTCCCACATCCACAATCGCTGTTGTACTCAGTCACAGACGGTGCAGTATGGCACAGAGAAGACGCCTACAGACTCTCTGCTGTGGAGGGCCACAAGAAGAATTGAAGCAGGAGAGTCGCAAAGTGATGTGGCCCTATGACTTAATGTGAACCATTCTGTTGTTTCTCGGATGAGGCGACAGTTTATAAAAACCGAAACTATTCCGCAGACCAGGACAGGACCGACCAAGTGTGACATCAGAAAGAGTGGAACGTTATTTGGTTGTAAAGTCAAGAAGGTACCGCCTTAGTACTGCACTGCAACCGGTATTTGACTTCCAAGCATCCCCCGGACGAGCTGTATCGAGGCAAAGGGTGTACAGAAGGCTTCAGCAGAGTGGTCCTTATAGTTGGATACCTGCTGTCTGTTTACCTCTGGCGTGTCTTCACAGAAGGGAACGTCTAGAGTGGAGCTGTCAACATGTCACTTGGACAGTCGGACGGTGGGCCAATGTTCTTTTGACAGATTAGTCTCGATTTGGTCTGGAGAGTGATTCTCGACGGATTAGCATCTGGAGGGCACGTGGAACACGATTTCGGCTCTGAGCACTATGGGACTTAACATCTGAGGTCATCAGTCCCCTAGAACTTAGAATCACTTAAACCTAACTAACCTAAAGACATCACACACATCCATGCCCGAGGCAAGATTCGAACCTGCGACCGTAGCAGTCGCGCGGTTCCAGACTGAGCGCCTAGAACCGCGAGACCACCGCGGCCGGCTCGAGGAGGACTGCTAATGGTGTGGACAGGGATTATGTTGACCACCTACACCTCTTCATGAAATTGTACGGGTGAATCGGCAAGATTTAACTGCAGTCAGATACCGTGAGGAGGTGTTGGGATCTCATGCTCTTGGAGATCAGGTTCGCCTAATTAATTTCACAAACCATTGCTCCAAGAATACAGAAGCAGCTACAGATATGCAAAATTGGGCAAACGAAACAACCAACGAGAAATCCACGAACGTGAAAATACATCTACAACTAAAGCGAAAGAAACTGAAAGTAATGTATACAAAGAGCAAAGTCTGACAAAGCACGTTCTCACTGCTATCGTTTTAGATCTGCAGCACTGAACAGAAATTGTATTCTATATCGTTTATTAAGACACCTGAAAGTTTTTGTAGCTTCATCATGCTTTATAAATGGGCATTAATTTGCCAACTGTTATTATTTTATTGCGATGGTTGTATACATTATTTTGCACGCCCTATAATTCTGGTCTACACTTAAATAAATTCTTTGAGCCCTCCTACCATATCATTACAAATGCCTTGTACTAAGAAGGATTATGGATGACAAATGAACTTTAAAGATATAAACTTTTCCATTGTGTCGCGTCCGATAGCTCAAAAACGTGTACGAAAGGACATTTTTAAACATTCATAACAAAGTTCCTAATTAATTATTTAGTGTCGTGTGACTAGTTTTGGACTTCGTCCATTTTCACAAGCTACTTATTACACTGAAAAAAAAAAAAACTGTTACGAGTGGATGCGTTGATTGTAGATAATAGTGTGATTCATATGGTAACTGTTTACGTATTTTGTATTTAGAATGTGTTTGGCGTGGACAGATCTATTTATGTCACCACACTTAAATGTACACTATGCGAGCAAAAGGTACTCGGACGTTTGACTGAAAATGACTTAAACGTTTGTGGCGCCCTCCATCGGTAATGCAGGAATGCACCATGGTGTTGGCCCACGCTTAACCTTGATGACAGTTTCCACTCTCGCAGGCATACGTTCAATCAAGTGATGGAAAGTTTCTTGGGGATGACAGCCTATTCTTCACGGAGTGCTGCACTGTTGAGAGATACTGACGTCGGTCGGTGAGGGCTGGTACGAAGTCGGCGTTCCAAAATTTCCCAAAGGTGTTCTATAGGACTCGGGTCAGGACTTTGTGCAGGCCATTCTATTGCAGGGATGTTATTGTCGTGTAAACACTCCGCCACTTGCCGGTCATTATGAACAGATGCTCGATCGTGTTAAAATACAGTCGCCATCCCCGTATTGTTCTTCAACAGTGAGAAGCAAGAAGGTGCTTAAAACATCAATGTAGGCCTGTGCTGTAATAGTACCACGCAAAACAACAAGGGGTGCTAGCCCTATCCATGAAAAACACGACCACACTATCACACCACCGCCTCCGAATTTTACTGTTGGCACTACACACGCTGGCAGGTGACGTTCATCGGGCATTCGCCATATCCACACCTGCCATTGGATCGCCACATTGTGTACCGTGATTCGCCACTTCACACAACGTTTTTCCACTCTTCAATCGTCCAATGTTTACGCTCCTTACACCAAGCGAGGCGTCGTTTGGCATTTACCGGCGTGATGAGTGGCTTATAAGCAGCCTCTCGACCATGAAATCCAAGTTTTCTCACCTCCCGCCTAACTGTCATGATATTTGCAGTGGATCTTGATGCAGTTTGGAATTCCTGTGTGATAGTCTGGATAGATGTCTGCCTACTACACATTACGACCCTCTTCTACTGTCGGCGGCCTGTGTCAGTCAACAGACGAGGTCGGCCTGTACGCTTCTGTGCTGTAAGTGGGTCTTCAAGTTTCCACTTCACTATCACATCGAAAACGGTGGATCTAGGGATGTTTAGGAGTGTGAAAATCTCTCATACAGACGTATCAAACAAGTGACACCCAACCACCTGACCACGTTAGAAATCCGTGTGTTCCGCGGATCGCCCCATTCTGCTCTTTCACGACGTCTAATGACTACTGAGGTCGCTGATATGGAGTACCTGGCAATAGGTGGCAGCACAATGCACCTAATATGAAATGTTTTTGGGGGTGTCTGAATACTTTTGATCACATAGTGTATGTCAGATCTACGTTAGAAGAAGTTACAATTGTCTCTACGCCTTACCGTACCGTATTATGTTCATGGATGTGCAATATATGTATATTTAGTTGTGGTACCTTCATTACCCAGCGTAATGTGAGGCACGTGACAACGATATTTTATATACAATGGAGAATTTGTTCTCATTGGATTACGCTGGCTTATTTACTCCAGACATTATCGCAGTTCCGATAGTAGCACACTCGACATCAACATCACTTACAAAGTAGCCAAAACATGACCATATAACTATTCTGGCAGTTAAAAAAAACGAATGCAAAGAATATAATAAATCCTGCGTTGGACAGACGGACATAAAGGTGATCTGGACGCTAAATGACAGAAATTGTAGAAAGCATATTTTTGTCACCATCTGAAAGACAAATTTTTCCCGTTTCAAAAAAATGAATTTTTTGTTTACTTTTCAATTGTTTATTTCGTCTTAAACGCTCTTTGAACAAATGTGTGCAAACCAGGCACGCTCATGCGGCAGGCAAGGAATATCACCATAAATATTTCTTGCCTGCTGCAGTCATGAAAACAATAAAGCCAATTACAGGGACCTTCCAGATATGAAATTACTTAGCAGATCCCTACATGGCCATACACCAAACCCTAATGTGAGTTTCAACTGCATGGTGTGCCAAAGAATACCAAAAACAGTGCTTGTCCGATTGACAGTACAGGTGTAAGATGCTGTCATCTGTTTCAGTGATGGTGTAATTAGCAAGACAAAACTAATGGACAAATTAGGCATCCGATCAGGAAATAATATGATAGCTGTGTTGAATGCCAAAGATTGTCAGCAAGAAGTTGAAGAGGAAAGAGTTGGGAAAGTCAGCACTAACGTCCAGAGTAAGGAAAAGAATCATGAAAAAGTCAACAAAGGAGGAAGAAGCAGCTGACTAGCAAGAATAATGCTGCTGGAATGTTCTGAATGAAAAAACACCGAGAACAATCTTTTCTCATTTTCTCGAAACTACATTTTCAGGACATTAGTTACATATATTCTTCACAATGATTTGAGCTACGTTCACCAAATTCCTCCAAGGTAAACCGTCTATTATACAGAATGTCATATTTCTTATTCTATAACAGATAATTAAATAGCTTTACTTGGACAACTTTAGTTAATTTCATTCAGTGTTGGTACAAAACCGCAATTTAATTCGAATTCTATATCAAGAGTAACACGTGATGAAAGCAGAGCGTATATATGCAGCCCGTTGAAGTACAGGTACCCTTAGAACGAGTATACAGGATAAATAAACAGAAGCGAAAATAACCTTTTAATTTTTAGCGCGCACCTCAGAGAAAAATACACACTCCATTGAAAATAACGAGAGAAATTTCACTACTTTACAGATGTCTTCAAAGGCCAATTATTGAACATGCAAAGAAAAATACCTATGCTAATCTACATAAACTCCCAGAACAAATATTAAATCAACAAACAGAACCGGGCAGCAGAAAAATCATAGAAAATTTCCACGCCACATTAACAAGCAAATGAAAGACACTCCACCATGCATTAACCATTAAATACACGACGTCCTAACCGCCGTCTGCTTCACGTCTGCTGTGCAGCGAGCTACCTTTATTTAAGTATTAGCTGTATTTTTCTTACTTGTCACTTCTTCTTCCGTGTGTTTTTGCTTTTAGGAAGCTTTAATTGTCGAGTGCTATTAATAGTGTTCCATAGATTTCGTGTTTGTTTTGAATACAGTCAGAGAGAGTCCGTTTAGTCAGCCATAGTGCCAGTAGTGCTAGTGTTTGTTTTCAATACAGTGCAGAGACAGGTAGTGCTATTTTCATTGTTTCCTACAAGAAGTGGCTAGCAGTCACAGTTTAGTCAATAATCAGCCGCCTTTAGTGAATTAGCAGTCTAGTTAAAAGTTGATTAACTCTCTTCAGTAAATTGATTCCTTAGGATGGACAGGATGTGCGACTGCTGTGTACGGACGCAGGAGGAGCTGGCCACTGTTCGCGAACAGCTGAACCTGTTGATGGCCGCGGTCAGCCGTCTTCAGGCTGCTGCCTCGGAGTGTAGCGGCAGTGGGGAGTCTGGTGCGTCGCATGGTGCACCCCAGGTGTTTACATGCTTCACCCACTGTCCCTGCTGTCGATACATCTTCACGGGTACCGGGCGCGGTTGGGCCACCCTCTCCCCAAGGGGAGTGGCGGGTTCAGCGTCGTTCGCGGCGCACGAGGCGGAGGGTCAATGTGGAGGCTGGCCGTGTGGCATCGCCCGCTCTGCCTGTGAGTGGACATGTGGCTGTTCCTTCAGAAAGGTCCGAGCAGGCACACGGAGGGAGGGGTTTATTAGTTATTGGGAGCTCCAACGTTAGGCGGGTGATGGAGCCCATTAGGGAAATAGCGGAAAGGTCGGGGAAGAAGGCCAGTGTTCACTCTGCTTGCCGGGGCGTCTATAGAAAGGTCCCAGAACTGCTCTCATTAATAAACGGTCACAATGCCCATATAGTACTAGGGACAGAAAGTTGGCTGAAACTAGACGTAAACAGTAATGAAATCCTAAACTCAGATTGGAATGTATACCGCAGAGACAGACTGGACAGTGAAGGGGGAGGCGTGTTTATAGCGAAAAGAAGTGCAATAGTTGCGAAGGAAATTGACGGAGATCCGAAATGTGAAATGATTTGGGTGAAGGTCAAGGTTAAAGCAGTCTCAGACATGGTAATTGGAAGTCTATATAGGCCCCCTGGCTCAGCAGCTGTTGTGGCTGAGCACCTGAAGGATAATTTGAAAAATATTTCGAGTAGATTTCCCCACCATGTTATTGTTCAGGGTGGAGATTTTAATTTGCCGGATATAGACTGGGAGACGCAAACGTTCACAACGGGTGTCAGGGACAAAGAATCCGGTGAAATTTTTTTAAGTGCTTTGTCTGAAAACTACCTTGAGCAGTTAAACAGAGAACCGACTCGTGGCGATAACATATTAGACCTTATGGTGACAAACAGACCCGAACTATTTGAAACAGTTAACGCAGAACAGGGAATCAGCGATCATAAAGCGGTTACGGCATCGATGATTTCAGACGTAAATGTTGTTGTTGTGGTCTTCAGTCCTGAGACTGGTTAGATGCAGCTCTCCATGCTACTCTATCTTGTGCAAGCTTCTTCATCTCCCAGTACCTACTGCAACCTACATCCTTCTGAATCTGCGTAGCGTATTCATCTCTTGGTCTCCCTCTACGATTTTTACCCTCCACGCTGCCCTCTAATACTAAATTGATGATCCCTTGATGCCTCAGAACATGTCCTACCAAGCGCTCCCTTCTTCTGGTCAAGTTGTGCGGCAAACTTCTCTTCTCTCCAATCCTATTCAATACTTCCTCATTAGTTATGTGATCTACCCATCTAATCTTCAGCATTCTTCTGTAGCACCACATTTCGAAAGCTTCCATTCTCTTCTTGTCCAAACTAGTTATCGTCCATGTTTCACTTCCATACATGGCTACACTCCATACAAATACTTTCAGAAATGACTTCCTGACACTTAAATCTATACTCGATGTTAACAAATTTATCTTCTTCAGAAACGCTTTCCTTGCCATTGCCAGTCTACATTTTATATCCTCTCTACTTCGACCATCATCAGTTATTTTTCTCCCCAAATAGCAAAACTCCTTTACTACTTTAATTGTCTCATTTCCTAATCTAATTCCTTCAGAATCACCCGACTTAATTCGACTACATTCCATTATCCTCGTTTTGCTTTTGTTGATATTCATCTTATATCCTCCTTTCAAGACTCTATCCATTCCGTTCAACTGCTCTTCCAAGTCCTTTGCTGTCTCTGACAGAATTACGATGTCATCGGCGAACCTCAACATTTTTATTTCTTCTCCATGGATTTTAATACCTACTCTGAATTTTTCTTTTGTTTCCTTCACTGCTTGCTCAATATACAGATTGAATAACATCGGGGAGAGACTGCAACCCTGTCTCACTCCCTTCCCAACCACTGCTTCCCTTTCATGTCCCTCGACTCTTATAACTGCCATCTCGTTTCTGTACAAATTGTAAATAGCCTTTCACTCCCTGTATTTTACCCCTGCTACCTTGAGAATTTGAAAGAGAGTATTCCAATCAACATTGTCAAAAGCTTTCTCTAAGTCTACAAATGCTAGAAACGTAGGTTTGCCTTTCCTTAATCTTCAGTATTGCCTCACGTGTTCCAATATTTCTACGGAATCCAAACTGATCTTCCCCGAGGTCGGCTTCTACTAGTTTTTCCATTCGTCTGTAAAGAATTCGCGTTAGTATTTGGCAGCTGTGACTTATTAAACTGATAGTTCGGTAATTTTCACATCGGTCAACACCTGCTTTCTTTGGGATTGGAATTATTATATTCTTCTTGAAGTCTGAGGGTATTTCGCCTGTCTCATACATCTTCCTCACCAGATGGTAGAGTTTTGTCGGGAATGGCTCCCCCAAGGCCGTCAGTAGTTCCAATGGAATGTTATCTACTCCGGGGGCCTTGTTTCGACTCAGGTCTTTCAGTGCAGTGTCAAACTATTCACGCAGTATCGTATCTCCTATTTCATCTTCATCTACATCCTCTTCCATTTCCATAATATTGCCCTCAAGTACAGTGCCCTTGTATATAGCCTCTATATACTCATTCCACCTTTCTGCTTACCCTTCTTTGCTTAGAACTGGGTTTCCATCTGAGCTCTTGATATTCATACTAGTGGTTCTCTTATCTCCAAAGGTCTCTTTAATTTTCCTGTACGCAGTATCTGTCTTACCCCTAGAGAGATAAGCCTCTACATCCTTACATTTGTCCTCTAGCCATCCCTGCTTAGCCATTTTGCACTTCCTGTCGATCTCATTTTTGAGACGTTTGTATTCCTTTTTGCCTGCTTCATTTACTGCATTTTTATATTTTCTCCTTTCATCAATTAAATTCAATATTTCTTCTGTTACCCAAGGGTTTCTACTAGCCTTCATCTTTTTATCTACTTGATCCTGTGCTGCCTTCACTACTTCATCCCTCAAAGCTACCCATTCTTCTTCTATCGTATTTCTTTCCCCCATTCCTGTCAATTGCTCTCTTATGCTCTCCCTGAAACTCTGTACAACCTCTGGTTCTTTTAGTTTATCCCACCTTTTTGCAATTTCTTTAGTTTTAATTTACAGGTCATAACCAATAGGTTGTGGTCAGAGTCTACATCTGCCCCTGGAAATGTCTTACAATTTAAAACCTGGTTCCTAAATCTCTGTGTTACCATTATATAATCTATCTGAAACCTGTCAGTATCTCCAGGCCTGTTCAATGTATACAGCCTTCTTTTATGGTTCTTGAACCAAGTGTTAGCTATGATTAAGTTGTGTTCTGTGCAAAAATTCTACCAGGCGGCTTCCTCTTTCATTTCTTTGCCGCAGTCCATATTCACCTACTACGTTTCCTTCTGTCCCTTTTCCTACACTCGAATTCCAGTCACCCATGACTATTAAATTTTCGTCACCCTTCACTATCTGAATAATTTCTTTTATTTGATCATACATTTCTTCAATTTCTTCGTCATCTGCAGAGCTAGTTGGCATATAAACTTGTACTACTGTAGTAGGTGTGGGCTCGTATCTATCTTGGCCACAATAATGCGTTCACTATGCTGTTTGTAGTAGCTTACCCGCATTACTATTTTCCTATTCATTATTAAACCTACTCCTGCATTACCCCTATTTGATTTTGTCTTTATAACCCTGTAGTCACCTGACCAGAAGTCTTGTTCCTCCTGCCACCGAACTTCACTAATTCCCACTATCTCTAACATTAACCTATCCATTTCCCTTTTTAAATTTTCTAACCTACCTGCCCGATTAAGGGATCTGACATTCCACGCTCCGATCTGTAGAACGCCAGTTTTCTTTCTCCTGATAACGACGTCCTCTTGGGTACTCCCCGCCCGGAGATCCGAATGGGGGACTATTCTACCTCCGGAATATTTTACCCAAGAGGACGACATCATCATTTAATCATACAGTAAAGCTGCATGCCATCGGGAAAGATTACGGCCGTAGTTTCCCCTTGCTTTCCGCCGTTCGCAGTACCAGCACAGCAAGGCCGTTTTGGTTATTGTTACAAGGCCAGATCAGTCAATCATTCAGACTGTTACCCCTGCAACTACTGAAAAGCCTGCTGCCCCTCTTCAGGAACCACACGTTTGTCTGGCCTCTCAACAGATACCCCTCCGTTGTGGTTGCACCTATGGTACAGCTATCTGTATCGCTGAGGCACGCAAGCCTCCCCACCAACGGCATGGTCCATGGTTCATGGGGGGAGGCCAGACGTAAATAGAAATATTAAAAAAAGGTGGGGAGATAAATAGAAATATTAAAAAAGGTAGGAAGATTTTTCTGTTTAGCAAAAGTGACAAAAAGCATATTTCAAAGTACTTGATGGCTCGACACAAACGTTTTGTCTCAAGTACAGATAGAGTTGAGGATCAGTGGACAAAGCTCGAAACCATCGTACAATATGCGTTAGATGAGTATGTGTCAAGCAAGATCGTAAGATGTGGAAAAGAGCCACCGTGGTGCAACAACCGTGTTAGAAAACTGCTGCGGAAGCAAAGGGAACTTCACAGCAAACACAAACATAGCCAAAGCCTTGCAGACAAACAAAAATTACGCGAAGCGAAATGTAGTGTGAGGAGGACTACGCGAGAGGCGTTCAATGAACTCGAAAGTAAAGTTCTATGTACTGACTTGACAGAAAATCGTAAGAAATTTTAGTCTTATGTTAAATCGGTAGGTGGATTAAAACAAAATGTCGAGACACTCTGTGACCAAAATGGTACTGAAACAGAGGATGACAGACTAAAGGCCAAAATACACAATGTCTTTTTCCAAAGCTGTTTCACAGAGGAAGACTGCACTGTAGTTCCTTCTTTAGATTGTCGCACAGGTGACAAAATGGTGGACATCGAAATAGACGACAGAGGGATAGAGAAACAATTAAAATCGCTCAGAAGAGGAAAGGCCGCTGGACCTGATGGGATACCAGTTCGATTTTACACAGAGTACGCGAAGGAATTTGCCCCCCTTCTTGCAGCGGTGTACCGTAGGCATCTAGAAGAGCGTAGCGTTCCAAAGGATTGGAAAAGGGCGCAGGTCATCCCCGTTTTCAAGAAGGGACGTCGAACAGATGTGCAAAACTATAGACCTATATCTCTAACGTCGATCTACTATGTAGGAATCAGCATAGGTTTCGAAAAAGACGGTCGTGTGAAACCCAGCTCGCGCTATTCGTCCACGAGACTCACGGGTTCACAGGTAGATGCCGTGTTTCTTGACTTCCGCAAGGCGTTCGATACAGTTCCCCACAGTCATTTAATGAACGAAGTAAGAGCATACGGACTATCAGACCAATTGTATGATTGGATTGAGGAGTTCCTAGATAAGAGAACGCAGCATGTCATTCTCAATGGAGAGAAGTCTTCCGAAGTAAGAGTGATTTCAGGTGTGCCGCAGGGGAGTGTCATAGGGCCGTTGGTATTCGCAATATACATAAATGACCTGGTAGATGACATCGAGGGTTCACTGAGGCTTTTTTGCAGATGATGCTGTGGTGTATCGAGAGGTTGTAACAATGGAAAATTGTACTGAAATGCAGGAGTACCTGCAGCGAATTGACGCATGGTGCAGGGAATGGCAATTGAATCTCAATGTAGACAAGTGTAATGTGCTGCGAATAAATAGCTACAAAATAGCAGGTCAGCAACTGGGAGCAGTTAATTTTGGAGGTGCGCATTAGGAGTGATTTAAAACGGAATGATCATATGAAGTTGATCGTCGGTAAAGCAGATGCCAGACTGAGATTCATTGGAAGAGTCCTAATGAAATGCAATCCGAAAACAAAGTAAGTAGGGTACAGTACGCGTGTTTGCCCACTGCTTGAATACTGCTCAGCAGTGTGGGATCCGTACCAAATAGGGTTGATAGAAGAGATGGAGAAGATCCAACGGAGAGCAGCGCGCTTCGTTACAGGGTCATTTAGTAATCGCGAAAGCGTTACGGAGATGATAGATAAACTCCAGTGGAAGACTCTGCAGGAGAGATTCTCAGTAGCTCGGTACGGGCTTTTGTTAAAGTTTCGAGAACATACCTTCACCGAAGAGTCAAGCAGTATATTGCTCCCTCCTACGTATACCTCGCGAAGAGACCATGAGGATAAAATCAGAGAGATTAGAGCCCACACAGAAGCTTACCGACAATCCTTCTTTCCACGAACAATACGAGACTGGAACAGAAGGGAGAACAGATAGAGGTACTCAGGGTACCCTCCGCCACACACCGTCAGGTGGCTTGCGGAGTATGGATGTATATGTAGATGTACAAACAATTCCTAGAAACCTTCAAGAGTACCTTAATCAGCATATAAATCGCAATCTATACAGTGAGATTTATAACAGCAGGATACTATTGTATGTAGATGTCATTGGAATACAAATTAAATAATATGAATCCTTCAGATAGTTCTGAAGGGAAATGAAATATTTATTGTACAACTGGTATGTGATGGAACACTGTCTTACACTGGATATAGTCATTGATCTTGATACAATGGCGAAGTACATGGAATACATACAAAGATTATATAAGACATAATAAAATTCGTTGCAACAAAATCTGTCAAAATTATGATATTATTTACGATAAATAATCCAGAGTGGCGCACAGTGTAATTCAGTGAGGAACTTCTCCATTGTATATAAAATATCGTTGTCACGTGAATCACTGCTGGGTAATGAAGGTACACAAATTAAGGAAAAACTATATCATGATGATTGTTAACATAATGCAGTGAGATATAACTACAATTGTGACATCTTAACGTAGATCTGAGATGTATGTAAGTGTTATGACATAAGTAGAACTGCCCACACCAAACGCATCCAAAATACAAAATACGTAAGTAGTTACCATAAAACCATACTATTACTGATACACTACATTTATTATCCACATTCGACGCATTGATTTATTACAAATTTTATTCTCTGGAACAAGTGGCATCTGAAAACAGGCAAAGCCCGAGACTTGGCAGCCAACACTAGGTAACTAGCAGCTCTGGTGTAAACTTTTAAAAATATTCAGCTCTTGAAAGAGGAATATCAGACCTCTGTATCAACTCCCACCAGCCGAAAATTTAAAAACAGCAACTCGTATATATTAGGTAATAGTGATATTGATTTTGCCACTTCTCGCACGAATCAATTTTTAACGATATATTCGAAATAGGATTTCAGCGTTCTGGAAAAGATATGTTCCCAGTATCAGTTAACAAGCTAAAGTTTCGGAAGCAGTTCACCTGCTTTGAAAAAGAACGCATCCATGATGCCCTATTTCTTTTGTTCTTGTTAATTTTTTCCCTTGTCCGAGGTAGGAGAGCTGCACTCACGTCCACTATCTTGCTTTTGTTCATTACACGTCCATAGCGTGGCTCATGTAAGCACATTTGGCCCAGAAATATTTTGCCGTAAACACTGCCGGCCGACAATAGCTGGCAATATTGCCGCATGTTTGGCGGTAATTCGTGTAGCCGTGATACTGCTAGACAACACAGCCGGCCTATACTGTCAGCAATAGCAAATTTTTACAGTCCATATAAACGTACTTTTACGTGGTGTGCAGGTGAAGGGGCTAGTGATGATCGAGTAAAATTCGTAATGCCACATTGCTTATTATGAGAAGTGATCATTTTTTCTGTTAGATGATTTTTACTTAGTACTATATCTTCAGAGATTACAATCGAAAACAGAAAAATCAATTTATAAACACAGAATTTAAAGATGTGACCACTTCTACTTCACAAACAATACTTTAAAATAAACATAAAGTAAAATATGGTACATATAATATATCTAAGATATGTTGACATAATAACTAAAAGGCCAGGGTTAGGCACGAATATAGGTGAAATTAGCGGCACACGGCTTCTCACGTCACACCTAGCGCTACATAAGCGCAGCTCTTGTACAGGGCGCCTTCATCTTCGCACATTATGCGACAACGCATATTATGTACTTTACATTACATATACATGATATATCATCAGTGCCATACTTTATTTTATGTTTATTTTAAAGTGTGCTTTTGAGAAGTAGAAGAAGAAGAAATATGATTTTTAAATTACGTGTTTGAAATTTTATATATATGTTTTACATTGTTTCTGGAGATGGACGACGTCGGCCGATACAGGCCATACGTGAAAATTTTGTGACTGCGTCAGAGAGAAAATAAAAATGTCAAACAGTCGTTTCTTATCGGAAGTGCTAATGTTGTGTCTATGAATTTTTCGTATTAAACAGACTCCCATCACACTTTATCCAGGCTTTGGATAGCTAAATGGCGAGAGAAAACTGTAATTTAGGCGTGTTTAAAATCATTTTTTGTTTTTTTGTATTTCTGTATTTTTTTATTTTATATTTTATTTTTAAATTTGTAAGTTACTATGGGTATTTACATTTTGTACATCCTTTTCATATATATCGTCCAACACTTCATATGGCTTCTTTCAAATGTTTGGACCTAAGAGATTGCTTTCAAACCAACCCTGATGTCACCATCATCTTAATACTTTTCTACTATTTTTTCCTGCCTTTCATCAAGTTTCATATAGCTTAATGTTAGTCAGGGCCGTTCTTTCGTAGGGATTTTTGGAAGTCAGAGTGCGTTGAGCCAAAAATGTTGTGTGTCAGTTTAAGCACAGTCGTGTATAATTTTTCTAAGGGGACGTTTCATATGTCGACCCTTAGCCAAGTATACCTCACTGGAATCTTCTGATTTTTTCTTGTAATTTGTGTAGTTAGTGTAGCCTTTGTTTATTGCTAGCGCGTAATCATAGAGAGAATTTCCTTTGTAGTTGCAGTCTTTCATTGTTGTACAGTAAAGCAGTTGTGGCATGCATGTAGATTTGCACCAAGTATTTCGCAGCTTCGCTTGCAATTAACTAGATATTATTTTCAGTGCTATGTTAATGTGTTCTCTTATTATTGCTCTTCAAATTGTGCTTTTATGTGTTATCGTGTAAAATATTGTGACAATAATGGCGTGTGAAAAACGTAACACTAGGCTCCAAAGTAAACTGAGAAATAATAGTGACGACGAGCGTCGCTTACCAGCACCACTGTGTAGTGAATTAACAGACATTCGAAGTAGTAATTTGGTAACTGTGCATAGGGAAATGGAGCGGGCGGCAAATCATGGTGTAGACAATGAAACAAGATCAGCTGACACAGGTAATACAAGAATTACGTATTTCAGAGGACTCTCGCACACCAATACGGGAAGAGGGACATAAAAATACGGAACTGCCACAAAATAATAACACAGGGCACTTTGGAGATTATGAAAGAAATTGGCAAAGTACACCGAATTTTGAGATGGAACCGCCGAAACGACGTAACAATGACCGACATGCAACTCGCCGACACGATGATTTTGACTATAAGCTGTTCATTACTACACGTAAATTCAAAACGTTTAAGAATTCTGGCAACGACATTCATCCACAAGCGTGGCGTCATCAATTCTCTCATTGTCCCCCCCCCCCCCCCCCCCAACTGGTCATTAGAGCACAGATTAGAATTTATGTGTGGCTATTTAGAGAATGAACCAGCTGTAAGAATGCGATCGGTCATTCACGAATTGCCACAGTGAAGGAGAATTTTACCATGCCTTCCTCTCAGCATATTGGTCTCAAGCCACACAAGACCGAGTAAAACATGGCATCATAATGATGAAAAATTTCGAACAATCTGAATTTTCAAGTCTTGTGATATATTTTGAAGACATGTTACATAAGAATCAGTATCTTTCAAACCTATACAGCCCCTCAGAACTCATCCGCATTTGCTTAATCAAATTGCCTGAATATTTACGGCATATTATTTTTGCAGGCCGTTGCAAAGACGACATTGAAGCTTTTCAGGGACTCTTACAAGAATTAGAAATTGACGCTGACAATCGCGGAACGCGAAAACAGGAACACAACAATTACAGGTCACATCCGTCGCAATTCCGCGATGAAAGAAATAATAACTGGACACGACAAGTCTATTCTCACAACACAAATCGTGACCAAAACAGACAGCACCCGTATGACAACCGTTGACAGAGTAGTAATAGTTACAGAGAAATATCGCATTTCCGTAGTAACGAATATGACAGAAATAACCATAGAAACAGACAATATGGGAACAAAAGCAATTATGATCAAGGGAGACAGAATAACTTCAGACGCAACGGTCCAGCGAGTAGTTACGATTCAGGGAGAAATTCTCCACCACGTAACCGACAAGAAAGAAACTACAGGAACTACCGACATGACGACAGACGATATAATCATAACGATAGACCTGAATTTCATCAGACCTGGCGGGACTCAAACAGAGCAGGGTACTCTCGACAAGGAGAATTTGTAGCAGTTAGGTCTCCTAATCCCAATAACGACGCGCGCCAGCAAAGAAACAGACAATGACTCTCACCGCAGGCAGCCACATGCGCCGGCTGGCTCAGAGAAAAATAACATAGATGCTAACCTTGAGAAAAATTTTAGCATTCCTTACCGACGTATACAACATGATAATTGCTTTGAAGTTGAAACTCTGCGCACTAGGAAGAGTAAAGGATTGCACTACATTTCACATGTAAAACCGTTTATTGAAAGATAATCTTTGCCATAAAACGTTTCACTTCACATTTCTAGCATGCTTTGTCAGACTTAAGAAATTGTTAACATGCAACAATGTTTGAAGTTATATATCCAGTCTAGAACCTAGGGAACATTTTTAAACAGAAATTACGAATGCATTGTTATAGTGAACAGACGACACAGTGTTGTATTTGTACATTCTTGTTTGTTACTTGCACAAATTACGTAACGACTATCAGGCTTACATACTTAGGACATATACTGGTACTGCTAATGAGATTTTAATGCAACATTTTGCTTTACTTGAAAATACATTCTTTATTTGAAGTACATTCAGTGAGATTAAAGATGACTTAGCATTTGATTTCTCTGATAGCTACACGATTACATTACGACACTACTAGTATGTGACACGATTTACAATGTTGCTTTTGCGGTGTATCTGTTTTATATCTGCACAGTTTTTCTGAGTTCTTCTGGAAAGGAACACATGTTTTAGTAGTAACTTTGTGGTACAGCTACAATGAGACAGCCGTTTCTGTAGCACAACAATACGTTACAGTACAGTACTTACTTCATCACGGCAATAAGCGTAGTAACTACGATATCTATACGCAAAGCATTTCACTTTTGTTTATCATGAGGTAAGTACATTGACTTCTGCAGAACTTAGCTTTCGGAGGACGATAACTAGGACACTTCCACAGAGATTATCTTAAAACAAGACGCACATTTTAGCGCTACAGTACACGTATTTGAGTAATTAATTTTGAACTTAAAACATTTATTTTTAAAGATATTTGAAGTACAATGATACAAAGGTTTTCTGTGATACATTGCATTCCATTGCTGTAATCTGTAACACCTGAGGATATAATTACATTAATCCTCAGGGGGGTACACGCTTACTTTGTGTACCATGTGTTTGGCAAGCACAGGGAGCCCTAGCTAATATGGTATTTACTTATACAACTTTACACATCGGTACCATATTTCTCTAAAACATAAATTACACAGCTATCTGGTCATTTAACTGAGAGAGACAAACATTTATTTTACTTCATCAGTGACAGATGTTTACGTAGTTACATCGTTGGATAACGTCACACTTATGAAATTGTATTTGTCTGTACTTTGTGAACTGTTCATATTTTTTTGGAACCATTGTTACACTATGAGAGCTTTGAATGATGTATTTGGTATGGGATCATGATTTTTATAGTACGTTTGAGGTAGATGACACTTTTGACATGAGCAGAGAATTTTTTTAGGTTTTGAAATTATTGGAGGAAGCTACTACGATTTTGAGATTTGACTGAGGTTTTATGATGTTATGATGACGATGTGTATTACGCTGTTGCGGTAAGCTTATGATCAATAAGCTAATGCTGTATGAGTTATTTGATTATGCTATGCATCTGTTATGATGAAATATTGAGGACGTGTCAACGAATAAGGTAAGGAATAATAAGTAGTGATTAGGGACTCTGGTTTGTGAAAAAGGTTGTTAGAAACCAAGAATCGTACTTTAAGAGGTATGAAATGTATGTAAATGCGTGAATGTATTACAATGTCGACGAAAATTTTTTGGACACTGTTATATAAATAGGATTTTGTTTCTACAAATGAATAACGCAAATTCTTGACGTGTGAAATTTTTATATGAGACCGTCACTGTAGCGGAAACTGCTCTCATAAATATTTCAGTAAGAAAGGTAAGTGACCTTGACGTAATGCGTTTTGGGCGCCCGGCTGAGAGGTAGTCGTCTGACAACAGAAAGCCATAAAAAAAAGGGCACTATCCTCGCTATTGACATTCCTTTGTAGAAAGCATCGCAAATACGACACGCCCATTACTTGGAAAGATACTTACATCTGACACCTGATTATAACAACCTTCTTTCTCCGAGAGTTGACAGAATTTCTACTAACTTATGAAATGTCACATGACTATTGAATGATATTTTTATGCTTTGCTTTTCATAGTTGCTTATTTCATTTGATATCTGTTTTCCAGCTGTGTTGCAGCATGGTTTTATAAAATAAAATTAAATGCATTTGCTAATGTGAACACTTTCTGTCAACAGATCTATTAAATAATTATTTTATGATCCACATTCTTCGAAAAAGGATCTCCTGGAATGGAAAGAGCAATAAGAAGCGACTAATAACAGTAACTGTATATATAATTTTCTTTTCAAGTACTTGGTAATTTGTTGTAGCATTAGTTTTTGTGGTGCACCACTTTAATTACATAGACATTAAGATGTGATTATAACTTTCCCTTATCTGCATTGTTGTCTTTAGTATACTATTTTTTCTGCTTGTGGGTTTGTCATGTTTAGATATAAGTTATTACATTTACTGCTGCTTGCTTTGCAAATCTGCATTTTTTTTTTGGGTCATTGCTGTTTGTGTTAATTTGTTTTGTGCTGCTGCATTGCGTCGTCCCTTAGTTTAGCATCTGAGCTCAGTAGGTTTAAGTTAGCTTAAGAGGGGTAGACTATATAAGAAACTAACTATGATGAATTGGAAGGAAAGCATTGAGAAGCTATAAGAAAATGGTTTGGCCAAAAAAAAGGTAGTGTACAGTGGAGAAAAACTATTTTCGAAAGAGGATGTGAACAGAATACAGAAAGCATGCTTGGATAGGATTTTTTAGGCGGAAACAAATGTTGAAATGAGACGAAAGATCTATGGACTGCAGTTTTGGGTTGGACTGCAGTACCAGATGTTACAGTGAAAACGAAAACCCTGTCCTTTCCTTTTGTGTTATCCCACTATGTGTTTCTGTACCCTTGTGTATTTATTTTCTTCCTGTCTCTGTGTACTGTTTCATAGAATTTTTTCTCTTCTAATACTAAGCTACATTCACTATGTTGAGGAATACTGTTATCCTCAAATATAACTTGCATTAATAACATGTTATTTACTTTCGTAAACATGTTTACACATAATTTATTCTGTTTTGTTCTAATGCTCATGTGTGAAGTTGATGTTTCAAAAGTTATTCTGATCTTTTATGTATGTACTTATGTCGTAATTTTTGTAACACTGATGTATTTGTTATTTCGATTATTTTGTAAAGCCTGTATTACTGCAAATGTTATCTGTTTTGTTATGTTCTTTAATGATATATTTTGTCCTTTGTTATTGTATTCTTATGTTATAAAATTGTAATTGACACCAGTTCATCAAATTAAGTAACTCGTAAATTACATTTCATTGCACACGTTTCTGTTGGTCATAGTATATGGACAATATGTGATAAGTAGGGACTGATAGTGTTTGCACGTGTGTTAATAATTCAGTAAGGGACTGGATAACAGCATTGCTGGTTGTAAGGACATTTCAAAAACAATTTTTGTGAGTGCACAAGTGGTGGTTATGGACTTGCTATATTATCCGCAAGACTCTTCAATGGTGATTGTGCGCCTGCACAGTCGCAACAGATGGCTGCTGGCTATCTCTACAAGGACTACAGTGGGTCTACACCTTTGATGACCCACCAATACCATTATTTATACAAGGACTGCAGTGGGTCTGCACCTTTGGTGGTCCACCAATACCGTAATCTCTACCAGGACTACAATGGGTCTACTCTGTGACGACCTACCTACCAATATTCTTCAAAACTTCGACTGACTCTGCTGTGGGTTTCCTCTGTTGTGGCCCATTACCTGTCTGCATGTCAAGAGTCAGCACTGTCTTTCCGTTGGAAGGACAACACTACTTCTTCAAGACTGCTTAGAAATCCACTACTTCCAAGTGCAATTTTTTTTATTGTTCAGACTTTGAGAAAAACACTGCAATTTTACTGTGATGAACGATCAAGACTGTCTTTATGGACTCTGAGAAAATTTTAGGTTTTGACCAACATTGTATCAATAAGTGTGTGTATTTGATATCTTTGTTATTGTAATTATGAAAAATTTTATCAAATCATTATTGGCCAGTGCCCAAAACAATTTGTAAAATTTTTTGTGGGGAACATGGAGGCTATGTAAGTAGGCTGTTTAGGATTTTTTATTGGTAACGCCACTGCCACGTAGCGCTCTGTATAAAAATCACTGGCTGTGCCGTGTGCAGTCTGTGGCTGGTTTGCATTGTTGTCTGCCATTATAGCTCTGGGCAGTTGGCTGTTAGCGGCGCGTAGCGTTGCGCAGTTGGAGGTGAGCCGCCCAGCAGTGGTGGACTTGGGGAGAGAGATGGCGGAGTTTTGAAATTTGTAAGAATTGTTGTCATGAACTGATATATATACATTATGACTATTAAGGTAAATACATTGTTTGTTCTGTATTAAAATCTTTCATTTGCTAACTATGCCTTAGTGCCTTCAGTAGTTTGAATCTTTTATTTAGCTGGCAGTAGTGGCGTTCGCTGTATTGCAATAGCTTGAGTAACGAAGATTTTTGTGAGGTAAGTGATTTGTGAAACGTATAGGTTAATGTTAGTCAGGGCCATTCTTTCGTAGGGATTTTTGGAAGTCAGATTGCGCTGCGCCAAAAATATTGTGTGTCAGTTGCACAGTCTTGTAATAATTTTTGAAAGGGGACGTTTCAATTTTAGAATTCGGTTTTCCGAGAAGATTATTAATTTTGTTGTGCTAACCTTCTGCAGCGTTGGTGGTACGATGGAGCCGTCTGTAACAACTCCAAATACTGATCAAGGTTTTCGTCATTTTTCAACAACCTATCTACAAAATAGTCGAATAACTGAGAAAGCTTGGCAGTATCCGGTGCTTGTAAATGTATCACGAGCCATTGCAGACATCATTAGGTCGAAGGAATGCCAGAGCAGCATACATGTGAATTTGCAGCCTTACTTCTTCATTTCCTCTGTATTCGTAAGTAAATCACAAGTCTTGCACTTTGTTCCAGAGAGATTTCTTCATATAGATATGGCAGCCATGCACTTGAACAGACGGGATCACAACTTTTAGCGCAGAAAACACAGGTGAGATTATTAGGTTTCCATTCTGGTACATAAATCCACAACATAGTGGTAAAGATGGATATATGTTTATCTTCTTTTGTTTGGTAAGAGTGTAAAAGCCACCAGATAGAGGTTTGTTTCGTACTTTGACGTAGGAATGATGACACGTATCACCCTGGTTACTCGATCCAGAGTAACGGCAGCAGGGATGATCAGAACAATAAATGTCAGTGAGGACAATCGCCAAATAGTCACACACTGAACAGTACGAATAGGAATTTTCAGAATCCACAGTGGCAATACCACCAGCTGAAACAGCCACAATTTAATCAAGAGAGAAACATTTACCAGCAATCGAAAATCGAATCCGGTCCCGAATGGGGAACCGCAATGAGGAATCCAAAATCCAGCGGTGAATATAATAGAAGTCACCGATAATACACATGAGGGTGTACGAGTACGTCAAACTAGAACTGCTCACATTACGGCCTCCGTTGCTGACCATGGAAGTGAGTAGGGCCCCTCCACATGTGAAGAGTAACCTGTTAAGGTATGACGTCGATATTGGAGAAGAGTTAACAAACGATTCATGAGAACGTACGCAGTAGTGAAGCGACAGAAGTGTGATAACAGAAGCAGAGACGTGAATAGATGTCAGAGCCAATTTTAGCGGAAATGGAAGTGTATATAATAAGAAAAAAGTAACAGTTCTTTATCAAACACTATTTCTTTATTACATTAATACTCAAAATTTATCAATGGCAGATTATACTTAGCAAAAATTAATTTTGTCGCTTTATCACCCTGCAATCTAGTTTGATATTCTTCGATATGAGGCCAGCTCCACTGAATAACTGTTCACTTGCTACGCTACTAGGAGGACCTGACAAATAGCTAGTGGCAATAGATGGTGGTACTTGTGTCCATTTGATTTCCATTACATTAGCGGATCATCTTTTAGAGGAAGTTTTTTTCCCTTTTTGTATTCCAGTAGGTCTGATTGTAGAATCACAAACAGATTGTCGTTTTCATTAGTCATGGTCGGGTTTTGCTGATCTTCGTTCATATTTGACATGAATTCAAACTTTTGTAACGACGATCCTAATTGAGATTCTGTGATTAAGCCACAATTCGTTGAAGACTTGTAATATCTCTTTATTTTCGATGAATTATTCTGATGCAATTCTACCCTTGAATGACGTTTACAAAATTTCTATCTTAATACTCGCAGAATCCATGCGCAAAATAGTTTCATACAATAGCTATGCCATGAGCGTATAATTATTCTTTGTAGGACTCTCTCTGGTGGTTGTTAGAACAAAAAAGCTTCCCAGATTGTCTTCGTGCGGATTAGCCTGAGTTTTTTGTTTGAAGAACTGTAATCTGATTATTGAGCCATTGTGCAATTAAAAGTGAAATATATATATTGCTCCTTCAAACAAAAGGTGTGTATTTGACAATTGATAATTAATGATATTCATCGATGTACTGCGTAGTTGTTAATCAGAAGCGAACTTCAGAAAACTGGATACGAACCTGCCTTTAATAATCCAAGAGCTCCATTACTTCTTCGGAAGGTTAAACTTCATCAAAGCCAAATATCCGCTTGATCTGAGGTTTCCCAACTGATTATATAACGCTCCCAAAAATATGAGGCATTTTATTTGCACAGATTAGCACCCTGCCGCAAAGCACGAGCCTGCAGAGAAGAAGAATTATCGCCTGATTTCATTCTAACAAGTAAAATTTCTGAATCATTTTGAATGTCTGAGCTATGACTGTGTTTCCTATCATGAATGATTGATTGTTCGGACGAATTGAGAACTAAATAGATAGGAGGAAAAATTACAGACTCATTTTCGGTTTCAAATCGGCATCTTTTACAGATAGTAGGTACGCAGTCATCTTGAGATGAGTTTGGATCTATGGCTTTCATCATCATCAAATTAAGTATTTGGGGCACAACCTGCTCTGTGACTAAGGCACTGAATAATTTTGACTTCTATCATGGATCTAAATGCGTCTGAATTGTGCACGTATCGTTTTTGGTCAGTTATCCAAATGCCGTGCTTGAATTAAATTCATCTGGTAATTTTATTGTAAAATTTTGGAATTGTTCTGAAGTATCAGTTTTTGTTTCTTCTGGTGTAAATGGTTCATAAGAACTTGAATTAACGGTATGACTGATGAAATGCTCGCCTGAGAACTGCTTAAGTTTCTAGTGATTTCTTCAAATCGTTTCATTACTTCTACAGATTTTTGAACATTTGTCCAGTCTTCAGTGGAGATCATCGTGATTGGATTTGAAGGTAAGTACAAAATTTAGCGAATCCTTGAGTTCTGAAAATCGTTCCATCATATACTATGTGCTATTCCAGCTGGAAATAGAAGAAATTAAATTAACAGATAGGATTTTCATAAAAACAAAATGCACAATGCTTAGCCTACACTAAAGATATACCATAAAATTAAAATTCATTTAAATATAGTTAGCAATATTTACCGTACTGGGCAGTCCTGAATGACAGATAAAGGCAGGTTGATTAAGGCATTCCCTTTGAATTTCTGCCAGCTCGGTTTGTGAGACTGAAATTGGTAGCATTTTTTTTCAGTTTAGCAGTAAGTTGTAGGAGCAACTCTTGTGATTCCACAGCAGCTTGAATACAAGTATCTGATGTATTGCAAAATTCATATCATCAAAGCCAGTCAACTGCAATGCTTTAATCGTGTTAGATTCAGGATCACGAATAATATAGTGCACTGCTTGGTGATTTATGCATCTTTCTTGAAGTATTGTTTCGTATTTTGTCGATATTACGTCACCTGTATGACGCCCAGTCATGACTTCACGTTTCAGAATTACAGAACCCTTTTGAAAATCATATGAAATATCATGAAAAGTCAAACTAAGAAATGAAGTTCCAGAATGTCTAGCAGATCATATGTCAGTTGTGAAAAATATTTTTTCTTAGTCTTCACGTATATTTTTTTCTGCCAGCTTATTGTAGAGTCGAAGGTTGTATTGTGAGCTAGTGGTTGCAACATAAGTGCCTCAATATATCACAAGCCCGCGTATTCTAGCGCCAACTTCGATAAATATTAGTAGCTAGTTGGGGCAAGGGCCACAGAATGCGCAGTCACTTATGTTGAAATTCAGTGGTGAGCTGCTTTGTGATTTTTGTCATTTCAAAACTTTGAAAGATAAGAATTTACAGTTATATTAGACGTACTGCTAATGCTTAATTAGCTGTTAACGGATTAACTAATTATTACATATGTATTTAGCTCTCTAATGCTTCTGAAGTTGGTTAACTAAAGGTTGTTTATAACGGTTAGTGACGCTTCGCTTTCCAAAATGGCGAGATTGGTTGTATGGGCAATCGCTGTGGTGGTTATATGGACTTCCAACTAAACTAGCCCATATTATAATGCCTACAAATAATGTGTGGTTTTCTGTTTCAGATGCCTCGCAAAGTGCTGAATCCGCGAAAGAAAAACAAATCCAGGCAATGCAGGAATCGGGATGACATGATACTTGCTATTACAGCAGTTTCAAAAAAAGGGAATGGGGTTTTTAAAAGCTCCAAAACAGCTTTCTGTACCACGAACGGCTTTACAAAGGCTAGTTCATCTTGGCACACCAGCAGAAAAAGCTGTATGTAGGAAGTTGGGGAGGAAACCAATTATGTCTAGCGAAATGGAAACTGAACTTGTACATTATTTGCTGATAATGGAACAAAAGTTTTATGGTCTGACAAGAAACGATGTTCCATTTGGTTTATCAATTGTCCGACAGAATATCGTACGCTTCTAACTCCAACTACCATTCCATGTTCAAAGTCTGTTAAATCCCGTCGTACGGCAATAATCACGTAGGAAACCTTTTCTCACAAATCACCTTAGTACGAATGACAGCTCTCCCGGTGCACTGTCCTTTTATACCCTGCGTAGGCGAAAATCAGCCATCTGTATTTGTGCATATTGATACTCCATGCCCTCAGTGTAGTTCTATTACTAACGAAAACAGTTAAAGTAATGACGACACGATATCACGGTAATATCAGTCTTGTTAGCACTGTATTAAGTATTTTCACAAAACATAAAAATCTGACGAATTATTTGTGGTCTTACGAAACAGTACTGAAGTAACTGGTATCTTCCCTATAGCTAACAATTCAAGCTTGAACATGAGCAGTTGTTTCCGTCCTCCGACTGTATTATCTGACGGAAAATCAAACTCAATGTCGTTACCAACATCGTTACGTCTAACATGGATAGTCTGTCTAAATAGCTGATGGAACAGAAGATAATTCCTATCAGTGACCATTGTCGCCATTGTTAATACTACTGACTTTCAGGTTTCGTGTTCCGCTATTGCGGCAAAGAATTTAAAGCCGGACTAATACAATATTCACCAACCTACAAAATGGTTCTAATGGCTCTAAGGACTATGGGACTTAACATCGAGGTCATCAGTCCCTCAGACTGAGACTAATTAAACCTAACTAACCTATGGACATCACACATAGCCATGCCCGGATTGGAACCTGCGACAGCAGTTGTTTCCGTCCTCCGACTGTATTATCTGACGGAAAATCAAACTCAATGTCGTTACCAACATCGTTACGTCTAACATGGATAGTCTGTCTAAATAGCTGATGGAACAGAAGATAATTCCTATCAGTGACCAGTGTCGCCATTGTTAATACTACTGACTTTCAGGTTTCGTGTTCCGCTATTGCGGCAAAGAATTTAAAGCCGGACTAATACAATATTCACCAACCTACAAAATGGTTCTAATGGCTCTAAGGACTATGGGACTTAACATCGAGGTCATCAGTCCCTCAGACTGAGACTAATTAAATCTAACTAACCTATGGACATCACACATAGCCATGCCCGGATTGGAACCTGCGACAGCAGTTGTTTCCGTCCTCCGACTGTATTATCTGACGGAAAATCAAACTCAATGTCGTTACCAGCATCGTTACGTCTAACATGGATAGTCTGTCTAAATAGCTGATGGAACAGAAGATAATTCCTATCAGTGACCAGTGTCGCCATTGTTAATACTACTGACTTTCAGGTTTCGTGTTCCGCTATTGCGGCAAAGAATTTAAAGCCGGACTAATACAATATTCACCAACCTACAAAATGGTTCTAATGGCTCTAAGGACTATGGGACTTAACATCGAGGTCATCAGTCCCTCAGACTGAGACTAATTAAACCTAACTAACCTATGGACATCACACATAGCCATGCCCGGATTGGAACCTGCGACAGCAGCAATATATATTTGTTTATTTGCAGGCAGTTTCTGGCGGTCCCATTCGATGGAAGGGTCATCATCAACATTGCGTTTTGCACTCGTTCCATTATCCACTGCACAGTGATTTGTAACTTAATCCAGAACATTGGCGTAACGTTTAGAGACTACAAGCTGTAGTGCACTGCCTCTGACCTGGAGTAATGGCTGGCAAAATGGACTCACATTTGGCCATCCAGAAGTAGCTTTTCCACGTTTTTCCTACATCGCTCCAGGCAAGTGCCGGGATGACTTCTTGCAAAAGACAAGGCCGATTTCATTCCCATCCTAAAAAATAATTTAAAAAATAAAGACAGTTGTGCTCTGTCACCAATCACTTCGTTGTCGACGGAACCTTAAATCTAAGCTTAAATACTTCCTTTTTTCCATCTATCCTATCCAGTATGCGTCGACAAAGTACTGGCGACTTAAACTTCTTTTCCACACGATTCTGAACCGTTTGCTTACAGGCCGAGCGCTTAGAACACATATATCTCAGGAAATAATTATCACTATAGTCTTCATGATCATCATCTCGCGATCTGCTGCAGGGAAAGGCGTTTCACTTTAAGCTCAGCATTTAGTTTTGTAAGGAGGCAAAATTTATGTTATCTGATAAGCTGACTCTTCTGCATATTTCGATCTTCCATCCATTCATATTCCCTTTTCTAGTGTGCGATTCACCATCCATTCTGTGCTTATTAAATGCTGCGTCCTTTTATTCCACTACTCCTGACTGATATTATCAACTGGCTTCCCTCATTTGTCCTTCTAAGATTTGAATTTTCAGTTCAGACCCTACATTTCACATTATTCCAAATTCTGCTCGTTGAAGTGTGTATATTTCGGAACAATATAACCTCCTCTGTCTTCATGCAGCGTATATGCTACATCCAAGTTTTATTACTTGTAGCTCCGGGAACAAATTAAACCCGCGTTCCTGATTGTAGCATATCCTTTACGCCATGTCTTTGACTTGTTTTCGTTTCTTCAAGCCCCCAATAGGTGACAGCATCTGGTAGAAGAAACCTGTTTATCACAGTGTCTGACTGTCTTCGACTAATAAAGGCTATTTCTGTTTCTTTTCAGCAATTTTGAACTAGAAGTGTTTGGAATATGCTACCGTATCCTACACTACCAAATAAGTGATTGTTTATGTCCGGGATATAGTTTTTTTTTATTTCAGCGATATAGTTTTTTCGATGTAGCATCGAATCTATCTTTGGGAACGATCTATACTTTCACATTCGAGTAACGTTGTTTCCAGAATTTTTAGGTGTTTAATGTTAAGTTTTCTGTGTAAGCACATATTCTTTATCTTAACATAAAAACTATTCTTAAAATTTTGCTGAATGACTCCAGTTTCTTAAATTTACTATATTAGCCTTATTTTGTTTCAGAACAATCAAAAAAAAAAAAAAAGGTTCAAATGGCTCTGAGCACTATGGGACTTAACATCTCAGGTCATCAGTCTCCTAGAACTTAGAACTACTTAAACCTAACTAACCTAAGGACATCACACACATCCATGCCCGAGGCAGGATTCGAACCTGCGACTGTAGCAGTCGCGCGGTTTCGGACTGAAGCGCCTAGAACCGCTCGGTCACCGCGGCCGGCCAGAACAATGCATTGAACACCAATGTAAACTATATAATACTACCCAAGCACAGGACTTACTGTGAGGTGGATAAGGCTGCATTTTACATACAACAGTTACCAATCCTTTTCCATAACTGTTGGGGCAAGGGTTTACAGAACACTTATCTTTCTTGTTTTGCTAAATTTCATCTGGGCTGAAATTTGTGTCCTCTTGTAATAAAAGGAACCAGCGTTTTGAACACTATTGAAAGTGGCGTTCATCGCTGTACGAAGTGGTTCATCAAATAAAAAAACAAACAAAAAAAACAATAAAACACAAAGGTGCTAATAATGGTGCCTTTGTCGCCTTAAGGCATTCTTGGCTAACATAAACTCGCTACATCCAATCTGAAAGGTAACTAAAACTCACGACCGTGACACTTGTCTTTAAAGGAAACCATATTCACATCCTAATAGTGGCACTATTAGCACCCAACATGCTCTACAGAGTGTCAACATGTTGTCTTGGCCTGCTTGATCACCAGATCTGTGTGCAATCGAGCACACATGGGACATAGTCGGACGACAACTCCAGTCTCATCCAAAAACAGCATTAAACGTCCTTATAGTGACCAAACAAGTGCAGTAGGTATGGAACTGCATCCTAAGAAGTGGCACTCGGCAACGAAAGCACGTTTGCATGCTTGCATTCAACAGTCTGGCGATTGTACCGGTTGTAGAGGTAGTACCAACGTTTCATGTTTACAGTGGCTAATTTCACACGTATATTAACCTGTGATCTTGTAATTTTGATCACTTAAATATGTTACCTAGAGAAATGTATTCCCGATATTTCATTACTCTGTATTGACATGCGATGTTTTCTCTTAGTGTTTGATACGCCGTAACGAACTACCACTATGCAAACAGTATTATAGCATAATATGAGAGACAGGTACAACCAAAATAAGACGAACGATGTTTTCTCATAGTGTTTGATATACCGCAACGAACTACCACTATGCAAACAGTATTATAACATAATATGAGAGACAGGTACAATCAAAATAAGACGAATAAGTGCATAATGTAGGGGTAACTGGATGGGTACATAGGTATCACAACAGACTGCAACTTCCTGCTGCAAACCTACAAAAGTGTACGGGAATATCTGTATGGTAAGTATTTGAGAAGATGTATTGAAAGAAATCAGAAAGCCAGAAAACCAGAGAAATGTGTATTTATATGACAATTAATACTTGGGAGGGACACATCATAGGATCGTGTCAACTGTCATCAGAGAATTCGATATAAGCAAAGTGCTATAAACGCAAATGTAAATATATGTGTCGCGTAGTAAATGCAAATGTTGGTACAGGGAACACCAAGACTCTACGAACAGCAAAAGGTTATGCCGTATGTATCCAAAAATGTGTCAATGAACCTGAGATAAGTAAACACGTATGTCGTAATGTATCCAGAAATATAAGGGGCGTTCAAAAAGAAACGATCCAGAGGCATAATTACAGAAACCGGTACCTGAATGTTAGAAGTACTGACCCTGGCTGTTGAGACACTTGTCCCACTGTGACAAGGCGGTGAATGTCTGTCACACACAGCTGGACGTCGCCGTCCTAGGTGAATCGTTTGCACGTCAGGGCCTTTTTAAGGGGACAAAAACTGGCGTAATCACAGGGAGAGAGGTTCGGACTGTATGGTGGGTGGCCGAGAACCTTCCATTAGAATTTCTGCTGGAGTGCCGAGGCTGTGTTGGCCGTATGAGGTTTTGAATTGTCTTGGAGCAGAATGACCCCATGGGTGAGATTGTCTGGTCGTTTTGATTTAATCGCTTGGAGAAGGGTGGTCAAAGTTTGTGAGTAACGCTGGACAGTCACTGTTGTCCCTTTGCTGCAGGAAGTAAACCAGAAGGGGGCCATCTTGTTCAAAGAAGAACTTCAGCATAGGGGCAAACGATTCACCTCTGACGACAACGTTCAGCTGTAGGTGCGGAACTGGTTAACATCGCAGCCCCGGGATTTTTAGCAGACAGCCATTCACTGCCTTGTGTCACAGTGAGATAAGTGCCTCAACAACCAGGGTCAATACTTGTAACATAGATTTACTGGCTTCTGTAATTATGCCTCCGACTCGTTTCTTTTTGAACGCCCTTTATATATAAATAATACGCCAAAAGACAACATCCAGATATGTTAGCCAAAACGAAAACTTGAATGTATCGATATATCATGTAATAAAACATACAACCGTTACTTTTTTTTGTTTCCAATGGGCCCGCAGCTCGATATAAGTCGTGTAAAGACATTGTGACTTAAGTCCAAAAAGCTGCTACTTTTTTGAGATGTTTATTTAATCACGACAGGTCTGTTTCAGAACTATTGCCATCATCAGACGATCTGAAAGTAATGGTTTCATTATATACTATTTTCTAGGGCAGACGGTAGCCTGCTTGTCATATTTGAGATTGACAACCATACATTTATGGAATCTATACACATGCACACAAATATCCACAACAAATACTCAACGAGAAATTAGATGTAAAACATAAACACTATATAGAAAACTTTAATCAAATCATCGATCATGAAAGCGGATAAACAACCAAAGACATGAGGTATGCGAAACCAATTACACATTCGCAGTTAAAAATAAACAACACGGCAACTAAGGGAAATCGATAAGTAATTCCTGTGATGTAAACTTATAACATCGTTGGTTAACGGTAAAACAAAAAATTGTCACACACAACAAATAAAATTCAGGCTACAACTTCCAACAAATATAGCCTATGAAAGATACGTCATAAAATAACTTTAAAAGACGTAAGAAAAACGCCTATCTGACTAACGAGCGATGTTATAGTTAAGCTAAGAATTCCAAAAATGTATGGTTGTCAATGGCTGAAACTGGCATGTCGTGATTAAATAAACATCTAAAAAAAGAAGCAGCTTTTTGGACTTAATTCACAATAAAACCGTTACGGTGGAATCTGTGATATGTAGATTAAATTCATAAAGTTTTATGACTGTTCTCCTTTTGCTTTTGAATACTTCACAAACATTGATGCAACATCTTGAACTGTCTGTTGGCAAATATTTACTGTAAATTCACTTGGATGTTATTGAGCTCTCAATTTTTATACCATACATTTACTGGTAAGGTTGTTCACTCGAGTATTTTATCATTGTTGTTTTTTTTAATACAGAGGCCTCAATGGAACACCGAAACTGGCTCCGTAAATAAATTACATACAAGAGAAGGCTGCTGGTATTTTAAGCTTTATTTCATCTTAAAGAGCCGAAGTCTTTGGATCCATCTATTGCATTATGGACACAAAAATACTTTACGTATACGTTATCAGCGAAGTGCTCGTGATAAAAAGCGTAATAATAGTGAACGGAATCCTAGCGGCGGTTATACTCCAGTGCTGCTCGAGCAGTCTTGAGCGGTGCCTCAGGCACAATACCACGAAGGCTTTGGACGGGTCTGACAGCACAGTGCACTGTACGACGGGGGAAGAGCTTTTGTCGGTTCCCCAGGAGCAGCACTTACCGCGGCGCCGGCACAGCGAAGCCTTAGAAGGCGAGAGGCGGTGTGGGGTGGCGAGGTGTAGGCGGCGGGCAGTCCGGTCACGTACCACCCTTCTCAGAACTGCCCGCTCTGCGGCTGCAGTTGCTGCACAACCATACAGAGGCTAGCTGTTCCCTTTCCACGAGGAAAGCTGATATTAGGTCTCTCTTTTGGCAAAATAACCCTTTTCAGCAAGAGCAAAGGGGATTGTACGATAGTTATAGGACTTTTTAGATTCGCTTTTGTGTCCAGTCTAACCACATCGCAGCTTTTCTCTATGTGGAACATTAACTTGTGGCAGCTCTCTTTCTTAAAATGTGGACTAAACTTTTAAAAATGTTACTTAGGACTACCTCAAATTCATGGCGCCAAATATTCAATAATAATGTAGTTATTACACGTTGTCTCGGGTGGAGCAGCACAATAAGAGGCCCAAATACAATGAAGCGCGAAAGAAACTGGTATAGGCATGCATATTCAAATACAGAGATAGGTAAACGGGCAGAATACGGCTCTGAGCTCGTCAACGCCTTTGTGAGACAACAAGGGTCTGGCGCAGTTGGTAGATCGGTTACTGCTGGTGCTAATAAGGAACGCGAAGGAAAAATCGCTCTGGAAGCGATGCACACTATGCTCAACAACTCCAGTACGTGATCTATTTCGGTGGAGCACGAAAACCTACATTGGTCATCCTGTGGCTAATTCGAATCATAACATTTGTTTTCCTTTTTTTTTTTTAGTATCAGGTGGCACAGCCACAAATTTAAACAGTAGTTCAGAACTTAAGGACTGAAGTCACTGCGTTTTAGGATGGTCCCCTGGACATAACAAAATGAGGGACATGGTACTTAATATGATGTGTGGTAACCACGGACAGCAATGCGTGGTCTGGTTCCATGGTAGCCGCAGAGTTGGTTCAAATGGCTCTGAGCACTATGGGACTTAACATCTATGGTCATCAGCCCCTTAGAACCTAGAACTACTTAAACCTAAGTAACCTAAGGACAGCACACAACACCCAGTCATCACGAGGCAGAGAAAATCCCTGACCCCGCTGGGAATCGAACCCGGGCGCGGGAAGCGAGAACGCTACCGCACGACCACGAGCTGCGGACCACCGGGGTTGGTAAGTAGTTCTCGTTGCGGGGCATTCCATTCCTCCACAAGTGCGGTTGACAACTCCTGCATGATTGTCGGTGCATGTACACGTGTGGCTGTAAGTCTCGATGCGGTCGCGTGTTGTCATCCTTAAAAATGGAGTCACACCACTGAAAAGACGCACTTATGGGAGGAGTACAGTGTCGCAATAACGCTGGCTGGTGAGTGTAACATGTTCAAAGATCTGGAGGTCTGTGCGCTGATGCAACGTAAGGCCTCTCCACGCTGTGAAACCTTCCCGTCTCTTCTATATCTCCTATGTTACGCAACCATACAATAAACTATGAAACCTTCCCTTAGGATTTCTACCGCTTGCTTAATAATAACAAATGAAACCTTCCCTTTGAAATTAATTCTCTTTCTCAATCATCACATCAAATTTAAATGCTACTTATTTAAAGTTATTTTCTGATTATTTCGACGAAACATAGAATGTGTCGTCGTCGTGGCCCTCAGTCGTTACCTGAAATAACCCAAAACTTTTTTACTGTTACTGGATCACCATCTGACTGCTACATCGAACTTCGACATGAATATATTTACTCTGTTTTACTATACTCTGTTAGCTACTGGTGGGCTTTCATAGTAAGTGGCTGTATTTATTACCAAAGCTGATGTTATTCTTTAATAGCAAAGCTGACGTTATTCTTTAATAGCAAAGTTGTTATTCTTCAATTAATTTTGACTGAAGTTACGTAATTCATAGTAAAACTTTTTCTTGACAACAAGAAAATTTTGCAAAGTTTTACGTTGATGGTTTTTGAGATGGATTATAATCAGTAATGCGATGTTGCTGGCAAAAATTAAATTCTGAATGAAATGATTTTACAAACGTTCAAATGGGACTTACTTTTTACAAAAATCTTACAACTAGCAATGCGCAAACATACCTTCAGTAATCTTGAGTTTCTAAAAAAATTAATTCAATAATATTAGTTCCTCTTATGATAATAGTTAGCTGATGTCTCTATACATCCGTTTATAATCTCTTGCAAATCATAGCTAGTGGCTGGCAGGCACACCGCTCCTCTCAACTTCTCGCTTCAGACTTGCTACCAACTAGCTTCACATCTCGCTTATTACTGATTTCCTACGAACGCTAAAATGCGGTCTCTACTGCCAACAATGCTTTCTGGTGCAGACAATCCCTGCTACCATTACAAAATGTATCAGTGCGCGATCTTTCCCGCTCTTTCTTAAAATGTATCCATACGCTGTCTCTCCCGCCCTTTTTGAAATTATATGAATGTGCGGTCTCTCTTGCCAACAATACTTCCCTAATACCACAATTATTTCCAACGTGACAAAAGTCCTGTTAATAAAATATAAACATCTTTCATAAATTGTGGTTTGACAATAGACAATAGAAATATACACGTCTTACAACTGTAACACATGGACCACAAAAACGACCATGTTCGACAGTGTTCCTAGGTATAGTACGTTTTCCCATCTCTCATCATACGAAGGTACCTCCAGAATCACTACTCAGATTGGATCTGCTCTCATCGGAGAACCCCACTGTCAGTTGGTCCAGTCTCCAAACTGTTGCTACTATCACAAACGGTGCTGCCGACGTGCGGGTGTCAACAGAAACAACGTACAGGGTTCGGACAAAGAGACCAACCGTATGCCGTTGCGTCGCTGCTTAGGGCTTTTTTGAATTTTTGAATTGCTTTGTTTTGTGCCTACTGCTACGTCTCAGAAGTTGACATTACGAATGAACAGATCAGTCCTTTGTTTCTGATACTAGTTTTCGTTTAAAATAAATTGATTATTGGCTATTTTTGTAGTAGGCTAAATTCTATTGCTTTTTATACCAGGTGATCAGAAAGTCAGTATAAATTTGAAAACTTAATAAACCGCGGAATAATGTAGATAGACAGGTAAAAATTGACACACATCCTTGGAATGACATGAGGTTTTATTAGAACAAAAAAAAAAACCACCCCATATTGCTAGACGCGTGAAAGATCTCTTGCGCGCGTCGTTTGGTGATGATCGTGTGCTCAGCTGCCACTTTCGTCATGCTTGGCCTCCCAGGTCCCCAGACCTCAGTCCGTGCGATTATTGGCTTTGGGGCTCCCTGAAGTCGCAAGTGTATCGTGATCGACCATCTCTAGGGATGTTGAAAGACAACATCCGACGTCAATGCCTCACCACAACTCCAGACATGCTTTACAGTGCTGATCACAACATATTCCTCGACTACAGCTATTGTTGAGGAATGATGGTGGACATAATGGCATTTCCTGTAAAGAACATCATCTTTGCTTTCTCTTACTTTGTTATGCTAATTATTGCTATTGTAATCAGATGATCTATCCGAAATTTTTTGAACGTTTGTATATTTTTGGTTCTAAGAAAACCCCATGTCATTCCAAACATGTGAGTCAATTTGTACCTCTCTATCTACATTATCCTGTGATTTATTCAGTTTTCAAATTTATACTGACTTTTTGATCACCTGGTACGTAAATAAAATGACTAAGCTTGAAAGTAACTTCAAGAAACGCAAATTCGCGAGTGACAGATATGTGAGACCTGCATTTTCTTCTGAAGTACTTTGTTTCATTGAATATCAACGGATGAAGAGCCGTGTCATGCTTTGTGTCCACCTCCACCAAACACTTGGTGTAAATATAGGCAAGCCGAATTTTGTGACACCCTGCATGAATTTACACATAAACATTCTCTTCCTTTGGCAGTAACGGAGGCAATCAAGCCTATTTAACAGAAATCTGCCAGATCCTGAGCTACTAAAGAAGTGTTTATATGGGAACACTCAGAATGTGAATGAGTCCTTCAATAATGTTGTGTGGTGCCGTGTGGCTAAAAATGTATTTGTTGGCCTTTTGACTCTAAAGTTAGCAGTGTCTGTTGCTGTAATAACTTTTAATGGTGGGAACTATGAAAGACATAAGGATCTGGAGAAATCAGGAGTAAGATTTAGACAGAACACAGCTAAAGGACTGGGGGAACTGGATGAGCTTCGTGTACGTGAAGCAGAGTTAGCTGCTCAGCAAATGACAAAAGAAGCAACAAAGAAACGGAGGAGGCAAGCACTGGGCTGTTGTAACACTGAAGAAGACACAGACAATGGGCCAGGGCAATTCTAGTGCATAAAAGACCCAGAAATGTATGTCTGTATAAGAATTTGTAATAAAAAGTTTTAAACTTCAATATCTCTGAACTACATTTTTTGGAATAAATGACGCATTTTCTAAAAACGTACAGATGGTAGAGACATAAAATTATCACAGCATGCCAAGTGTGAGATTCAACACATATGGAATTGGAATAATTAAAATATCCTGAGTTGTTTTGTTTTTTTGCTCATTTATTTACAAAATCCTGTCAAGAAATTGAGTGTTTGAAAAAAAAAGATAACATGCCCCACAAAACAATTTTACCGATAATCTTAGTTTAGTGTATCTAGAAAGGTGCATTCAATAATTATGGAACACTGTAAGTTGGTATCTTAAAACGTTTCCAAGATAATGGGTCACAAAATTCGATAATTTAACATTGGCGGCATAGGACATACAATGTCCCCTTAAGTGTGGTTGCAATTGCATCCATTGTTTTCTGTGGTCTCTTCTTGTCTGTTGCACAGTGTAGCGATCATCTAGTGATGTAGTTCACCATGGTCGACGACGTCTTCCTCTTCGGGCAGCAGTGCCTGTGGCACTGAACGCTCCACGTGCACACGATACAACGCTGTGGGCAATACCAATCAAATGTTCAAATGTGAGTGAAATCTTATGGGACTTAACTGCTAACGCCATCAGTCCCTAAGCTTACACACTACTTAACCTACATTATCCTACGAAGAAACACACACACCCATGCCCGAGGGAGGACTCGATCCTCCGCCTTGACCAGCCGCACAGTCCATGACTGCAGCGCTACAGACCGCTCGGCTAATCAGGAGCGGCAAATACACTCCTGGAAATTGAAATAAGAACACCGTGAATTCATTGTCCCAGGAAGGGGAAACTTTATTGACACATTCCTGGGGTCAGATACATCACATGATCACACTGACAGAACCACAGGCACATAGACACAGGCAACAGAGCATGCACAATGTCGGCACTAGTACAGTGTATATCCACCTTTCGCAGCAATGCAGGCTGCTAGTCTCCCATGGAGACGATCGTAGAGATGCTGGATGTAGTCCTGTGGAACGGCTTGCCATGCCATTTCCACCTGGCGCCTCAGTTGGACCAGCGTTCCTGCTGGACGTGCACACCGCGTGAGACGACGCTTCATCCAGTCCCAAACATGCTCAATGGGGGACAGATCCGGAGATCTTGCTGGCCAGGGTAGTTGACTTACACCTTCTAGAGCACGTTGGGTGGCACGGGATACATGCGGACGTGCATTGTCCTGTTGGAACAGCATGTTCCCTTGCCGGTCTAGGAATGGTATAACGATGGGTTCGATGACGGTTTGGATGTACCATGCACTATTCAGTGTCCCCTCGACGATCACCAGAGGTGTACGGCCAGTGTAGGACATCGCTCCCCACACCATGATGCCGGGTGTTGGCCCTGTGTGCCTCAGTCGTATGCAGTCCTGATTGTGGCGCTCACCTGCACGGCGCCAAACACGCATAAGACCATCATTGGAACCAAGGCAGAAGCGACTCGTCTCCATTCGTCCCTCCATTCACGCCTGTCGCGACACCACTGGAGGCGGGCTGCACGATGTTGGGGCGTGAGCGGAAGACGGCCTAACGGTGTGCGGGACCGTAGCCCAGCTTCATGGAGACGGTTGCGAATGGTCTTCGCCGATACCCCAGGAGCAACAGTGTCCCTAATTTGCTGGGAAGTGGCGGTGCGGTCCCCTACGGCACTGCGTAGGATCCTACGGTCTTGGCGTGCATCCGTGCGTCGCTGCGGTCCGGTCCCAGGTCGACGGGCACGAGCACCTTCCGCCGACCACTGGCGACAACACAGATGTACTGTGGAGGCCTCACGCCCCACGTGTTGAGCAATTCGGCGGTACGTCCACCCGGCCTCCCTCATGCCCACTATACGCCCTCGCTCAAAGTCCGTCAACTGCACATACGGTTCACGTCCACGCTGTCGCGTCATGCTACCAGTGTTAAAGACTGCGATGGAGCTCCGTATGCCACGGCAAACTGGCTGACACTGACGGCGGCGGTGCAGAAATGCTGCGCAGCTTGCGCCATTCGACGGCCAACACCGCGGTTCCTGGTGTGTCCGCTGTGCCATGCGTGTGATCATTGCTTGTACAGCCCTCTCGCAGTGTCCGGAGCAAGTATGGTGGGTCTGACACACCGGTGTCAATGTGTTCTTTTTTCCATTTCCAGCAGTGTACCAATCTTCGGATACATTCGTCGCACTTCGTCATTCAGTCAGTATCCCGATGATTCTTCCCCTTGTGAAGTCATCGATAAGTTGTCTCTGGGATATGCTGTAATGAAGAACATCACCACAATGTACTGTAACTGGCCGCTGATTGACATACGCTGTTCACCCGTTCCTTCAACCGCCATGTGGCGGGGCCAGACCCATTTGGCGCTATCGTCTCGCTGACAACACGATATGTGACGTCCAACTTGCAGTGCATGACTGAGAGTTCCGGCAACATGCTCCTATTCTTTTCCATCGAGTAATTAATGTTACATTACATATCTCGTCATTAAGTTTACAGAGCAATGTAGTAAAAGACAATTCCAATTTCCAACTTGGTCTTGTTACGACCACAGTCACTTATTTTCACACTATCTATTTATTTCGGTGGTATACCCTTTTCAAGTGCTTAAGCTAAAACCAACTTATTGTCATATGTTTATAAATTTGTGGGATAATCCGCATTGCTTACATTTTCATACTATCTGATTTGAATTGTTTGTTATCACATCTTCATATTTTACAAAATCATTCTGTGTGGGTATTCACAGTGTACATGTGTTACATTTATGTATAACTGCCAGCGTGACTCCGAAAGTTTATGAGCGCAGGGGGTTGGTTTGCAACTTAAACCGTATATGATGTTTTAAACTCGAGTCTGTATTACTTTCCGTGCTTGAACTTTTTGCTAATAGACTTTGGATTTTAAACAACTCCGCCAAAACTAATGCTCTATAAAAGTGTGCCAGGATACTTGTTTTCGTGTTTTGTAATAATGACCTGACACATAACGTTAACAGTAGCCTCATAATTTATCTATAATTACGTCGTGTCTAAAAAAGACAGCACAAATATTCAGAGCCTGATGATATTTTAAAGTGGTTCAAAGATCGGCAGCTTGCTTTAAATGTTCATAAATGAAAAATTGTGCACTTTACAGAAACGAAAGAATTTAGTATTCTATGACTGCAATATGAATGACACACAATTAAAATTAGTCAACCCATACAACTACCTGTATATCATAATTTGTAGGGATATGAGATGGAATGATCACATGGACTCAGTCCTAGGTAAAGCAAGTGACTTCTGTTCGCTTGTGGGCTACTGGGAAAGCTGAATTAGTCAACGAAGAACATTGCTTACAGATCGTTTGTGTGACTCATTCTACGATACTGTTCACGTGTGTGGGAGCCATACTAAAAAGGATTAACAGGGAATATTGAAACTGTAGAAAGGAGAGCAGCACAAATAGGTTTGTGAGCAATGGGAAAGCATCGAGGAAATACTGAAAAACCTGAGTGACAGACATTTCAAGACAAACGTCACCTACATACATGTACGTCTACTTCTCTTTGTACATGATTTCTCTGCAATTCACAATTAAGTGCTTGGGAGAGGGTTCATCGAACCACCTTCAAGTTATTTGGCTGGTTCAAATGGCTCTGAGCACTATGGGACTTAACATCTGTGGTCATCTGTTCCCTAGAACTTAGAACTACTTTAACCTAACTAACCTAAGGACATCACACATATCCATGCCCGAGGCAGGATTAGAACCTGCGACCCTAGCGGTCGCGCGGTTCCAGACTGAAGCGCTTAGAACCGCTTGGCCACACAGGCCGGCCCTTCAAGTTATTTCTCTGCCGTTCTACTCTGGAACTGCGCATGGGAAAAACGATACAGAATGCAGCGTCGGCCGTAATTCTGTTGCGGAACTCAGTGCCCTGATACAAGCAGTTCGAGTTTTGTCTTTACTTTTATACATGGAGCAATACAGATATACATCGCAACACTTGGGATACCATTGTTCTATGCTCACACTACACAAATCGTCACTTGCGCTAGCCCAGATGGGTATGACAAACAGACCAAACCTAAGAAAGAATTTGCGATCGCGAAAGAGATCAAGGGAAGAAATTAGGCTGAAACACTCATTCAACAATTTGTACTCGCATTACATCGAGTACTATGACATTGTGCTACCAATATTGTGGAAACTTAGTTATACAAGTGGTATTAATTTGATTTTCTTATCCTCTAAGTAAAAGGTTATATGGTATACGTTACTGCGTACTTAACAATACGTTAAACTATTCCTTTTCAGTACAGCAACTAGACCGAAAACTATTGCTTTCATTTCTCATTTCTCTTATATTACACGACATATGGACCAGTAGATTTATATGTATTGTATTAGTCCCACTTTCAAGCATGTATAGGAAATATATAATCTATAGTGTATATACATCTATGTATAACCTCATGGGGTGCCACTAGGGCAGTGTCTTTCCTTTAACGTAGTCGTTTCCAATCACAACACTACAGACTACCAGACTGGTGTTTCCAGTTCTCCCTTATGTCATCACGCAGAAAAACTGTTTTCTACAAGAACTTAGGAACAAATGTCTCTTCTCATTTAGCACTTATGTAAGCATTTACAGATATTTTTTTCAGCCGAGTAGATTGTCCATCCTTTAAGGAAATCCCCATAACTCTGAAGGTATAAAATCCACTAGGATTTTCGATAGTCAATCAGGAAGTTTTCCCATTCTGCATAAGTGATTCTAAATCTCCTAGTAATAATGGCTACTATGTACGCTAAGGAGGAATACCGTGACCGCTCGCTGTTTACTCATTTGCAGTGAGCCGTATTTATTTTAATCAACAGTAGTCAACGACTTACAGTACAAAATACACACAGACTGTAAGATATCTAAATACAATAAATAAACACAAGCAAAATATTTACAATTAGACACTATGTACTGTGCAAAAAATCTCATTTGCACATATTTTATTAAATCTCTCTGGCGATGTAATCCTTGAATAATGTTGAAATCCGTATAGGCTAAGAGATATGCTCCTTCATGTGGCATTCTTATAATATACAAGGACCAGCATATAGCAACTGCCATTTCTTGTTTTACTTTTCTAGAAGTGAGGACTTGGGGTGATTTCTCAATAGTGTTTTCTCAACAGCCCTAAAGTTCTGAATTTTTCCCGATTTTTGTATAGTCTCTAATGACCTCGTTGTCGACGAGACGTTAAACACTAACCACCACCACCGATTTTTGTATCACATTTGGACTTTCTAACACGTTCAGAGGCTGTCAAAGGAAATGAGAGCATGATGTATTTTTCCTTCTCTCGATATGCCACACCCTGGAATGTGCGGGAAAGGGTTTACCCACTCATTCTTCTCCTTACCTTCTAACATGACTTCAGCCGGAGTGTGGAGTGTGGATGCAAGCGCCAAGTTATTCATTATTTGCCGAAAATGAATTACGAACTCGACCCATCTCTCGGGGAATGTATGACCTAGTGAATCGGCTGAACTGAAAAACTCTTTAGTGGAAATGGATTCAGAAGAAAATTTCGAAATTAAAATTTGCCTAATCTGTTCCAAGTTTTATGTGTAAAATTCGGGGAGTTGTCGGACAGCATGGCGAGACGTTTGCCAGACCGCAGGATGTAGTATTGCCTCATCTTTTGACAATTGGGGCTGCAGTAGTAGTTTTGTGACATAGAGTCTAAGGTATTTAGAAACCAAATCATATATGGCTACAAGGTATTTCGCATACCCACAAGCCTGAGGTAATGGTCCAGCGATGTCAAGGGACACAATTTCCCCAGGTTTAGAAGTTAAAATAGGATGCAATGGAATCTTACTGGATGTGTTTATGGGTTTTTCTGCTGACAGACACCTCAAGTGCATAAGAGCAGGTGTACCCGATGATGTGGATTGGGAATGTAACAATGCAGAGCGATCTTCCTTTTATATCATGCCGAAAGTTATACCTATAAGATGGTCGTGGTACGGAAAAGGAATACATACACACCAGGTGTTTGAATAGGATTTTTGTCTATGGAATAGGATATTGTCATGTATCTTGTAATATTGGCTGACTCTGTGTCGTGTGTTTTGGTCTATTAATTGTTTAATTTAGCTCCAATGGGGATCAGCGTCTTGTGAAACTTCCGTATCCCAGCACGTCCCCAATGAATACTGTCGATGTAATGGATCTTTCATTAATAATACGGGTGTATCAAAAAGAATCATCCGATTTTTAAAAAATCTTTGCCATTTTGTTCTTTGAGATATGTGCGTGAACAACGTACTGTTGGAAAGAGCAAACTCTCGAGTTTTACATGGTTCCCGCTAGGTAGTAGCAGTGTCCGCCCACTTCAGTACTAGTAACAATAGTGTCGGCACAACAGTAGGCGTTTTGTGTTCTACGTTTTGCGCAGTGCGGATCAGAAATAACTGTTCAGCGTGACTTTCATACGAGGTATGGTGTGGATCCTTCTACAGCACAGAGCATTAGACGATGGCGTGAACAATTCCGAGAAACAGGTTGTTTGTGTAAAGGCAAATCTCCGGGCCGTCCCCGAGTGTCTGGCACAGACGTCGAACGCATCCGCCGTAGTTTCACAAGGAGTCCGCAGAAATCATTTCGCTGTGCAGCTCGACAGCTCAACATGTCCCCGATGTCCGCCTGGCTTACGTTACGTCGACGTTTACACATGAAACCACACAAAATTCAGCTGCTGACAAATAACAACGTGTGGAGTTCTATAATTTCGTTCAAAAATGTTCAAATGTGTGTGAAATCTTATGGGACTTAACTGTTAAGGTCATCAGTCCCTACGCTTACACACTACTTAACCCAAATTATCCTATGGACAAACACACACACCCATGCCCGAGGGAGGACTCGAACCTCCGTCGGGACCAGCCGCACAGTAAATGACTGCAGCGCCCTAGACCGCTCGGCTAATCCAGCGTGGCTGTAATTTCGTTCTTGGCAAGATGGAGGATGACAATTTTCATCCATGCTTAGTGTTTAGTGACAAGGCAGCATTCCATTTAAATGGAAAAGTGAACCGTCATAATGTGGGAATGTGGGGTACAGAACAACCACATTAGGTTTTCCAAGGTGAGAGAGGCCCTGCAAAATTTAATGTGTTTTCTGCAGTTTCATGGGAAAAGGTGTGAGGTCCACTTTTCTTTGCCGAGAACACCGTTACAGGAAGCACATATCTCGATATGCTTGAGAACTTCCTTTTCACACAGTTGGATATTGATTCGAACGACTTTATTTACCAACACGATGATGCACTGCCAAATGGCATCTGGAAGCGCGGGAATTTTTAAATCAAAGGATTACTGAACGATGGATTGGTCACACGGGGCCAAATGTTTCAGCCTTACACTAGTGGCCTCCAAGGTCACCAAACCTGATTGTATGCGATTATTTCTTGTGGAGACTTTTAAAAGAATCTGTTTATGTGCCTCCGTTACCAACAACAACGAACGAACAGAGACAACGCATTACAGCAGCTGTGGAAGCTGTAACTCAAGACATGCTCTGTGCAGTATGAGAACAATCTGAATACCGCATTGATATACGCCATGCATCTGGTATGAAAAAAAAAACTTTTTGAGTTTCCCGTTCATCAAAAAACAAAATTCATTGTATGTATTTGTTAATTTCAGAAATATTGTCGTGTCAAATCAGATGATATTTTTTGATACCCCCTGAATTTTAAAATCGGACACTTGTCCAATCAGAATGGAATGCTCAGGTAATCCTTGCGGAAGTCTAGACAGACTATGCGCGATGATGTTGTCTTTACCTTGCATAAGAATAATTTCATAATCATATTCCTGTAAAAAGAGTGACCATGGAGCAGTTTCGGGTGGAGCAGTTTACATGTGAGAAAGAATCGCATTTTTTGATGCTCCGAATAAACTTTGATGTGTTTACCAAATATACAGAAATTGAATTTCTTAAACCACCAAACCACAGTCAAGGCCTCTAATTCAGTTGGAGAATACGATCTTTGGCATTTAGTCAGAACTAACTCGGTTAGCTGATTACTCTTACATCAGGTTTGGCATGCTTGGCCTTTACCTGTAGTAGACATACTACCAATCTGGAGGAAGAGGCTCCAGAGGCTAGGCAGAAGTCCTTTTGCATGTTAGGATGGTATAATATTTTTGAGGTGACTAAAGTTTGTAAAAACTCCTCCCAAACAGGCCATGAAGGCCCAACGGTACCGACCAGCCGCCGTGTCATCCTCAGCCTAAAGGTGTCACTGGATGCGGATATGGAGGGGCATGTGGTCAGCCAGGACAACACTATGGGACTTAACATCTGAGGTCATCAGCCCCCTAGAACTTAAGGACAGCACACACATACATGCCCGAGGCAGGATTCGAACCTGCGACCGTAGCGGTATCGCGGTTCCGGACTGAAGCGCCTAGAACTGCTTGGCCACAGAGGCCGGCAAACGGTGTTGACGCCCTCTTTCCTGAACTGCTTGAGAATTTACATCTACCCACACATGCTGGTTATAGAAATTCACAACACCATCTATTGTGAATCCTGCCTCATCGATAATAAAATCTTAGATGTCAACAATGGATCTGCGGCATATTTCAGCAACAACAGTTGACAGAACCGCCGTCTGGCATGATGATCCTGTGGCCTTAGGGCCTGAAGCGGAGTAGGTGATGTGAGTACAGCAGTTGTTCATGACATAACCCCCCCCCCCCCTCCCCTTCCAGATAAGAGAGTGAGACACGGCTTCTGCTGCGCTGCTGCTAATCGTCAAAACACTGGTCCCAGGGGTTTCTTCCAGCGAACGTAGCACAAGTACTTCCATGTCAGGAGTGCAGACTACGCTGGTCCTTCATTATCAATTTTCCGAGCTGCAAGGGTACCTGTGTCCCTCAGACACTGGATAAGTCTGCCGAACAGCTTATCAGAGGTCACTCTGTGTTGAGGATATTTTTCAGTGTAGAAGGTACGGGCTCGCAGGCTACGTCTATTTGCTAAATCATAGCAGAATATCATGTGCGCCCACATTTCACTTGTCGAGTAATAGGCTTCCATTACTGTGCTGCATAAAGTTAGATATAGTGGGAATTAGTGAAGTTCGGTGGCAGGAGGAACAAGACTTCTGGTCAGGTGACTACAGGATTATAAACACAAAATCAAATAGGGGCAATGCAGGAATAGCTTTAATAATGAATAGGAAAATAGGAATGCGGGTAAGCTACTACAAACAGCATAGTGAACGCATTATAGTGGCCTGGAAATGGAAAAAAGAACACATTGACACCGGTGTGTCAGTCCCACCATACTTGCTACGGACACTGCGAGAGGGCTGTACAAGCAATGATCACACGCACGGCACAGCGGACACACCAGGAACCGCGGTGTTGGCCGTCGAATGGCGCTAGCTGCGCAGCATTTGTGCACCGCCGCCGTCAGTGTCAGCCAGTTTGCCGTGGCATACGGAGCTCCATCGCAGTCTTTAACACTGGTAGCATGCCGCGACAGCGTGGACGTGAACCGTATGTGCAGTTGACGGAATTTGAGCGAGGGGGTATAGTGGGCATGCGGGAGGCCGGGTGGACGTACCGCCGAATTGCTCAACACGTGGGGCGTGAGGTCTCCACAGTACATCGATGTTGTCGCCAGTGGTCGGCGGAAGGTGCACGTGCCCGTCGACCTGGGACCGGACCGCAGCGACGCACGGATGCACGCCAAGACCGTAGGATCCTGCGCAGTGCCGTAGGGGACCGCACCGCCACTTCCCAGCAAATGAGGGACACTGTTGCTCCTGGGGTATCGGCGAGGACCATTCGCAACCGTCTCCATGAAGCTACGGTCCCGCACACCGTTAGGCCGTCTTCCGCTCACGCCCCAACATCGTGCAGCCCGCCTCCAGTGGTGTCGCGACAGGCGTGAATGGAGGGACGAATGGAGACGTGTCGTCTTCAGCGATGAGAGTCGCTTCTGCCTTGGTGCCAATGATGATCGTATGCGTGTTTGGCGCCGTGCAGGTGAGCGCCACAATCAGGACTGCATACGACTGAGGCACACAGGGCCAACACCCGGCATCATGGTGTGGGGAGCGATCTCCTACACTGGCCGTACACCTCTGGTGATCGTCGAGGGGACACTGAATAGTGCACGGTACATCCAAACCGTCATCGAACCCATCGTTCTACCATTCCTAGACCGGTTAGAGAACATGCTGTTCCAACAGGACAATGCACATCTGCATGCATTCTGTGCCATCCAATGTGCTCTAGAAGGTGTAAGTCAACTACCCTGGCCAGCAAGATCTCCGGATCTGTCCCCCATTGAGCACGTCCAGCAGGAACGCTGGTCCAACTGAGGCGCCAGGTGGAAATGGCATGGCAAGCCGTTCCACAGGACTACATCCAGCATCTCTACGATCGTCTCCATGGGAGAATAGCAGCCTGCATTGCTGCGAAAGGTGTATATACACTGAACTAGTGCCGACATTGTGCATGCTCTGTTGCCTGTGTCTATGTGCCTGTGGTTCTGTGAGTGTGATCATGTGATGTATCTGACCCCAGGAATGTGTCAATAAAGTTTCCCCTTCCTGGGACAATGAATTCACGGTGTTCTTATTTCAATTTCCAGGAGTGTAGATACGAATCCCACACCTACTACAGTAGTACAAGTTTATATGCCAACTAGCTCTGCAGATGACGAAAAAACTGAAGAAATGTATGATCAAATAAAAGAAATTATTCAGATAGTGAAGGGAGACGAAAATTTAATAGTCATGGGTGACTGGAATTCGAGTGTAGGAAAAGGGAGTGAAGGAAATGTAGTAGGTGAATATCGATTGGGGCTAAGAAATGAAAGAGGAAGCCGCCTGGTAGAATTTTGCACAGAGCACAACTTAATCATACCTAACACTTGGTTTAAGAACCATGAAAGAAGGTTGTAGACATGGAAGAACCCTGGAGATACTAAAAGGTATCAGATAGATTATATAATGGTAAGACAGAGATTTAGGAACCAGGTTTTAAATTGAAAACATTTCTAGGGGCAGATGTGGACTCTGACCACAATCTATTGGTTATGACCTGTAGATTAAAACTGAAGAAACTGCAAAAAGGTGGGAATTTAAGGTGATGGAACCTGGATAAACTGAAAGAACCAGTGGTTGTACAGAGCTTCAGGGAGAGCATAAGGGAACAACTGACAGGAATGGGGGAAAGAAATACAGTAGAAGAAGAATGGGTAGCTTTGAGGGACGAAGTATTGAAAGCAGCAGAGGATCAAGTAGGTAAAAAGACGAGGGCTAGTAGAAATCCTTGGGTAAGAGAAGAAATATTGAATTTAATTGATGAAAGGAGAACATATAAAAATGCAGTGAATGAAGCAGCCAAAAAGGAATACAAATGTCTCAAAAATGAGATCGGCAGGAAGTGCAAAATGGCTAAGCAGGGTTGGCTAGAGGATAAATGTAAGGATATAGAGACTTATCTCACTAGGGGTAAGATAGATACTGCCTACAGGAAAATTAAAGAGACCTTTGGAGAAAAGAGAACCACTTGTATGAATATCAAGAGCTCAGATGGAAATCCAGTTATAACCAAAGAAGGGAAAGCAGAAAGGTGGAAGGAGTATATAGAGGGTCTATACAGGGGCAATGTTCTTGAGGACAATATTATGGAAATGAAAGAGGATGTAGATGAAGATGAAATGGGAGATACGATACTGCGTGAAGAGTTTGACAGAGCACTGAAAGACCTGAGTCGAAACAAGGCCCCGGGAGTAGACAACATTCCATTAGAACTACTGACGGCCTTGGGAGAGCCAGTCCTGACAAAACTCTACCATCTGGTGAGCAAGATGTATGAGACAGGCGAAATATCCTCAGACTTCAAGAAGAATATAATAATTCCAATCCCAAAGAAAGCAGGTGTTGACAGATGTGAAAATTACCGAACTATCAGTTTAATAAGCCACAGCTGTAAAATACTAACACGAATTCTTTACAGACGAATGGAAAAACTAGTAGAAGCTGACCTCGGGGAAGATCAGTTTGGATTCTGTAGAAATACTGGAACACGAGAGGCAATACTGACCTTACAACTTATCTTAGAAGAAAGATTAAGGAAAGGCAAACCTACGTTTCTAGAATTTGTAGACTTAGAGAAAGCTTTTGACAATGTTGACTGGAATACTCTCTTTCAAATTCTAAAGGTGGCAGGGGTAAAATACAGGGAGCGAAAGGCTATTTACAATTTGTACAGAAAGCAGATGGCAGTTATAAGAGTCGAGGGACATGAAAGGGAAGCAGTGGTTGGGAAGAGAGTAAGACAGGGTTGTAGCGTCTCCCCGATGTTATTCAATCTGTATATTCCGCAAGCAATAAAGGAAACAAAAGAAAAATTTGGAGTAGGTATTAAAATCCATGAAGTAATAAAATTTTGAGGTTCGCTGATGACATTGTAATTCTGTCAGAGACAGCAAAGGACTTGGAAGAGCAGTTGAATGGAATGGACAGTGTCTGGAAAGGAGGATATAAGATGAACATCAACAAAAGCAAAACGAAGATAATGGAATGTAGTCGAATTAAGTCGGGTGATGCTGGGGGAATTAGATTAGGAAATGAGACACTTAAAGTAGTACATGAGTTTTGCTATTTGGGGAGCAAAATAACTGATGATGGTCGAAGTAGAGAGGATATAAAATGTAGACTGGCAATGGCAAGGAAAGCTTTTCTGAAGAAGAGAAATTTGTTAACATCGAGTATAGATTTAAGTGTCAGGAAGTATTTGTATTTGTATGGAGTGTAGCCATGTATGGAAGTGAAACATGGACGATAACTAGTTTGGACAAGAAGAGAATAGAATCTTTCGAAATGTGGTGCTACAGAAGAATGCTGAAGATTAGATGGGTAGATCTCATAACTAATGAGGAAGTATTGAATAGGATTGGGGGGAAGAGAAGTTTGTGGCACAACTTGACCAGAAGATGGGATCGGTTGGTAGGACATGTTCTGAGGCAACAAGGGATCACCAATTTAGTATTGGAGGGCAGTGTGGAGGGTAAAAATCGTAGAGGGAGACCAAGAGGTGAATACACTAAGCAGATTCAGAGGGATGTAGGTTGCAGTGGGTACTGGGAGATGAAGAGACTTGCACAGCATAGAGTAGCATGGAGAACTGCATCAAACCAGTTTCAGGACTGAAGACCACAACAACAATAACTGTGACGGAAGAGAGAAAATGTAAATGTACTACACCACCTGTACTTACAAACAGGGGAGCAGCCCCGAATTCTCCCGAAACCAGGTAGGTTAGCAGGTAACAGGACCGAATCCTCCCAAACTGACACACTGTACGTTCTATTATAGACAATAATATAATTATCTCTGCCATGTTTCTTATCTCCTTCCCCAACCCCTCCCATGTTTTAAACAAAAATATTGATTCACTTATGCACGCCTTGCGCGTGACCTTGAGTGGGACTTTGTCGCTGGCGTTGTGCCAGCTGGACTTTACTTCAATAAGATTAAAGATAAAACTGTAAGTAGGCTGTTAAAGTTTTTTTTATTGGTAACGCCGCCGCCATGTACCGCTCTGTATGAAAATCACTGGGTATGCCGTGTGCAGTCTGTGGCTGGTTGGCATTGTTGTAATACTCGCCATTGTAGTGTTGGGCAGAGGCAGCTAGCTGGATGCTAACAGCGCGTAGCATTGTGCAGTTGGAGGTGAGCCACCAGCAGTGGTGGACGTGGGGAGAGAGATGGCGGAGTTTGGAAATTTGTAAGAATTGAGGTCATGCACTGATATATATATTATGACTATTAAGGTAAATACATTGTTTGTTCTCTATTAAAATCTTTCATTTGCTGACTCTGCTTATCAGTAGTTAGTGCCTTCAGTAGTTTGAATCTTTTATTTAGCTGGCAGTAGTGGCGCTCGCTGTGTTGCAGTAGCTTGAGTAACGAAGATTTTTGTGAGGTAAGTGATTTGTGAAACGTATAGGTTAATGTTAGTCAGGGCCATTCTTTCGTAGGGAGTTTTGGAAGTCAGATTGCGTTGCGCTAAAAATATTGTGTGTCAGTTTAGGCACAGTCGTGTATCATTTTTCTAAGGGGACGTTTCATATGTCGACCCTTAGCCAAGGATACCTCACTGGAATCTTCTGATTTTTTCTTGTAGTTTGTGTAGTTAGTGTAGCCTTTGTTTATTGCTAGCGCGTAATCAAAGAGAGAATTTCGTTTGTAGGTGCAGTATTTCATTGTTGTACAGTAAAATAGTTGTGGCATGCATGTAGTTTTGCACGAAGTATTTCGCAGCTGCGCTAGCAATTAACTAGATATTATTTTCAGTGATATGTTAATGTGTTCTCTTATTTTTGCTCTTCAAATTGTGCTTTTTTTGTGTTATCGTGTGAAATATTGTGACAATAATGGCGTATGAAAAACGTAATACTAGGCTCCAAAGTAAACTGAGAAATGACAGTGAAGACGAAATCTGTGTGTTAGCGCCACCATGTAATGAATTGACTAATGTTCAAAGTAGTAATTTGGTAATTGTGCATAGGGAAATGGAGCGGGTTGCAAACAATGGTGTAGGCAGTGAAACAATTAGTGAACAGGGAAGCGTTATCGATCGTTCGGTCGGCAACAGCTCGCCTCAGGATTCCGAAATGACAGGACACAATGTTGAAAATACTGTAGATTCAGGTTTTGGACACATTTTCTGTTTTTCAAACTGCGAATATTGCCGGTTCAAATGCATTTCCGAATAGCACTAAGGAACATGTTTCAGACACCAGTGCATTGTTATTACAGTTAATGCAACAAATGGGACAAAAGCTTCAAAAGTTAGACACAATGGAACAAAATCTTCAATAGTTAAACACAATGGAACAAAATCTTCAAAAGTTAGACACAATGGAACAAAATCTTCAAACGTTGGACACAATGGAACAACACCAGAGACAAACACAGCAACAGTTAGACATAATGGAAAAAAATCAGAGACAAACACAGCAAAAGCTTCAAAAGTTAGACGCCACACTTGAACAAACACGTGAAGATTTAACTAATGAGTTACATAACATTGAATCGAAATGCCAAAAAATCTGTAATGAGGTAAAAACACAAATTTGTGAGCATTTTCAATCTATTTTTTCGCGGGATGAAAATGCATTACAGAATCACGAATCAGCCATAAAAGAACTGCAAACTATTGTTCATGAAAATCATGAGACCTTGCAAGCCAAAATTGACTTACTTGCATCTACCGATTCGGTTACGCAACTTGCAAAAACTCAGCAAAACTTAAAGGACACAGTAGATACGATTTCAACACAAATGGACACTCTGAAATTTGGTTCAGAAAAACACACTGAGGAAATAAGTACACTATCGCAGAAAGTAGCCGAACTTTCGGATCAGTTCACTAACTTATCTGCAAAGGTAGATGATGATCTGAATGACACAGAAGAGTCCGAACAAATTAGGAAATTCAAACAAAATCAGAATCAAATTAATACGCAACACCAAAGAGAAATCCGGGAAGTACAAGATCAGCTGACACAGGTAATACAAGAATTACGTATTTTAGAGGACGCTCGCGCTCCAACACGGGAAGAGGGACTTAGAAATACGGAAAAGCCACAAAATAATAACACAGGGCATTTCGGAAATTATAAAAGAAATTGGCGAGGTGCACCGAATTTTGAGATGGAACCGCCGACACGACGTAACAATGACCGATATGCTACTAACCGACACGATGATTTTGACTATAAGCTGTTCATTACTGCACGTAAATTCAAAACATTTAAGAATTCTGGCAACGACATTCATCCACAAGCGTGGCTCCATCAATTCTCTCATTGTTTTCCTCCCAACTGGTCATTAGAGCACAGATTAGAATTTATGTGTGGCTACTTAGAGAATGAACCAGCTGTAAGAATGCGATCGGTCATTCACGATTGCCACAGTGAAGGAGAATTTTACCATGCCTTCCTCTCAGCATATTGGTCTCAAGCCACACAAGACCGAGTAAAACACGGCATCATAATGATGAAAAATTTCGAACATCCTGAATTTTCCTGTCTTCTCAAATATTTGGAAGACATGTTACATAAGAATCAGTATCTTTCAAACCCATACAGCCCCTCAGAACTCATCCGCATTTGCTTAATCAAATTACCTGAACATTTACGACACATTATTTTGGTAGGACGTTGCAAAGACGACACTGAAGCTTTTCAGCGACTCTTACAAGAACTGGAAATTGACACTGACAACCGCGGAACGCAAAAACAGAAGCACAACAATTACAGGTCATATCCGTCGCAATTCCGCGATGAAAGAAATAACAACTGGACACGACAAGGCTATTCTCACAACACAAATCGTGACCAAAACTGACACCACCCGTATGACAACCACTGGCAGAGTAATAGTTACAGAGAAAGATCGCATTTCCGTAGTAATGAACATGACAGAGACAATCATAGAAACAGACAATTTGGCAACCAGAACTATTATTATCACGGGAGACAGAATAACTTCAGACGCAACGGTCCAGCGCGCAGTTACGATTCAGAGAGAAACTCTCTACCACGTGGCCGACAAGAAAGAAACTATGGAATCTACCGACATGACGACAGACGATATGATCGTAACGACAGACCTGAATTGCATCAGAACTGGAGAGCTTCAAACAGGGCAGGGCCTCCTCGTCAAGGTGAATTTGTATAAGTTAGGTCTCCTAATCCCAATAACGACGCGCGCCAACAAAGAAACAGACAATGACTCGCACCGCAGGCAGCCAAGCCACCTGCGCCTGCTGGCTCAGAGAAAAATAACAGAGACACTAACCTTGAGAAAAATTCCAGTATTCTTTACCGACGTATACCGTATGATAATTGCTTTCAAGTTCAAACTCTGAGTACTATGAAGAGTAAAGGATTGCACCACATTTCAAATGCAAAACCGTTTATTGAAAGATAATCTGCTTTATAAATTAGTCTCTGCTATAAAATCTTTCACTTCACGTTACTAGTATGCTTCGTCACACTGAGAAACTGTTAACACGCAACTATGTTTTGAAGTTAACTATCCATTCTAGAACTTAGAGAACTTATTTAGACAGTACTTACGAGTGCATTGTTATAGTGAACAGACGTCACAGTGTTATTGTGTGTGTACATTCTTGCTTGTTAGTTGCACGATTACGTAACGACTATAAGGCTTACATACTTAGAACATTTACCAGTACTGCTAATGAGATTTTAATGCAACATTTTGATTTACTTGACAATACATTCTGGATTTAATGTACTTTCTGCAAGATACCAGATGACACAGTGGTTAGTTTATGTGACATCTACACGATTATATCACGACGCTACTAATGAGTGACAATTTACAATGTTGCTTTTGCGGTGTATCTGTTTTATATCTGCACAGTTTTTCTGTATTATTCTGGAAAGTAAACCATGTTTTAGTAGTAACTTTTGTGGTATAGCTACAATGAGACTGCCTTTTCTGTAGCACAACAATAGGTTACAGTACAGTACTTACTTCATCACGGCAATAAGCGTAGTAACTACGATATCTATACGCAAAGCATTTCACTTTTGTTTATCATGAGGTAAGTACATTGACTTCTGCAGAACTTAGCTTTCGGAGGACGATAACTACGACACTTCCATAGAGATTATCTTACAACAAGACGCACAGTTTAGCGTTACAGTACGCGTATTTGAGTGACTAATTTTGTACTTAAAGCATTTATTTTTAAAGATATTTGAAGTACAATGATACAAAGGTTTTCCGTGATACATTGCATTCCATTGCTGTAATCTGTAACACCTGAGGATATAATTACGTTAATCCTCAGGGGGGTACACGCCTACTTTTTGTACCATGTGTTTGGCAAGCAAAAGGAGCCCTAGCTAATATGGTATTTGCTTATACAACTTTACACATCGGTACCATATTTCTCTAACACATAAATTACACAGCTATCTGGTTATTTAACTGAGAGAGACAAACATTTATTTTACTACATCAGTGACAGATGTTTACGTAATTACACCGTTGGATAACGTCACACTTATGAAATTGTATTTGTCTGTACTTTGTGAACTGTTCATATTTTTTCGGAACCATTGTTATACTATGAGAGCTTTGAATGATGTATTTGGTATGGGATCATGATTTTTAAAGTACGTTTGAGGTAGATGACACTTTTGACATGAGCAGAGAATTTTTTTTTTAGGTTTCGAAATTATTGCAGAAAGCTATGACGTTTTTGAGATTTGACTGAGGTGTTATGATGTTATTATTACGACGACGATGTAAATTATGCTGCTAAGGTATGTTTAAGCTGATGCTATATGAGTTATTTGATTATGCTACGTATATGCCATGATGAAATATTGAAGAAGTGTGTACGAATAAGGCAAGGAATAATGAGTAGTGGTTAGGGACTCTGGTTTGTGAAAAAGGTTGTTGGAAACCAAGAATCGTACTTTAGGAGTTATGAAATGTGTACATGCGTGAATGTATTACAATGCTGTCGAAAAATTTTTGGACACTGTTAAATTTATAGGATTTTATTTTCTACACGTTTGTAACGCAAATTCTCAACCTGTGAAAATATTTTTACATGAGACTGTAAATATTTCGGTAAGAAAGGTAGGTGACCGTGATGTTGCGTTGCGAGCGGCCAGGTGTGCCAGCCGCCTTGAGAAAAAGTCATTAGTGTCTGCCTTTCAGAGGCACAGGTGGAGAAAAAAGGAGGCCATTAACCTCGCTATTGACATTCCTTTGTAGAAAGCATCGCAAATACGACACGCCCAAACTTGAAAACATATGATTACACTGGGAAGCTCTTAATTTATGATATTTACTGAAATGAAATGATGAGAAACATTTTATATCTATTGTCTTTCTAGCTGAGAGATTGCTCATTTTGTTTAATATCCAGTTTCTATCTGCACTGCAGCATTGGTTAAAATAAAATTTAATAGATGTACTAATATCACTATTTTCTGTCTACAGACCCAGTAAAGAATCATTTTATGATGTACTTTCTTAGAAAAGAGAGCACAAATAGAAATTTCCCTTCACAGGAATTGCAAAAATAATTTTTTTACGATTTGGTAACTTATCTGCTAGCGTATGTTATGATGCATCACTCTAGTGTTAAGATGTGACATAGGTATTAAACATTTTTTACTGTAATATTTTTTCTGCTTCAGCTTTGTTATGTTTAGGTATAAATTATTACATTTATTGCTGCTTGCTATGCTTACTTGCATTTTTTAGTCATTGCTGTTGGTGTTAATTGTTTTGTGCTGCTGCATTGCGTAGTCCCTTAGTTTAGCATCTGAGCTCAGTACATTTTAAGCTAGCTTAAGAGGGGGTAGACTATATAAGAAACTAACTATGAGGAATTGGAAGAAATGCATTGAGAAGCTATAAGAAAATTATTTGGCCAAAAAAGTAGTGTACAGTGGAGGAAAACTATTTTTGAAAGAGGATGTGAGCATAATACAGAAAGCAGGCTTCGATATGACTTTTTGGAAATAATGAAGAATGAAGGGAGATCTCCGAGAAGTAAAGAAAGTTTTGTTTGCAAAATACTGCAGTAAAACAAACCCTGTACTTTCTTTGTATTATCCCACTATGTGTTTGTGTACCCTTGTGTATTTGTTTTCTTCCTGTCTCTGTGTACTGTTTCATAGAATTTTTTTCTCTTCTAATACTAAGCTACATTCACTATGATGAGGAATACTGTTATCCTCAAATATAATTTGCATTAATAACATGTTATTTACTTCGTAAAGATGTTTACACATTATTTATTCTGTTTTATTCTAATGCTCATGTGTCAAGTTGATGTTTAAAAAGTTATTCTGATCTTTATGTATGTACTTATGTCACAATTTTTGTAACACTGATGTATTTGTTATTTCGATTCTTTTGTTGTTGTTGTTGTTGTCTTCAGTCCTGAGACTGGTTTGATGCAGCTCTCCATGCTACTCTATCCTGTGCAAGCTGCTTCATCTCCCAGTACCTACTGCAACCTACATCCTTCTGAATCTGCTTAGTGTACTCATCTCTCGGTCTCCCTCTACGATTTTTACCCTCCACGCTGCCCTCCAATGCTAAATTTGTGATCCCTTGATGCCTCAAAACATGTCCCACCAACCGATCCCTACTTCTAGTCAAGTTGTGCCACAAACTTCTCTTCTCCCCAATCCTATTCAATACCTCCTCATTAGTTACGTGATCTATCCACCTTATCTTCAGTATTCTTCTGTAGCACCACATTTCGAAAGCTTCTATTCTCTTCTTGTCCAAACTAGTTATCGTCCATGTTTCACTTCCATACATGGCTACACTCCAAACAAATACTTTCAGAAATGACTTCCTGACACTTAAATCTATATTCGATGTTAACAAATTTCTCTTCTTCAGAAACGCTTTCCTTGCCATTGCCAGTCTACATTTTATATCCTCTCTACTTCGACCATCATCAGTTATTTTACTTCCTAAATAGCAAAACTCCTTTACTACTTTAAGTGTCTCATTTCCTAATCTAATTCCCTCAGCATCACCCGATTTAATTTGACTACATTCCATTATCCTCGTTTTGCTTTTGTTAATGTTCATCTTATATCCTCCTTTCAAGACACTGTCCATTCCGTTCAACTGCTCTTCCAAGTCCTTTGCTGTCTCTGACAGAATTACAATGTCATCGGCGAACCTCAAAGTTTTTACTTCGTCTCCATGAATTTTAATACCTACTCCAAATTTTTCTTTTGTTTCCTTTACTGCTTGCTCAATATACAGATTGAATAATATCGGGGAGAGGCTACAACCCTGTCTCACTCCTTTCCCAACCACTGCTTCCCTTTCATGCCCCTCGACTCTTATGACTGCCATCTGGTTTCTGTACAAATTATAAATAGCCTTTCGCTCCCTGTATTTTACCCCTGCCACCTTTAGAATTTGAAAAAGGGTATTCCAGTCAACATTGTCAAAAGCTTTCTCTAAGTCTACAAATGCTAGAAACGTAGGTTTGCCTTTTCTTAATCTTTCTTCTAAGATAAGTCGTAAGGTCAGTATTGCCTCACGTGTTCCAACATTTCGACGGAATCCAAACTGATCCTCCCCGAGGTCTGCATCTACCAGTTTTTCCATTCGTCTGTAAAGAATTCGCGTTAGTATTTTGCAGCCGTGGCTTATTAAACTGATAGTTCGGTAATTTTCACATCTGTCAACACCTGCTTTCTTTGGGATTGGAATTATTATATTCTTCTTGAAGTCTGAGGGTATTTCGCCTGTCTCGTACATCTTGCTCACCAGGTGGTAGAGTTTTGTCAGGACTGGTTGTCCCAAGGCCGTCAGTAGTTCTAATGGAATGTTGTCTACTCCGGGGGCCTTGTTTCGACTCAGGTCTTTCAGTGCTCTGTCAAACTCTTCACGCAGTATCGTATCTCCCATTTCGTCTTCATCTACATCCTCTGCCATTTCCATAATATTGTCCTCAAGTACATCGCCCTTGTATAAACCTTCTATATACTCCTTCCACCTTTCTGCCTTCCCTTCCTTGCTTAGAACTGGGCTGCCATCTAAGCTCTTGATATTCATACACGTGGTTCTCTTCTCTCCAAAGGTCTCTTTAATTTTCCTGTAGGCAGTATCTATCTTACCCCTAGTGAGATAAGCTTCTACATCCTTACATTTGTCCTCTAGCCATCTCTGCTTAGCCATTTTGCACTTCCTGTCGATCTCATTTTTGAGACATTTGTATTCCTTTTTGCCTGCTTCATTTACTGCATTTTTATATTTTCTCCTTTCATCAATTAAATTCAATATTTCTTCTGTTACCCAAGGATTTCTAGCAGCCCTCGTCTTTGTACCTACTTTATCCTCTGCTGCCTTCACTACTACATCCCTCAGAGCTACCCATTCTTCTTCTACTGTATTTCTTTCCCCTATTCCTGTCAATTGTTCCCTTATGCTCTCTCTGAAACTCTGTACAACCTCTGGTTCTTTCAGTTTATCCAGGTCCCATCTCCTTAATTTCCCACATTTTTGCAGATTCTTCAGTTTTAATCTACAGGTCATAACCAATAGATTGTGGTCAGAGTCCACATCTGCCCCTGGAAATGTCTTACAACTTAAAACCTGGTTCCTAAATCTCTGTCTTACCATTATATAATCTATCTGATACCTTTCTTTTGTAATGCCCCTATTACTACAAATATTATCTGTATTGTTATGTTCTTTTATAATGTATTTTGTACCTTTGTTATTGTATTCTTATGTTATGAAATTTATAATTTTATAGACACCAGATCATCAAATTAAGTTTCATTTCACTGCACACATTTCTGTTGGTCATAGTATATGGACAATATGTGAGAAGTAGGGACTGATAGTGTTTGCACATGTGTTGATAATTCAGCAAGAGACTGGTTAACAGCATTGCTGGTTCTAAGGAGAATTCCAAAAACTTTGTGCGTGCACAAGTGGTGGTTTATGGACTTGCTATGTTGTCCACAAGACTTTTCAATGGTGATAGTGCACCTGCACAGTCGCTACAGTTGGCTGCTGGCCATCTCTACAAGGACTACAGTGTGTCTACACCTTTGATGACCCACCAATACCATTATTTCTACAAGGACTGCAGTGGGTCTGCACCTCTGGTGGCCCACCAATACCGTAATCTCTACCAAGACTACAATGGGTCTACTCTGTGACGACCTACCTACCAATATTCTTTAAAACTTCGACTGACTCTGCTGTGGGTTTGTCTGCTGTGGCCCATTACCTGTCTGCATGTCAAGAATCAGCACTGTCTTTCCGTTGGAAGGACAACACTACTTCTTCAAGACTGCATGGAAATCCACTACTTCCGTGTGAATTTTCTTTTACTACTCAGACTTTGAGAAAAACACTGCAATTTTACTTTGATGAATGATCAGGACTGTCTTTATGGACTGTGAGAAAATTTTAGGTTTTGACCAACATTGTATCGATAAGTGTGTGCATTTCATTTCTTTGTTATTGTAATTATGAAAAAAAATTTCTAATCTGTATTGGCCACTGCCAAAAACAATTTGTAAACTTTTTTTGTGGGGAGTGTGGGGGCTATGTAAGTAGGCTGTTTAAGTTTTTTTATTGGTAACGCCGCCACCATGTAGCGCTCTGTATGAAAATCACTGGGTGTGCCGTGTGCAGTCTGTGGCTGGTTGGCATTGTTGTAATACTCGCCATTGTAGTGTTGGGCAGAGGCAGCTGGATGCTAACAGCGCGTAGCGTTGTGCAGTTGGAGGTGAGCCACCAGCAGTGGTGGACGTGGGGAGAGAGATGGCGGAGTTTGGAAATTTGTAAGAATTGATGTCATGAACTGATATGTATATTATGACAATTAAGGTAAATACATTGTTTGTTCTCTATTAAAATCTTTCATTTGCTGACTCTGCTTATCAGTAGTTAGTGCCTTCAGTAGTTTGAATCTTTTATTTAGCTGGCAGTAGTGGCGCTCGCTGTGTTGTAGTAGCTTGAGTAACGAAGATTTTTGTGAGGTAAGTGATTTGTGAAACGTATAGGTTAATGTTAGTCAGGGCCATTCTTTCGTAGGGAGTTTTGGAAGTCAGATTGCGTTGCGCTAAAAATATTGTGTGTCAGTTTAAGCACATTCGTGTATAATTTTTCTAAGGGGACGTTTCAAAACTTTTAAACAAACAATACACACGAAATTTTTTATATCATTTACTGTAACTTCATATGCTTTCCTTTGTCTGCTTGGAGTATTCATAACGTTTAGAACTACTACGTGCTTCAAACGGGAGGATTCGGTCCCATCGTTTTTCAGGCCATTGTGGGCTTGGGAGGATTGGGTAGCATTTTTCTGACCGCGGGAGAATTCGGGGCTGCGACCACAAATAGCGCACCGAGCGAGGTGGCGCAGTGGCTGTCACACTGGATTCGCATTCGGAAGGACGACGGTTCAATCCCGCGTCCGGCCACCCTGATTTAGGTTTTCCGTGATTTCCCTAAATCGCTCCAGGCGGGATGGTTCCTTTGAAACGGCATGGCCGACTTCTTTCCCCGTCCTTCCCTAATCCGATGACACCGATAACCTCGCTGTTTGGTCTCTTTTCCCAAACAACCCCCTACCTGACAAACAGCGCACTAACAGTAAACACACAAGCGAATCCGCTTTTGGAAGAAGGTAAAGCGCCATAATACGTACCCAGCGTTGGCTGTGATGTAGAATAAGGCACAAAAACACGACGAAAACTAACGTATCATTCAACACTGCTCGAACCACACAACTGGCTGCAGACCAACTAATGGTAGGTGGAGTACTGTGAGTAAGACATCATAATACCCTGCCGACACATTTGACGGAGCGCCAATGCACGACTGCACGAATATCCGCAACGAAGCGTCGCACAGCCAATCCTCGCAATGATCTCGCGAAGTATGCCTGTCCCGATCCATGTTTACTGCTCTTATTTTTCTTCTTTCCATGAGTACTGCTTCCCCTTTTTTTAAACACCCAGACTTACCCGTGGTCTAGGGAAGTCTGCTTTCGGCTGCGGTTGGGGCGAGGTCGTACGCTGCGCCCCGACGTGCGCGACCCTGAGCGCTCGCTTGTGTTTACCTTCTCGCGGCGCGAGTTGTATTAGTTCCAAGTTCAGTGCGACTATGGCACACACATGGCGCCACGATACGATCAAAATTACTTTCCAACCAGATCACGCGGGTCCTCGAGCCTATGAAATAGAACAGTTCATACGCGACGATCTACGTTTAGATCCGGCCACTGTCGTCGGAATACATTTTTCTATAACGACGAGCGTGGTTTATGTTTGCGCGACAGTCTCTCAGATTCAAACATTCTGACGGGCATATCGGCGCAGTGACGGTGGATCATGCAGGCATGGGCCTAAGGACTGTAAGGGTTTTTGAGCTCCCCTTCGAGGTCCCAGAGGAAGTTGTCAAGGACGCCTTCCGACCATACAGCAATGATATCAACCACGTTGCAGAAAAGTGGCAAACTTTCTCGACGTATAAGGTCTACAATGGTGTGCGCCAAATTAAAATTGAGCTCAAGAAACATGTGCCATCCTAGCGGAAGGTGATACGACGCTGGATTGCCTCCCACATTCGGATACGGATGTCCACGTTTGAAAGCAACGTTCGCCTCGACGACGGAAGCGACGTCGGCGGACCCCTTCTGACGATTGCCTCCTACACACGGCCGGTCAGGAAGGTGGCATCTCCTCAGACGGCATGGATGCTGCACCTGCTGAGGAGCTAAGTGGTGTAGACGGTTCACTTGCCCATACCACGAGTGCCAAGTTACTTCTTGCACCACGGATTCAGCAGATCGCGTCGATGGATGGCGCTCCGTCTACCTCTACCAAAGACGACGTACGTGCGGGAGATTTTGGTGCCGATCAGCTATACAGCATCGTGTTGCAACCACTGTGGTCGGACGATGTTGAGGAACTTCCTAAAGAGGGCACGGGTGACATGGGAGGGGGTGGCATTGGAGATGCCACTCCTAGCGTGAAAGACACATAATTTGTAATGGGTGCGGTGGGTCCGGCATCTCTTGCGGTTAGCTTTGATTGCCATGGGGTCTACCCTAGGTGAAGAGGCTAGGCAGCACACCTTTCGCCTTGCCACAATCAATATCAACGCGATAAGGGCACCACACAAACTGACAATGCTACAACGCATGCTTGATGCGGTGGACGTCGACGTGACCCTCTTACAGGAAGTATGTGTCGCTAGTTTCCCTGACTTCTACCGATATACCGCCCACACCTCCCACGCCTCTTCTACCGATTGTGGTGTGGCTGTTCTGCTACGGGACGGTTTGGCGGCTACGGACGTACTGTACTTACCGAGTGCAAGAGCCATGGCAGTAACTGTTAACGGTGTACGACTCATCAATGTCTATGCCCCTTCAGGATCAGGGAGACGGAGAGATCGGGCCCGCTTTTTTTCGGAAGATATCATGCGTCTATTCATGGGCCGCATAGACGATATGGTGATCGGAGGAGATTTTAACTGTACATTATCTCCGTCAGATCAGCAGACACATCACGTTCCGTGTGCGGAATTGGAAATGCTGGTGTGTGACCTCCACCTGATTCACACGTGGCGCCATATCCATGGCCCAGCTCCTGGATACACCCACTATACAAGTCATTCATCAAGTCGGTTAGACAGGATTTACGTCACAAGCACCCTTTCGACGGCGACGAGAGGAGCAGAGATCTGGCCCACTGCATTCACCGACCACACAGCCTATATTTGCACTATTGTCCTCCAAGCTGCAGGTGTGTGGCACAGTAGGCCCCCCTGTAAATTGAACGTCGCCCATCTGGACGAGCCGGCATGTAAAGGTGCTGTCGAAGAGTCGTGGAACGCGTCCTTACAGCGTCGTGGTCGTTACCGATCGACCCTCAGTTGGTGGATTGAATGTGCGAAGCCTGCTCTTAGGCGCACCTTCATAGCTTACGGCCGGGAAGCGGCGGCATGGAGGAGGAGCACGGAAAACTTTTATTACACCGTCCTACGGGAATGTCTTGCTATGGAGACCTCACCTGACTGACAGATCATAGTCAATCGCGCGAAAGCGCAACTCATCTCCTTAGCACGCCATCATTTACAAGGCGCTGTTATACGGTCTCATGCTTCAGACATGATACAATCAGAAAGGCCATCTATGCACCACGTGCTCCTAGAACGCAGGAGGCGCCGAAGGGCACTGGTAACCGACATGATAACGGACGACGGACGACACGTGGCAGAACAAGCAGATAAAGCAGAAGCCTTCTATGGGCATTACGCTCAACTTTATTCAGCAGTGCTCCCTGATATGGCGACGGTGGACACCGTTACAGCACATGTCCACGGTACAGTTCCACCAGACATGGTACCGACTTTACTGGGAGAAGTGACAGAAGAGGAAGTGCTCGACGCCATTGGTGAAGGTGCTCCCCATAAATCACCAGGAATCGATGGATTACCATTAGAGTTCTATCGAGCATTTAAACAACTGTTGGTGCCGTGTTGGGTTGAAATTTGTCAGGAATTTATGTCCCCGGGTATACCGTTGCCTGCACCGTTCTTGGAAGGACTGATTGTCCCCACCCATAAGCCGAAGGGACGGAATCATGTCCGCGATTATCGCCCCTTAACGTTATTGAACAGCGACTTCAAGATCTTTTCGAGGCTGCTATCAGAACGTCTTCGGGGCACACTATTGCACGTCCTGTCCAGCGATCATATGTCCTTGGGGGGACCCAACAACGTCAGAACTGCGTTATGTCGTTACAGAGATCTCATCTCCCTTGCACGGGTGAGACGTTTGCCGGCAGCTCTGGCGTCTATCGACTTTAGCCAGGCTTTTGACCGTGTGGGCCACACTTTCCTCACTGCCGTTCTACGGCGCATGGAATATCCCGACCCGTTTATCACAGTGTTGAAACGCTTTCTGCATGGGGCTACTTCTCGAGTTCTTGTTAATGGAAGACTGACGGCACCCATGCCGATCCGCCGATCAGTACGACAGGGATGTCCATTATCAACATAGTTATTTGCATTGGCCTTAGAACCTTTGTTGTGTGGTCTCCGAGACAGGCTCACTAGGATACAGTTCGGCGGCTCCATCTATCGCTGCACCGCATATGCGGATGATTTGATGATCGTCATACGAGGAGCTGACGATATGGCCGCGACGTTGGACTGGATTGCGACCTACGGTACAGCGTCTGGTAGCCAAATCAACGTTGACAAATCTGTCACCTTGAACATCGGGATTGGGCTACCGCAGGAACACATTGCCCCCTTACGCTTCAGTGATACTGTCCGCTGCTTGGGCTTAGATTTCATGAACGACATGCGACGCGCGACAACGCTCAATTATCGACGCCTTCTTCACCAAATTAGGGCCGGAATTGCAAATCAGCGCTTGCGATCCCTCAACATCGTTCAGCGGGCGTATTATGCCAATGTATACCTTGCGTCCCGCATACCGCATGTCGCCCAAACGCTACCAATTCCGAAACCCTTGGCTCGTGCATTATGGCAGCGCTGGGATACTTCGTCACCGCTGGTATGTTACTGAAGATCATATACGTATCTCTTACTCTCCCCAAGGAAAAAGGTGGTCTCGGCCTAGTCAACGTCCATGATAGGGCCATTGCCCTTTATGTTAGCTCACATTTATGTCTGCTGCGCTGTTGTCCTACGAGCCTCACGAGTCTGCTTCTGTCGGCGCTACGACCTGCTTCACTAAGAGCGCCGGTGCCACTACAGGACATCCCAGCGCCCCTCTTTTATATAGGACGTTACTATTTAGAACAAAGTTATTGCAGTGTAGCGCTCACGACACCACAAATGGCCACGACTCGACGTATATATCACGACATGATGCAACGCCGCCCCCTAAATGTGGTCGAACTAAAATATCCTGACGTACGGTGGCGCGTGGTGTAGAAGACTGTACACGATGCCATGCTTGATTCCGATGTTTTTTCCCAATGGTACGTAGTCGTTAATGGGAAGCTGGTGACGCAAGAACGTCTCTACAATATCCACATGACAGAATCTGCTAATTGTGTGGGTTGTAACACGGTAGATTCTGACGAGCACCGCCTCAGCTGCGGAGAGGCGGAACCGGTTTGGCACCTAGTGCGGCAGATGCTGGCTTATCTCTTGCGAGTTAGGCCGCAGCATATATCTGCACGCACGTTATTGTTTCCGGATGAGACATTTGACCCCAAGACTCGAACCAACTCCGTCACCTGGATACGTGGACATGCGGTCCATTACCTCTGTCGTGACGGACACAAGAATTTCCTTGACTTCTGGCTCTATTTGCAAGAAAGACATCATGCTATTTCCGGGCATACCAGATATCGACAATGCTTCGCAAACTACCTATGGAGTGCCTTTCACAGCCCCCCGTGCAGCTGAAATGTTCCAGGCAGTGGCAGATGAGGTCAGAACGAACTGCAAACGAGCATATATTGAACAATCTTTATCAGTGGGCGCAGTCGTTGGGAAGCCTAACTACGACGTGGTAGCTTTCTTTTCATGTTATTTACGTTTAATATCTTCGAAGGTGTCTTCATTTTGTTTTAGTTTTCCAGGCTTGATTAACTATGTCTGTTCGCACATTGATACCTATATAAATAAATAAAAATAAAAATAAAAAAATAACAAAAAAGTGGGCAGGAGACCTGCGTTTCGAATCCAAATAAATACACAAGAACAAACTAATAACTAAATGAACAACAAATCAAATATAATAACGTATTATAACCTTTCCTTTCTCTTTTTACTATTTTTTGTATTAAAAGTTCAGAGGCATATTTAATTTTTGTTTCGTTGGCGAAACCTGAAGTGGTGGCGAACGGCCGTCCTAGTTAACTGTAGGATGAAAGTGGTGGTGGCACTAGCTTTGTTTTTGTTTTTAGGCTAGATAGGTAAAAAAATCGGTTAAAAAAATAAAAATACAAAAAAATAAAAAAAGGAAAAAAGGGGGTAGCATCTCTGATTCATAATCAAAACGTCTTCGGTACCGGGTTCGATCCCCGCCACTGCCTAAATTTTGATAAATAATCAGCATTGGCGGCCGAACACTTCCGGCATAAGAAGTCAGCCTCATTCTGCCAACGGCCTTGTCAAAGAGGGCGGAGGAGCGGATAGAGGTTCAGGGCACTCTCTTGTCCTAAGGGTGGGAAATTGCCCCTAAAGGCGGAAGAATCAGCAATGATCAACGACATGAGGATGCAGAAGGCAATGGAAACCACTGCATTAAAGACACGTAACGTGTATCCACAGGACATGTGGCCTATAGTTGAAGAAGTGTCATGATGATCTCTCCATCGGCAAAAGATTCCGGAATAGTCCCCCATTCGGATCTCCGAGAGGGGACTGCCAAGGGGGAGGTTACCATGAAAAAAAGATTGAATAATCAACGAAAGCATAATGTTCTACGAGTCGGTGCGTGGAGTGTCAGAAGCTTGAACGTGGTAGGGAAACTAGAAAATCTGACAAGGGAAAACGCAAAGGCTCAATCTAGATATAGTAGGGAACAGTGAAGTGAAGTGGAAGGAAGACAAGAATTTCTGGTCAGATGAGTATCGGGTAATATCAACAGCAGCAGAAATTGGTATAACAATTGTAGGGTTCGTTATGAATAGGAAGGTAGGGCAGAGGCTCTGTTACTGTGAACAGTTCAGTGACCGGGTTGTTCTAATCAGAATCGACAGCAGACCAACACCGACAACGATAGTCCAGGTATACATGCCGACGTCGCAAGCTGAAGATGAACAGATAGAGAAAGTGTATGAGGATATTGAAAAGGCAATGCAGTATGTAAAGGGGGACGAAAATCTAATAGTCATGGGCGACTGGAATGCAGTTGTAGGGGAAGGAGCAGAAGAAAAGGTTACAGGAGAATATGGGCTTGGGGCAAGGAATGAAAGAGGAGAAAGTTCTGTAACAAGTTTCAGCTAGTAATAGCGAATACCCTGTTCAAGAATCACAAGAGGAGGAGGTATACTTGGAAATGGCCGGGAGATACGGGAAGATTTCAATTAGATTACATCATCGTCAGACAGAGATTCCGAAATCAGATACTGGATTGTAAGGCGTACCCAGGAGCAGATATAGACTCAGATCACAATATAGTAATGATGAAGAGTAGGCTGAAGTTCAAGACATTACTCAGGAAGAATCAATACGCTAAGAAGTGGGATGCGAAAGTTCTAAGGAATGACGAGATACGTTTGAAGTTCTCTAACGCTATAGATACAGCAATCAGTAATAGCGCAGTAGGCAACACAGTTGAAGAGGAATGGACGTCTCTAAAAAGGGCCATCACAGAAGTTTGGAAGGAAAACATAGGCTACAAAGAAGGTAGCTGCGAAGAAACCATGGGTAACAGAAGAAATACTTTAGTTGACTGATGAAAGGAGGAAGTAAAAACATGTTCTGGGAAAATCAGGAATACAGAAATACAAGTCGCTGAGGAATGAAATAAATAGGAAGTTCAGGGAAGCTAAGATGAAATGGCTGCAGGAAAAATGTGAAGACATCGCAAAAGATATGATTGTCGGAAGGACAGGCTCAGCATACAGGAAAGTCAAAACAACCTTTGGTGACATTAAAAGCAACGGTGGTAACATTAAGAGTGCAACGGGAATTCCGCTGTGAAATGCGGAGGAGAGAGCAGATAGTGGAAAGAATACATTGAAAGCCTCTATGAGGATGAAGATTTGTCTGATGTGATAGAAGCAGAAACAGGAGTCGATTTAGAAGAGATAGGGGATCCAATATTAGAATCGGAATTTAAAAGCGCTTTGGACGGCTTACGGTCAAATAAGGCAGAAGGGATAGATAACATTCCATCAGAATTTCTGAAATCATTAGGGGAAGTGGCAACAAAACGACTATTCACGTTGGTGTGTAGAATATATGAGTCTGGCGACATACCATCTGACTTTCGGAAAAGCATCATCCACGCGATTCCGAAGACGGCAAGAGCTGACAAGTGCGAGAATTATCGCACAATCAGCTTAACAGTTCATGCATCGAAGCTGCTTACAAGAATAATATACAGAAGAATGGAAACGAATATTGAGAATGCGCTAGGTGACGATCAGTTTGGCTTTAGGAAAAGTAAAGGCACGAGAGAGGCAATTCTGACGTTACGGCTAATAATGGGAGCAAGGCTAAAGAAAAATCAAGACACGTTCATAGGATTTGTCGACCTGGAAAAGGCGTTCGACAATATAAAATGGTGCAAGCTCTTCAAGATTCTGAAAAAAGTAGGGGTAAGCTATAGGGAGAGACGGGTCATATACAATATGTACAACAACCAAGAGGGAATAATAAGAGTGGACGATCAAGAACGAAGTGCTCGTATTAAGAAGGGAGTAAGACAAGGCTGTAGCCTTTCGCCCCTACTCTTCAATCTGTACATCGAGGAAGCAATGATGGAAATAAAAGAAAGGTTCAGGAATGGAATTAAAATACAAGGTGAAAGGATATCAATGATACGATTCGCTGATGACATTGCTATCCTGAGTGAAAGTGAAGAAGAATTAAATGATCTGCTGAACGGAATGAACAGTCTAATGAGTACACAGTATGGTTTGAGAGTAAATCGGAGAAAGACGAAGGTAATGAGAAGTAGTAGAAATTAGAACAGCGAGAAACTTAACATCAGGATTGATGGTCACGAAGTCAATGAAGTTAAGGAATTATGCTACCTAGGCAGTAAAATAACCAATGACGGACGGAGCAAGTAGGACGTCAAAAGCAGACTCGCTATGGCAAAAAAGGCATTTCTGGCCAAGAGAAGTCTACTAATATCAAATACCGGCCTTAATTTGAGGAAGAAATTTCTGAGGATGTACGTCTGGAGTACAGCATTGTATGGTAGTGAAACATGGACTGTGGGAAAACCGGAACAGCAGAGAATCGAAGCATTTGAGATGTGGTGCTATAGACGAATGTTGCAAATTAGGTGGACTGATAAGGTAAGGAATGAGGAGGTTCTACGCAGAATCGGAGAGGAAAGGAATATGTGGAAAACACTGATAAGGAGAAGGGACAGGATGAGAGGACATCTGCTAAGACATGAGGGAATGACTTCCATGGTACTAGAGGGAGCTATTGAGGGCAAAAACTGTAGAGGAAGACAGAGATTGGAATACGTCAAGCAAATAATTGAGGACGTAGGTTGCAAGTGCTACTCTGAGATGAGGTTAGCACAAGAAAGGAATTCGTGGCGGGCCGCATCAAACCAGTCAGTAGACTGACGACAAAAAAAAAAAAACCCTCTACTGCTAGTACAAAACTTGCCGTCTGTGAGTGACTATTGCTCACTGACGTCGAACATGGGCTGTGGTTGCATTACCATGACTGGTTGCATTACCACCATCTTAGGTGGGACTTACAAAATATATCAGTGCTCCTCAAATGGCTTATGGTTTCGTGGAGAACGGAGACGTTTCAATGGGGAGGGAATATTGAGGAAATTCTTGTAGGACAGTCGGCGCTGTGGCCGAGCGGTTATAGGCGGCTCAGTCCGGAACCACGCGGCTGCTACGGTCGCAGGTTCGAGACCTGCCTCGGGAATGGATGTGTGTGATGTCCTCAAGCTAGTTAAGTTTAGGTAGTTCTATGTCTACGGGACTAATGACCTCAGATGTTAAGTCCCAAGATGTTTAGAGCTCTTTGAACCATTCTTTTTTTCTTGTAGGACATCGTCATTGAATATGGCCGAAACTAGAACCTAGGCCATTTTCATTTTGATGTCTGTAGAAAAAAACTTGTTGTGTTTCTGTGAAATATGCACTGACGCGTATACTCGTATTCATTCCGGGTACGGCCCAATTCAAGCGCTCATTGAGCATTCGACCAACATCTCTGAAGAACTGAAATTTATTTTTATGTAATTTAGCAGGACGTCCTGCAGAAGAAATTAGTGCAGATGTAAACTGACGAGTTACTTATGTGCCTTTCGATTTTCTATTCTCAAGTGATGCTCTCCTTTAAGAATGATCCACACACACTCAACGGTTAACAAATATATATTTGACCTGGAACGCCTCATGTATGAGGACGCACCGATGGAGAGAAAAAGTGGTTGCGAGCTGTAGCAATAACTCGATTCCGCATGCATTTTTCGTGTGGATTAACACAGTTAGTTCGGATTATTGGGTCAGAAATTTTGTAACAATTTATCATTTCTATAATAACCTAACTTCAGCGACCGATTCGATCAAGTGCGTAGCTGTAATTTTACATTGCGTCTCAGAGTTTTCTCGTCAGTTAACAGCAACTGACTTAATAAATCGGGCTACGAAAGTGTAAGTTTGACATTATATTAGTACGCCGGCTCACTCGTTACCGAAGGTACCGAAGCAAGTAAAAAGAGCTATGCATGTCCTGTTAACGATGATACTTTCGAAACTCTTATGCGTCTGGGTCCACTGTACGCAGTGAAAAATAAGAAAAAAGGAACTTAAGTTCGAACTGGTCTTTTTACGAAGGCGATATCACGATAAGCGAAGCAATATAGAGCTCTAACAGCTCTCGTCTGTTTTTGTATGTGTGCTCTTTGCAGCTAGTGCTTGCACATAAATAGTTTGATAGCCGCCTTGGGCCTCTTCTGGTTGATCGTATCTGCGGTGGGTATTTCCAGAACAGAGGCTCTCTGACCGGTGTTATAGCTGCAGAGCTTCCAAGAAGTGCCACGAAAACTGCACGCTACGAAAGAGTGAAACATGGCTAACAACGGCGCAGCACGTAAGAGAATCTTAAAGCACCGCGGGGTTTTTTCTTTAAGACCTCGTCGGTAAAATTTTCGCAGTGTATCTGAGAATTTTTCATATTCATTTACATCATACTCCGCAAGCTACATCATGGTGTGTGGCAGAGGGTACTTCTGATACTGCTCACTGGTCACCTCAACAGTGTTCCACTCGCGAATGGCCCGTGGGAAGAGTAATTGTTAGTAAGCCTCTGTAGTGGCTCTATTTCTGGAATTTTCTCGTCGTAGTCATTATGCAAGATGTATGTGGGAGGAATTAATATGTTGTCCGACTCTTTCCGGAAAGTACTCTCCCGAAATTTCAATAGTAAACCGCTCCGTGATACACAACGCCTCTCTGCAACGTCCGCAGTGGAGATTGTTGAGCGTCTCTGTAACGTTCTCGTGCCGCCTAAATGATCCCGTAACGAAACGTGCCACTCTTCGTTTTATCTTCTCTATATCTTCTATCAGTACCGGCCGGAGTGGCCGTGCGGTTATAGGAGCTACAGTCTGGAACCGCGTGACCGCTACGGTCGCAGGTTCGAATCCTTCCTCGGGCATGGATGTGTGTGATGTCCTTAGGTTAGTTAGGTTTAAGTAGTTCTAAGTTCTAGGGGACTGATGACCACAGCACTTAAGTCCCATAGTGCTCAGAGCCATCTCTTCTATCAGTCCTATCTGGCAAGAATCCCATATTGGTGAACAATTTTCAAGAATCGGTAGAACAAGAGCCTTATAAGCCACTTCCGTCGTGGATGTGTTACATTTCCTTGTGATTCTTCCTATGAATCTCAGTAGGCATCTGTTCATCTTGCTATTTGTTTCATTCCAATTAAGGTCGTTCTGGATAATTACTCCTAGATGTTTTACTGTAGATACTGCTTCCAGCAGTTTCTCATCAGTAGTGTCGTTGTACAGTAGTGGTTTTCATTTTCCTATTTATGTATAATACGTCACTTTTATTTACGTTCAGGGTCAGCTGCCACAGCCTGCACCATTCATCAATCCTCTACAAGCCATTCTGCAAACAGATGCTGTCTTCTGACATTGTTACTTCGTTATACACTACCGCACCATCTGCGAACAGTTTTAAATAAATCAGACACTTTCTATTAGATTATTTATACACACTGTAAAACAACAACGGTAGTATCACACTTCCTTGAGGTACTCCGGAAATTACCCAAAATATCTGTCGATTTTGTTCCGTTAAGAGCGACATGTTGAGTTTCGTCTACAAGAACGTTCTGAAGCAAGTCACAAATCTGGTCCGATTCTGGGTAAGCTCCTATTTTTTTTCGCTAAACGGTAGTGCGAGAAGTGCTCAAATGCCCGTCTGAGGTCTAGGAACACGGTATCAACCTAATCTCCATTTTCTACAGCACTGGATTTCATGGAGGAACAGAGCGGCCTGAGTTTTGCAAGATGTTAATTTTTATAGAGTAGATTTTCGTTCTTCAAAACGTCATAATTATTGAGCATAAAATATGTTCCATAATTGTACATCAAACTGGCGTCAACTATGTACAATGACAAAAGTCTGGGGTAGCGTGTACCCATATACAGATGGTGGTAGTATCGAATACACAAGGTATAAAACGGCAGTCATTTGGTGGAGCTGTCATTTTTAATCATCTGACTCACGTCAAAAGGTTTCCGACGTGATTACGGCCGCACGACGGGGATCATCTGAGTTTGATTGCGGATTGGTAGTTGGAGCTAGACGCATAGGACATTCCATTTCGGAAATCAATTGTGAATTTCGTATTCCGAGATCTACGGTGACAAGAGTGTGCAGAGAATACCAAATTTCAGGCATTACCTTTCACCACGGACAACGCTGTAGTGGCCGACGGCTTTCACTTAACGCCCGAGAACTCCGGCGTATGCGTAGAGTAATCAGTGCTTAAAGATAAGCAACACTGCGTGAAATAACTGCAGATATCAATGTGGTACGTGCGATGGACGTATCGTTAGGACAGTGTGGCGAAATTTGGCGTTAATGGCCTATGACAGCAGAAGACCGTCACGAATGCCTGCATCGCCTCTCTTGGGCTCGTGACCATAACGGTTGAACCATATGCAATTGGAAAACCGTGGACTGGCCAGATGGGCCCCGACTTCGGTTGGTAAGAGCTGATGGTAGGGTCCGAGTGCAGTGCAGACCCTACGAAACAATGGACCCCAAGTTGTCAACAGAGCAATGTGCAAAGTGATGGTGGATCCATAATGGTAGGGGCTATGCTTACATGGAATGGACTGGGTGCTCTCGTCCAACTGAATCTATCATTGACTGGAAATGGTTATGCTCGTCTACTTGGAGACCATTTGGAGCCATTCGTGGGCTTCATGTTCCCAGACAACGACGGATTTTTTATGGACGACGATGCACCATGTCACCGGGTCACAGTTATTCGCGATTGGTTTAAAGAACATATTGCACAATTTGAGCGAATGATTTGGCCGCCAGGATTGCCGACATTAATCCCATCGAACATTTATGGGACATAAGCGAGAGACAAAATCCTGCACGAGCAGCACTTTCGCAACTATGGATGGCTATATGGGCAGCAAGGAACAGTATTTCTTCAACAGACTTTGAACGACTTGTGAAGTCCATGCCACGTCGAGTTTCTGGTGTACGCCGGGAAGAAGGGGGTATTAAACGATATTAGGAGGCCCGTGATTTCTGTCACCTCAGTGTAGGTCTATAATTGTGTGCATCTGTCGAAAGGCCTTTTTTGAAAACGGGAATGGCCTACTCTTTTTTCCAGGGTACCCTTTGTTACTCCAACGATCTACGATAAACTACCGCTAGAAGGGAACCAAGTTCTTTCGCATAATTTTAGTAAACTCTTATATGTATCTCATCTTGTCCTGATGCCTTTTCACTACTAAGCGATTGATAGTTGCTTTTCTATCCCGCGATCGATTATTTCAATATCTGCATGTCGACGTTTGTTAGGATCTTCTGCGATGAAAGAATTTCTGAAGACCTAATTCAATATTTCGGCTTTTTCTGTTATCTTCTGTTTCGGTGCCTGTGCGGTCTCTGCGTGAATGAGTAGATGATTTCGTACCGCTTACAGGTTTTACCTAAGACCAAAAACCTCTTAGAGTTTTCGCTGTAATTGCTCGGCAAAATTTTTCTTTCAAAGTCATTGAACGTCTCTCTCTTTGCTCTCCTTACTCTCATTTTCTTTCATTCTACGCAGATACTAGGCCGTACTAGCAGCACAGGGAATAACTTCTTGCAAGAGGATGAATACCACTTTTGTTGTGGTTGGCAGGAGAGCCAACACAGGGTTACTAAAGGAGGCCGAAATGCACGCGTTTTAGCTCAAGCAGGCTGGCGTGAGGTCTGGAACATGACAAGGGAATTAGAATTGAGAAAAACGGACGTAGCTGGTGGTATACTTAACTTTAATCCATTAATGACGAACGTCGCTCTTGACATTACATGGTTTATAATATCAATAGTACTGATAATGGCGCATTGCTAGGTCGTAGAAAATAACGTAGCTGAAGGCTATGCTAACCATCGTCTCGGCAAATGATAGCGTAGAAGTCAGTGAACCATCGCTAGCAAAGTCGGCTGTACAACTGGGGCGAGTGCTAGAAAGTCTTTCTAGACCTGCCGTGTGGTGGTGCTCGGTCTGCAATCACTGATAGTGGCGACACGCGGGTCCGACGTATACTACCGGACCGCGGCCGATTTAAAGGCTACCACCTAGCAAATGTGCTGTCTGGCGGTGACACCACAACTTTTACAGTTGTGTATTTCATCCCGAGTTTGCTCCTCTGTTTTATGTATTGCCTTTTAGTGTTGCAAGCAAAATAACTAATGGAAGAAGCGCTTCTGACAGGTTAAAGCTGAGTGACAAGTTCATGAAGGAACAGTTGGTCCAGATTGTCCCACTCCTCAACGACGATTCGGCATAGATACCTTAGAGCCGTTGGTGAGTCACGTCGTCCATAAACAGCCCTATTCGATCTGCCCCAGGCATCTGCGATAGGGTTCATGTCTGGAGAACATGCTGGTCACTCTAGTCGAGCGATGTCGTTATCCTGAAGGAAGTCATTCATAAGATGTGCACGATGGGGTGCGAATTGTCGTTCATGAAGACGAATGCCTTGCCAATCTGGTACCGATATGGTTGCACTGTCAGTCGAAGGATGGCATTCACGTATCGTACAGCCGTTACAGCGCCTTCCATGACTACCAATGGCGTACGTCGGCCCCACATAACGCCACCCAAAACAGCAGGAAATCTCCACCTTGCTGCGCTCACTTGACATTGTGTCTAAGGCGTTCAGCCTGTCCTGGTTGCTTCCAATCACGTCTCCGACGATTGTCTGGTTGAAGGCATATGCGACACTCATCGGTGAAGAGAACGTGATGCCAATCCTGAGCGGTCCATTCGGCATGTTGTTGGGGCCATCTGTACCGCGCTGCATGGTGTCGTGGTTGCAAAGATGGACCTCGTCATGGACGTCGGGAGTGAAGTTGGGCATCATGCAGCCGATTGCGCACAGTTTGAGTCGTAACCCGACGTCCTGTGGCTGCACGAAAATCATTATTCAACGTGGTGGGGTTGCTCTCAGGGTTCCTCCGAGCCATGATCCGTATGTAGCGGTCATTCACTGCAGTAGTAGCTCTTGGGCGGCCTGGACGAAGTATGCTATCGACAGTTCCTGTCTCTGTATCACCTCCATGTCCGAACAATATCGCTTTGGTTCATTCCGAGACGCCTGGACACTTTCTTTATTGAGAGTCCTTCCTGGTACAAAGTAACAATTCGAACGCGCTCGATCCTTGGTATTGATCGTCTAGGCATGGTTCAACTACAGACAACACAAGCCGTGTACTTCCTTCCTGGTGGAATGACTAGAACTGATCGGCTGTCGGACCCCTTCCGTCTAATCCCATGCTCATGCACGGTTGTTTACATCCTTGGGCGGGTTTAGTGACATCTCTGAACAGTCAAAGGGACTGTGTCTGTGATACAATACCCACACTCAAAGCTTATCTTAAGGAGTTCTGGGAACCTGGGTGATGCAAAACTACTTTTGATGTGTGTAGTTCGTAAATGCATTGAAAAATCCACCGCTAATTTCAAGGTCTATATCAGTACTACGAAAATTCTCGCAATGTCTCTTTTGTTATACGAAATAAAGCATTGGATTCAAATTTATATGCGCGATACCTTAGTAAACAGATTTGACAAACGTGCCTATATGATTGTGCATGCTTTACATTTTTGTCAAAACTGTTCCCTAAAATTGTGTCTGCAAGTTGTTCTATGATATTATCAGAATGAATACGAAAGTAGAAGAGAATAATTTTTTTTAAAAATGTGTTCGAATAAATCTAGGCCTACGATCAAAAGTAGGCTGTATCCGTATTAATACAATGTATAATAGCGGCCACGTTGCAACAGTAATAATAGTCTTCTGGTAATGTTATTGATTACTCATAGAATGGCCGTAGATTCGATACTTGCCTAGTACAAAAAATTTTTTTGTGGATTATTGTGTGGAGCAATGTGCAATTTACTATTATGAGCATCCTAAATATAAGTTTAAACTATACTGTACAGTCAGACAGGTCAAATTTTTTACCTGTCACAACAACTTTGTACGGTACCAGTCACTACTTCTCGTTTTGTGCGCTAAGAGTGGCAGTTTTATCTCTAAGATTCCTATTTTGTAATCAAATTACCATTACACCGTCCTATTTCCTCTTCTGACTTTCTCTGCTCTTCGAGTGGATTGGAAACTAAGCAACAGACATGTAAAAAGAAGACAAATACAAAAGACCAGAAATGAATAAAATTAACTGAGTGGTTAAGTCGCGATGAAAACCCCTTTAGTTCCAGTTACAGCCAAACTATTTTTGGAATATTTGTGATCATCATTCTTGAAATGGCTCCTACAAAGCTCTTACATAGTTGCCTTTATCAATATGTCGACGATAAATTTGTTGTCTGGCCTCAAGGACCTGAAAAACTGAGAGAATTCTTGAACCAGCTGAACAACATTCAAGACCAGATAAAGTTGTGAGATGGAGGCTGCTGACATCCTACCAGCTACCACCACCCAGCACAGAAATGTTCTGTTCTGAGGAGCAAGGTTCATCGAGTGGGAATGGTTTTACACACTGAACACCCGTCCTAAAAGCCAAGTCACTTACGAAAAGCTTTTAAGGAAAACAGCTACAACAACTGCAAAATTCGCAAGCCTTTTCACCGAAGACATGTGAGCAGAAGGCACCCGACGAGGATATGAGGAGGCTTGCGTTTTTGGCGTTCTGTAACTCAGCGACATAAGTGATTAGCCGGCTCCTAAAGGGACACACAATTCATACACTCTCCATGCCTGCAGGAAAACTTCTAAAACTCACAGGGCCTTTGGAACATGACGATGGTGTAGACACCTTGTAAGGTGTCAGGCAAATCCAACACCTTCCATGAAAACCCTGACAACATAAGCAAATCTAGTAGTATGTCACATAGCTCCGAATAAATCGTGACATTAAATTAACCAAAGTAATACGAGTAACGAGTGAGCAAATGGAATACCACAGACTAACACAAGAATGCCTAAATACATGTCGTACCTTCCCACCGTGAGGTAGACGCAGTTACGAGGGGAGAAACGAGGACAGAAGCCGAGAGCAGAACCGTGTTAAGCTAGTAGGCCCTACGATAAGGGACGGACACCCACATCTCCAGCTAAATACTAGGGCTCACCACCCGCACGTTTTAGCGTGAGACTGTTTCGCGTCTCAGGTACGTCAAGGACAACCCCCAGCCCATGTTAAAAGCTAGAGCCCTCCAGAAAATCAGTATACATCTTACGATAACACAAAAAGGGCCACTACCACCCGCAAGTTTTAGCGTGAGACTTTTTCGCGTGTCTGTTACATTAGGACAATCCTCCAGCCCATGTTAAAAGATAGAGAACTCCAGAAGAACAGTATAGATCTCACGATAACGCTAAAAGGACCACACCAACTGCAGGTTTTAGCGTGAGACTTTTTAGCGTCTCTGTTACATTGCAAACTTTAAAAACATTGCCCCACAACGAAAAGTATAACGTTTCTCATTGGATAGACAGAATTTTTGTAGGCGGAGCTTAAGGTTGACATTGTGACCCTGACTGGTCAGATGAAAACATAGCCAGATAGTTTTTTAAACTAACTTCGGTAAATTGTAGTAAGGAGAAGTTAGGAGGAAGAGTTGGTTCCGAGACGGCGAGCTGGATGGCTGTTGCGCCGGCCGCTGCCGCCCTAACGCTGCCTAAACACCGACAAGGTAATGAACGCACGCGATGCCGCATTTTTGAGCGCATAAGGCATCACTCAGAACTGCAGAAGTCTCATCTGTTATACCCCCTTTTTGCATTATACTAGTGTCGATCGTTAATTAAAACTCATGGTGTTCACATTTGCCACTTGAAGAAAAGATCTGCAACGCGATGATTTTTCTTTTATATAGTTATTGAGAAGCCACATCAGCCACTGTAATTTACAACAAGTTAAATAAGTAATTAAAGATAATTGATTGTCACTGTAGACCATTTTGATAGTTTTCTCTTTTATGAAACTTAATTTAAACCTAGATTATAGATGTGATATGGCATAGGTCATCCTTCGATCTATTGTAGAACTTGGAAAACCACTCAGGGAATATTCGTTCACATTTTTGTTGAACACAGTTGGTTTTTACCATCCTGTATTGAAACATTTCCTTTTATCAATATTGCAATTTATAAAAGATGTTTTGTGAGTAGAATAAAATTATCAATGATAAACTTAACTGCTTTTTCTTCGTTATTTTACCAGCTAACAAAAAATAGGAAAGCCTTGAACCCTTTCCACTATACTTAGTTAGTATTAAGATTCTTTTACAGGGAGTGCAGTGGAGCTGACGCTGAGATCATTTAGTATTTGGTTATATCATCGATAGTCTCACTGAACTCTTCTGAATTCTACATGTCATGTGTGGTTGGCGTCTCCTTAGCAGCAACAGGTCCCAGGTTCAAACTAGTTAATTCCCTAAAAAACACGCTCAGAGCGTCATTGCGCGAAAGTGGTAGGGAGACACGATATAGTACAATCAGACACCACCATGAATGTTTAGAAAATGGCGACCCTACCAGGATGGTAAAATACCATGATTGAAGGTCGACCACATGCCTAATTAGGTCAGAAACATATCCTGCTAAAAATTTTTCGTTGAAATAAAATTTTTTTTAAAGCTATACATAGTCGAAAACAGTAGCTGCAGCGATATATAGTAAAAGTATTAAATAGAAATCAGTCTGGCAGAGACAATAGCACAATTAAGTTATGAATATTGAAAATTGTTAGAATTAAGTTTTCTCTCCAATGCAAGCGCGCAGGTGGCGGATACATCGTTGACAAGTTGGTTCTGTCCCAACAAGTAAGTGAGTGGATTGTCAGTCTTGGTAGTGTCAAGTCTTGTGAACAAAAAATTTATGAAACGCGTGAGATCGTATGAGCGTATGGTGATGACGCGAAGTAGGGCGCGTGAATTGTTTTTAAAACAGAAAATAAGGGATTCGGAAAGATTAGCAATGGCAGATCGAGACCTTGACCGAATTGAGGTAGAGACCCAGCATGAAAATGGACAGAGAATAGAAGACAGTACAACAGACGATGCAGTATCGCGAGAAATAGGACAGATAACGCACCATAACGAGGATAATGTACGCCAAGGCATAGAAAACCTAGGCCAGCATACGACAGAGGAGCAGGAAAGTAGAGAGGCAGTCGATGAGGATTCTAACTTGCGTCTTGAATACGTTGAACCCATAGTACAAGTAATCAGAGCTTCCTCAGCACATAGTACAAGGAATGCGATCAGAAACGTGTCACAACACAGTTCAATGCAATCGGCTGCGAACCAACACTTGGGCGAAAACACAGAGCGTAGGACGTCGGAACTAAACGCAATAGGACCCACCAATCTGGCAGAATTATTACAACAAATTACGGAAACCATGACAAGGCAGAATAAAGAAATTGCGAACCAAATTCAAATTCATAATGCAGAAACCACGAGACAAATGCGTGAGATTAAAGGACAAAACAAAAAAATTCAGTTACACCTAAGTCATATTGAAGATGAGGCAAAAGAATCTCGGGAAGTGATAGGAAACTTAATAATAGGTCACAATCAATTGAGAACAGACATTGATAACGTACAAGCGGACGTACAAACATTGCGTAATGACATTCACGACGAGATCAAAACATTACGTAACAACACCCACGGAGAAGTCAAGAAACTAGAGAAACAGATAAACTTAATTACTAGACAAGCAGCAGGTACAGCGCGTGAAATTGTAGAAAACAGTGTGTTACACAAACGTATCACAAAAGCAGTGGTGAAAAGATATGATAGCCGCATAGTCAAAATGGAAGCGCAAACGAAGCGACAATTTCAGAAATTGCGAGCAGAGTTGTTGCAATCCACTGAAGAGCGTAGTGAACAAGATCGAACAAGCACAGAGTCTGCAACCACGTCCGTATCCGTAACAGCATAGGAGAAACAAGAAATTAACGAAGATATTACGCATTTGCGATTCCAATCACAGGCGGAAAGTAACATACGTGAAATCAGACAGCCTGCACCGTGGGTACGCGAAAGTTACAGTGGACAATATCCAATGGATCTACCACAACAGGAAAGAACGACGGGAGAAATGATCAGAAACGAAAGTGGCGAAGAATCGCGAATTTCATATGGTACTATGACGAAGTACGACAACGATCATTTCCTCATAGTCAGAAAATTTCAGCACTTTCGAGAAGGAAACTCATTACATCAGGGAACATTTATTGATCAATTCCGAGTAGGATTACCAGAACACTGGACGCTAGCACACAAATTAGACTTTATGTGTGCACACATGTCAGGAACAGTCGCAGAAACCATGCAGAATGTTGTAGCGACATGCCGATCGTACGAAGATTTCAGAGAGAAGTATCTCTCACGATATTGGTCCAGCGAAGCACAGAACAGAGTGAAGTACGAATTATTGCAGAACCCATATTTTGACAATTCACGAGAGAAGAGTCCCGTGAAATTTTTCGAAGTAATGGAAAACAAAAATCAATGCTTAGACGTACCATACAGTGACGGAGAGTTGATTAAATTATGCGCGATGAAGCTACCACAGAAATACCAGCAATCATTAGTAGGTCGCGGAGGCAATGACGTCGAAGCATTTAAAGGTATTCTAAGGGAACTAGAGTTCATATTTTCGGAAGATGACGCAAGAAAAAGACGAAGCGAACGTGAAAATGAAAGCAAAAAGCAGTGGAATCCACAAGGCACAGTACGAAGAAACAATAATTACGAACCACGTGATAACTTCGCACCAAGAAACTACAATAGATTTCAACAAAGAACCGGTTATGGATTTAGAAGAGAATATGGGAATAACTATAATTCACCCAGGGACGGCAACAACTATTACAGAGGGAATAACGACAACCGGAACGGGTACTGGAGAACCAATAGACAGACAAATTATCAACAAAGGAACCACTATCAAAAAGATGAACAAGAAAAGCGAATGCAGATAGAAGAGGTTGAGGTAAGACCACCAAAACCCGATAAACGTTCGAGTTGACAGCTAAGCACCCATGCCAAAGAGAATGACGCACCGACCCAGGACAATTGCAGCACCTTGAACAGAGAAGTAAAAATATTATCACGAGAAGATAAGAAGGAAGAAACAAATCCGCAGGGACCAGATGAAAACGAAGACAAGAAAATAAGAATATCGTGTTGGGACGAAATTAATTGGGAGAATACTGACGAGGAAGATGAATTACCAGAGGCATGCACAACGAATGTAGGAGGAAAGGACGAAGCAATGAGTATTGCAGAGCTATTTGAGAGGGAAACCAGGGGAAGCGAATTCAATGAGGATAATGCGCAGTCGACAGAAGTTGAAAATTAGTTACGAGTGGGCACACAACCCAACGTATATAATGAAGGAAGTTATGAAGCGATAATTAGAGCATTTAGATGCGATTATGTGGAAGTAGCGACGAAGAAGGAGAAGATAGACGAGGATGAGGAAAAAGTAGGCGATGTAGAAGAAAGCGTAAATGAAGGAAGAAATAGAGAAGAGGAAATAAAAGAGAGAGAAGTAGCAGTCGAAGCTTATCCTACAGAAAATTCGAATTCACAAGGGAAATTCCTAAAAAGACTCATGTATGATTCATTGGAGGATTCGCTGATGCAAGAAGAAGAAGAACGGAACTAACCCTTTCAAAATCAACCAATTGTGAAGACTATGGTAAAGCATATCCCAGTCAATATTGTAATTGATAGCGGAAGTGAACTGACTGTGATCTCAGAAAATTTATTCATGCAGTGTAATGCCAATGAGGAATTGCCAGTTCTGAAAACACGTAAGATTAAAGTAAGAGGTCTTATTAGAAACAATGCTGCGGAAGTTACGAGACAAACAAGGTTAATTCTTTCGTGCCAAGGTCAAAAGATAGAAGCCAACTTCGTGATTATACCTAAACTAACTGTAGATTTGATTATAGTGTAAGTAGGCTGTTTAGTTTTTTTTTAATTGGTAACGCCGCCGCTACGTAGCGCTCTGTATGAAAATCACTGGGTGTGCCGTGTGCAGTCTGTGGCTGGTTGGCATTGTTGTAATACTCGCCATTGTAGTGTCGGGCAGCGGCAGCTGGATGCTAACAGTGCGTAGCGTTGTGCAGTTGGAGGTGAGCCGCCAGCAGTGGTGGACGTGGGGAGAGAGATGGCGGAGTTTTGAAATTTGTAAGAATTGGTGTCATGAACTGATATAAATATATATTATGACTATTAAGGTAAATACATTGTTTGTTCTCTATTAAAATCTTTCATTCGCTAACTATGCCTATCAGTAGTTAGTGCCTTCAGTAGTTTGAATCTTTTATTTAGCTAGCAGTAGTGGTGCTCGCTGTATTTTCGAGTAACGAAGATTTTTTGTGAGGTAAGTGATTTGTGAAACGTATAGGTTAATGTTAGACAGGGCCATTCGTTTGTAGGGATTTTTTGAAAGTCAGATTGCGTTGCGCCAAAAATATTGTGTTTCAGTTTAAGCACAGTCTTGTATAATTGTTCTAAGGCGACGTTTCATATGTCGACCCTTAGCCGAGGATACCTCACTGGAATCTTCTGATTTTTTTCTTGTAGTTTGTGTAGTTAGTGTAGCCTTTGTTTATTGCTAGCGCGTAATCATAGAGAGAATTTCCTTTGTAGTTGCAGTCTTTCATTGTAGTACAGTAAAATAGTTGTGGCATGCATGTAGTTTTGCACAAAGTATTTCGCAGCTGCGCTTGCAATTAACTAGATATTATTTTCAGTGCTATGTTAATGTGTTCTCTTATTTTTGTTCTTCAAATTGTGTTTTTCTGTGTTGTCGTGTGAAAAATTGTGACAATAATGGCGTGTGAAAAACGTAACACTAGGCTCCAAAGTAAACTGAGAAATGACAGTGAAGACGAAAGCAGTGTGTTAACGTCACCATGTAATGATTTCACTAACGTTCAAAGTAGTAATTTGGTAATAGTGCATAGGGAAATGGAGCGGTCTGCAAATAATGGTGTAGGCAGTGAAACAATTAGTGAACAGGGAAGCATTATCGATCGATCGGTCGGCAACAGCTCGCCTCACGATTCCGAAATGACAGGACACAATCTTGCAAATACTGTAGATTTAGATTTTGCGTCCTCACCGTTTTCTCAAATAAATCAGGACACATTTTCTGTTTTTCAAACTGCGAATATTGGCGGTTCAAATGCATTGCCGAATAGCACTAAGGAACATGTTTCAGACACCAGTGCACTGTTATTAGAATTAATGCAACAAATGGGACAAAAGCTTCAAAAGTTAGACACAATGGAACAAAATCAGAGACAAACACAGCAACAGTTGGACACAATGGAACATAATCTTCAAAAGTTAGACACAATGGAACAAAATCTTCAAAAGTTAGACACAACGCTTGAACAAAATCAGAAACAAATGGGACAGAATCTTCAAAAGTTAGACACAATGGAACAAAATCAGAGACAAACACAGCAAAAGCTGCAAACGTTAGACACAATGGAACAAAAGCTTCAAAAGTTAGACACCACACTTGAACAAACACGTGAAGATTTAACTAATGAGTTACATAACATCGAATTGAAATGTCAAAAAGTCTGTAATGACGTAAAAACACAAATTTGTGAGCATTTCCAACTTATTTTTTCGCGGCATGAAAATGCATTACTGAATCACGAAGCAGCCATAAAAGAACTGCAAACTATTGTTCATGAAAATCATGAGACCTTGCAAGCTAAAATTGACTCAGTTGCTTCCACCGATTCGGTTACGCAACTTGCAAAAATCAAGCGAACTTAAAGGACACAGTAGATACTCTGAAAATTGGTTCAGAAAGACACACAGAGGAAATAATTTCACTGTCGGATAAAGTAGCCGAACTTTCAGATCAGTTCACTAACTTATCTACGAAGGTAGATGATGATCTGAATGACACAAAACCTGTAGCCTTCACTGACACTGACAGTGAATTCAAACAGAATCAAAATCAAATCAACACACAGTACAAAAGAGAAATGCGGGAAGTACAAGATCAGTTGGCTCAAGTAATACTAGAATTACATATTTTAGAGGACACTCGCGCTCCAATACGGGAAGAGGGACATAGAAATACGGAACAGCCACAAAATAATAACACAGGGCACTTCGGAAATTGTGAAAGAAATTGGCAAGGTGCACCGAATTTTGAGATGGAACTGCCGACACGACGTAACAGTGAACGATATGCTACCCGCCGACACGATGATTTTCACTATAAGCTGTTCATTACTGCACGTAAATTCAAAACATTTAAGAATTCTGGCAACGACATTCATCTACAAGCGTGGCTCCATGAATTCTCTCATTGTTTTCCTCCCAACTGGTCATTAGAGCACAGATTAGAATTTATGTGTGGCTACTTGGAGAATGAACCAGCTGTAAGAATGCGATCGGTCATTCACGATTGTCATAGTGAAGGAGAATTTTATCATGCCTTCCTCTCAGCATATTGGTCTCAAGCTACACAAGACCGAGTAAAACATAGCATCATAATGATGAAACATTTCGAACAATCTGAATTTTCCAGTCTTCTCAAATATTATGAAGACATGTTACATAAGAATTAGTATCTTTCAAACCTATACAGCCCCTCAGAACTCATCCGCATTTGCTTAATCAAATTACCTGAACATTTACGACAGATTATTTTAGCAGGACGATACAAAGACGACATTGAAGCTTTGCAGGGACAGTTACAAGAACTGGAAATTGACACTGACAATCGCGGAACACGAAACAGGAGCACAACAATTACAGGTCACACCTGTCACAATTCCACGATGAAAGAAACAATAACTGGACACGGCAAGGCCATTCTCACAACACAAATCGTGACCAAAACAGACACCACCCATATGACAACCACTGGCAGAGTAATAGTTACAAAGATCGCATTTCCATAGAAATGAATATCACAGAGACAATCAGAGAAACAGACAATACGGGAACGAAAATAATTATTATCAAGGAAGATGGAATAACTTCAGACGCAACGGTACAGCGCGCAGTTACGATTTAGGGAGAAATTCTCCACCACGTGACCGACAAGAAATTAATTACAGAAATTACCGACATGACGGCAGACGATATGATCGTAACGACAGACCTGAATTGCATCAGAACTGGCGGGATTCAAACAGAGCAGGGTCCTCTCGACAAGGTGAATTTGTAGAAGTTAGGTCTCCTAATCCCAATAACGACGTGCGACAACAAAGAAACAGACAATGACTCGCACCGCAGGCAGCCACGTGCGCCGGCTGGCGCAGAGAAAAATAACATAGACGCTAACCTTGAGCAATATTCCAGTGTTCCTTACCGACGTAACCACATGATAATTACGTTGAGACTGAAACTCTGCGTACTAGGAAGAGTAAAGGATTGCACCACATTTCACATGTAAAACCGTTTATTTAGAGATATTCTGTTTTTTTAACTTAGTCCTTGCTATAAAACTTTTCACTTTACATTACTAGCATTCTTTGTCAGACTTAGAAACTGTTAACATGCAACTATGTTTGAAGTTTACTATCCAGTCTAGAACCTAGGGAACATTTTTAAACAGAAATTACGAATGCATTGTTATAGTGAACAGACGACACAGTGTTGTTATTTGTACATTCTTGCTTGTTAGTTGTACGATTACGTCACGACTATAAGGCTTACATACTTAGAACATATACTGTTAATGAGGTTTTAATGCAACATTTTGGTTTAGTTGAAAAGACATTCTTTATTTGAAGTACTTTCTGTGAGATTAAAGATGACTTAGCATTTGGTTTCTCTGATAGCTACACGATTACATCACGACGCTACTAATGTGTGACACAATTTACAATGTGCTTTAGCGGTGTATCTGTTTTATATCTGCACAGTTTTTCTGAAATCTTCTGAAAAGTAAAACATGTTTTAGTAGTAACTTTGTGGTATAGCTACAATGAGACAGCCTTTTCTGTAGCACAACAATACGTTACAGTACAGTACTTACTTCATCACGGCAATAAGCGTAGTAACTACGATATCTATACGCAAAGCATTTCACTTTTGTTTATCATGAGGTAAGTACATTGACTTCTGCAGAACTTAGCTTTCGGAGGACGATAACTACGACACTTCCACAGAGATTATCTTACAACACGACGAACAGTTTAGCGCTACAGTACGCGTATTTGAGTGACTAATTTTGTACTTAAAGCATTTATTTTTAAAGATATTTGAAATACAATGATACAAAGGTTTTCCGTGATACATTTCATTCCATTGCTGTGATCTGTAACATCTGAGGATATAATTACATTAATCCTCAGGGGGGTACACGCTTACTTTGTGTACCATGTGTTTGGCAAGCACAAGGAGCCCTAGCTAATATGGTATTTGTTTATACAACTTTACACATCGGTACCATATTTCTCTAACACATAAATTACACAGCTATCTGATCATTTAACTGAGAGATAAAGATTTTTTTTACTATATCATCAGTGACAGATGTGTACGTAGTTACACCATTGGATAACTTCACACTTATGAAGTTGTATTTTGTCTGTACTTTGTGAACAGTTCATATTTTTTCAGAACCATTGTGATACTATGAGAGCTCTGAATGACATATTTGGTATGGGATCACGATTTTTAAAGTACGTTTGAGGCAGATGACACTTTTGACATGAGCAGAGATTTTTTTTTTTTAGGTTTTGAAATTATTGGAGGAAGCTACGGAGATTTTGAGAATTTGACTGTGGTGTTATGATGTTATTATTACGATGACGATGTAAATTATGCTGCTGAGGTATGTTTAAGCTGATGCTATATGAGTTATTTGGTTATGCTACGTATCTATTATGATGAAATATTGAAGAAATGTCGACGAATATATATATATGTGTAATAAGGTAAGAAATAATGAGTAGTGGTTAGGGACTCTGATTTGTGAAAAAGGATGTTGGAAACCGAGAATCGTACTTTAAGAGTTATGAAATGTGTGTATATGCATGAATGTATCACAATGCCGACGAAAATTTTTTGGACACTGCTATATAAATACGATTTTGTTTCTACAGATGAATAACGCAAATTCTTGACGTGAGAAATTTTTATATGAGACTGTCACTGTAGCGGAAACTGCTGTCATAAATATTTCAGTAAGAAAGGTAAGTGACCTTGACGTAATGCGTTTTGGGCGCCCGGCTAAGAGGTAGTCGTCTGACAACAGAAAGCCATAAAAAAAAGGGGCACTATCCTCGCTATTGACATTCATTCCTTTGTAGAAAGCATCGCAAATACGACACGCACAAACTTGAAAACATATGATTATACTGTGGAGCTCTTAATTGATGATATTCATTAAAATGCCTAATGAAACGACGAGAAACATTTCACGTCTATTGTCTTGCTAGTTGAAAAATTGTTTACTGCATTATGAAACGTCATATGGCTAGTGAATGACGTTTCACGCCTTGCTTTGCCTATTTTGTTTAATATCAAGTTTCTTGTTGCAGCGCAGCATTGTTTAAATTAAAATTTAATACATGTACTAATATAACTACTTTCTGTCTACAGACCCAGTAAAGAATCATTTTATGATGTACTTCCTTAGAAAAGAGAGCACAAATAGACATTTCCCTTCACAGGACTTACAAAAATAATTTTTTTACGGTTTGGTAACTTATCTGCTAGCGTATGTTCTAGTGATGCATCACTCTAGTGTTAAGGTGTGACATAGGTATTACACATTTTTACTGTAATATTTTTTCTGCTTCAGCTTTGCCATGTTTAGGTATAAGTTATTACATTTATTGGTGCTTGCTTTGCTTACTAGCATTTTTTTGTCATTGCTGTTTGTATTTATTGTTTTGTGCTCCTGCATTGCCTCATCCCTTAGTTAAGCGTCTGAGCTCAGTAGATTTAAGTTAGCTTAAGAGGGGGTAGCCTATATAAGAGAATGAGTTGCGATGAATTTGAAGAAATGCACTGAGAGGTTATATGAAAAAAGTACAGAAAGCAGGTATAGATAGGAGTTTTTGGAAATAATGAAGAATGAAGGGAGATCTCCGAGAAGTAAAGAAAGTTTTGTTTGCAAAATACTGCAGTAAAACAAGCCCTATCCTTTCCTTGTATTATCCCACTATGTGTTTGTGTACCCTTGTGTATTTATGTTCTTCCTGCCTTTATATGTTTATCTGATAAGACTTATGTTGCAGAATTTTTCTAATACTAAGCAACATTAACTATGATGAGGAATACTGTTATCCTCAAATATAATTTGCATTAATAACATGTTATTTACTTTGTAAAGATGTTTACACATTATTTATTCTGTTTTGTTCTAATGCTCATTAGTGAAGTTGATGTTTCGAAATTTATTCTGATTTTTTATGTATGTACTTATGTCATAATTTTTGTAACACTGATGTATTTGTTATTTCTATTATTTTGTAAAGCCTGTATTACTGCAAAAGTTATCTGTTCTATTATGTTATTTAATGATGTATTTTGTACCTTTGTTATTGCATTCTTATGTTGACACCAGTTCATCAAATTAAGTAACTTGTAAATTACATTTCACTGCACACATTTCTGTTGGTCATAGTATATGGACAATATGTGAGAAGTAGGGACTGATAGTATTTGCACGTGTGTTAATAATTCAGTAAGGGACTGGATAACAGCATTGTTGGTTGTAAAGACATTTCAAAAACAATTTTTGTGAGTGCACATGTTGTGGTTATTGACTTGCTATATTATCCGCAAGACTCTTCAATGGCGATTGTGCACCTGCACAGTCAAACAGATGGCTGCTGGCCATCTCTACAAGGACTACAGTGTGTCTACACCTTTGACGACCCACCAATACCATTATTTCTACAGGGACTGCAGTGGGTCTGCACCTCTGGTGACCCACCATTACCGTAATCTCTACCAGGACTACAGTGGGTCTACTCTGTGATGACCTACCAACCGATAGTCTTCAACGTCGACTGACTCTGTTGTGGCCCATTACCTGTCTGCATGTCAAGAGTCAGCACTGTCTTTCGTTGGAAGGACAACACTACTTCTTCAAGACTGCATGAAAATCCACTACTTCCGTGTGAATTTTCTTTTATTGCTCAGTCTTTGAGAAAAACACTACTATTTTACTGTGATGAATGATCAGGACTGTCTATATGGACTGTGAGAAAATTTTAGTTTTTGACCAACATTGTATCGATAAGTGTGTGCATTACATTTCTTTGTTATTGTAATTATGAAAAAAATTTTCAATTCTGTATTGGCCACTGCCCAAAACAACTTGTAAATTTTTTTGTGGGGAGCATGGGGGCTACGTAAGTAGGCTGTTTAGTTTTTTTTATTGGTAACGCCGCCGCTACGTAGCGCTCTGTATGAAAATCACTGGGTGTGCCGTGTGCAGTCTGTGGCTGGTTGGCATTGTTGTAATACTCGCCATTGTAGTGGCGGGCAGCGGCAGCTGGATGCTAACAGCGCGTAGCGTTGCGCAGTTGGAGGTGAGCCGCCAGCAGTGGTGGACGTGGGGAGAGAGATGGCGGAGTTTTGAAATTTGTAAGAATTGGTGTCATGAACTGATATAAATATATATTATGACTATTAAGGTAAATACATTGTTTGTTCTCTATTAAAATCTTTCATTCGCTAACTATGCCTATCAGTAGTTAGTGCCTTCAGCAGTTTGAATCTTTTATTTAGCTAGCAGCAGTGGTGCTCGCTGTATTGCAGTAGTTCGAGTAACGAAGATTTTTTGTGAGGTAAGTGATTTGTGAAAGGTATAGGTTAATGTTAGACAGGGCCATTCGTTTGTAGGGATTTTTTGAGAGTCAGATTGCGTTGCGCCAAAAATATTGTGTTTCAGTTTAAGCACAGTCTTGTATAATTGTTCTAAGGCGACGTTTCAATAGGTGCAGATTTTTTAAATGAGAGACGAGCGAAAATAGATACGGGGAAAGGTAACGTAACATTCGGGAATGTCACACTTCTCTTTGAGCAAAAGCTAAAATTAGAAGAGATACCAGTTATAAACAAACAATTAAGAATGACGCGAAATAAAGAGGACGAAGAATTAGACTGGTATGCACAAAAGGGGGAATCGCCTCAACTCATGTTAGAAGTCCATAAAGAAATCGACGAAATACTGCAAGTAGTTCAAGGTATTTTGGTACACAGTAAAAGAGAATTAGAGGGTATTTGACGAGATAAAGCCGAGGTATTTTTACCTAAGACTGGCAGTATTAAACACTTTCAGTACAAGTTTGAAGATTAATTTTATTACTGGTAAATAATCAGCACAATATTTCAAGATTATGTTGCAGATAAGACCGTCAGGAGAAAGAAGAGTGAGGAGAGAGGAAGGTGGGAAAAGTAGTTTAAATAATAACACCAATAGTACGATAGATTAAAGGTGAAGGGATAAAGCGTAGGTAGTCTAACAGCATGAAATACTAAAATTCTATACACCACGACACTACACAAAAAAAAACGAATTTGAGGATTCGTGAGTAGACTTTAAGACTCCAAATATCTTAGAATTGTAACATGGAAATGGCGCCGAAATTTGTAAAGCTTTTTAAGAAGGCGTAAAACAAGTAGATACTAGATATATGTTAGATGATTATAAGTAAAACTTTTTGTAAGAACCATTGTAAAAACTCCAGCAAGGAAGAGATGCAACGCCCCACAAGTTGCAACGCGAGATGTATCAAGAAAGAATAGGACGTAATCAGCAAGACTCGATTCCTACATAGCAGGAGCGTCGAGAGAAGGGAAAGGCGAAACTAACAGACGGCCCTTGTAGCGAAAGTGGGCAATAAATATGCCCGTTAGGTGGAACCTTGCTGGGACGGAACACCGAGCCGCACAGTGACAGACCCCTGCTGAGACGCGGCGGGACGGCGTTGGGACAGCGAACGCCGGAAGGGTCTCCGAACCCCGAATGAACGGAGCGAGCAAAAAACGGCCGGACGAGAAGACCGCTTGGGCAAGCCACCAGTGGCAAAAAAATATGCGTAAAAGTCACACTACTGCTATTAAAGAGCACGCTGATGCACGAAACTGAAGAAGAACTTCCATAAATTAAAAATGACGCGCCCAAACAATTTATCAAACTGTTACTAGGAGGAGAACTTCAAAGCGACTAGTTATCAATAAATATTTCCATATCCTGCCCAGAGAAGAACCAAGAAGTAAGTAAGAAGCAAAGAAAAAGCGGGAAGAACAGAAGTTGAAAATTCGCAAGATTGAGACCAAGAAAGAAGATGGGTGAAGAATAGACGACATACCTTCCCAAATCCCTATCCTATTGTAAATTAGTCGTCTGCGAAGTATTACAACGAAAAACGACCGCTTTCCGCGACACATAACGATGACTTTCACGCATACGAAGCCATTAAACCACAAGATTCTGCACTCACAGCTCCATTCCATTATGGGACCTCCACAACAGCAACACACTTGCAAAGCCAACAAGGAACGACGAACGAAGCTGTACATCAAATACTTGCCCACATCCATCTCGCTCAAGTCCATCACCTTCGTGCAAAAAACATTTGCCAACCTCATGCTTGAACATTCATAGGATTGTGTGAATGTGTGAAATCAAATTATGTGATGTAGGAATTGTGCAAAAGAAACGTGTGAAAAACTAAATAAGTTAAGCACACCAGACAGCTAATAAACTACAAAATAACAGTCATTGACTATGGACTAAGTACGAGGGTCAGTCAAAAAGTAATGCCTCCTATTTTTTTTCTACGTTTAATTGTCAGGAAATTTAAATGCAATTACATAGGTTGAAAACCACAACATTGAGGATCATTTTGTCATTTTTCAATGTAATCTCCGCCCATCTCTACAGTTTTGGTCCATCTTTGAACAAGGGCATGTATCCCAGCACGGTAAAAATCACAGCTCTGCTTCCTAAGCCATTGACGCACGGATGTTTTGACGGCCTCCTCATCTTCAAAATGAATCCCACGATGAGCTTCTTTTAGTGGTCCAAACAGATGGAAGTCTGATGGTGCCAGGTCAGGGCTGTATGGGGGATGAGGCAAAACTTCCCATCCAATTTTGACAATCTCGTCAGAGGTGTGACGACTGGTGTGTGGTCTTGCATTGTCATGCAAAAGAAGAACATCTGCCATTGATTTTGTTGGGCGAACTCGCTGAAGACGTGCTTTAAGTTTTTTGAGGGTTGTGACGTATTGAACAGAATTTATTGTGCATGCCTGCTCCAAAAAATCAACCAGAATCACACCCTCTGTATCCCATAAAACTGTTGCCATAACTTTCCCTGCCGATCGCACAGTTTTGAATTTTTTCTTCCTCGGCGAGCTTGTGTGACGCCACTCCATTGACTGCCTCTTTGATTCGGGTTCAAAAAAATGCACCCATGTTTCGTCCCCGGTCACAATTTTTTTCAGAAACTCATCTCCCTCCAAACGGAAGCGCTGCAAGTGTTGGGAGGCTATTGTTTTCCTTGCCTCTTTATTCTGATCGGTTAACATTCTTGGAACCCACCGAGCACAAACTTTTGAGTACCCCAATTGTTTAATAATCGTGATCACACTGCCTTTACTAAGAGAAATAATGTGACACACTTCATCTGCAGTCACCCGACGGTCACCACGAATGATGTCATCAACTTGCTGAATGTTGTGTGGAGTCACTGCACTCACCGGCCTGCCGCTCCGCTTTTCGTCAGTCAACGGTGTTTGCCCTTCAGCTTCCTTACAACGACGAACCCATCGTCTAACAGTGCTGACATCCACTGTCACAACACCATACACCTTCCTCAGTCTTTCATGAATGCGTATGGGCGTTTCACCTTCTGCATTCAAGAATTCAATCACACAACGCTGTCTCAAACGAACATCGATGTCGGCCATCTTACAAACTTCTGCTGTGCTGCCACCTGTTGACACAGAAAGTTACTACTGCAGTGGATTTCAGAAGAAGGTTTGAGGAATGGCGCCAAATTCAAATTTTTCACATAACTTAATTTTTTTAAGTAGAAAAAAAATGGGAGGCATTACTTTTTGACCGACCCTCGTAAAAAATACACTGTCGATAAAAACAAGTCATTAGTTCTGAAATGGACAGTATATAAAGAAACAATATGCCACTTACTTTCTCCTCATAAAAATGAAAGAATAACTATATTTTACTTAGTTTCTCCTTATAAAAACAAAGAATAGAAAATTATGTTGTTGGATGTTTTCCCTTTCTTTAACATTTGTACCATTTATTAGGATAATACCGCAATACTTGTGTATGTATATTTCTTTGTCAAAGCAATTCTTGGAAATAATTCTTATTTGTTAGTGTAACAATGTTGAAATGCGTGTCTAGAAACAAAAACATTTTACTGGTACATGATATTTAGAAAATGTGATAGGAATAGATTTTACTTAATTACTACATTTATAAAAACAATATTTATAAGAAAATCGATGTGAAAGACTCCTCACTTTCGATAACAAACTTCTTAAAAAACAAACTACACACTTAAATAAAGAAAGAAAATAATTAAAAATTAATAATAGACAAAAAAATATTCTTCTGTTGTCATTTTTAATTATAGTGTGGAAGAATATAAAAATATAAATTAGTAATACAAACTAGCATAGAACAGAATAACGTGGCTGAACAATATGCAACAAAATTTAGATAAATTAGAAAATTTTTGACTGACTTAGACAACGATTCAATCATTGCCTAAATTCAGTGCAAAAATTAAGTTCGAAGGGTGGTGATATGTAAGGCGTCAGGCAAATCCAGCACCTTCCATGAAAACCCTGACAACATAAGCAAATCTAGTAGTATGTCACATAGCTCTGAATAAATCGTGACAATAAATTAACCAAAGTAATACGAGTAACGAGTGAGCAAATGGAATACCACAGACTAACACAAGAATGCCTAAATGCATGTCGTATCCTCCCACCATGAGGCAGACGCAGTTCCAAGGGGGGAAACGAGGACAGAAGCCGAGAGCAGAACCGTGTTAAGCTAGAAGGCCCTACGATAAGGGACGGACACCCACATCTCCAGCTGACCACTAGGGCTCACCACCCGCACGTTTTAGCGTGAGACTGTTTCGCGTCTCAGGTACGTCAAGGACCACCCCCAGCCCATGTTAAAAGCTAGAGCCCTCCAGAAAAGCAGTATACATCTTACGATAACACAAAAAGGGATACTACCACCCGCAAGTTTTAGCGTGAGACTTTTTCGCGTGTCTGTTACATTAGGACAATCCTCCAGCCCATGTTAAAAGATAGAGAACTCCAGAAGAACAGTATAGATCTCACGATAACGCTAAAAGGACCACACCAGCTGCAGGTTTTAGCGTGAGACCTTTTAGCGTCTCTGTTACGTTGCAAACTTTAAAAACATTGCCCCACAACGAAAAGTATAACGTTTCTCATTGGATAGACAGAATTTTTGTAGGCGGAGCTTAAGGTTGACATTGTGACCCTGACTGGTCAGATGAAAACATAGCCAGATAGTTTTTTAAACTAACTTCGGTAAATTGTAGTAAGGAGAAGTTAGGAGGAAGAGTTGGTTCCGAGACGGCGAGCTGGATGGCTGGTGAGCCGGCCGCTGCCGCCCTGACGCTGCCTAAACACCGACAAGGTAATGAACGCACGCGATGCCGCATTTTTGAGCGCATAAGGCATCACTCAGAACTGCAGAAGTCTCATCTGTTACACCCCCTTTTTGCGTAATACTAGTGTCGATCGTTAATTAAAACTCATGGTGTTCACATTTGCTACTTGAAGAAAAGATTTGCAACGCGATGATTTTTCTTTTATATAGTTATTGAGAAGCCACATCAGCCACTGTAATTTACGACAAGTTAAATAAGTAATTAAAGATAATTGAGGGTCACTGTAGACCATTTTGATAGTTTTCTCTTTTATGAAACTTAATTTAAACCTAGATTATAGATGTGATATGGCATAGGTCATCCTTCGATCTATTGTAGAACTTGGAAAACCACTCAGGGAATATTCGTTCACATTTTTGTTGAACACAGTTGGTTTTTACCATCCTGTATTGAAACATTTCCTTTTATCAATATTGCAATTTATAAAAGATGTTTTGTGAGTAGAATAAAATTATCAATGGTAAACTTAACTGCTTTTTCTTCGTTATTTTACCAGCTAACAAAAAATAGGAAAGCCTTGAACCCTTTCCACTATATTTAGTTAGTATTAAGATTCTTTTACAGGGAGTGCAGAGGAGCTGACGCTGAGATCATTTAGTATTTGGTTATATCATCGCTAGTCTCACTGAACTCTTCTGAATTCTACATGTCATGTGTGGTCTGGCGTCTCCTTACCAGCAACAGGTCCCAGGTTCAAACTAGTTAATTCCCTAAAAAACACGCTCAGAGCGTCATTGCGCGAAAGTGGTAGGGAGACACGATATAGTACAATCAGACACCACCATGAATGTTTAGAACCTGGGAAACACAAAATGTCGTGTGGGTATTGACAGTTTTGTGTCTGACAGCCTGTGCACACTATAGAATAGCACTTTACTGAACACGAGAAATGTTTGCGTCTACAGTATCCCGAGAAGTGAGCGGTAGCAGAAAATACTGTGGAAAACGGCCATCGAAATGCATTGGATGATACATCTATTATTAAACGGAAATACGGTTTCTGGATAGTGTTACGAAAGAATCTATCGAGATATTTATTTTTGATATCACCCTCAATAAAGACGGCGTTTGCAACTATGCACAGCTGCGGATCCGTGCCTCGGAAAGTTGAAGCGAGTGTGGTGAACGATCAACGAAAACATTACCTTGTATGGCTCTGCACTGGGCACCAGCGACGTCGGCGGCGGTAGCGCGGCCATTTATAGGTGGCAGCAGCAGCAACAGCAGCAACTGTGGCAGCAATCACACTACCGGTCACTCAAGATGATTAGATTATGTACACTTCACATGTCGAGCAATTCACCGAATTTATTCTGAATACACACTAAAAAAACTCACATTTACATTCACTAAATTTCATATTTCTTGTCTGGGACACATAGTTCCAGAATGAAACTAAAAGTAGTTTTCAGGAGGTGCTACTTGGCTGTAACGCACATACCAGAATTGGACTCCCTCTTCTCCACTACAGCTCAACTGCTGTTTGGCCAAAAGGTCACTGACTCTTCAGTAAGTCATTCCTCGACCAGTCCGCTCTGGCCTTGGGGTAGACAGTGAAGATTGACAATGGCCGAGGAGCACTCCGTCTGAGACTTGCGGATATGAACGGACACGACCGCAATTGTTAAGTTTCAAGAACCAGTATTAAGTGAGGAATCTCGGAATTTGCTGCAGCTTCGTTTCTTATTGCTCTCGAAGGGTCCGCAGTGACACCATCAGGCTAAATACCGAGTGCATAGGTGGATTACAGCAGTCAGTCTTCCCGTGATCCATATGCGATTGGAACGGTAGGAAACACTAACATGTGGTATGACGCTAAGCACTCTATGTCATACACTTCACAGTGGTTTTCAGGTAATTTATCTGGACGCAGATATAAAACTGCTGGTGTTCGCTACATTAGCGCATCACCTACAAGTTATCCTGTATTTCATAACAAAGTTCTAAAATCATGATCTGCCTGTGCAAAATAGTGTCGCCCAAAAAGAGACTGAGAGAGTTACACACGTTATTGTGTTGCCCGTGTCAGTTATAGCATTTATGTAAACAGTCTGACAAAAAACGTGAGCAACCGGAATACATTGTTGGATGTCTATGTAGCTTCTTGCACAGTATCGGCATCTATATCAGACACTCCAATTGCAGTTCTCAGTGACAGGTCTAACGGCCACCAAAGTGCATTAGTATTCCAGAATGAGATTTTCACTCTGCAGCGGAGTGTGCGCTGATATGAATTTCTTGGCAATTTAAAACTATGTGCCGGACCGAGACTCGAACGCGGGACCTTTGCCTTCGCGGGCAAGTGCTCTACCTCTGAGCTACCCAAGCACGACTCACGTCCCGTCCTCACAGCTTTACTTCCACCAGTACCTAGTCTCCTACCTTCCAAACTTCACAGAAGCTCTTCTGCGAACTTTGCAGAATTAGGAATCTGCCAGGAAGTTTCATATCAGTGTACACTCCGCTGCAGAGTGAAAATCTCATTCTGGAAACATCCCCCAGACTGTGACTAAACCATGTCTCCGCAGTATCCTTTGTTCCGGGAGTGCTAGTTCTGCAAGGTTCGCAGAAGAGCTTCTGTGAAGTTTGGAAGGTAGGAGACGAGGTACTGGCAGATATGAAGCTGTGAGGACGGGTCGTGAGTCGTGCTTGGGTAGTTCAGATGGTAGAGAACTTGCCCACGAAAGGATTAGGTCCCGAGTTCAAATCTTGGTCGCCGGCCGGCTGGCCGAGCGGTTCTAGGCGCTACAGTCTGGAGCCGCGCGACCGCTACGGTCGCAGGTACGAATCCTGCCTCGGGCATGGATGTGTGTCATGTCCTTAGGTTAGTTAGGTTTAAGTAGTTCTAAGTTCTAGGGGACTGATGACCTTAGAAGTTAAGTCCCATAGTGCTCAGAGCCATTTGAAGCATTTTTCGAGTCTCGGTCGTGCACACACTTATAATCTGCCAGGAAGTTGCATTAGTATTGTTCATGTTTAATGTTGTTACGAGGCCTTGAAGGGTATAGACGCGTTGTACACAGCTTCGGATGTTGAGTGATGAATGTCAAGGACAGGGAAATGCCATGTACTGGTCTGAGACAGCAGTATTAGTACCTGACAGAATTTGAAAGGGGTTACATTTTGGGTCGCCATTTGGCCAACTAGTCGAATCGTCTAATATCCAGATTTGTGGGTCATTCGAATGTGGCGGTGAGCTGGGTTTGGACTGCAGGAGAACGCGAGGGCCGGAATACTCGTCGTCAAGATTACTGGTCATCATGTCTTACAAACCTGAGGGAGGATCGCAGTACTGTGCACCAAGCACACAGTAACGACTTCACATCTGCGCCTTCCATCCTAGAGCAGATAACGCGCTGCCCGCAACATTCTGTGTCGTCCTGAGTCCATTGATCGAAGAGCATCAACGCCTGGACCATGGATTAACGTCCTTGACATATGCTGCCATTAATACCACAACACGAACGGCTGCATTTGGAATGTTGCCTTGACCGGGCAGCATGGGACGCTGATGAATGGCGACAGGTTGTGTTCATGGCTATTCCGAATAACTATTGTCGGCGAACATGATGACCACCTTTGGAGATTTCAGGTCTGTTGGTGGCTGGGGGAACTCTCATGATGACATGACAGTGTATCATGGACATCCTGTGTTCTCATGTGTTACCTCTGTGAGGTAACGGGTGAGTTGTGGCGCACTGAAAATATTCTAAGTTCGGAGCTGGCGTGTCCGCAGCTCGTGGTCGTGCGGTAGCGTTCTCGCTTCCCACGCCCGGGTTCCCGGGTTCGATTCCAGGCGAGGTCAGGGATTTTCTCTGCTTCGTGATGACTGGGTGTTGTGTGATGTCCATAGGTTAGTTAGGTTTAAGTAGTTCTAAGTTCTAGGGGACTGATGACCATAGATGTTAAGTCCCATAGTGCTCAAAGCCGTTTGAACCATACTTTTCGGAGCTGGGGCCTCTCGCGGTCCGCGCCTTGTCGGTGGACGTATGGAGCCGAGCGTTAGCCGGGGCCCAAGCCGATCACGTGGTTGGGACTTCCTTGCTGACGCTGCGTTGATAAAAGAGACTTGTGTGTCGAGACTGCCAAAGGTGGCGGACTCCGTGAAACCGTCATCGCAGACATTTCACAGTTAATCAGAAATTAATAGTAGCCAGATGAATCATTATACCTGAATAATAAACATGAATATCACCATTATTTGCACGGTGATTCTGACGGTGTAATCAGATTTTCAATATCTTTATTAGTTTAAATTTTAGTATTTGACCATAAATTATACAAGTAACACCCAGAATCGAATTTCCAAAATCTAAACGGTGCCTCCGATTTTGTCAATCGATATGTCCTTAGAAATCTTTTAGTGTAAACCTAAATTGGTATAAATTACAGGCATGTAACTTTAATATACACGAGTTATTGGAGGTCAAAGTGGCCGATTACTATCTATGGCGTCAGGCCATAAGTACTTCACAGTTACACGAAAAAACGGTAGCAGCATGCTTATAAATATATGTGTTTTATCCGATATGTGCCATTCATGAAGAAACTGATCGATCATTTACTTTGTTTTAGAAAGCACAGAGACATTAGGCTGCTGGCTTACTTCTGTTGTATTCCTTTGATATATGTTTATTTAATTTGTTTATGAATTTAATAATCTGTGTTAGAGCGCGTTTATGGTCCAGCCGTAGGAATAATTATTTTATTTAAAGTTATTTAAATGGAAATCCATTATTTCGAATGTATTCATTATAGTAGTATGTGGGTGTATAGGGAGCAGCCCCTCTTCTAAGGTTCATTTTAACCATAACTTTAATTAACTTTTAAGGTCCCATTGAAACTTAAAAAATATTTTCCTTATCTGTTGGGTAATCTTGTTTAACCTTAAATAAGGTGCAAGTATACCTTAAACTCATTTTATTTTTAAATCTTTTTTAAGATTAAAACCAACCACACCCTATCCAATGAGGTTTCCAAAAGTATATCTTGTTTAAGGTTAAAACTAGCCATAAAACGTAATCGAAAATAATGAACCTATTTTATGGTTCACCCAATCTTGAAAAGTTAACCTATTTTAAGGTTAAAACTAAACTTAAAGAACGTCATAAGATTTTATTAAAAAATATGGTTCAAAGTCATCATAAAAAACATTCAAAAATGTTGAGAAAGAGTGTGGCTAATCTTAATCTTAAACAAGATTTAAAAAGTATTAAAAATTATGGTGGAACCATCCATTTTGTTTAAATAAATAATTTCACAAATGTGAAATAAAAAGTGGTACAAATAATGGTTAATCTTAACCTTAAAATGTAATCAAAGATTTTTTCAAAACTTATTCCTACACCAAACCAACCATCTTCTAGGCTCCTATTAACCTTAAAAAATTATTTTACTTACCTGTAGGATACGCTCCAAGTCAACCTTAATACAATTATTTATCTTATGGTATAAGGGTACCATTAACTTAATTATCAGTCTAGATATATTTTATGGTTAACATCAACCATAATATTATTTCAAAATAATTTTTGACATTATTTCACACATCCTTATTTTATAGTTAAAATCAACCTTAACTTATATTTACTTTTAAAGTCCTAATTAACCTTAAAAATAATTTCATAGAACACCGGTAGACCAACCTCTTTTACAACTACTACAAACCTCTCCTACCCATGTATTGTTCTCTTTGTCTCCATTACAATTCTCGTTCTTTACTTTTCCATTCTTTTTCTCTTTGGGTGTAACCATCAATTGTTCTGTTTAACGCCGCTATACGAACATCTTTCTCTTGTAGTAACATTTTTTGATATCTACTTTTAATCACAAGTTTTTCATTTTTAGTCATAATTTTATCCATCTTTAGTATCAACTTCTCCACTTGACTTTCTAATTCATCAAAGTGTTTTAAACAACATCGTGCTGATAAATCACTATAAACACACTCTAAGATCTTAAATTCTAATTCCTCTAGGGCTACTTGGACACGGCATACTAGATCAATACTACTATTATGCGAGGGCTCCATATTTATTATTTATTTTAATTTATATTAAAAAATCAATTCTAAATTTTTGCAAAACTCCAACTCTGTGGAGAAACACCTAACCGCATTAAGTTTTAATGGTTCAAGAAACAATTAAAATTAAAACATCTCAGTAATTAAGCTATGCTTAATTAAAAGTTCTCAGTAATTATTCCATGCTTAAGATCATAAGTCAAGTTTCTTTTACCATACATAATTATGTATGCTAAAGTGTTGTCAGGAATTGGTGAATTAAAAGTAGCTGACAATTTCATGGCAGTTTTTTGTGCAGTGACAACATTCTTTCTCCTGCTCATATTTATTACATATACAGGGTACGAATTAATGAAATTGTATGCACTAATTTTATGGTCATCTTTAAATTCAGTTATTCTCTTAAAGTCTGCAAATGCATTGTATGCCTTCAAACAAGTGTCTGGAGGATCTATGTTCCACAGTTCTTCAGGAAATATCTCATTTCTGCCATTCTTTAGATAAATGTTTTGGAGATGCACGTGATCATACACTGATGAGTCTGCATCTTGGTTTCCTTTCCTGTTGGTCTGAAACACCACAAATACAAAATAAGGCATGTCAAACTCCATGGAATTGTAGTAATTCGTTATGTCTAGCTCAAAGTTTCTCTTACCACTAATTCCTGCTATTTCCTGCGTCTGAAGATCAAAAAATGAAATCGGAATCTTAGGATCCTTTAGCATCTTTTCTCTTAGCTCTAATTCATAGTTAGGCTCATATTTAACAATGGGTACTCTAATCTCCATATTTGTAATGGTTACTTTCCCAACTCAGGTCGAGAGCCTTCAATATCTGCACCACTATTATTTTTTGAAAACCATCTAAACAAGGCATCGCCAGCGTTTGCGCTTCCCACAAAAGTTACTGTTAGGTCTCCTTCCCACATGATTTCTTTGTAATCTTTAAAAAATCCACCCAACGGATACAGTACCTCGTTTTCCTTTTTTCGTAACTTACCATTGTTAATGAAATTACCCTCGAATCTAATGTCATCGTCGAGAGAAGAAGTAAGGTGGTATAAAACCGTCGACGAAATGCTTGGATGCTCTAACCTGTAGATTATGTGACCTCTTTTCTTAACAATTACTGCACTCCATAACTGTGTCGGAAAGTTGTCAACGAGTTTAACATTCGATTTACCTTCGTAAGAAGTGTAATCTGATCCATTTGCGTGAGTAACATTATAGGTCATATACAAGTAAGCATTGTTGTCAAACCAACCATCACCAACTTTGATGTCTATTTCTACATCTTTGTTCGGTAGGTTTAAATTATTCCTAGTCTTCTCATTTACTGGAAAAGACTGCCACTGATAACTTTCTATTTTATTCATTTTATTTACTGCAAGATTTTAATTAAAACATTTCTAAAAGGACTGTTACCGACGCTCCTCCAAAATCTATCGCAGCATCATTTTCATCCGTTACACTTACTTCCAGGTTTTGAACTTTATCGTGCACAGGGAAAAATAATGGATAACACGGTTCGTATATAATTGGACTGCCAAACTGTAAGTGACCACACATTTCCAACTTGGGTTTAAAACAAGCAATAATATTTGTCTCTCGATGAACGTGGTCAGAATCCTTTACAAACACACCATCAGCTAAGTTAAAATGCACTTTAATTTTTTCAAAAGGGATTATTTTCGGTAGCTCATTTGCTACAACTTTTGTTGCAGGTTCCACAATTTCGTCTCTAAAACCTAGCATCCTCCCAATACTACATTCCTTATTAAAATACAGCTTAAAGTCTAAGCTTTCTATCTCAACTCTATTTAGGATTTCGTTAGCCTTAATCTTTATATTACTAGCATTGAAAGGTTCCTGGCTCTGAATACACCTCCCTAAATTGTCTAGACTGTACTGCCCTGATGGAATATTTAAAGTATTAACCACACCATCTTTCTCATAGTGTAATCTGTTATTATCCTTTGTGACATTTGGAGTTAAGAATGTTGAATAAAATCCGACCAAACCAACCTTTGTATACATGTTTCTTATTGGTACATTTAGCCTCTTTTTTAAGTTTGAGGATGTACCACTAATTTCAAAAATTCCATTCATTTATTAATTAAGTAATAAGTAGTAAATAAAAAAGTAAAATGACTGATTGGGATCCAAAGATCAGAATTCGAGAAAAACGAATCAAAAGCAGACATGGGAAGTTATTACCTAGTTCAATTCGTTGCGCCATCGTTGGACCAAGTGGATGTGGTAAAACAACTTTAATGGTTGATAATTACCTTCTGTGCCCTGGATGGCTTAACTGGAACACCATTAAACACTTGTACATCTACTCGAAAAGCTTAGAACAGTTTAAGTACAAACATCTTATGGAAAAATGTGAAAGAATTGAAAATGAACACAATGAGAAGGTAGCTACATTTGTTAGTAACTGTGATGACATTATACCATTAGACGAATGTGAAGAGTGCTCCGTTGTAGTGTTTGACGACTTTATATCAGAAAACCAAGATATTGTAAGAGAATACTTTACCAGAGGAAGACATAAGAACATTGACTGTTTCTACTTAGCGCAAATGTATTCTAAAATACCCAAGCAGTTGGTGAGAGACAACCTTAACTTTTTGAACATATTTAGACAAGATGACATTAATTTGAAACACATCTACGACGAATTTGTAGGTGGAGACTTTAAATGGAATGACTTTAGAGAGCTTTGCAGTAAGGTGTGGAATGAGGACTTTGGATTCATAACTCTTGACATGACTCGAAAGCTGTATGACGGTAGGTACCGTAATAAAATTAAAACTTTTATCAGATTTTAATGGTTTTTTAACCATTAAAATACCACATTTTTTCTGTTTACCCAACTATTGTGTGAGCTATCAAAACCTAGCCATTTAACAAATACTTTGTCACCCTTTTTTCTTAAAACTTTTTCTACAAGATACACATCTGGATACTTTGTCTTTTGTAACTCCTGTTCGTAAAAACTTCCTTTAATTTCTTCTTCACTTGTATCTTTTAACTTGTATGTAGTCGGACTTGTGTTATTAATCTGAGTCACTTCAAATATTTCTGTCGACCAATTAGCAGTATAGCCTTTCTCGAACAAGCCTTTAAGTTTACTTATCCTAACTTTGTCACCTATCTTGAACTTGGGTGCATCTGTTTTGAGTTCCGCTGTAAAAGCGGCCTTCAGCACCTTTTTTGCATTCTTTTCATCTACCTCTATAGGTTTCATCCCTATTGTCCTATGTTTTCTGTTGTTGTAGTCATATACCAGTTTAGGTAGTAAGTCAACCCACTTTTGATTGCCCTGAAGAGCAAATTGTTTCCACATTCTTTCCTTTAAAGTCCTATTGAATCTTTCAACTACTGAAGCTTTAAGTTCTGTAAACGTAGAGTAATGATTTACACCTTCAATCTTCATGAGCTCTTTAAAGTGTTTATTGTAGAATTCTTTGCCATTATCTGTTTGTAAGTGTTTTGGCTTCCTTTCTTGTAGTATACCTTTAAAAGCGCTGGTAATACTTTCACCTGATTTATCTTTAACAGGAATAGCCCAAGCATACTTTGAAAATACGTCTATTACAGTCAGTAAATACTTCATGCCGTTGTTGAATTTTGATATACCTTTAAGGTGACCAGAATCCATCTCAACCAAGTCAGCTTGCCACAAATCATCTATACCATAGGATGTAACAGGTTTTCTTGGAAAATTCTTTCCCAGTGGTTTGTGAAGCTCATGTATAATTTCTTCACGAATACTTTTACTTGTCGCAGACATTACTTTATTTTTATAAACTTACTTTTCTTGGTATTACACACCCCACAATAGCCCTCAATCCTATGACGACCGTTTTTCGTGGCAACAGTGTGAGGCTGAAGTGTAGCAGTAAATCTCTTGCACCTTAGGCACCAAATATGTTTCTGTTCTATCATTTATTTAATTGAAAATTAAAGATCAAGATTCTAAGTCCTCATCAATAGCATCTTTAAATGATGCTAGTTCGCCAAATAGTAAGAGTTTTACGTCCACAGGGACTGTCTTCGCCGACTCTTTTAGTCTTACGGTTAGGAAATTTCCTTTATGAATTAATATTGGGTTATGCTTATTCTCAATTACGTGTACTTTGTCATACATACTTACTGCAACATCAAAATCATTAAATGTTAAATCTTTGTTTATATCTTTTCCAATGACAATAACTTTTTTCAGTACAAAATCATACTCGAAGGTGTACGTTTGTTGTTCTAATCCAGTCATAAAAGTGAATTCAACTGTTTGTTTATCACATATTTTGTTTAGGCCTTGTTCAGTTTTGTTGATGTATTGTGATAAATCACCTTTTGTATAATAATCTGAGAAAACTTTTTCTAGGTCCTTTTTACTGTAATAACGGTCGAGGTTGGTTTTACGTACATAATTATTAAGGGTTGTTAGTATACTTGTGTATTTGGCATTAGCAACATCATTAACAGCATCGAGCTGGCTTTTAGTGACTGCATCATATCCACCTATGGCATCTGCTATGTTTACAATGCGCCTTCCTTTCAATGATACCCAGTTCTTTGAAAATGAGAAATAGTTCTTAATATTAAGTTTACTGATACTAGATTCTAGTCCGTTTATAACTTCTCTGACATCGTCTAGTTGTTCAATACCCTTCTTTACCTTATTTCCAAAAATATCCATTTATTGTATCAAGAATTTTAATAAAACTCCATCCATCTATAAATAGCTTCAGTACCATCACACACAAATGACCGCATATAAACTGATCGAAATTCTGAATTCTTTCTGAGTTGTAAAACAGATTGTCAGGACCCAGGTATTTCACTAAAGTTTGTGGTATACTGCCACCGAATGAGTCAAAAACGTATTTTTCATCACCTTTCTTGAAGTAGCATATCCAGTGAGTACCTACGTGATCAGATGTATCCAAGTTAACTACCCCTGATTCTACTTCTTTAGGTTCTAACGGTAACTCGTCGGCCATGAATACACCTCTAAAATTTTTGATTTTTAAAGACTTTGCTAACCTCTCGATATCATAGTTGCTCAACGGGTGATCATATTTTTGCACAATTTTTTCGACTTTTTTTCGACTTTTTTCTTTAAAAAAATACCATATCCCGCTTTCTTTTCCATTTCAAGATTATGCCTCTTTTGCTCTGCTAACTCTGCATCTTCCTTTTGCTTTTTGTGCACAGCACTTGTTATTGCCGCAGCACCACCAGCTAAAGACCCGATTGCTCCCAACGCTGCAAGTATCAGTGGTAGAAATCCACCTTCGTGCTTATTCAATCCAGAACCTGCTTTCAATCTCTTAGAGTTTAGGTACTCGAGTATCTTCTTCACAACAGGTATAGAAAATGTTATCAGTAAGCTACCACCTTTTTTAAGTTTATTAGCTTTCTGTTTCATTTGAGTCTCTGTAAGATAAGCATCTAGAAAGCCATGATTTTTCAGGTCGTCATTGGACAGTTTTATTTTAATAGATTTCGCTCTCGGATTCCCACTGGAGGGAATGTTGTAGTCAATACTAAATCCTTTCATTTATTATCTCAAATAAATTAAATATTTTAGTGCTACACTCATATTAAATTTTAATGGGTTGTGGCCCATTAAAATTACACCTCTTCATTCACATTCACAATACCCATCCATTATCATCTAACCCTAGACCTAGCTTCCTTTTCCCAAACATTATTCCAGCTACAGCTGTTGAAGGTAATCTTTCTCCTAGGGAAGCATCTTTACTGAAAATCCTTTCCTTTGCCGCTTTCTGCAGTTCTTTATCAGCTTGATGTCTTTGTTCCAAATCTTTATGATCCCTGTATGCAATATCATGCCTTTTGCAAGCTTCATCTAGAGGATTTATTCCAGCATCTCCTCTTTCTAATCGTTCTTCTAGTTTGGTACCAGGGCCGCAGTAATTGTATCCAGGTAAATGCATTTCAACAGGAAGATTATTAATTAACGTGTTCACTAAGCCCTTTCCATAACTTTCTGCCTTCCAGAATGTATGAGGGAGATTGTTTAGAAATCTAATTAGGTAAGGTATCCCCTTTGGATTATTTACTATGAAGTCATTAAATTTACTCGTAAGCATCTTGGTTATTCCAACCTTCTCATTGTGGAAGTTATTATTTCCCGCATTCTCTTCACCATGAATAACCATTAGCCTATCAATTAAGTCTCTGACGTCATTCATCCACACGTACTCCACCGGTTTGTCTGTATACCTCTTTACAAAACCCATACCACCCTTTGTGTTTGGCGAGTTACCACGTTCTTTCTTGAGTGACTGCCATATTGGTTTAATGATGTTGTTGTATTTTTTGCTACTGCTTGACTTGGGTTTATTCCCCTTTGGATCATTGTTCTGATATATCGCATTGGTAACCTTCAGCATAGTTGTATAGGTATCAAGATCGTCAGATGTGTACTTTTCAGGTGATACGGTTTTCTGAGTCAGGAGCTTCATAAACCCGTTGGTGGCTTTAAAGGAGTTACCCTTCACCATAATATTATCGTTGTTGAATGTTACTTCGGAGTCACCCATGTAATGCCTTCCATTGTCAAAATGGAGACCAAAAATTGTGTCACCTAGAGCGCCTAAGTATTTTGAAACTTTTGGGCCCAGGTAAGTTGTTGAGTAGTCTGAAACAGCCTTCATCTTCTGCCGTTCCTCGTCTTCAATTTGTTCCAACATAGGCTCCAACCTCTTACGTGTCTTTGGTGTGATGGCGTCATCAACAAATAAGCTTCTCTCAAACGATGTTACCTCAGGAGTAGGTGGTATAGGGAACATATCGTCAAACCCCCCATCGTAAGGTAGTAGCTGCTTTTCAATCTCACGATTTTTTTTTCTATAGCATCAATTACGTCCTTCCCTATTGCATCTAATTTATCGATAACTGGTTGGTCCTCCTTTTTGTATTTTTCGTATTCGGTTATAGGCTTAATTTTCCATTCTTTAAATTGGTCTTTGATTTGTTCAAATTTCTTTCTGTTCTTTTTTGCTTGCTTAACAAGCTTTTCATCATATTTTGCAAACATTTATTTAAGGAAAAATAATAAAATTATTCGTTGGGACGTCGACGTTGACGTTGGGACGTTGACGTTAGGACGTTGACGTTGGGACGTTGACGTTGGGACGTTGACGTTGGTACGTTGGAGATTTTAAGGGTAAAAAACCATTAAAATCAATTTAAAAGAACTCAATATCGTGTATCTTGTTGTCTTTGTTTGTTTCTTTGGTACCATTGTATAACATCTTTAATCCAACCAAAGTATTGCAATCATCCCAGCTTAATAATTTGGTGTATCTATCGGGTAATATAATCTTGTATTCACTGTCGAGTTGTAGAAAAATCTTTTGGCCATATTTTGTACTTATATTCTCAGCATTTGTAATGGTATAAGTGTGTCCCTTTCCTAACTCATTCTGCTTTGTAAACGTTTTGTTGGCGCTGTTAAGTCTCAATATCAGTTGATTTCGTTCCATTTATTTACTGCAATATTTAAAAAAAATGATTTTAAAAAGAAAATAAATAATTAAATAAATGAGATCAGGGGTAGTATTTAAGCATTTTTGACACTCTGCCTATGTAAAAGAGATCTACCCTCGGTACTTGTGTAACACTGGTATCAAAAACTTGTTTTACAAGAGTTGCGTTTACTCCAGCTATATCTAAAGCTTGTTCAAATCTTTGTTCTTCAGTACCAAGATGATCTGTATACACCACTTTAGTAGCCCAATCACGAAATCGATATTCTATACCCGAATTTGACCTAAATATAACCTTTAAAAGACCATTATAAGTAAAAAAGGTTCGTTTGACTCGTTTTTCTTCTTCTGACCCAAAGGTAAACATTTTATACTCTTGGGGCATTAAAAATTTCAGAAAATCTTCTGTCCCCACTAAAGAAGATATCTTATTTTTAGTCGTTCAAAATCTTTTATAATCTTCTGTCCTATATTCGTATAAATGGCGGTTAATGGTTACTAAAAATCTTTTATAATCTTCTGTCCTATAGTCATATAAATGGTGGTTAATGGTTAGTAAAAATATTTATATATGAAGAATGCTCTTTTCATTTACGCTAGAATGAAGTGACGTGTCTCGCCTCTTGCGACATCTTCACGGCCAAGGCTGCTCCGACTGCGATAGCCAGCTGGGAGGCCAACGGTGAAGGTCGGTCCGCCGATGTCATGAGTGCCTGCATTAGTCACAACAGCGTAATATTTTAACTTAAATGTATATTATTCACTTAAAGGTAAATTTTCCGCTAATAAATTGTTGTTTTTGTGTGTTTGTTGTGTATGTTACACTACGTAATGTAAGTAAAAATATACGTTAAGTCGGATGAAGAGCAATGCTGAGAGAGAGAGCGGGAGAGAGAGAATAAGATTAATAGCTTACTCGAATGCATTTGTTTCGCCGGCGCGGTAGCTCAGCGCGTTCGGTCAGGAAGACTGGCCACCTTTCTGAAGAAAAAACTGAGTAAAGTTTTCATCGTGGAATTTTGAGTGACGTCATGAGACGTCCGCACTGATCCGCTCTCCCTCATCTGTTAAGAAGTATGGGACGAGACGTGGTAACAAAGAGGGAAAAAAAACCCTGTGGGGCAGAAGAACAATGACAACGACGAAGAAATGTTACAGACAAAAGACCCCACAGGGTTCCTCGGCGCCGAGGTTTTGCTGTTTTCGACAAGAATTATTTTTTTAATTAGATAATACATATAATAAATGTCTGTGAGCAATAAACTAATACCTCCTTGTAGCATGACGTTTATTATGACTGGTGGAGATCGTTGCTTTAGAGTACCTATGTATGATATAAATAAGATGCCAGAAAACCTAAGAGACATCGTTTTTAATTATGTAAGACGGGTTCAGCAATTGCAGTTAACTATACTAGAATTTGTAGACGACGAGTAGCGCTCAGTGAAATAGGTGAAGATATGTTACAACTAGAAAAACAATTTGAAAAGTTGATGGTTGAAATAATACCACAATCTGACTCTGAAGCTGAACAATCTGACTCTGAGGCTGAACAATCTGACTCTGAGGCTGAACAATCTGACTCTGAGGCTGAACAATCTGACTCTGAGGCTGAACAATCTGACTCAGGCTAAATTAAAATATTATTTTTAAGGTCAACGAAACCTTAAAACTATTGGTAGCAAGTAGTAAGAAGATTTTTTCGAAATTAAAAAAATGAATTTTTATTTAATTTTTTTAATAAAATAAATCAGTAAATAAATGAATATGCTGGAAGGAAATAAATATAACTATGCAGATAAATACTGCAACAAGTGTGGGTGGGAAATCACTTATAAGAATTGGTCTAGGCACTTGAAATCAAAGGGTCATCTTAAGAATGACCCAAACAATGAAGAGAAGGAGGAGCACAACAAAGATAAAATATACCGCGAAGATCTTAAGATCTTGGCTAAGGATTATAATCTTAGTGGTGTTTCGAAAATGAAGAAATCGCAACTTAAAGAAGCTTTGGAAAAGACTAAGGACATGTTGTATAAGAAGCAGGATTTGGAAAAGCTAAGGGTACCACAGCTGCGAGAGATTGGAAGAAATAATAACATTAAGGCGACTGTTAGGATGAGGAAGGCTGAAATAATTGAATCCATTTTGAAGACGCAAGACATTGTCTTTCGTAATAAGGTAGCTCAAGAGTTAGGCTTCCACGAAGACTTGATAGAACCACCCGAGGAAGAAAGAAAACCACCCTACAAGATCACTGAAACAAACTCACGGTTCATTAAGAAATTTAATGCCACTGAAGTAGACTACACCATTAAAGTTGATAAGTTAATGCAAGTTGAGAATGCCATCAACGCAATGATTAAACTGGCCAAAGAGAAAGGAAACTACAAAAAAGGAGACAAATTAACAGTAGTAGCAAGCAACCCAAATTTTCACCACGACATTTCGACTGTGGTTCAATCAGACGTCAGTGCTAGAACATTCATGAGCCATATTGGCAGAATTCTATCTTCTAACGACAACTTAAATATCACACAAACCAGGTTCAATATTAAGATTCTGAATGTACCTAGAGGTCAGGGGAAAGCACAGAAAATTATAAATCTATCTGAAGATGTGAGAACCAAAAGATGCATCACCCAAATAAAGAACAAAGATAACTTGTGCTGCCCGCGAGCCATCGTAACAGCCCTGACCTACCACACGAATGAAGTTCTCGATAGACCGCTTAGTGAAATGGAAATTAAATTAGTTAGGCAAGGTAGACCTATTCAAACTGAGCTAACCCTAGAGCTGTGCAAGAAACTAGGTAACTACAACGAAGAAGGCTTCACACTAGAGGACATAAAGAACGTAGAAGAATTGTTGGGTATTCAGATAAAGGTTGTGTGTGCTGAAAATTTTAATTCGGTTATATACTCGGGCCAGGAGAAGGATACTAAACTTTATTTATACAAAAACGGGAACCATTTTGATGTTGTAAACAGTATGAAAGCTTTCTTGGGTAGTGTATATTACTGCCAGGTTTGCGACTCACCTTACAACAACAAGGATAAGCACAAGTGTAAGAAGAATGTAAAGGTGTGTATTTTGTGTAAGAAACGGGCGCACTCCCCCGAAGGTAACGATAAAGTTTACTGTAATGAATGTAATAGGTATTGTTACTCTCAGGAATGCTTGAATCATCACTCTGAGGTTTGTAAGGCTGTTTACAAGTGCAGAGGGTGTAACATGATTCTTCAGAGATCTAAGGAACACAAATGTGGATACTCCTTCTGCTTTAACTGCATGGAACCTTGCAAAACAGGCGAACATCAATGCTACATACAGAAGAAGCAACAGAAAGGTGGAAGGTGTGAAAGTCGGTGTATTTGTAAGGCTACCGATAAGGAGAGTTTTTTGGAACACTTTGTAGCTAAAAACAAGGATAAACTTGTCAAAAATGCAAAGCTCATTAGGCTTCAGAAGAAACTGGCGAACGGAGACATTTCAGAACAAGAGTATAAAGTACTCTACACTAACACACTGACGGAAATTGTAACGCTATTCAATGGTTGTAGGTGTACAGAGAAGTATATTTGGTTCGATTATGAAGCTATGCAAGATACTGGAGTGCACACCCCTAACCTCGTAGTTGCACATTACATCGATGGAACCAAATTAAGCTTTAATACGAATGAAGAGTTCTGTAAGTGGTTGATTTCAAAGAACCATCAAGGTTACACCGCCATCGCACACAACGCAAAAGGGTATGACTCACAATTTATCTTGAAATACTGTATAGAGAACACTTTGAAACCATATACTATATACAACGGAACCAAGTTAATGATGCTTGAGGTAAACAATTTGATTAAGGTTATCGATAGCCACAATTTTGTAGCTTCGCCTCTGAGCGAGTTTCCTAAAACATTCGGACTGAAAGAACTTAAGAAGGGCTACTTCCCACATTTCTTCAACACAAGAGACAATCAGACTTATGTAGGACTTATCGCTGAGACCAAATACTATGGTGTAGACACGATGAAGACAAAAGCTAGAAAAGAGTTTCTTGAGTGGTATCATCAAAAGGTTAAAGAAAATTATATATTTGACTTTCAAAAAGAATTTATGGACTACTGTAACTCTGACGTAGATATTCTGCGTAGGGGTTGCCTAGAGCTTAGAAAGCAGTTCTTGGAAATTGCTAACATAGATCCATTTCAGTACATAACTATTGCAAGTGTTTGTATGGGTATTTATAGGTCCAAGTACCTCCAGGAAAATACTATGGCTGTGATAAAAAGTGAAAGGAAAGAAATGTATAGTAAAGAGTCGATAGCGTGGCTCAGCAAATTTGGGGGTGTACAACATGCTTTGAATGGTGATGAAGTCATGATTCGTGGGGCAAAGGTTGACGGGTTCAATAAGGACACTAATACCGTATACCAGTTCCACGGTTGCTTTTGGCATGGATGTCCTGATTGTTATCAAGAAGAGACTATTAACAATGTTAACCATGAGACCATGGGAGACTTGTACGAGAAAACAAAGCAAAGAAGTGACCAAATTAGGGAAGCAGGATACAACCTTGTCGAAACGTGGGAATGCAAGTGGGCTAAGAGTAAAGGATACAACAATACTACTCCAATCGTTGAGCCCTTGAACCCTAGAGATGCTTTCTATGGAGGAAGAACAAATGCAAGCAAGCTTAAAGTGTGTGGTAAAAAGCTGAGATACATAGATGTATGCAGCCTCTACCCTACAGTTCAGTATTTTGATTACTATCGTGTCGGTCACCCTATAAAATTATACAAACCTAAGAGGTACAACAAAAATTGGTACGGTTTGATTAAGTGCAAAGTATTACCACCGCGCAAGCTGTATCATCCTGTTTTGCCTATTAAAAAGGATAAGTTGATATTTGGGTTGTGTGGAAAGTGTATTGAGGAAAAATGTGGTGCTTGTCAGCACACAGACGATGAAAGGGTGATAATAGGAACGTGGACTACAGATGAAGTGAAGAAAGCTATAGAGAAGGGGTATAAAGTGGTACAAGTATACGAGGTTTGGCATTTTGAAGAAAAGAGTAATGATCTGTTTAAAGGCTACGTCAAAGACTTTATGAAAATTAAGCTAGAAACGAGTGGGTGGAAAGAAGACTTTGAAACTATTGAAGAGTACACCACAGCGGTTAAGGAACATCTTGATATCGATCTGAATCCCGAAGAAGTGGTTCCGAATCCTGGTAAGCGTGCCGTTTCAAAGATTTGCTTAAACTCATTGTGGGGTAAATTCGGTCAAAGACAGAACTTGATCCAAAGTGAATACGTAGTGGATGTAGAGAGGTGGTACAAAATAATGTTAGATGATAGGGTTGATATAAGCAATATGATTTTTATTAATGATAATATTGTACAAGTCACCTATAAGTACAAAGATAATTTCGTTGAAGACTCCTACTCAACCAATGTGTTTATAGCAGCATTTACAACTTCTAATGCGCGCCTACGGCTTTATGATATGCTAGACAGGCTAGGGTCAAATGTGGTCTACTACGATACTGATAGTATTGTTTATATTGATGATGGTACCAACACTGTTGAAACTGGTTGTATGTTGGGGGAGTGGACTGATGAACTGGGTAAGGATGATCATATCACAGACTGGATTTCTACAGGACCTAAGAGCTACGGGTACGTGACATACAAAGGAAAGGAAACTATGAAGGTGAAAGGCTTCACGTTAAATTATGAAAATTCTAAAGCACTCAACATAAATACCATGAAAAATATTGTGGATAAGGAGATAGATAAGGTTAAATTAAACTACAAAATGATTACTAGAGATACAAAAACCAAAAGATTGATTAATAAGGATGTTAGTAAGGAATTCAAATTTGACTATGATAAGAGAATGATTGAGCCGGAGGCTGGCGGTATTATTGAAACATATCCTTGGGGTTATTGAATAAAAAATAAATAGGAAAATAAGGTAGACACAAACCACAATCTTAAACAAGATTAAGATAAGTATAATAATTTTTAAGGTAGACACAATCTTAATTAAGATTAAGAAAAATGGTAGACTATAAATAATTTTTAAGGTATACTTAGAGCACACTGTAAAGATAAGTAAAATAATTTTTTAAGGTTAATAGGAGCCTAGAAGATGGATGGTTTGGTGCAGGAATAAGTTTTGAAAAAATCTTCGATTACATTTTAAGGTTAAGATTAACCATTATTTGTACCACTTTTTATTTCACATTTGTGAAATTATTTATTTAAACAAAATGGATGGTTCCACCATAATTTTTAATACTTTTTAAATCTTGTTTAAGATTAAGATTAGCCACACTCTTTCTCAACATTTTTGAATGTTTTTTATGATGACTTTGAACCATATTTTTTAATAAAATCTTATGACGTTTTTTAAGTTTAGTTTTAACCTTAAAATAGGTTAACTTTTCAAGATTGGGTGAACCATAAAATAGGTTCATTATTTTCGATTACGTTTTATGGCTAGTTTTAACCTTAAACAAGATATACTTTTGGAAACCTCATTGGATAGTGTGTGGTTGGTTTTAATCTTAAAAAAGATTTAAAAATAAAATGAGTTTAAGGTATACTTGCACCTTATTTAAGGTTAAACAAGATTACCCAACAGATAAGGAAAATATTTTTTAAGTTTCAATGGGACCTTAAAAGTTAATTAAAGTTATGGTTAAAATGAACCTTAGAAGAGGGGCTGCTCTCTATACACCCACATACTACTCATTATGTTTGTGAGTGTGCGTTGGCTTGGAGACAGGGCGAGAGCGCTCTAGCCAATCAAAGCGATCGGTTCCAAAAAGGATACGTCGAGAGACGTATGGAGGTTGGGGAGGAGCATCGTTTCCAGAGAGGACAGGAGGCAGTTCTGGACAGTATGGGGGAGGACACGAGAGAGTCCTGTATAGTACAGCGCTACGGACGCACAGTCGCGGGAGACTTGGAGAGTAAACCAGTTTGCACGTGGTCCCAAGAGAAAGAAATATCTCGTAGTGTCGACTTGTGCACTTGTGAGATTTCCGTGGCTTCTGCAGTGAAGACTCAGTACACGTTTAGAAGTGAATATCTCGCGAGCTATGTTGTTGTTCATAACTAATTACGTGAAGTAGGAATCTACTGTTTCCCTGTTATTCAACTTATATTTTATTTAATTGCTTGACCATTAGCACCAATAAGTGTTTTACAGTAATGAAGGGCATTCTTAAAGGTACTTCTGATATCGTACTTATCATTTAAAGTCGTTAAAATAGTACCTGCAGATTTTATTTAATTGCAATCTTTCATTTATGAATTTCTATGTAACATTCAAAATTCGCAATTGCCGAGTGATAGGAACTTTCGACCATTCGATTCACGTGTATATTCACATTGTATACTGTAGACCCAGCAGCGTTTGGCTTGTAATGCGGCAACTAGACAACGAAACCAGTCACAACTTTTAATATTTCAATTCTGAGTCTGAGAGTACGTAGTTGAAGGCCACCCACACACCTCAACACCACATCATTTATATATGAAAGCCCGCAATACCTCTCAAGCAACAGTATTGTGGTGTCATTTGTCAACAATGCAATGCTCGTGCAGAAAACTATATGTCTATGAAATCTGTGTGATGTTGAAGTGCTCCTGACGCCAGAAACATCCCGAGATCTGTCCCCTATAAAACATGTTGGACCAGCTCGTACGTCAGCTTTGTTCTAATGACAGTACCCGGGATATCAAGAACCAGTTATAAGATTGTGGGCCAGCTTGCCCCAGAAGAAGATACAACGGCCTTATGACATTCTTCCCAAACGAATCTGTGCATACATCCAGGCCAGAGGGGATGCAGCGTCATACTGGTAACAGCGCTCATACCGCCTGTAAATTTTACTTTATTTTGTAGTTACTCAAATAATATCTCATATCCACTCAATCCGTGAAATTTCATTCCGTTACCTCCTCCGTTTCTGGGAACTTCACTTTTCTCTTTTTTTTTTTTTACCAGGCAGTGTTCATCGAGGTGTCAAAAGTCTTGGGACACCTCCTAATATCGTGTCTGATCTCCTTTTGCACGGCATAGTGCATCAGCTCGACGTGGCACAGGCTCAACAAATCGTTGGAAGACCCCTGCAAAAATATCGAGCCGTGGTGCCTCTACAGCGAAACTGTTGCCCGTGCAGGATTTTATACACAAACTGACCTCTCCATTATGTCCCACAAATATTCTACTGGATTCATATCGGGCGATCTCGGTGGCTAAATCATTCGCTCCAATTGTCCAGAATGTTCTTCAAACAAACCGCGAGCAATTGCGGCCTGGTGACATGGTTCATTGTCCTTCATAAAAATTCCATCTTTGTTTGGGAACGAAGAATGGCTGCAGCTTTTAATGACTGCAAATGGTTTCCAAGCAGCCGAACCTAACCAATTCCAATAAACGATCAGAGGCTCCAGTCAGTTCTATGTAAACACAGCACACACCATTATGGAGCCACCATCGGCTTTCATAGTAGTTTGTTTACAACGTTTGCCCGTGACTTCGTGGGGTCTACGCCATACTCGAACCATACCATCAGCTCTTATCGACTGAAATCGGGACTCATCTGTCGAGGCCAAAGTTTTCGAGTCGCCAGGTGTCCAACCGATATGGTCACGTGACCAGGTGTGGCCCTGCAGTCACGTTGTGCTGTTAGCCAAAACACTCGCGGCGGTCGTCTGCTGCCGCAGGCCATTAACGCCGAATTTCTCCAGTTACATCACGCAATGTTGCTTTTCAGTCAGCACTGACAACACCGGTGCTCTCGGTCGTAAAGCGAAGGCCATCGGTCGCTGCGTTGTCCGTAGTGAGAGGTAATGCATGAAATTTCGTATCCTCGGTACACTCTTGACACCGTGGATCTCGGAATGTTGAATTCCCTAACGATTTCCGAAATGGAATGCAGCACAGGTCCAGCTCCAACTACCATTCTGCACTCAACACCTGTCAATTCCTATCGTGCGGCCTTTTCTCATGAGTCACCAGAGTACAAATGACTGCTTCGCCAATGCACTGCCCTATTGTGTACGCGATGCTACCACCATCTGTAAATGTGCATATCCCATGACTTTTGTCACCTGACTGTGTATCACGAATGTAAATGTACACTACCGGCCATTAAAACTGCTACACAAAGAAGAAATGCACATGATAAACGGGTTTTCATTGGACAAATATATTATACTAGAATTGACATGTGATTACATTTTCACGCAATTTTGGTGTATAGATCCTGAGAAATCAGTATCCAGAACAACCACCTCTGGCCGTAATAACGGCCTTGATACGCCTTGGCATTGAGTCAAACAGAGTTTGGGTGGCGTGTACAGGTACAGCTGCCCATGCAGCTTCAACAAAAAAATGGTTCAAATAGCTCTGAACACTATGGGACTTAACATCTATGGTCATCAGTCCCCTAGAACTTAGAAATACTTAAACCTAACTAAGCTAAGGACAGCACACAACACACAGTCATCACGAGGCAGAGAAAATCCCTGAACCCGCCGGGAATCGAAACCCAGGAACCCGGGCGTGGGAAGCAAGAACGCTACCGCACGACCACGAGCTGCGGACACAGCTTCAACACAATACCACAGTTCATCAAGAGTAGTGATTGGCGTATTGTGACGAGCCAGTTGCTCGTCCACCTTTGACCACAGTTTTCAATTGGTCAGAGACCTGGTGAATGCGCTGGCCAGGTCAGCAGTCGAACATGTTCTGTGTCCAGAAAGGCCCGTATAGGACCTGCAACATGCGGTCGTGCATTATCCTGCTGCTGAAATGTAGGGTTTCGCAGGCATCGAATGAAGGGTAGAGCGACGGGTCGTAACACGTCTGAAATGTAACGTCCACTGTTCAAAGTGCCATCAATGCGAACAAGAGGTGACCGAGACGTGTAACCAATGGCACCCCGTACCATCACGCCGGGTGGTACACCAGTATGGCGATGACGAATACACGCTTCCAATGGCGCTCACAGCGGTGTCGCCAAACACGAATGCGACCATTATGATGTTATAAACAGAACCTAGATTCATCCGAAAAAATTATGTTTTGTGATTAGTACACCCAGGTTCGTCGTCGAGTGCACTATCGCAGGCGCTCCTGTCTGTGATGCATCGTCAAGGGTCTCCGAGCTGATAGTCCATGGTGCTACATACGTCATCGAACTGTTCGTGCAGATGGTTGTTGCCTTGGAAACGTCTCCATCTGTTGACTCAGGGATCGAGACGTGGCTGCTCGATCTATTACAGCCGTGCGGATAACATGCCTGTCATCTCGACTGCTAGTGATACGAGGACGTCGGCATCCAGCACTGCGTTCCGTATTACCCTCCTGAACCGATTCCATATTCTTCTAACAGTCATTGGATCGAGACATGGCTGCACGATCCGTTGCAGCCATGCGGATAAGGTGCCTGTCATCTCGACTGCTAGTGATACGAGGCCGTTGGGATCCAGCACGGCGTTCCGTATTACCCGCCGGCCGTGGTGGCCGTGAGGTTCTAGGCGCTCCAGTCCGGAGCCGCGCTGCTGCTACTGTCGCAGGTTCGAATCCTGCCTCGGGCATGGATGTGTGTGATGTCCTTAGGTTAGTTCGGTTTAAGTAGTTCTAAGTCTATGGGAGTGATGACCACAGCAGGCGAGTCCCGTAGTGCTCAGAGCCATTTGAACCATTTTTTGAACCGTATTACCCTCCTGAACCCACCGATTCCATATTCTGCCAACAGTCATTGGATCTCGACCAACACGAGCAGCAATGTCGCCACACGATTAACCGCAATCGCGATAGGCTACAATCAGATCTTTATCAAAGGCGGAAACGTGATGGTACGCATTTCTCCTCCTTACACGAGACATCACAACAACGTCTCACCGGGCAACGCCGGTCAACTGCTGTTTGTGTATGAGAAATCTGTTGGAAACTTTCCTCCTGTCAGCAAGTTGTAGGTGTCGTCACCGGCGCCAACCTTGTGTGAATGCTCTGAAAAGCTAATCATTTGCATATCACAGCATCGTCTTCCTGTCGGTCAAATTTCGCGTCTGTAGCACGTCATCTTCGTGGTGTAGCAATTTTAATGGCCAGTAGGGTAATATCACGTTGTACGAATGCCGCTGTTTGGTATGCTGCGGTGGGCATTTTTCGTCCGGTGGGAACCTGCTTCCGCGGCTCGCCTAGTCGGGCCAGCTGTGTGCTACTAACTCCTCGGTGGCACGCCGGCGGCCGTCGTGCAGGCGGGTCACGCGCGCTCCGCTGCCGCCGCCCCCGCCGCCCCGCCACTGCCAGCCGCAGACGCTGCCTTCCGGTTCCGGCGCGATGCGCAGACGCGGGCTGACTCAGCGGCCGCGCTGCGGTTGCGTGGGCGGCACACACCTCCAGGCGATCTTCCGCGCTCTTCCGCGAGGCGAGGTTCTGCGAAATCGGATTACCGTATGTTAGAACATATCCGCCTGTGGGCGGACACCTCCAAGTAACACCGTCCAATCCCGGAAATGAGAGAGGTCAGCACCAACGTCTGACCAAAAAAGGAGGCGTGGCGCGTGTTCTGTTCCGCTCAACAGATTTGGCGACGGTGTTCTGCACTCAGTTGCAGTGCTCTTCACGGTGCCTCACGGGAAAATTGCACTACCGTCAGCTGTGCACGCGGTGTCTGTGTATAGGTATTATTTTGAGCTGCACGGACAGACATATAGAAGCTGCTATCTGTACTGATATCACTGGTGATCTTGTATCTCTTGAAGAATGAAATTATAATGAAATCTAGACCTTTAGCTGCTTACAGGCGAGGATAAATAGCAACAGCGACTCATTTTTCAACTGCTTACCGACGTTAATAAATATCAACAGGAACAAAATGGTTCAAATGGCTCTGAGCACTATGGGACTTAACATATGAAGTCATCAGTCCCCTAGACTTAGAACTACTTAAACCTAACTAACCTAAGGACATCACACACATCCATGCCCGAGGCAGGATTCGAATCTGCGACCGTAGTGGGCGCGCGGTTCCAGACTGAAGCGCCTAGAACCGCTCGGCCACAGCGGCCGGCTCAACAGGGACACATTTTCAACTGTCCCCGTTGATATTTATCAACGCCTGTAAGCAGCTAAAGGTCTATATTTCATTATAACGACATTATAATATTACAATATGAACCTAAATATGAGAAGCACACTTCTGAGACCACGTATGGGGTATAATTGTGTCGAAGTTCAAACAGTAGCTACATGTGGCGATGGGAAAAACGACCAGTTAAAGCCAATACGAGCACTTATGAATAATCGGTATTTTTTGGTGTTTGCTTGCCTTTGTTACAACAAGTGCTTTTTCATTTTTTACGAATAATCGGGTAAAAAACCGAAATATCAATTACCCACAGCAGCAGTGCTAAAATTTTTCGTCTTTAAATAAACTATTTTTTTAAAACGAGTGTTTTTATTGGTGAACTTTCAAATATTGCGTTATAACAGAAAATGGGCAAATCGATCAGTGTTATTTTAACAGCAATGCAGACAGAAACGAGCAAGAATCACATGGCATAAGAATTCGTACAACGTTGCTGACATATTAGTCTACCTAATACTACGTGGCATGGCCTAAGAGATAGGACACGTGTACATACACTGAGCAAGACTTGTTCCATCTGGTACATGTGGTGGTTTCTCACTGTCGCCGTTGGACATCAGTTGCACTACAGAATGGTACCATCTCTAGCCTGGAGGTATTTTACAAAGTGCATCTTCAGTGAAGTACAGTGCTCCATTTGCTTCAAAAGACTGAAAATGGAAGGAGCCATTACAACATGGTTCAAATGGCTCTAAGCACTATGGGACTTACCATCTTAGGTCATCAGTCGCCTAGGACTTAGAACTACTTAAACCAAACTAACCTAAGGACATCACACACCTTCATGCCCGAGGCTGGATTCGAACTTGCGACCGTAGCAGTCCCGCGGTTCCGGACTGTGGCGCCTAGAACCGCACGGCCAACGAGGCCGGCCCTCCAGGAGCACTGTTCTGAGATTAAACACTTCCGCTGGCCACCAAACGTCCGAGACACGAACATTATTGAACGTATTTGGGACTGCGTGCATGGTACTATTCAGAAGAGATCTCCACCCCCTCGTACTCTCACGGATTTATGGAAAGCCATGCAAGATCCATGGTGTCAGTTCCTTCCAGCACTACTGCACTCAGTAGTGGAGTCCATGCCAAATCGTGTTGCCACACTTCTGCAGGCTGCGGAGGCCTTACCCAATAGTAGGTAGGTGTACCAGTTGATTTCTCTCTTCAGTGTATGTAGACACGGGAAACAGATCAGCTACTTTCTGATTTTATCGTAAAGTATGAATGAATAGTCAAGTTTTAGGTTTTTTCCTCGTATTATGTCCCAAATTTGTAGTGGCTCTCCGGCTGCTGTGTTCGAGCGTTTCTAGACGCTTCATTGTGGAACCGCGTTGCTGCTGCGGTCGCAGGTTCGAATCCTGCATCGGGCATGGATGTGTGTGACATCTTACGTTAGTTAGATTTAAGTAGTTCTAAGTCTAGGTGACTGATGACCTCAGATGTTAAGTCCCATAGTGCTCAGAGCCATTTGCAGGCACACCACCTCCAAGCCAGTTTTGACAGAGGAAGATGCCGGCGCTTGGCAGCTTAATTTTCCGAGTGGTCCTACTAGAAGTGCTGCTAAAGACACAGTTAAATGCGAGAAAAAGCAATGCCACTTTCTTCTGTCGACTATCTCCTTTGGGAGCCAAGGTATTAAACAGCATCCAGCAGTGGCTCTTATTTTTTTGGACTGACAGGAAGAAGTCAACAAGCGTCCTGCGATCAATAGAGTCCCCAGATAACACAGACCTGCAGCTTAGGCGCAATTTTGTACTAGTTTTCCAGAGTTCTGAAGCCTGAGATGTTCTGGAAAGGCTACTGGTTTTTGATGTCCAAACCATATAAGCTTCCTTTTGTTCGCTCGTTATGATCACTTGACTAGTACATATTACGGTGACAGTTCGAAAGTGCGACTGAACCTTGGAGTACCCACGCTGCCATTCAGGCAGTGTTAAACATTCTGCTGCCACCATAGCATTATTTGACAGAATCTCCCTCCCATTCACCTTCATTTTCTTAAATATTAGAATTATTATTTGTGTGATTTTCTCCTGTTGGTAGAACAGTGACTGTCTATCGAATAACTTGTAAAGGTTGGAAAGTTGAAACACTTTTGCAAATCATCTCATTTATATCAATTAATTAAGTGAGCTTCTTGTATCCGTTTATGTGGATCTTATTTAGTAAACCTTTTTATTTGAAACTGTTTACGACTGATATTTATAAAGGTTTGTAATCTATCTCCACTTAATAACTTCTGTTAGTGGCCGGGTCGTAGTCACAGTAATTAAGCGAGAGGCTTGCATGTACAAGAGGAAACTGATTCCTGGGTGACCTTCGGGATAAGAAGCTAAAACGAAACTGCTCATCTCAGCAAGAACAGAAAGCCCTAACGGGAAGGTCTGTTACGTCCTCGTAGACTTTTCGTCGCTTTACTATTCTGCTACACGTAATACAGACTCTGACAGTTCATAAACAGTTCAAGAACAGATACAAAGCTACTGGTTTGTAAAAATTTCAAAGGTGACGTTTTGATGTGCGGTGTTACTCATTTTTACGCACCACCATTTCAGAACAATTATTTTTTTAAACGTTCAGTACTTTTTAACCACATTTGATACCTCATGGTGGTGGTGGTGGTGGTGGTTAGTGTTTAACGTCCCGTCGACAACGAGGTCATTAGAGACGGAGCGCAAGCGCGGGTTATGGAAGGATTGGGAAGGAAAGCGGCCGTGCCGTTTCAAAGGAACCATCCCGGCATTTGCCTGAAACGATTTAGGGAAATCACGGAAAACCTAAATCAGGATGGCCGGAGAAGGGATTGAACCGTCGCCCTCCCGAATGCGAGTCCAGTGTGCTAACCACTGCGCCACCTCGCTCGGTGATACCTCATGAGAAGAGCAGTATATTGATGTAACTCATTTTAATGTTCATATTGAGTCTGCTAATCAATAATGGACATGAAAAGTACAAAACGAGAGGGATACGTCAGCCCGTTAAATGATAGCATAGAGGAAACTGAAAGTGCACTGCTGGTCAGCATGGTATTACTGGGTGATCGTACGGCACTAGATGATCAGTGGGTGTAGTGACATCGAGAAACACTGTACAATACTGAAACATCATGGCGGTTTGCTTCGTCTGCAGACTATGCTGCGAGGCTCGTGCGCTTGTTGAAGCGTCTTACAGACAAATACAAGACGTTTCAGGAGGGATACTAACTGATTCAGCAGGTGGTAGCATAGATTGATATTCGAATAAAACATTTCATATAGTACATGTCCAATATGTTTTGGTTACAGAGGTAAATTTGTTAGGAAGTAACACGAACAAACACTTACGGATGGTGTTAAGCAAAGGCAAATGACTGAGTTCAGAGTTTATATTCACACCACAGTGTATTTTCGAGTTATCTTGATAACATCACGTGTAGCTCATTTCTTTTGTGAGAAAACGAGTCTGACCATTTCTGCAAGTCCATCTTCTGGGGAATGTTAGATTTTGATTATATGTAAGCTGGCGACTAGAATGTGCAGGTACCCCGCCTTTGAGACTAGAAGGACACACCCATCCTTGTAGTCAAAGAAACCTCTTCCAATAATACTAGAACTTCGTTTTCAAACAAAATCTAGATACCGGGCCCCTGTAAGACGATGTGGTATCGCAAGAGGATCAGTCAACTAATTGTCACCAGACAGTTAGCGTGAAGCGTGTTTAGCAAACTGCCTCCTCAGTGGCGTGTGGGCTTTCGTCCGACCACCGGTGTGAGTTGCGAATGTTATTGATACCATCACTAATGAAAGTGGCTTTATCAGTACACAGTAGTAGCTGATGGAATTTTTCGTTTTTCGCAACTAACTGAAGACGAGATTCCAATCGTCTACCGTGATGTCTTTCACGAGGTTGTGGAATCGACCGCAAATGATTGAGGGTGCATATCCAAAACGTGGGATGGTTTTAAATAAAAAGAGCAAGACCGATTTCCATCCCCATCCTCCCACCCTCAACGTCCTTCCAAACCCCGAACTAATTCTCTTTCGACAGGGCTATAAAACCTAATATTTTTGAAGCCATTTTGACTATTTTCGACCGTAACTGGCTCAAGAAACAAGTAAAGGTTTTTTTTTAATTACCGCTACCAGTCACAAACTTTATCAATAATTATTGTTCTTCTGGCGTGACAGTCTCGTTGTGATGCGCTGAGGTGTTTCCATTTCCGTAGCTCTCTTGGTCACTGTTCAAAAATTGTCACTAACATAGAAGTAACTTGGAAGCACGATCACAAACAGTTCTGTAGGGGCCACAGCATTTACGAAAAGACTATGTAACATCAGTATGACCTTTTTGTAAAGTTGTTTTTGTAATGCCATTTAGCCTGAAGACGAGGTATTCCCTCGAAACATGTCGCTAAATAAATAATTAATACAATAGTTGACAAAGTTTGTGACTGGTAGCGGTGCTTTTTATATATATATATATTTTTAAACCTTTACATTAACCTAATCTTCCTTCTTGAATGGCCTTGTGTCATGACATGAGTACTTACCAAGACCGCTTAATACACTACTGGCCATTAAAATTGCTACACCACGAAGATGTGCTACAGACACGAAATTTAACCGACAAGAAGAAGATGCTGTGATGTTCAAATGATTATCTTTTCAGGCCATACACACAAGGTTGGCGCCAGTGGCGGTACCTACAACTTGCTGACATGAGGAAAGTTTCCAACCGATTTCTCATTCACAGACAGCAGTTGACCGGCGTTGCCTGGTGAAACGTTGTTGTGATGCCTCGTGGAAGGAGGAGAAATGCGTACCATCACGTTTCCGACTTTGATAAAGGTCGCATTTCAGCCTATCGCGGTTTATCGTATGGTGACATTGCTGCTCGCGTTGGTCGAGATCCAATGACTGTTAGCAGAATATGGAATCGGTGGCTTCAGGACGGTAATAGGGAACGCCGTGCTGGACCCCAACGGCCTCGTATCACTAGCAGTCGAGATGACAGGCATCTTATCCGCATGGCTGTAACGGATCGTGCAGTCGCGTCTCGATCCCCGAGTCAACAGATGAGGACGTTTGCAACACAACTACTATCTGCACGAACAGTTTGACGACGTTTGCATGGCTGCGGTTACCCTTGACGCTGTATCACAGACGGCAGCGCTTGCGATGGTGTACTCAACGACGAACCTGGGTGCACGAATGGCAAAACGTCATTTTTTCGGATGAATCCAGGTTCTGTTTACAGCATCATGATGGTCGCACCCATGTTTGGCGACATCTTGGTGAACGCAAATTGGAAGCGTGTATTCGTCATCGCCATGCTGGCGTATCACCCGGCGTGATGGTATGGGGTGCCATTGGGTACACGTCTCTGTCACCTCTTGTTCACATTGACGGCACTTTGAACAGTGGACGTTACATTTCAGATGTGTTAAGACCCGTGGCTCTACCCTTTATTCCATGCCTGCGAAACCCTGCATTTCGGCAGGATAATGCACGACCGCTTGTTGCAGGTCCTGTGCGGTCCTTTCTGGATACAGAAAATGTTCGACTGCTGCAATGGCCAACACATTCTCCAGATCTCTCACCAACTGAAAACGTCTGGTCATTGGTGGGCGAGCAACTGACTCGACGCAACACGCCAGTCACTGCTCTTGATGAACTGTGGTATCGTGTTGAAGCTGCATGGGCAGCTGTGCCTGTACACGGCATCCAAGCTCTGTTCGACTGAATGCCCAGGCGTATCAAGGCCGTTATTACGGCCAGAGGTGGTTGTTTTGTGTACTGATTTCTCAGGATCTATGCACCAAAAATTGCGTGAATATCAGATGTCAATTCTAGTATAATATATTTGTCCCGAGAATACCCGTTTATTATCTGCATTTCTTCTTGGTGTAGCAAATTTCAATGGCCAGTAGTGAATAATTTAAATCAATTCTCCAAGCAGAAAAAAATTACCCATTTGCGGTTTCCTTGCCTTTTGCTATATCCGTATGATGTCAATAGTCAAAGCATTTCTTGTAGGATTTTCCCAGAACTAAGACTTAACCGTCGGGCGAATACCTTTCTAGGAAGGAAACGGTGTTTAACTAGGGGCCGAATGGGAAAACTACACAGCCGCAAGTGTGAAATATCTTGCTCTTGTTGTCATCTCTTGTTGTCTGTGACCGCTGTTTGTCGAGAATGGCAACCGCAAGTAAAAAAGCAACGAGGGCAGTGAGTTCTTACCCAACGGGGAAATCCCCAAGCAGCTTCCGGTGGACTGCAATTCAGAAATATTTGTGGAAAACATCGGGAGACGGCAACAAGTTTTTGTACTCCAGTTGAAATACAGGTAGCTTACTCATAAATGGCAAAGAACGTTTAGCAAAGACCGCTGAGAAGTTTTACACGGAAAGCAGGATAATAAGCTTCATGTTCAGGGCTGTTAACAACAGAATCCTAATCCGATGGTTTGGTTGAATTTTTCGAACTGTACACAAAACATGAAATCACCAACTACACAATTAGCTGAATTATGTTTCTTCACTATCAGTGAAAATAAACTTCGAACATACAACGTAAATATTTCTAAGAAAAGCGGCTATCTTAGATGGACAAAAATTGCGACTGTAACTAACTGCATCTGTCGCTGATTCAGTTACCAACGAACTGTAGGCGATAGACGCGAGGAGCCTTGGGATTTTGTATTGCAAAAATGTTACGAAAAAAGTTCAGGGGAATTTCGAGGTTTTAGGAGAAAAACCTTGCTTAAAAAGTTGGCGATTCCAAATTCGAAAATTTATTATGGAATTCATACATGGAATTATATCATAAATCTTCAAAAAGAGTTCACACCAACATTAAAAAATGTAGAGAGACGCCACTGAACGCCATTTATAGCGCCTTCATCAGCCGCATACATGTCAATTAAGAAGGCATATGACTTCTGGGTAATGTGTGACACTGTCCCAAAGCACAAGACAAAAAAAAAACTATTATAGTGCATAACTCAAAGCTACGTTGATGTTTTGATTGCTTAAGTGAACAGTAATATAAAGAGAAATACCTTTCAGTGGCCACAGGTTGCTTCTCAGTCATATTTACACAATCTACATCTACATTTACGTGAGTACTCTGCAATTCATACTTAAATGCCTAGAAGAGTGTTCCTTGAACCATCTTCAGATTATTTCTCTAATGTTCCAGTCTCTAACATATTTCGGTACGGGCTCTGATTCATCTTATTTTATCACTATGATCATATATATACGTAACGACTGTACTAAAACGAACATATGTATAATCTAAATAACTTAATAAGTAACTGCATGTGTACATATCGATGAATATGAGACACTTTGGGCAGTTTGTTTGTTTAATGTGTGTGCGTGTGTGTGTGTGTGTGTGTGTGTGTGTGTGTGTGTGTGTGTGTGTGTGTGTGTGTGATTGTGTACATATTTAATAGTTTAGCATGCCGCTAACAGCTGAGAAACTACTTTTGTAAACGTTGCGATTTTTTCATTTAGAATGGACTGTGGCTGTTTTCTTTGGAATGTTTTAAAAACGTCTGTGTTTATTGCCCTTAGGTTGAACACGTAGAATTATGATGCTTATGTCAATAACAAGGTGTTTTATTCCACGCAGGCTATTGCTCATGAGTGACATTTTTTGTTACTTAATTCTGTCATTTGTTCTATAAATCTGATGTCAAGTGATCCACCTGAGTGACTTACAAAGAAGAATGGCACAATTAAAAAAAGTTCAAATGTGTGTGAAATCTTATGGGACTTAACTGCTAAGATCATCAGTCCCTAAATTATCCTAAGGACAAACACACATACAACCATGCCCGAGGAGGACTCGAACCTCTGCCGGGAGCAGCCATGGCTGCAGCGCCTGAGACCGCTCGGCCAATCCCGCGTGGCAATGGCACAGTCCAAAAAATCAATTTTGGATACACGTGTATTGGCTAGTGGGCTTATTACACTCCTGGAAATTGAAATAAGAACACCGTGAATTCATTGTCCCAGGAAGGGGAAACTTTATTGACACATTCCTGGGGTCAGATACATCACATGATCACACTGACAGAACCACAGGCACATAGACACAGGCAACAGAGCATGCACAATGTCGGCACTAGTACAGTGTATATCCACCTTTCGCAGCAATGCAGCCTGCTATTCTCCCATGGAGACGATCGTAGAGATGCTGGATGCAGTCCTGTGGAACGGCTTGCCATGCCATTTCCACCTGGCGCCTCAGTTGGACCAGCGTTCGTGTTGGACGTGCAGACCGCGTGAGACGACGCTTCATCCAGTCCCAAACATGCTCAATGGGGGACAGATCCGGAGATCTTGCTGGCCAGGGTAGTTGACTTACACTTTCTAGAGCACGTTGGGTGGCACGGGATACATGCGGACGTGCATTGTCCTGTTGGAACAGCAAGTTCCCTTGCCGGTCTAGGAATGGTAGAACGATGGGTTCGATGACGGTTTGGATGTACCGTGCACTATTCAGTGTCCCCTCGACGATCACCAGACGTGTACGGCCAGTGTAGGAGATCGCTCCCCACACCATGATGCCGGGTGTTGGCCCCGTGTGCCTCGGTCGTATGCAGTTCTGATTGTGGAGCTCACCTGCACGGCGCCAAACACGCATACGACCATCATTGGCACCAAGGCAGAAGCGACTCTCATCGCTGAAGACGACACGTCTCCATTCGTCCCTACATTCACGCCTGTCGCGACACCACTGGAGGCGGGCTGCACGATGTTGGGGCGTGAGCGGAAGACAGCCTAACGATGTGCGGGACCGTAGACCAGCTTCATGGAGACGGTTGCGAATGGTCCTCGCCGATACCCCAGGAGCAACAGTGTCCCTAATTTGCTGGGAAGTGGCGGTGCGGTCCCCTACGGCACTGCGTAGGATGCTACGGTCTTGGCGTGCATCCGTGCGTCGCTGCGGTCCGGTCCCAGGTCGACGGGCACGTGCACCTTCCGCCGACCACTGGCGACAACATCGATGTACTGTGGAGACCTCACGCCCCACGTGTTGAGCAATTCGGCGGTACGACCACCCGGCCTCCCGCATGCCCACTATACGCCCTCGCTCAAAGTCCGTCAACTGCACATACGGTTCACGTCCACGCTGTTGCGGCATGCTACCAGTGTTAAAGACTGCGATGGAGCTCCGTATGCCACGGCAAACTGGCTGACACTGACGGCGGCGGTGCACAAATGCTGCGCAGCTAGCGCCATTCGACGGCCAACACCGCGGTTCCTGGTGTGTCCGCTGTGCCGTGCGTGTGATCATTGCTTGTACAGCCCTTTCGCAGTGTCCGGAGCAAGTATGGTGGGTCTGACACACCGGTGTCAAGGTGTTCTTTTTTCTATTTCCAGGAGTGTATGTTGCTGCTATGAAACTCTTTATGACCAAATTTGTTGTCAATGGTGAGAGATATATTAATATCACTTTGCTTTTAAGGACGTTGGAGTTCTGATATGAAATATTACCAAGAAAGAAAACTGTGTGGAATGTCTTATCCAGTTAGCGTTTTTTGTGTTGTGGCTGGCCCAATATTACTGCTTCAGAGTATCTACTGTGGCACTTCTATGGCCGTTTCCACCCGCTTTTTGTTTTATTATTTCCGTTTCTTGTTTAAATTTAACGTCAAAAAGTTGTAGATTGACTACTCTGTTAACCAAATACAGAAATGCTTGCGTTTTGTGCTTTGTAAAGCGACAGAAAGAGTTGTTCATGGTAATGTTTGTAGTAGGCTTGAGGTAAACCTCGGAGTGACGTCCATGATTCACTATGTTAACAGTCAGGTCTAGGAAGTTTATTCTTTCTTCTAATCGAAGCTGTAGGGTGAACTTACATTTTCATGGAAACTGTTGAAAAGTTGGTTTAACTCAATAATAACTTTCCTATCATGATTAAAATTATAGTATTGCCAACATATCTCTATCGATAATTAATGTTTATGCGGGTATGTTGGTCAGAATTCAATATTTTGGCTTCAAAACTGGATAGAAACATTTCACCAAGCACCTTAGACGGTATGATCTTTCTTCTGAGCCCTCTCTTTGCTTGTAGAATTCTTTGTAGAATTTAAAATAGTTCCGTGACTGTGTGACATGTAGTAGGACCATCAGTTCTGTAATGTGTGGTGATTATATCTTTTTTGTGTTTATGTAGACTATCATTTAAAATCTGCAGTGTGATATCTATTGATACAAAGAAGTATATGTTCTGAATGACAAATGAGGCAAATGTGGTTGCATCTGGAATGTATACATTCTGCTGTGCTTCTGAATTTGTCGAGTTTGAGTGCTAAGTTGTTGCTACAATTAACTATATCTCTGATAAGGATTCTATTTTAGTCCATTTTTGGTCATGATCTGAGGGAGGCTGCTTGTGGCCTAACTGCAATAATGTTTCTAGTTTCTTGAATGTTGAATAGCAAGTTCGTATTGTTGTTGTTGTGGTCTTCAGTCCTGAGTCTGGTTTGATGCAGCTCTCCATGCTACTCTATCTTGTGCAAGCTTCTTCATCTCCCAGTACCTACTGCAACCTACGTCCTTCTGAATCTGCTTAGTGTAGTCATCTCTTGGTCTCCCTCTACGATTTTTACCCTCCACACTGCCCTCCAATACTAAATTGGTGATTCCTAGATGACTCAGAACATGTCCTACCAACCGATCCCTTCTTCTGGTCAGGTTGTGCCACAAACTTCTCGTCTCCCCAATCCGATTCAATACTTCCTCATTAGTTATGAGATCTACCCATCTAATCTTCAGCATTCTTCTGTAGCACCACATTTCGAAAGCTTCTATTCTCTTCTTGTCCAAACTATTTATCGTCCATGATTCACTTCCATACATGGCTACACTCCATACTAATACTTTCAGAAATGACTTCCTGACACTTAAATCTATACTCGATGTTAACAAACTTCTCTTCTTCAGAAACGCTTTCCTTGCCATTGCCAGTCTACATTTTATATCCTCTCTACCTCGACCATCATCAGTTATTTTGCTCCCCAAATAGCAAAACTCCTTTACTACCTTAAGTGTCTCACTTCCTAATCTAATTCCCTCAGCATCACCCGACTTAATTCGACTACATTCCATTATCTCGTTTTGCTTTTGTTGATGTTCATCTTATATCCTCCTTTCAAGACACTGTCCATTCCATTCAACTGCTCTTCCAAGTCCTTTGCTGTCTCTGACAGACTTACGATGTCATCGGTGAACCTCAACATTTTGATTTCTTCTCCATGGATTTTAATACCTACTCCGAATTTTTCTTTTGTTTCCTTCACTGCTTGCTCAATATACAGATTGAATAACATCGGGGAGAGACTACAAACCTGTCTCACTCCCTTCCCAACCACTGCTTCCCTTTCATGTCCCTCGACTCTTATAACTGCCATCTGCTTTTTGTACAAATTGTAAATAGCCTTTCACTCCCTGTATTTTACCCCTGCTACTTTCAGAATTTGAAAGGGAGTATTCCAATCAACATTGTCAAAAGCTTTCTCTAAGTCTACAAATGCTAGAAACGTAGGTTTTCCCTTCCTTAACCTAGCTTCTAAAATAAGTCGTAGGGTCAGTATTGCCTCACGTGTTCCAACATTTCTAAGGAATCCAAACTGATCTTTCCCGAGGTCGGATGCTACTGGTTTTTTCCATTCGTCTGTAAAGAATTCGCGTTAGTATTTTGCAGCTGTGACTTATTAAACTGACAGTTCGGTAATTTTCACATCTGTCAACACCTGCTTTCTTTGGGATTGGAATTATTATATTATTCTTGAAGTCTGAGGGTATTTCACCTGTCTCATACATCTTGCTCACCAGATCGTAGAGTTTTGTCAGGACTGACTCTTCCAAGGCCGTCAGTAGTTCCAATGGAATGTTGTCTACTCCGGGGGCCTTGTTTCGACTCAGGTCTTTCAGTGCTGTGTCAAACTCTTCACGCAGTATCGTATCTCCCATTTCATCTTCATCTACATTCTCTTCCATTTCCATAATATTGTCCTCAAGTACATCTCCCTTGTATAGACCCTCTATATACTCCTTCCACCTTTCTGCTTTCCCTTCTTTGCTTAGAACTGGGTTTCCATCTGACCTCATGATGTTCGTACAAGTGGTTCTCTTATCTCCAAAGGTCTCTTTAATTTTCCTGTAGGCAGTGTCTATCTTAACCCTAGTGCGATAAGCCTCTACATCCTTACATTTGCCCTCTAGCCATCCCTGCTTAGCCATTTTGCACTTCCTGTCGATCTCATTTTTGAGACGTCTGTATTCCTTTTTGCCTGCTTCATTTACTGCATTTTTATATTTTCTCCGTTCATCAATTAATTTCAATATTTCTTCTGTTACCCAAGGATTTTTACTAGCCTTCGTCTTTTTACCTACTTGATCCCCTGCTGCCCTCACTACTTCATCCCTCAAAGCTACCCATTCTTCTTCTACTTTATTTCGTTCCCTAATTCCTGTCAATTGCTCCCTTATGCTCTCCCTGAAACTCTGTACAACCTCTATTTTTGCAAGTATCACACAGAATTAGATTATGTTATGAGTATAAATGAGGAGAAAGTAGGTTAACTGGACAACAACTCGTGGTATAAGGGGGTACTATAATATGAATCATCTGTCCCACTAGGAATGTGGACTGTAGGCGGATCGATCCTCACTGTCCTGTTACAACCAACACACCATAAATGTAATGACATGTAGCCATAGCTCTCTATTTTAATGTGCATTTTGAAAGTAATGTTTCAAATTAGCGAATACGATACGAAGTTTTCGGAAAACATGTTAGTGACATGGGCCATACCTTAGTTGGCTGTTGAACGGTTGTAGTGGAATAAAGCTGATCCTGGTGAATTATATTTGTGCAGATTGCATACATTCATGGGTAAGTGTACACTCTGAGAACAAATTATTCCCTCCTCCTTCCCTTAACCAACTGTTATACTAATTGATTTTTGATCGCATAGGATTGATTTATAGCTCTGTGGGGAATCTGTCCTTCTGAGAAACCCCTCACCCTTCTCCCTCCCCTCCTCCTCCCCCTCCTCCTCCCGCATGCCTCTGGAAAAAACGTATACTTTCATTTTGTCACCCCTCCCCAACTCAGTTCTGAGCCTCTTTTCCCACTCCTGGGAAATTCTCCAGCCCTTGCCTCCCCTCCCCCGACTTTCCCTCTCCCTTCCCCCATTTGAAAATTGGCAAGAAGACACTGTCTGTGCAGACCTGTTGAAGAGGAAGGACATATGGTAGTGTATTTATTTAAAAACTATAACTCCATCCAAAGAGGCCTTGAAGGTCCAATGGTTCTGACTGGCTGCCGTGTCATCCTTGGCTCATGGGCATCAGTGGATGTGGACATGGAGGGGTATGTGGTCAGCACACTGCTCTCCTGGCCGTATGTCAGTTTACAAGACCGGGGCCACTACTTTTCAATCAGGTAGCTCCTCAATTAGCTCACAAGTGCTGAATGCATCCCGCTTGCCAACAGCACTCGGCAGACCGAATGGTCACCCATCGAAGTGCTGGCCCAGCCTGACAGCGCTTCAGTGATCTGATGGGAACTGGTGTTACCACTGCAGCAAGACGTTTGGCAGTCTTTATTTACTTACTTTATTTATTTTTGTGGGTGTTACCATACAACTGGATTGTCCTGTAGCTGCCTCCACATTCTGTCACACCTCACATACCACTTATGCCCTCCCATCCCACCCCACCATCCCACCCGAAATTTTTCCAATCTGGCATGTGTATGTTCGTCTCGAAGTTTGAAGATTGACTGCTCTAGTTAACAATACCACCACTAGAGGCTGCTTGAAACTGTCCTACACTCACCCCCATCCATCTCCACTTCCCACTGTCCCCTGAATTGGTGGGGAAAAGGCGGATTCGAAGGTACTTGATTTTTGGCAGGAAATTTGTTCAGTTGATGAGATGTTATGGATACACTGAGAGGAGTTTAATAACTGTGTTACTTGTACGCATACAGCAGAGGACTGGATGCATAACCTCCAACGTGAGGAATGGAAGGAGTTGATAATGGATGAGTGTAGAGGAGATCCTTTTCAGGAAGTATTGGTGCTTGCCTTGGTGTATTGGGTGCTCTAGTCCACAATACCTCTCGAAATTGGCAGGGATCTGTCCTATAGCTGCTGCTAGAAACATTTCCTCCTGACCTTCCACACATGTACAGCTACTAAGGAACTTGAGCAGATACATGGAAAGAAGGGATAGGAGAGCAAACTATCACTGAGAGATAGGAAGAGAAACCTCCTATCGATATACAAGTGAAATAGCGGCTGAGGAACTTGTGTACATGTATATGGTAAGAGGGATAAGGTAGCAAAATATCGCTGAAGTGTAGGAAGGCCATACATGCTACCACAACTGATGGAAAATGCTTCACTACTCTAATTACACATCGAAATTGTCGTGAAAAGGAAAAACACCACTCATGAACAATGGGTCATAACGCAACAAATGCACTGGGAAGTCAGAAAAATCATTGTAATAACACAGCTGCCACAAAAAGTGACCCCAAAAGATCTTACCAGGAGAGAGTAGTGGCAGCTGCAAGTGTGTTCATCTTGATGTGCAGATACAGACTAAGTAGCATAGAAACAGTCTCACTTCCCCTCCTACTTCTCATCCTCCCTCCCTCTCTTTCTCCTGTGGGTAGCGATACTGGTTTTCAAGGCATATTTTAGCCTGTCGCTGATGATAGACAAACAGATCCATCTGCTGGCGGTGATCTATTGTTTCTGGCCTGCAGGAATCAGTCTCAAATGGATGAAGGACTCTACAACAGGATGCTTCCTGCAAGCGGTAAAATGTATTTATCGGAAAGACTGACACCACTGGAACAATAGCGAAATACCGAATTGTCCATCATGGATGATGAACTTAATGATCAACAGCAGCAAGCTTTTAAACATTCATATGTTCTGACACTGTCTGAAAGTGGTTCTCAGCTAAGCAAAATCAGGTTCATGTACGAAAAACATTGAAATAATACACTCTGAGTAAATGAGATACATATGGATGTTTATACTAGTCATTTCACTATGTGCCAATCTGCCATGACAGGTGGTGAGCACTGCCCACACTCATTTCTTCCGCTTCTGCTGATGCATTCTACTTCTTCAGGTAAAATGTCTGAAGGCTGTACGGTACAGATTTCAGATGCTCCACTGTACTAAAGAACAGCTTCCTGTTTGTGTGTGTGCTTTTTTGTATGCTGTGGAAGGAGGAGATTCATGCTGTACAGACGGCACAGGAATAGATGGTGGAGGAATTTTAAACAGCTCACTTGCTCCTTGAGGAGTAACATGCAGTGTGTCGTCGTAAAGTGTTGCTGTTCTTAGCAGCTCAGCTGCAGTAATGTCAGATCATTTATTTAAAAAAGTCACTGTATAAATATGAACACCCACTTTATGCATGAAGTAATGTACCAACAGACCTCACTTCATATTGTGTAACAGGTGTAGTCTGATACTTTTAAAAACGAATACTGTGACGGCGCAAATAGTGGATATCCTACCAAAAATCAATGAAATCTTGAGGTAAATAAATGTAAACTCCCTCGCCAGGTGTGATTAATATTCTTGCTACAGCGAATATTGTGTTGAAAGACCTCACCCCATCTTGTGTAAAGAGTGTAGTCTTCCACTTTTAAAATGAATACTGTGATGGCAACACAACAGGCCAACATGCAATGAGGTACTCCCTGAGAAGCAAGTGAGCTGTGTAGAACTCCTACACCATCGACTCCTCCACTGTCTGTACAACATGAATTCCATCTTCTACAGTATACAAGAACACACACACACACACACACACACACACACACACACACACACACACACATACAGTGCTGTTACTTGGTACAGTGTAGCATCTGAAAACCTCTACTGTACAGGTTTTGTACAGCTTATCTGAAGAAGTAGGATAAACGTGAGCAATGAAGGGTTATTACTGCGTGCAGTGTCAGAAACTAGCTACAGCAGACAATGCTCTCTACCTGTTGGTGCAGATCAGTGCACAGTGAGGTGACTAGTATAAAGAGCAATGTGTATCTCATTTAGGCTGGACATATTGTTTCAATGCTTTTCCTACATGAGCCTGATTTTACTTGTCTGAGGACGACTTTCACACAGTGTCGCCACATACATAATGTTTGAAAGCACACCACTGTTGACCACTCAGTTCTTCATCCGTGATGGAAAGTCAGGTATTCTGCTGTTGTTCCAGGGGTGTCAGTCTTCCTGCAAAATACATTTTGCAGCTTGCAGGAAGCGTCCTGTTCTAGAGTCCTTTATCCATCTGAAACTGATTCCTGCAGATGTATTTCTTTGTGTACAATCAGCGATAGGCTAGATTTGAAAACCAGTAACCCTACCAACATTAGGAAGAGAGGGAGGGAGGATGGGAAGTAAAGTAGGATGGGAAGTAGGAGGGGAAGTAAGACAGGTTCTATGATAGTTAGTATGTATCCGCACATGTAGCTGCCACCCCTGGCTCCTGGTGAGATCTTTTGGGATCAGTTTTTGTGGCAGCTGTGTTATTACAATGATTTTTCTCACTTCCCAGTGCATTTGTTGCATAATGACCCATTGTTCGATGTGTAATTAGAGTAGTGAAGCATTTTCCATGAGTCGTGGTACTGTGTCTGGCCTTCATACACTACAGTGATAGTTTTCTGTTCCATCCATTTGTATCATGTACCTGTGTACAAGTTCCTCAGCAGCTACACACTTGAATATCGTTAGGAGACAGCTCATCTTGCAGCAGCTGTAGGACAGTTCCCCATCAATTTGTTGGAGTGGTATTGTGTACTAGGGCACACAGCAAAATGAACATATACTCATACGATCAGAAGGGGGAACAAAACTCGTTTCAAATGTCCTCAGTGGAGCCAAATAAACAAAGGCAAGCACCTCCAGTTCATTCAGTCTGCAGTAGTGGAATATTGAAAAGTTGTCTCCTCTACTGTGGTTTGACCGGCCATTTCAAAAACCGCAAACAGCTCCAGCGCAGGCAGTAGTCTCTATGAGTTGCAAAATGCATCCTCCATTATCATCTCCTTCCATTCTTCATGTAGGAGGCTATGGATGCAATCCTCAGCTATATGCATACAGATAGCACTCCTCTCTGTGCAACGCCAGCATCTTGTTAATTCAACACATTTCCTGCCAAAAACCAAGACATTTCCTTCGACTTCAGCCTTCTTCTCTCCAATTCACAATTGTGGTTGTGGGGTAGGTGGCAGTAATTTGGGGGGGGGGGGGCAGGGAGTGGTGGTGTGTGTTGGTAGCTGTAGGACAATCCAGCAGCAGGATAACGAGTTCAAAAATAAATAAAGTAAATAAATAAAGAAGTTACTGTATGTCCTTCATCTCCAACAGCTCAGCAAGACTGAGTCTTTTTCCCACCAATTTCCAGGTAGAAAAGGTCAAACGAATTGAGAGAGAGGAGGGGAGGGCTGGGGAATTTCCTGGGAGGAGGAAAAGAGGCTCATAATTGAACTGCATGGATGGCAAAAAGGTATCCTGTTTCAAAAGGGGCATTGAAAGAGGAGGGAAAGGGGTGAGAGGTTTCTGTGAAGCACAAATGAAATCCAGAGGGTCATAAATCAACCCCAAAGGGTCATAAATCAATTAGCATAACAAAAGGTTAAAGTGGAGGGTGATAATTTGGCCCTGAATGTATATTTGCTCCTGAATGTATGCAAGTCGCAATACATAATGCACCAGGGTCGTCTTTATCTCACTACTAGTGGTAGTTCCATCTTGTTGGGATACCGCATACAGCTTCTCTACATCTAGTAACTGTGCATAGGAAGAGTCAAAGGTTTCTAGAAATCTGCCACTGTTGAAGGTCTAATGGGAAAATGTGATTCCAGTGATGCACGTGCTTTACTATGCACACCAAACACCGATTTCTCTAACTGGAGAGGTTCTTCATGCACAATATATGGGTTGTCCTGTCAACAGTACCTGCAATTCTGGGAGTCTGCATAACCTCACAAATGAAACCACTCCTCGTCTGATATAAAGTAAAGCAAGGCATCCAAGTAGCCATTAGTAATTTATGTTAACTATTCTAACAGCCATTTACAATAATGAAATCTTTTTTTTTCCTGATCCTCAAATTCCAACTCTTGCAGACATTCTCACGATAGGCTTTAAATTTAGTATCTTTTAGATGACACGATGTTCGAGATACACTAACCTACTGCGACTCTAATGTCGCTACCGACTTGTGGGGACTTCTCGTTAAGGTCCATGCAAATTTTGTCTACTCCTCTGCAAATTCTGAACGGATCCTATAGCCCTCCATTTTTTGCACAGAACTTGAGTAGCGCTTGTGTTTGGGAGTATCCTACGAGGATACTTTGCTTGAAGCTACGTTCCTTGATGAAGCCTGCCTTTAACGCTCTACACTATCATTTCGGTGTTCTACTCCAAACTGCCCCATTTCTGTAACATCAATATGAGTTGCTCACACCAACTGACACACGAACACACGGCTGCATTCAACTTTCCGGTAAAATGCAATGTAGCCATCTTTAGAGACAGTGTTGTCACTCTACAAGCAATTTGACTAGAGATGATTAAACAATACATGAAGCGTGCCGGTTTTATGTGGCACATACTGTACTTCTCATTCGATTCTGAGGAAACCGACTGGCACATTGATTTTTTCCGTTTCTTATAGTTTTACATCACAGCTCGATGATGAAGTGTCTATTTTTTCGCTTTTGGTTGTATTTATTGTGATGCGTAACTTCTAATTAGGCTGTCGCATAAAATGTGATGGGTTTATAGTGGAAAATGAGGTCGCCAGCTACTTTAAGTTTCATTCATTTTAGGTGACAGTGTTTCATATTAAATGCAGCTAACAAACCGAAATTATTTTTAAAGCTGGAACAAAAGCTCTTACCTACTACGGTATGGAGAAAATAGTAACTGACGTGTTTTATTTTAGCACGCTGATGCCGTGCGCGCTGCCTTAGTAGCTTAGTCGTAAACAGTTTGTGTAAGAAGGTACGTTAATCTGCCGTCAGCAAGCCCGCCAGGCAGCGCAATACGTTCATTATGAACTGACAAAAGACGTTGTTAATGGAAAACTCGTATCTTAAATCTGAAATACCGAGGAAATATTGTCTACGAAAAAAAGAGTGAAGTTAATATTACATGTTTTGAAAATCATATTCATGGAGAATTTCATCATTTGCATAATGCTTTGGAACGTCAACCTTTGCTGTATAAGAAGCATGCTCGAATGTTACTTACTTTGAATTCAACAAATGCAGTTTCGCCAACTTGCTTTTTCTTTCAGATATTCACAGATGACTTTTTTACGTTCGTTTTTGAACTTAGTAAAGCTCTACAGACGACACCGCTAACAAAGCACGTGCCCGAGCCAACAGAAGATTTAAAATAATGTTTTTGGGACAGATGTTAATTCCTTAACTGTCTTGGAAATTTTGATGGGAAATACATTCGCATTAAAAGACGCTTAAATCTGGTTCCATCTTTTCTATTGGATTATTAGCTATCGTCGATGCAAATTATAGGTTTGTTATTGAGTATATAGGCTCCTAAAGAGAACGACACAAATTTTTTTGATGACTGCCCCTTCCGACGTGCAATAGAAATGGGAAGACTAAAAATAACTAAAGAAGAATTTTTGCCAGAATCCACTATCAAGTGCGAACATTTTCTCCTAGGAGATGTACCATTTCCTCGAAAGGAGTAATTAATGAGGCCTTTTCCAGAAGCAACGATGACTGTAGGTGACGCTAAAGGTAGATAAAGCAACCAATGACCTTGAGAAGGAATGTTCTTTTGCATGTACAAAATGATTCCATGACGATGCTACAAACTTCCAACAATATTGGGGGAGGGTAACTGTATCAACCTGAGGAAAGGATGTAGGAACGACCGAGTCGAAAGTTGCAAGTAAAAATCGCTTTGATAATTCTGATAATGAACCTCTTCTGCTGCAAGCTCTCTGCTTTCCGTATTTTGTGAGAAGGCCGTATGGACCAAAACAAGAAGAAACTGTCCAGTAAACATGGGCTCTAAAATACATACCTTAAGAGATATAACAAAGATGAGTAAGTGGTCATAAACCTCGAAGTAACCATTTTAGAGTTCATCTATAGCGAACATTTTTTTCTTCGTTTGGTCCATACTACCTCCTCCCAAAATATGGAAAGCAAAGAGCTTGCCGCAGAAGAGGTCCATTGTCAGAATTATCAGAGCGATTTTCTCTAGTAACGTTCGACTCGGTCATTTCCGAACCAGGGCCCCTTACCTCAAACTGATACGGTTACCCTTCCCCGTCATCTCTGAAAGCTTGTTACATCATCACGGAATCATCCCCTATGAACTTCAAAAATTGGAAATTTGCAAAAAGTTATCGAAACTAATAGTGTAAAATACCTGCGCATTTATATGTTGCGGCAAATTCTCACGTTAAATGATGAGAAAATGCCCGAAATTGATAAATGCCCAAGAATTTATGCATTAAAAGATTAAGTGATAATCAGTGCTCATAAAAAAATTAAGCTGATATTTTACATTGAAAAATATGTTTTGCAACCCTGCTTCTGTAGCGGTTGGGTGAATGACTTGACGAAGCTGCTTGACAGTTAGGGGAGAGTTATTAAGGGAAATCAGTTGGACTGCAAACATAACTTTTTACATCTTTAATGAGGTCGATTATTGGGGTAATACATAATCAAGAAAAAAAATCAACTTTAAAAGTAGCTTTCGAAATAAAGTACAGTTTATATTAAGTAGCTAGCCTTTAGGTAGTATTTTTGATTATACTATAGTACTGTAATAAATTAGAATAAAAAACGTTATCCATAATAATTTTAGTTAGGGATGTATCATATTCCGATTCTAATTTCACGATTGCAAAAATCACCAATTCTTTAGGAATCGACTAGTATCGGAATCGAACGATTCCAGCGTCTTGGGCATCGATTCTTTGTTATTAAATCTTTTTTGTGTTAGTGTTTTCATTTTATCTTCATAGCAGTGTAGTCATACGAAAATGGACAAATGAAGCGGCAGAATAGAAAACTATAATGTGTCTCAAATGTCAATGCATCTGACAATGAAGCATATTTTTTCACTGGAAACAGCTTAGCATTTAAGAATATTTTTATGATCGAGAAACATATGCCGGCTCATCAATACATTCAGTAATAATTTTGCTATGAATATAATTTAAAAAAATGGTTCAAATGGCTCTGAGCACTATGGGACTAAACATCTACGGTCATCAGTCCCCTAGAACTTAGAACTACTTAAACCTAACTAACCTAAGGACAGCACACAACACCCAGCCATCACGAGGCAGAGAAAATCCCTGATCCCGCCGGTAATCGAACCCGGGATCCCGGGCGTGGGAAGCGAGAACGCTACCGCACGACCACGGGATGCGGGCTGAATATAATCATTCTTCAATAATATTCAGAGCTCTGACACGGATTATAAAGTGTGTTACGTTACAAAAAAAGGACCTAAGGACAATGTTTTTGATGCCAGCTTACCACTGCACAGCCGTTCTACGCGGTGTGTGTGTGCGTACGTGTGTGTGTGTGTGTGTGTGTGTGTGTGTGTGTGTGTGTGTGTGTGTGTGTGCGTGTATGTGTGTGTGCGTGTATGTGTGTTAGAAGAGTGACAGAGTGAAGAGTAGAACTGGTAAAAATAAAAAGGACAATGTAAATGATAAGCAGCTGTCAGCAATATACGCCCTTCCTTGGTACAGCAAGTTGCAGTGCAAGTGAAGAGAAAAACATGCTTCTCTTTTCTTTCCTTTCGTTCTTAGTAATAAATGCAATGAATAATACATGTATGTTTAAGCTTAAATATGTACTAACTTTTAATACCGGTAGTATAGTCCCAGTCTGATTGTAATTGGTAAATTATACAATCTAACAGCAAAAATTTTAAAAAGTGCTTTTTTTTTATAAATGCACAGATTTTGAATATTTGGATAAATTCCAGGGCATATCACCATCTATAAATGCTATACACACTGGGAATTTGACCTGTCCACATCACTAATCCAAACCAGTGCAAAAGATGCAGTATTATTGTGAAAGCTATGGCTTTATTATACATCATCTGGGATCCCGATTCAGTAAATGAGGCTGAGGCTGCCTTTTTCCACTATGTATGTCGTATTATAACAAAAATTGCACATCAGACAGAAGAGACATAATGCTTCGTCACGGGCAAGATGAGAAACATAGAAGTAGATATCCTCGGTGTAACAAAGCAGCTTAAATCACTAAACAAAGGCAAGGCCTCCGTTTCAGATTGTATACCAGTCAGGTTCCTCTCAGAGTATGCTGATAAAATAGCTCCATATTTAGCGATTATATACAACCACTTGCTCACAGAAAGACACGTACCTAAAGACTGAAATCACACCAATACTTAAAAAAGAAGTAGGAGTAATCAGCTGAATTACAGGCCTATATTACTGACTTCGATTTTAGGGTTTTAGAACATATACTGTATTCGAAAATTATGAAGTACCTGGAAGAAAACGATTTATTGACATATAGTCAGCACGGATTCAGAAAATATCATTCTTGTGAAACACAACTAGCTCTTTATACTCATGAACTAATAAGTGCTATCGACAGGGGATGTCAAATTGATTCCATATTTTTAGATTTCAAAAATGTTCAAATGTATGTGAAATCTTATGGGACTTAACTACTAAGGTCATCAGTCCCTAAGCTTACACCCTACTTAACCTAAATTATCCTAAGGACAAACACACACACCCATGCCCGAGGGAGGACTCGAACCTCCGCCGGGACCAGCCGCTCAGTCCATGACTGCAGCGCCTAAGACCGCTCGGCTAATCCCACGCGCCCTATTTTTAGATTTCCAGAAGCCTTTCGACACCGTTTCTCACAAGCGTCTTCTAATCAAACTGCGTGCCTACAGAGTATCGCCTCAGTTGTGCCACTGGATTCGTGATTTCCTGTCAGAATGGTCACAGTTCGTAGCAATAGACGCAAAGTCATCGAGTAAAACAGAAGTGATGTCCGGTGTTCTCCAAGGAAGTTTTATATGCCCTCTATTGTTCCTGATCTATATTAACGACATAGGAGACAATCTGAGTAGCCGTCTTAGATTGTTTGCCGATGATGTTGTCATTTACCCTCTTGTAAAGTCATCAGATGATCAAAACGAATTGCAAAATGATTTAGGTAAGATATCTGTATGATGCGAAAAGTGGCAGTTGACCCTGAATAAAGAAAGTGCGAAGTTATTCACATGAGTACTAAAAGAAATCCGCTAAATTTCGATTACGCGATAAGTCACACAAATCTGAGGGCTGTAAATTCAACTAAATACTTAGGAATTACAATTACAAATAACCTAAATTGGAACGATCACATAGATAATATTGTGGGTAGAGCAAATCAAAGACTGCACTTCATTGGCAGAACACGGAAGGTGCAACAGGTCTACCAAAGATTCTGCTTACACTACGCTTGTCCGCTCTATTCTGGAGTACTGCTGTGCGGTGTGGGATCCGCATCAGGTGGGACTGTCGGATGACATCGAAAAAGTACAAAGAAGGGTAGCTCATGTTCTATTATCGCGAAAGAGGGGAGATAGTGTCACAGACATGATACGTGAATTGGAGTGGCAATCTTTAAAACAAAGGCGTTTCTCGTTGCGACGGGACCTTCTCATGAAAGTTCAATCACGAGTTTTCTCCTCCGATTGCGAAAACGTTCTGTTGGCACCCACCTACATAGGGAGAAATGATCATCATGATAAAATAAGAGAAATCAGTGCTCGCACGGAAAAATTTAAGTGCTCGTTTTTCCCGCGCACCGTTCGAGAGTGGAACGGTAGAGAGACAGCATGAAGGTGGTTCATTGAACCCTCTGCCAGACACTTCATTGTGAAAAACAGAGTAATCACGTAGATCTAGATGTAGATGTAGATGAACCAACCGTGCAAGTGAGGGAACATTTTGATTTAGACTTTGTACAAAATTCTATACAAAGAATGTAAAATACGATCCTTAATAAATGTGGTATTATTATGTAGTATTCTGCCCAGTGGCAGGTCCATGTCTTCGTACGGAGAATTTCTGATTCCACTGTGCCCTGTCTTCAGCTTCTTCCTTCAGTCTGTTGTGTCTCCTTCCATCTTTCATGTCGCCCAGATGTTGAATTCTTCTTCTTCCTCGTCCTGCGTTTCCTCTGAGTTTCCCGTCGATGACATCATGTATGAGTCCCTCGTATCCAAGTAAATGTCAAATCCAGTTGGTCTTTCTCTGAAGAATTGTACGCAGAATACTTCTCTCCTGCTCTTCGCAGTGCATCGTCATTTTTTATGCGGTCTGTCCACTTAATCTTTTCCATTCTCCTCCAGCACCACATTTCGAAGCTCTCTAACTATTTATTCTCCTTCTTTCTCATGGTCCATGTCTCTGCTCCACACCGTGCAATGTTCCAAATGTAGCACTTTATCAGCTTTTTCCTCAATGCCAAACTCAACTTGCTAGTCAGCAGAGGCCTCTTCTTGTTGAAAGTAGCTTTGGCCATGGCAATTATTGCTCGGATTTCGTTGGTTCAGTGGGCATCCTTTGAGCTAAAACTTCCCAGGTACATGAACTGATTGACATTTTCCAGTTCCCGATTGCCAACAGTTATCTTCAAGTGTTTCTCACGTTTTGATTTGCGCATCACTTTTGATTTTTCGATGTTGATTTCCATGCAGTATTTTCTTCCCGTTTCCACCAAATTGTTCATCATGTGTTGCAGTTGTCTCTGATTTTTGACGAGCATTACCAGGTCGTCTGCATCCTTGATGGTGTCCTCTTACCTTGAGACGTCCTCTTATTTTGAGACGTCCTCTCACTTTGAAGTTTCCGCACCCTTTCAGCGCTTCTCTCGCCAGCATTTCTCCATACAGGTTGTAGAGACATGGCGACAGACAACATCCTTGTGTCACTACCCTTCCTATTTCCACACTGTTCGTTTCTCCATAGTTCAGTCGTACCTTGTGTTAGATGTACTTATTTATAGTACCAACTACTTTGGAAACTTTCTCGTATTCTTGCTAGAATATTAAACAGTTATTATAATTTTTATTTCTCTTGTTTCAACTGATAGGTATCTGTCTTCCATCTGCGAGGCACGTAGTCATCCAGAACTGGCACTTATTGAACTGTGGAAAGTCTTGGTTGCAACTGAACTTATAGCCGTATTTTGATACATCATCATCAGAACACAGCTGTGTTAGAAAGAAAAGGAAAAGTTACAGTACGAAATGCCACAATACAATTGCACGCACAATGGTCAGACGTTGCATAAATTGTTACAAAGAAATAGAGCAAGGAGCCAAACAGCCACACAGCAGTGACGACGTAAGGTATTGAAAACAGAGGTACAAAACACAGAGCAGGTATCAGTAAGGTAATTTGTATTGAGCTATGTCATATTCTACGTTCACATTGTAATCGTTTATGAGCGTAAGTCGTATTGTTCTCGAATTTTGTATCTTGTACATTGTTATAATTTACCTCTTATTGTAACTTGCTCTACATTTAGTAATTTAGCAGCTAACATTCCACGTGAAATCTCTGAAAGCACTTATTGCTGTTCTGTGCAATGCATAAACTCTTAAATACTATGCTTGCATAGTTCCTCCGTGATTTGAAACTTTAGTACGTAATCGGTATTCAGTATATCATTTTGTGTTGGATACATTTTTCGATAGTCATCTACGCGTTGCATTAGTTGCGAACGAGATCTGGAGATGGCATTTGTTTGCTTCATCACTACTGGTCACTTTCTACGGCTTGGCACAAGACTTCACACGCGTATGTGCCGTTTTGAGTACCTTGTGTGCTCACTGCCGTGTGGGTGTGAAGCTCTTTGTTGTATTTCTTTACAAGTATTAATGCAATGGCTAACCGTTGTACATATAATTGTTAAGTGGCAGTTCGTATCGCAATTGCAGCTTTCTTTTTAACTCGGCCATGTTCTGATGCTAATGTATCGAAACATGTCAATAAATTAAATTGTGACAAAGACTCTCCACAGTTCATTAAGTACCAATTTTTTGTCTCTTGCCCCACAATATAAACGTGCTTGAATAATAGCTCTGATCAGAATTTCAGACATTTCAAGCTGAACGACAAACCGCAACCTACGTCTAGTTCACGTGAAAATATCAAAACTACTGATCGCGTGCGCTTCACCGCACTGTGTGTCGCATGTGATGCAACGCACGTGTGCACTCACGCGGGAGAGCTCAAACGCTGAGCGTTGATATATCCACGCCATGGCCGCGTCGCGCCGCGTTTCCAAGTTCGCTCACGAAGAACACCACCTTAGTGAAAGTACCCTTCAGCGTAACATAATCACAGAAATAAACGTAAATGTTTTTATGTGATAAATACAATAAGTTATACAAGAGGAGAATTTACCGAAAATGCAGATAAAATACCTCCTGCACCATTCAAGATTTTTCGCCGTTTAATATCCGTTGGTAACTTGTACTGTACCTCTAATTCTGGATTTGCAGGCTTTATTACAGAAACTATACTTAATATCTAATGCATGTAATAGTGCATTTATTTCTGAATGTATATAATTAATTGTAAATATAATGTAAATATTGTAAATTGTAGGGTAATATCCAAGGGAACTTTATTTTAACGTATCGATAGCAACGACAAAATGGCAGCAGCTGTGCCGTTGTTTATCATTGCGTATGGAGTGACTCTGTGGCGCTGCGAGCAGGGAGGAAGCAGAGCAGCTTGAGTCATGAAAGAGTGCAGACGTATTTCTTGGGCGCTTTTGCAGACCCGTTGTGCAGCTATGATCGCGCCAATGCAGGCGCACCTACTTTGTTAACTCTCGAGTATTGAGAGCGTGGTAGGAGTGAACAGGCGGAGGAAGCGGCAATTCTAACTATTGCTTGTCCCATAATTACCTGTGGCTCTGGAGATGACTCGTGGTTGTCAACACCTCGTCGGCTACATTCTTCGTCGTCCGCACAGCTCCATCATCATAGTGCACAGTCATTACACAGTGACATTTCTTTCACAAGGTTTAACTTTCTTGAATAATGACCTGCAGTAGTTAAAACTTGTAGGGGATCTGTGTTGCCAATGTCCTCAGATAATATTACTAAGCAGGATCCCTTTCATTTCGATGCAAGCACTGTGTGTTGTAAGAATGTGAAAATTGATTAACTGTTTACTTTTTCGTTTGTTTGATAATAATCAGTTGTAGTCTAAATTTTGGTGTCTCACTAACTGTTCATTATTATATCGCACAACAGAGGCATAATTAATTTTCAGTTTTCAATATTAACTTCACTCACTTAAAGTAAAGTAAAATTTCACTGGGAAAGCTAATAACTAAAGATACAGTAAAAATTAACAGTGCGCAGTTTCATTTATTCTGTATTTGGTTTACCGAGTGACTTCTTCTGGCTTGGTCTGTACCTTATCATTATCTTAAATGTAAATCAGCAGCGCATTTGCCTCTAATAACAAAATAAAAACTATATGGAACATAGTAAAAAGTGAAACAGGAAAAACTAGTTAGACAAGTGAGGAAATTATGTTAAATATAAATAATGAGTTGATTATAAATACCCCCAAAATTGCAGACATTTTCAACAACTTTTTCCTTTTAGTAGCAGACAACTTAGGTATGCACAGTTCCTCAGAAAGCAGCTTAAAACATTTAAAAATGCATTTCTGCAGAAGTTTGACAAAATTCAACTATATCCTAGCTCACCAAAAGAGATTTCTACTGTTATTATCTCTCTTAAAAACAAATTTTCCAGTGGTTATGATGAAATCAAAATGTTGCTCCTCAAAACTTTGTGACATACTGAGTTACTTATCTAATGAATCCCTCTACAGTGGTACTTCTCCAGATAGGCTTAAATATGCTATTGTCAAACCATTACACAAGAAAGGAGACAAATCATCAGTGGAAAACTTCTGTCCCATTTCATTACTGGCAATATTTTCAGAAGTGTTTGAAGGGGTTATGTACAATAGACTTTATGCACACTTAGTACAGAAAAATATTCACATTCACAATCAGTTTGGTTTTCAGAAAGGATTGTCAACTGACCAAGCTATATTCACTTTTACAGATGATATATTAGAATCAATAAATCAAAAGCCATTACCATTTGGAATATTCTGTGATCTGGCTAAAGCTTTTGATTGTGTTAAGCATGAGATCCTTATACAAAAGTTAAAATATTATGGGATAACAGGAGTAGCGAGCTCATGGTTCTCATCCTATCATTTTAATAGAAAACAGTCTGTGTCTGTATCAGGCTTACCACATAACAATAATCATTCAAAATACGAAACCATCAGACAAGGGGTGCCCCAGGGCTTTATTTTAGGTCCCTTGTTGTTCCTATTATATATTAATGACCTTCCATATGCAGTGTCACCAAATGCAAATTTTGTCTTATTTGCAGGTGATACAAGTACTGGTATAAAAAACAGTTCCCGTGATCTCACTGAGCAATCAGCTAATGAAATATTTCTAAGTATCAATGGGTGGTTCAAATGAAATTAAAGCTGTAGACAGTGTCAAGTTTTTAGGGCTACAAACTGACCACAACCTAAATTGGAAAATTCACTGTCTATACTTAATGAAACACCTTAGTTCATTTACATTTGCAGTATGCATGACAGCAGAAATAGGTGATTTAAAAATGAAGAAGTTAGTTTATTGGCCAGCTTCCATTCACTAATGAGTTATTGAATATCTTTTGGGGAAACTCCTCTCACAAAGAGAATATTTTCAAAATTCAGAAACGAATCATTAGAATTATATCTGGCGTCAGTCCTAGATCATCATGCAGAGACCCCTTTAATACATTAGGTATTCTAATTACTACTTGTCAGTATATATACTTATTAATGTACTTTGTCATTTCCAAAATGACTCTTTTTACATAAAATAGTGCAAAACATGATTACAATACCAGAACCAAAAACAAACTGTATAAAGAATATAAAAGCTTAGCATTAATACAAAAAGGAGTCAAATACATGGGTATTCATATATTCAGTAACTTACCAGAGCATACCAAAGGTCTTGTAAGTGATAAAGATCGGTTTCAGAGTGATTTAAAGAACTTCCTGTTGGCCAACTCCGTCTACTCCATCGATGAATATCTTCACATGGATTATTTCTCGTAACTTTGCCTGCATTAGAATTGTGCAATATCCCTGTATCTGAGTAAAAAAAATATAAAAAATAAATAAAAAATAAAATAAATCTTCGACTATTTTCACATCTGAGATCCGAGAGACTCAAAGGGATCCATGGAAAACGATAAATGTAATGCAATGTTATGAAAAAAGTAAATTCAGTTCAATCTTTCAATAATTATAAGAAAATTACTTGCCTTTTTCCAAATTTTGCATTACGTTATGCTGAGGTTACTGAAAGTCACTTTTTTACGAAACACAGTTTCAGTTACAATCTGTCAATTATTTAACCAGCATCTTCATTTAATTTTAATTTCCAAATTTAGTATTTCAGATTAAGTAATTGCAAATTTAGTGCTTTATGATTCATTCTGTTGCCACACCTGTGCTTAATTTTCTTTGCCATTACCTGTCTTAAGGTTCTCGAGATTCATTACCTTAGTGAGCTGGCGTCAGTTTAATTATCTTTCTTTTTTCTTCCTAATCAGTACATTTGTATTATCAGGATTTTTTGTATTAAAAATATTACCTTGTACCCTTGTCCCTGTGTGGTTCGTGAGCGCCTGCACTATATTCCACCCATTTGAAAATTATTATCAGTTTTACATTAGGTATAGAATAGATTCTTCCTTTAGGAGGGTCTGTTATACAATTTCCTCCTATTAACCGGTGTTATTTTCCTTCGGTAACGACAGCCTTACTCACTGTAAAACTTCATTAGGGAAAAGCAATCCAGTAGGGCAGTTACGACAGGTATTACCGTAGCGAAGATGTTGTTGTTGTTGTCTTCAGTCCTGAGACTGGTTTGATGCAGCTCTCCATGCTACTCTATCCTGTGCAAGCTGCTTCATCTCCCAGTACCTACTGCAACCTACATCCTTCTGAATCTGCTTAGTGTACTCATCTCTCGGTCTCCCTCTACGATTTTTACCCTCCACGCTGCCCTCCAATGCTAAATTTGTGATCCCTTGATGCCTCAAAACATGTCCTACCAACCGATCCCTTCTTCTAGTCAAGTTGTGCCACAAACTTCTCTTCTCCCCAATCCTATTCAATACCTCCTCATTAGTTACGTGATCTATCCACCTTATCTTCAGTATTCTTCTGTAGCACCACATTTCGAAAGCTTCTATTCTCTTCTTGTCCAAACTAGTTATCGTCCATGTTTCACTTCCATACATGGCTACACTCCAAACAAATACTTTCAGAAACGACTTCCTGATACATAAATCTATATTCGATGTTAACAAATTTCTCTTCTTCAGAAACGCTTTCCTTGCCATTGCCAGTCTACATTTTATATCCTCTCTACTTCGACCATCATCAGTTATTTTACTTCCTAAATAGCAAAACTCCTTTACTACTTTAAGTGTCTCATTTCCTAATCTAATTCCCTCAGCATCACACGATTTAATTTGACTACATTCCATTATCCTCGTTTTGCTTTTGTTAATGTTCATCTTATATCCTCCTTTCAAGACACTGTCCATTCCGTTCAACTGCTCTTCCAAGTCCTTTGCCGTCTCTGACAGAATTACAATGTCATCGGCGAACCTCAAAGTTTTTACTTCGTCTCCATGAATTTTAATACCTACTCCAAATTTTTCTTTTATTTCCTTTACTGCTTGCTCAATATACAGATTGAATAACATCGGGGAGAGGCTACAACCCTGTCTCACTCCTTTCCCAACCACTGCTTCCCTTTCATGCCCCTCGACTCTTATTACTGCCATCTGGTTTCTGTACAAATTATAAATAGCCTTTCGCTCCCTGTATTTTACCCCTGCCACCTTTAGAATTTGAAAAAGAGTATTCCAGTCAACATTGTCAAAAGCTTTCTCTAAGTCTACAAATGCTAGAAACGTAGGTTTGCCTTTTCTTAATCTTTCTTCTAAGATAAGTCGTAAGGTCAGTATTGCCTCACGTGTTCCAACATTTCGACGGAATCCAAACTGATCCTCCCCGAGGTCTGCATCTAGCAGTTTTTCCATTCGTCTGTAAAGAATTCGCGTTAGTATTTTGCAGCCGTGGCTTATTAAACTGATAGTTCGGTAATTTTCACATCTGTCAGCACCTGCTTTCTTTGGGATTGGAATTATTATATTCTTCTTGAAGTCTGAGGGTATTTCGCCTGTCTCATACATCTTGCTCACCAGCTGGTAGAGTTTTGTCATGACTGGCTCTCCCAAGGCCGTCAGTAGTTCTAATGGAATGTTGTCTACTCCGGGGGCCTTGTTTCGACTCAGGTCTTTCAGTGCTCTGTCAAACTCTTCACGCAGTATCGTATCTCCCATTTCGTCTTCATCTACATCCTCTTCTATTTCCATAATATTGTCCTCAAGTACATCGCCCTTGTATAAACCTTCTATATACTCCTTCCACCTTTCTGCCTTCCCTTCTTTGCTTAGAACTGGGCTGCCATCTGAGCTCTTGATATTCATACACGTGGTTCTCTTCTCTCCAAAGGTCTCTTTAATTTTCCTGTAGGCAGTATCTATCTTACCCCTAGTGAGATAAGCTTCTACATCCTTACATTTGTCCTCTAGCCGTCCCTGTTTAGCCATTTTGCACTTCCTGTCGATCTCATTTTTGAGACGTTTGTATTCCTTTTTGCCTGCTTCATTTACTGCATTTTTATATTTTCTCCTTTCATCAATTAGATTCAATATTTCTTCTGTTACCCAAGGATTTCTAGCAGCCCTCGTCTTTGTACCTACTTTATCCTCTGCTGCCTTCACTACTACATCCCTCAGAGCTCCCCATTCTTCTTCTACTGTTTTTCTTTCCTCCATTCCTGTCAATTGTTCCCTTATGCTCTCCCTGAAACTCTCTACAACCTCTGGTTCTTTCAGTTTATCCAGGTCCCATCTCCTTAATTTCCCACATTTTTGCAGTTTCTTCAGTTTTAATCTACAGGTCATAACCAATAGATTGTGGTCAGAGTCCACATCTGCCCCTGGAAATGTCTTACAACTTAAAACCTGGTTCCTAAATCTCTGTCTTACCATTATATAATCTATCTGATACCTTTTAGTATCTCCAGGGTTCTTCCACGTATACAACCTTCTTTCATGATTCTTAAACCAAGTGTTAGCTATGATTAAGTTGTGCTCTGTGCAAAATTCTACTAGGCGGCTTCCTCTTTCATTTCTTAGCCCCAATCCATATTCACCTACTATGTTTCCTTCTCTCCCTTTTCCTACACTCGAATTCCAGTCACCCATTACTATTAAATTTTCGTCTCCCTTCACTATCTGAATAATTTCTTTTATTTCATCGTACATTTCTTCAATTTATTCATCATCTGCAGAGCTAGTTGGCATATAAACTTGTACTACTGTAGTAGGTGTGGGCTTCGTATCTATCTTGGCCACAATAATGCGTTCACTATGCTGTTTGTAGTAGCTTACCCGCATTCCTATTTTCCTATTCATTATTAAACCTACTCCTGCATTACCCCTATTTGATTTTGTGTTTATAACCCTGTAGTCACCTGACCAGAAGTCTTGTTCCTCCTGCCACCGAACTTCACTAATTCCCACTATATCTAACTTTAACCTATCCATTTCCCTTTTTAAATTTTCTAACCTACCTGCCCGATTAATGGATCTGACATTCCACGCTCCGATCCGTAGAACGCCAGTTTTCTTTCTCCTGATAACGACATCCTCCTGAGTAGTCCCCGCCCGGAGATCCGAATGGGGGACTATTTTACCTCCGGAATATTTTACCCAAGAGGATGCCATCATCATTTAATCATACAGTAAAGCTGCATGTCCTCGGGAAAAATTACGGCTGTAGTTTCCCCTTGCTTTCAGCCGTTCGCAGTACCAGCACAGCAAGGCCGTTTTGGTTAATGTTGCAAGGCCAGATCAGTCAATCATCCAGACTGTTGCCCCTGCAACTACTGAAAAGGCTGCTGCCCCTCTTCAGGAACCACACGTTTGTCTGGCCTCTCAACAGATACCCCTCCGTTGTGGTTGCACCTACGGTACGGCCATCTGTATCGCTGAGGCACGCAAGCCTCCCCACCAACGGCAAGGTCCATGGTTCATGCGAAGATACAGGCTGCAAATGGGGAAATCCATTAAAATAACAACTTTGACAAAGGGCAGGTTCTTATTACGTACAGCTTTATCTCTAAAACGGCGAAGCTGGACAAATGTTCACGTGCTACTGTCGTGAGCATCTACACAGAGAGGTAGAAGGGCAGTGAAACTATCACTAGGCACTAAATGATTAGACGCCCACGTCATTTCAGAACTTGGGGTTCGAGGGTTTATCTGCTTTGTAAAGGGGGATAGACGGAGATCTGTGGCATCTCTGCCGAAAGAACACTATGCTGGTGCACGCACAAACGTTTCGGAGCATACCGTTAATCGTACATTGTTAACATAGAGCTCCGCTGCATACCATCCCTACTGTTCACTTGTTGACCGAACAACATCGTCAATTACGACTTCAATCGTCACGGGACCATCGATATTCGACGTTATGTCAATGGGAACGTGTCGGCTCTTCGGGTGAATCACATTCTTGCTATATTAGGTCAACTGTCGTCTCCACAAACGTCGTTAAGGAGGTGAACGCAGGTTGGTGGAAGCAGGAATACGCTATGGGCGACGTTCTCCTGAGCTTAGATGAGACCTGTGGTAGTAATCGAAGACACCTACGAACCACCTGCATGGCGAAGTCATCTTTCAGCAGTATAATCGTCCGTTTCTCGGAGCCAGAACCGTGCTACAATGGTTTGAGGAGCATTATAGTGAACTTACGTTGACATCTCGGCGACCGACGTCGCCTGATGGAAGTCCTGTGGAACTCATCTGGATTGCTATCGGGAGCTGTAACCGCGTACGCAAATCAGCGGTCCATTATTTACCCGAATTACATAACCTGTACGTAGACATTCAATGCCACGTACCACCACAAAGCTACCAACAAACTTTGGGATCCCTGATATGCAAAATCAGTGATGCATTTCGTTCCAAAGGCGGCCATGCAAGCCATTAAGCAGGTGGTCGTATTGTTTTTGCTCATCAGTGTATATAAGTAGTATGACCGTTCGGTATACTCATACAGCAAACGCAATTTTTTAAATTTTCCATCTGTGTGTGCCTCTCTTCAGATTTACTGATTTTACCGCTGTAAAAGTATACGGTCGTGTTACCAGAATATTAAATTTGTGTATGTGTTTCGATGCCTCTCCTCGAAACTGGCGTGAGCGCTTGGCGAGACGTCGTTCTGAACCCGTTTGCAGGCGGATTTTTTTCCTTTGCTGCCGATCCTTCTAGATTCTGCTCTTTTTGCGAGGCAGTTTACAGCGCGAAGAGGGTGCCTGAGAATGTGAGCCCACCGTCCCGCTTATTATTAACGGATCGTTGGCTGCCTGATGGGGGCTTCTTATCACGAAAGTCATTCCGTTGCCAGAGCCACCTCCTTAACATCGGGGTGGACCTGCCTCTAGCAGGGTCATTAGAGACGGTGCACAAACTCGCATAGTGAAAGACGGGGAAGGAAATCGACAGTACACTTTTAAAGGGACTATCCTGACATTTGCTTTAAGCGATGTAATAAAATCATGGGAAGCCAACGTGGATGGGCAGACGGGGTTTTCAGCGCCTCCCACTTCAATACGAGGACAATGTGTCACCACTGACACACCATTCTCGGCACTAGAGGCGCATGATGCGTGCGTGCATAATTTGAACAGAGTTATAGAACCTCTATAAATAATAGCTAACAAAATAGACACTGAAACATCATATTTGCAGGGAGCATTGGCAGAGGGCATTAAGAGCAAGGATTCGGAGCCCCGCCCTGTGAAAGCATAGTTAGTTTGATAATTAGTTAGTTAGTTACAAGTTCCACCTGCTTAATGGCTTGCATGACCGTCTTTGGAACGAAATGCATCACTGATTTTGCATATCAGGGATCCCAAAGTTTGTTGGTAGCTTTGTGGTGGTATGTGGCATTGAATGTCTACGTACAGGTTATGTAATTCGGGTAAATAATGGACCGCTGATCGTTTGAATCATTTGCTTATCTAAATGATGTGGAACGAGCCAGTTTACAGGATATGTATACATGAGTAGTTTTAACATTAACCAAGAAATTATCATTTTATTCCCACTCATGCAACTGCGCTTTAAAAAAAGTAGTTTTCATTTTAATGGCTACCAGTTTCGAAGCAGAAATTCGTCAGTGGAATAGAAGATATTGTCCAGGTGAAATGATTTTAAAGTAGATGTAAAATTTGCTTCGCTACCTGTCACACATTTTATGTCATTGGGCAGATGATTAAAAAAAAAAGTTTATTGCTACGTATTGAACTTCTCTCTGAGTCGCTGGCAGCTTTAACAATATGTAATAAAGGTCATTTTCTCTGTAGCGTTGAAGTTATGTACACCACTGTTTTTCTCTAATTGTGATGGAGTATTTATGACGAATTTCATTACCTAAAATATTTATTGTGACGTCCGTGAGTAAACACCACGCATTATTCTTATTGTTCAGTCAGTACTTTGTTTCTAAGTGATACGTTACTCCAGAAAATTATTCCATAGAATATTATTGAGTGGAAATGTGTAGCTGATACGTTTATTTCCAAGATTAGTAACTATACGAAGAGGAAAAATAGCCTGTAGTTCTTTGTTTGAGAAGCTCACTGTATACCTATTTCTGTTCGAGTTTTCATAAATATGTGCACTCAAAAATGTGGGGCGTTCTATTGTACTTACAGACTTCTGCTCATGTGCCACATCACCTGTTGGTATGACTCTGTTTGTTGTACAAAACTGAATATTGTGTGTTTCTTCAAAGTTTAGGAAGAGTCCATTTCCAGCAAACCACCTAATAATTCTTTGGGAAATATCACTTACTAACTCTTATTTTGTCTTGTTTCTGATGGGATATAATATAACACTAGCATTGTCTGCAAAAAGTACCAATTTTGCTTGTTGAATGTTAAGTGGAAGGGCGTTCACATGTACAGGGAATAGGAGTGGATACAAAATTGAACCCTGTGGGTCTACCTTTGAGATTTAACCCCAGTCACTAAAATTTTCTACCTTTTCGACATTGTATGAATTAGTCAGCAAAATCTTTTGCATTCTGTTTGTCAAGTATGATTCAAACTAGCTGTGTGTGAAGCCATCGGTTCCATAAAACTTGAGGTTTTCTAAGAGAGTATTGTGATCTACACAATCGAAGGTCTTGGAGATCGCAAAAAATACCAACAGGAGATATATTATTAATTAAGGCTTATACTATATCCTGATTAAATGTATAAATGGAATTCTCAGCCGAGCAACTTTTCTGGAATGCCAACTATGATTTGCAAAGTAAACTGTTTCCACTTAAGCGTGCGACTACTCTTGAGTACATTGTGGTGTAAACCTCTGCACGTCTGAATAACCATTGCAGTCTACATCCATTAGAACCTACTTTCTGTTTTCATCGCTTCTTCTCTCCTGACAATTTTTGGAACCCCTCACATGCACACTTCCATCCATTCCATTACCAAACTGGTGAACGTTTGATGTCTCAGAATGTTGCGCCGTAAATTTCTTGCTTCCCCAATTCAGTTCAGCACCTCCTCATAAGGTAGTCAATCTACCCATATAATCTTCAGCATTCTCCTGTAGCACCGTATTTCAAAAGGCTGCATTCACGTCTTGTCTGAACTGTTTACCGTCCATGTCTGACTTCTGTACAGTGCTGCACACCAAAAAATACCTTCAGAAAAGAATTCCTTATAGTAAAATTTATATTCAGTGTCAATAGTTTCCTCTTTTCCAGCAGTGCATTTTCTGCCATAGCCATTTTCTAATTTATTTCGTCTCTGCATCTGCCATCATAGTTTTTTGCTACCCAAACAGCAGAACTCATCTACTAGTGTCTTGTTTTGTAGTGTAATTCCATCGTCAGCGCCTGATTTAGTTCGACTACATTGCATTAGCCTTGTTGTACTGTTGTTGAAGCTCATTCTGTGCCCTCTTTTCATGTCACTATCCATTCCGTTCAATTGTTCTTCCAAGTCCTTTGGCGTCTCTGACAGAATTACAGTTTCGTTGACAAACCTCAAAATTTTTATTTTTTCTCTTTGATTGCAATTCCCTTTTCAAATTTCTGCATGGATTCCTTTACTGCTTGCTCAGTGCAGAGATGTAATAACATAGGACTGGGTTGCAACCCTGTCTCACTCCTTCTCAACCTCTGATGATCTTTCATATCTTTCGTCTCGATAACCAGGAATGCCCTCTTTTCCAGTTTTAATTTGCTTTTTGTGTCCTCTTCCCTTCGTCTGTCATTCCGACTGTCATTTCCGACTTCGTGATCGGAAATTTTGATGTTAAGCTTATCGTTTGTCCCATCTATGCTACTCATCAATACTTTCACCGTTTTTCGTTACTCTCACTTTACAATCTGTGCTCAATAGGCTGCTTATTTCATTCAAAACGTCCTGTAATTCTGCTTATCAGTAAGGCCAACTAATAGTCTAATTTCTGTCCCCCTACTTTTCTGTTAAACTGTTGTAGTAATTTTAGAATTCTACGCCCGCTTTGTACATCCTAGCATAGCAATAATGTGACCTTGGTAAAGCTATAATACCGGAGAATCGAATTTGTTGGTACCCTGGTCCCAGTGCTTGATCTGGTACTGCTGATTTATCCGTGTTGCCCCGACCACAATTCTCTCGGTTCTCTAAGCCGGTTGTTGATGCTTATTTTCCTAGTTCCATTGTGACCTTGATCGCATACGCAACGGATTATGTATATTCCTGCGGAGGAGAAATATATCAGAGTTCAAAAATGGTTCAAATGGCTCTAAGCACTATGAGGCTTAACATCTGAAGTCACCAGTCCCCTAGACTTGGAACTACTTAAACCTAACTAATCTAAGGACATCACACACATCCATGCCCGAGGCAGGATTCGAACCTGCGACCGCAGCAGCAGCGCGGTTCCGGTCTGAAGCGCCTAGAACCGCCCGGCCATAGCGGCCGGCTATGTCAGAGTCTTCGGCCTAATGGTTACGCTAATTTCAAAATAACCTAAGACTGTAATATTCCTCGAAAATACCTTTCAGTGGAGTAGGGGTTGTCGAACAGGACATCTTTAAACTTTCTCTTAAACCCCTGCACATGACCTACACGAAATTCAGTATGCTCTAGCAGATTGTTGAATGCATATATACCTCGATCGAAACAAGTTTACTGTTACGAGTTGCTGTCCTACTGACTGGTAACAGTACACTTGTTGTTTCATGCGATGTCAGTAACAGTCACGGTAAAGCCTAACCTAAGACGTTCGCATTTAAACATTTATATCTACTTACTGTAGTCTGAATATAGGCCTATGGGGCTACTACAAATGATTCATTAGTTTTCAGAGCTCTGTATTTTCAGAAGTATTACATTTACATATGTGATTGATACATGCTTTCTGTACATATGTTCTGTGAGTGCACTTCTGGCCACACGACACACGTCCTAACAGATGTCAAGTTGGTTCCACAGCTTACGTAGCAACATCCTGTCAATGTTCATCACAGGAGCACTGATGCCTTGTGTGAGCTGCTGCAGTGTTCCTGGCAGTGGCGATAAGTAAACACGGTCCTTAGTGTCACAAGGCGTTAGGTCAGGGGACCTGGGGACCAAGGGAAGAGAGCCACGTCATCTTTACCACTACGCCCTATCCAGCGTTGCGAGAGTTCGTCGTTTGGGTAGCGACGAACATCGCTTCTTCCATGAGACGTAGCCCTGTCTTGTTCAAGGATTAAATCTCTGAATCAGCAATCAGTTGTGGAAACAACCACAGAAACAACTTATCAAGGTAAGAGGTACCTGTCACAGTCTTCTGACACAAGAAACACCGCCCATTCAGCCACTGTATTTTATACTGCACAGAAAACATCAACCTTCGCCGAATCTCGTTCACCTACCATAATTTCAAGAGAATGTTTAGTATCCCACACTCATATATTGTAGCGATTAATCGTTCGAGACAAATGAAACGTTGCTTCGTCTCTATCAGCTTGGAGGCGAAATGTCTTTGTTCTTGCTTCGTCGCCATATTGCTAAGGCACCGTACTCGTAACACCGCTGATGGGCACGATGCAGTCTCAGAGTTTACGGTTCTTTTGACGTATCAAACGTATTTGTACAAGTAATCCTTTGGAAGATATAGAACTTTGAAAACCAGTGGATCATTTATACTAGCTCTGTACGTTTCGTGAGAGTTGACCTCCACCATCCCCCCCCCCCCCCCCCCTCCAAAAAAAATAATTGTAGTCATCATTTGCAGAACAAATTACATCTACATCTACATCCATACTCCGCAAGCCACCTGACGGTGTGTGGCGGAGGGTACCCTGAGTACCTCTATCGGTTCTCCCTTCTATTCCAGTCTCGTATTGTACGTTGAAAGAAGGATTGTCGGTATGATTCTGTGTGGGCTCTAATCTCTCTGATTTTATCCTCATGGTCTCTTCGAGAGATATACGTAGGAGGGAGCAATATACTGCTTGACTCTTCGGTCAAGGTATGTTCTCGGAACTTTAACAAAAGCCCGTACCGAACTACTGAGCGTCTCTCCTGCAGAGTCTTCCACTGGAGTTTATCTATCATTACTAAATGATCCTGTAACGAAGCGCGCTGCTCTCCGTTGGATCTTCTCTATCTCTTCTATCAACCCTATATGGTACGGATCCCACACTGCTGAGCAGTATTCAAGCAGTGGGCGAACAAGCGTACTGTAACCTACTTCCTTTGTTGTCGGATTGCATTTCCTTAGGATTCTTCCAATGAATCTCAGTCTGGCATCTGCTTTACCGACGATCATCTTTATATGATCATTCCATTTTAAATCATTCCTAATGCGTACTCCCAGATAATTTATGGAATTAACTGCTTCCAGTTGCTGACCTGATATTTTGTAGCTAAATGATAAGGGACCTATCTTTCTGTGTATTCGCATCACATTACACTTGTCTACATTGAGATTCAATTGCCATTCCGTGCACCATGCGTCAATTCGCTGCAGATCCTCCTGCATTTCAGTACAATTTTCCATTGTTGCAACCTCTCGATACACCACAGCATCATCTGCAAAAAGCCTCAGTGAACTTCCGATGTCATCCACCACGTCATTTATGTATATTGTGAATAGCAACGGTCCTATGACACTCCCCTGCGGCACACCTGAAATCACTCTTACTTCGGAAGACTTCTCTCCATTGACAATGACATGCTGTAGTTCCTTCAATTTTAATCCCGTATAACAGCACTCAGATGGCAGTGGTGGTCTAGCGAGAAGGGTACTTGACTCTGGCCTTAGAGGTCGCGGGTTCAACCCGGGATATGCACAGGGAGTATCCTCGTTCCAATCTGTCTAGTACGGCCCCTGATTCACTCAGCCTGCTGTCAAATGAGCATTGGGATCTTTCTTGGGGATAAAAGACAGCCAGGGCGCTAAAGCCACCATCCTCCACCTTCCAGTGCAGCGGCGAAGGAAGGCTGTACTCTACCTAGAGTTAGTCCACCAGATTGGTCACGGGCTGGGAGCCATAGACTATACTTTCATAGCGATACTCACGTGTGCTCCAAATATGGCTCGTCATTAATTTTCAGCCCCCGGTTTTGCAATGAAGGTTGTCTTCTATTTGCAGAATCAAAAATTTAACAGTCTCTTACTTCTTGTTTTTTATTGTTTGAGAATGCTATCTTTGCAGCTCGTGGAATTTTTGTGAGAAGTACTCAGTTGTAAGAACTATGACTTGTCAAACTTTGATAGTAATGCATTTGTCTTGACCCATCTGCCGGTGTTGTCAAACAATTAGTTAGCTGACTGATCAGTAAGGGTATTGGTACTACTTTATATTGCTACACTTACATCGGCTGCAAACATGAAAGACTTTGCATTTTTGAAGCTGCAAGTAATCGATCATTTATGTATATCAGCATCGGCAGAAGATACGAAATACAACCACCTAATGCAAATAGTCGCATTACTTCAGATTCTGAGTGCGTGTTGTTTTGTGATTGACATGTTGTTGTTGTTGTTGTCTTCAGTCCTGAGACTGGGTTGATGCAGCTCTCCATGCTACTCTATCCTGTGCAAGCCTCTTCATCTCCCAGTACCTACCGCAACATACATCCTTCTGAATCTGCTTAGTGTATTCCTCTCTTGGTCTTCCTGTACGATTTTTACCCTCCACGCTGCCCTCCAATACTAAATTAGTGATCCCTTGATTCCTCAGAATATGTCCTACCAACCGATCCCTTCTTCTAGTCAAGTTGTGCCACAAACTTCTATTCTCCGCAATCCTATTCAATACTTCCTCATTAGTTATGTGATCTACCCACCTAATCTTCAACATTCTTCTGTAGCACCACATTTCAAAAACTTCTATTCTCTTCTTGTCCAAACTACTTATCGTCCATGTTTCACTTCCATACATGGCTACACTCCAAACAAATGCTTTCAGAAAAGCCTTCCTGACACTTAAATCTATACTCGATGTTAACAAATTTCTCTTCTTCAGAAACGCTTTCCTTGCCATTGCCAGTCTACATTTTATATCCCCTCTACTTCGACCATCATCAGTTATTTTGCTCCCCAAATAGCAAAACTCCTTTAATACTTTAAGTGTCTCATTTCCTAATCTAATACTCTCAGCATCACCCGATTTAATATGACTACATTCCATTATCCTCGTTTTGCTTTTGTTGATGTTCATCTTATATTCTCCTTTCAAGACACTATCCATTCCGTTCAACTGCTCTTCCAAGTCCTTTGCCGTCTCTGACAGAATTACAGTGTCATCGGCGAACGTCAAAGTTTTTATTTTTTCTACATGGATTTTAATACCTACTCTGAATTTTTCTTTCGTTTCCTTCACTGCCTCCTCAATATACAGATTGAATAACATTGGCGATAGGCTACAGCCCTGTCTCACTCCCTTCCCAACCACTGCATGCCTTTCATGCCCATCGATTCTTATAATTGCCATCTGGTCTCTGTACAATTTGTAAATAGCCTTTCGATCCCTGTATTTTACCCCTGCGACCTTCAGAATTTGAAAGAGAGTATTTCAGTCAACATTGTCGAAAGTTTTCGCAAAGTAGAATGCTAGAAACGTAGGTTTTCCCTTCCTTAATCTATTTTCTAAGATGAGTCGTAGGGTCAGTATTGCCTCACGTGTTCCAACATTTTTACGGAATCCAAACTGATCTTCCCCGAGGTCGGCTTCAACTAGTTTTTCCATTCTTCTGTAAGGAATTCGCGTTAGTATTTTGCAGCTGTGAGTTATTAAACTGATTGTTCGGTAATTTTCACATCTGTCAACACCTGCTTTCTTTGGGATTGGAATTATAGTCTTCTTCAAGTTTTAGGGTATTTCGCCTGTTTCATACACCTTGCTCACCAAATGGTAGAGTTTTGTCAGGACTGGCTCACCCAAGGCCGTCAGCAGTTCCAATGGAATGGGGGCCTTGTTTCGACTCAGGTCTTTCTGTGCTTTGTCAAACTCTTCACGCAGTATCGTATCTCCCATTTCATCTACATCTAAATACTCTTCCATTTCCATAATACTTTACTCAAGTATATCGCCCTTGTATAGACCCTCTATATACTCCTTCCACCTTTCTGCTTTACCTTCTTTCCATCTGAGCTCTTGATGTTCATACAACTGGTTCTCTTATCTCCAAAGGTGTCTTTAATCTTCCTCTAGGCAGTATCTATCTTACCCCTAGTGAGATAACCCTCTACATCCTTACATTTGTCCTCTAGCCATCCCTGCTTAGCCATTTTGCTCTTCCTGTCGATCTCATTTTTGAGACGTTTTTATTCCTTTTTGCCTGCTTCATTCACTGCATTTTTACATTTTCTCCTTTCATCAATTAAATCCAATATATCTTCTGTTACACAAGGATTTCTACTAGCCTTCGTCTTTTTACCACCTCGATCCTCTGCTGCCTTCACTACTTCATCCCTGAAAAATACCCATTCTTCTTCTAACGTATTTCTTTCCCCCATTCCTGTCAATTGTTCCCTTATGCTCTCCCTGAAACTTTGTACAACCTCTGGTTCTTTCAGTTTATCCAGGTCCCATCTCCTTAAATTCCCACCTTTTTGCAGTTTCTTCAGTTTTAATCTACAGGTCATAACCATTAGATTGTGGTCAGAGTCCACATCTGCCCCTGGAAATGTCTTACAATTTAGAACTTGATTTCCTAATCTGTCTTACCATTAGATAATCTATCTGAAACCTGTTAGTATCGAGAGGCTTCTTCCATGTATACAGCCTTCTTTTGTGATTCTTGAACCAAGTGTTAGCTATGATTAAGTTGTGCTCTGTGCAAAATTCTGCCAGGCGGCTTCCTCTTTCATTTCTTAGCCCCAATCCATATTCACCTACTACGTTTCCTTCTGACATTGTAATTCTGTCACAGACAGCAAACGACTTGGAAGAGCAGTTAAACGGAATGGACATTTTCTTGAAAGGAGGATATAAGATGAACATCAACAAAAGCAAAACAAGGATAATGGAATGTAGTCGAATTAAGTCGGGTGATGCTGAGGGAATTAGATTAGGAAATGAGACACTTAAAGTAGTAAAGAAGTTTTGCTATTTGGGGAGCAAAATAACTGATGATGGTCGAAGTAGAGAGGATATAAAATGTAGACTGGCAATGGCAAGGAAAGCGTTTCTGAAGAAGATAAATTTGTTAACATCGAGTAAAGATTTAAGTGTCAGAAAGTCATTTCTGAAAGTATTTGTATGGAGTGCAGCCATATATGGCAGTGAAACATGGACAATATATAGTTTGGACAAGAAGAGAAAAGAATCTTTCGAAATGTGGTGCTACCGAAAAATGTTGAAGATTAGGTGGGTAGTTCACGTAACTAATGAGGAGGTATTGAATATAATTGGGGAGAAGAGACGTTTGTGGCACAACTTGACCAGAAGAAGGGATCGGTTGTTAGGACATGTTATGAGGCATCAAGGGATCACAAATTTAGCATTGGAGGGCAGCGTGGAGGGTAAAAATCGTAGAGGGACACCAATCGATGAATACACTAAGAAGATTCAGAAGGATGTAGGTTGCAGTAGGTGTTGGGAGATGAAGAAGCTTGCACAGGAAAGATTAGCATGGAGAGCTGCATCAAACCAGTCTCAGGACTGAAGACCACAACAACAACAGCGACAACGTTTCCTTCTCTCCCTCGTCATACTACCGAATTCCAGTCAGCCATGACTATTAAATTTTCGTCATCCTTCACTATCTGAATAATTTCTTTTATTTCATCATACATTTCTTCAATTACTTTGTCATCTGCAGAGCTAGTTGGCATATACATTTGTACTACTGTACTAGGCGTGGGCTTGGTATCTATCTTGGCCACTATAATTTGTTCACTATGCTGTTTGCAGTAGCTTACCCGCATTCCTATTTTCCTATTCATTATTAAACCTACTCCTGCATTACCCCTATTTGATTTTGTGTTTGTAGCTCTGTAGTCACCTGACCAGAAGTCTTGTTCTACCTGCCAGCGAACTTCTCTAATTCCCACTATATCTTACTTTAACCTATCCAGTTCCCATTTTAAATTTTCTAACCTACCCGCCCGATTAACGGATCTCACATTCCACGCTCCGATCCGTAGAACGCCAGTTTTCTTTCTCCTGATAACGACATTCTCTTGAGTTGTCCCCGCGCGGAGATCCGAATGGGGGACTATTTTACCTCCGGAATATTTTACCCAAGAGGACGCCATCATCGTTTAATCATACAGTAAAGCTGCATGCTCTCGGGAAAAATTACAGCCGTAGTTTTCCCTTGCTTTCAGCCGTTCGCAGTACCAGAACAGCAAGGCTATTTTGGTTAGTGTTACAAGGCGAGATCAGTCAATCATCCAGACTGTTGCCCCTGCAACTACTGCTGCGCCTCTTCAGGAACCACACGTTTGTCTGGCCTCTCAACAGATACCCCTCCGTTGTGGTTGCACCTACGGTACGGCTATCTGTATCGATGAGGCACGCAAGCCTTCGCACCACCGGGAGGTCAAAGGTTCGTGGGGGGGACTGACATGTAATTGATACATTTTGCTTTCTGGTGTTCAGGTAAGATAAAAACCATGGCTATGTTGTGTTTACTATTCCATAACACCTGAGGACGTTATGATTCAAATAATAAAAAGTGTTACCCAAGTCATAAGGTATTATCAATGGTAGTGAATGGTATCTGTTGTCCGAAAGAAGAGATACCATCGGTGACCTTGCAGCCCTTCTTTTTAGAATGAAATTACAATTAAATCACTACGCTTAGCCGCATACAGGCGTTCATACACGTCAACGGGGACAGTTGAAATTGTGTGACCCGACCGGGACTCGAACCAGGGATCTCCTGCTTACATGGCAGACGCTCTTGCCAACTTTCTTTATTTTGTTCGTTGTGTTTGGTAATTGCGAACGTCACATGACATCCGGTCAAGTTCGTTTGTTGATCCTTCCACACAGTTTTTTATTACCAAGGCCAACCAGCTCTCTGACCGAACACGCTGAGCTACCGTGCCGGCATCCACCTGAGCGACCGAGGACACAGAGGATAGCGCGACTGCAGGGACTAATCTCTGGCACGCCTCCCGTGAGACCCACATTCTCAACTGATTGTCCCGCACTATGTTCATAGTGCCCCTGCCAATTATACTCATGAAGAGATGCCGTCGGTGACGTTGCAGCCCTGTTTTTAGAATGAAATTACAATTAAATCACTACGCTTAACTCACACAGGCAGGCGTTGATATACGTCAACGGGGACAGTTGAAAACACTAGCAGTAATAATACATGGTGCTAATTCTTTAGCAACGTTTGACTCCATTTTTGTGAAGTGGCATTACAGGCTTCTGCTAAAGTCACAGCGAGTGACGACTGTCGATGATTGTTGCAATAGGAGCATCGCTGGTCAGCAGATGCTTCTGGGATGCACAAAGTGGCGTCCATCTCTGGGTACAGGATGTGTGTGTGTGTGTGTGTGTGTGTGTGTGAGGAGGGGAGGGGACGGGGTCCCAGCCCACAATAACGGTAAACGCCTGGTGTTTCTTGAGGGAACTGTGAATAGTATCATTCTGATACAGTTACGAAGGTGTGGCTTTCAGGCTGGACCATGTCCGTGAACCCTCTTCTGGCATAACAGAAGATGATCGTCAACTCTCCTGACGCCACACGAGTCCTCTCTAAGAGCCTGTGTGAGTCAGGATGGTGTAATTGACGGCTACAGCTAGGTGGCGACATAATTTGTAACTTCACCTTCCAGTACGCCTTCCAACAGCTCTCTAACAGCCCCAGCTGCACCATTAGAATCTTGCAACGTAATTAGAGGAACATGAGTACATGGTATTGAAACTCTTATACAATACGATTTGGCGTAGGTGGATGATATGAATATGATTATACATGTTGATTTCGCTAAATGAAAAACAATTACTGAAAAATAATTTGAAGCGAGAAAGATGTTACGGACATAACGTGTTCCAAGGGAGATACACCCATTTGAAGGGGGAGATAAAGAAGATCATTAAAAGTGTAAATACCAGTGACTGAAAGCACCCAAGAGAACACAACAGGCAGGAGGGAACATTCTGTCTGACTGCCGAACCCACATCAGTAGTAAGGAGCACCCGCTTCGCTGCTGTTGCCGAGTCATTGTCATGTAGACGTGTGTTGTAAAATGCAGCACTTAGAGGCGATCGTTGAGTGTACAAATCAGGAACAGGCCGATATGGTCTTTACATACGGATAGCAAATGGCAATGGAGGTAAGCTATTAGCTGTTCCAATCGTTTCTGTGAGGCAGGCCTATGAGGAACACGTGTTGAGCACTGTAGGAAACGACTCCGATATCAGCACCCGGCATGTGGCCTGCCTACGGGTGGTAAGCCGGACGGCCGTGTGGAACATACTACACACCTGCCACTGCTCGTATGACTTACGTGCAGGGCCTGTTACCTACAGACTTACCTCTGTATCGACGGTTTCGTCACCGGTTCGTTGGACAAGCCACCGTAGTGCTGGACTTGTATCATCGATCCTATTCACAGGTGAGGCTGCCACCCCCACAACACCACCTTGGGCTACAGAGAATCACAATGATATGGTGGTAGTGAAAGACCAGCACCAGGTCAGCCTCAATGTGGGGGCGGACAGTACTGGCGATCGCCTTATTGGACCAAACGTTTTATGTCAACGCCTCTCAGGTGAGGGATTTATGCGCTTCCTGTGGGAGACTTTGCCTCCTCTACTAGAAGACACGCATTTGATTACACGAAGAGTAACGTGGCTACTGCATGATGGTGCTCCAGTTCATTTCCGCATTTCCTTGTGGGGGACTGATCGCCGAACCTCAGGCCTTAACGTTTCTGCTGTGAGGGCACCTCAAAAAAATCGTATATGGGGAGCCCATCCCGGACGTTCAGATACTACAACAATGCATTCATGCTATATGTGACACTATTCGTTTGCAGGATGGCTCATTTGAACATGTGCGTCAGTCTCTATGGCGTCGTGTTGTTGCTTGCAGCCGGCCGTTGTGGCCGAGCGGTTCTAGGCGCTTCAGTCTGGAACCGCGCGACCGCTACGGTAGCAGGTTCTGATCCTGCCTCGGGAATGGATATATGTGATTTCCTTAGATTAGTTAGGTTTAAGTATTTCTAAGTTCTAGGGGACTCATGACTTCAGATGTTAAGTCCCGTAGTGCTCAGAGCCATTTGAACAATTTTGTTGAACTAGCAAGGACCCTGCAACATAAACGCGATGCATTTCGTGCGACGTGTCCATTTGACCGTTTTTGCTGCATATCCTCTAAGGGATAGTTTCTTGCTGTTTGTCCTATTTAGCAAAGTCATCTTGTGTATGCAGGGCGGTTTTTTTCTTTCCAGGAAACAGAACCGGACAAACTACTTTATCAAGAAACTTCCCATAAACGTCTATCCGCAATGACTTACTTGTTGAAACATGGGCTATTTTACTGAGTGGAGAGCGGACACTTCTCAACAATGATGGTGATCATTGCTCAGTTCATATTAATTGTGTTCAACTCTGTACTGACTCCATTGAGTGTGATGCAGTTGTCAGGCCTAACACTTATTGTTTCCTAATGCAGCCATTCCATAGATATCGATTAAAAGTTGTGCTGGCGTGAGAGTAAGATTAGTGATTTCGTGGAGTGTGAACTAACGTAAACAAGTGTGTATCTGTATGATATTTATTAGGAAGGAGAGACAGAGTTGGTCGTATTTTGTTGTTTTATTAACCGCAAAATCGATTTTCGGTCACTTAGTGACCATCCTCAGTGCTGTAACATACAATTTACATTGGTAGGCACTGCTGTCAACAAGCTTAGAGCGATCACATAAACTGAGCTCAGCTTGTTGACAGCAGTGCCTACCAATCGATTTTTCGGTTAATAAAACATCAAAAAAATACGACCAACGCTGTGTCTCCTTCCAAGTATAACCATTATCTGGTCGTGGTGCACAGGACACTCCATGGAGTCGCCAATCTATGTATGATATTTGTCAACAGGTCTTCATTTGTATGGGATCAATACTTCAAGGCGTTAACTTTTTGTTCTCCACTAATGTGTTAACAAACAGTTTTTTCTCGTTTAACATTGACGACGTCGAGTATCAATGTGTATTACTCCGGAGTGTAGAACAAGTATCCTTTCGCTGCAGAGCAACTGCCTTCGTAAAGGGAAGGTGTCCACACCCATGGGAGCAATTTAAAATGAAGAAATGGTTCATATGGCTCTAAGCACTATGGGACTTAACATCTCAGGTCATCAGTCCCCTAGACTTAGAACTACTTAAACCTAAGAAAGCTCTTTATACTCATGAAGTAACAAGTGCTATCGACAGGGGATGTCAAATTGATTACATATTTTTAGATTTTCAGAAGGCTTTCCACACCGTTCCTCACAAGCGTCTTCAAATCAAACTACGTGCCTACGGAGTATCGCCTCAGTTGTGCGACTGGATTCGTGATTTCCTGTCAGAAAGGTCACAGTTCGTAGTAATAGACGCAAAGTCATCGAGTAAAACAGAAGTGACATCCGGTGTTCCCCAAGGAAGTTTTATAGGCCCTCTATTGTTCCTGATCTATATTAACGACATAGGAGACAATCTGAGTAGCCGTCTTAGATTGTTTGCACATGATGTTGTCATTTACCGTCTTGTAAAGTCATCAGATGATCAAAACGAATTGCAAAATGATTTAGGTAAGATACCTGTACGGTGCGAAAAGTGGCAGTTGACCCTGAATAAAGAAAGTGCGAAGTTATTCACATGAGTACTAAAAGAAATGCGCTAAATTTCGATTACACGATAAGTCACACAAATCTGAGGGCTGTAAATACAACTGTATACTTAGGGATCACAATTACAAATAACCTAAATTGGAAATATCACATAGATTATATTGTGGGTAGAGCAAACCAAAGACTGCGATTCATTGGCAGAACACGGAAGGTGCAACAGGTCTACCAAAGATTCTTACACTACGCTTGTCCGCTCTATTCTGGAATACTGCTGTGCGGTGTGGGATCCGCATCAGGTGGGACTGACGGATGAAATCGAAAAAGTACAAAGAAGGGTAGCTCATGTTCTATTATCGCGAAAGAGGGGAGATAGTGTCACAGACATGATACGTGAATTGGAGTGGCAATCTTTAAAACAAAGGCGTTTTTCGTTGCGACGGGATCTTCTCATGAAATTTCAATCACCAGTTTTCTCCTCCGATAGCGAAAACATTCTGTTGGCACCCACCTACATATGGAGAAATTATCATCACGATAAAATAAGAGAAATCAGGGCTCGCACGGAAAAATTTAAAGGCTCGTTTTCCCGCGTGCCGTTTGAGAGTGGAACGTTACAGAGACACCATGAAGGTGGTTCATTGAACCCTCTGCCAGGCGCACAGTCCGGAACAGCGCGACTGCTACGGTCGCAGGTTCGAATCCTGCCTAGGGCATAGATGTGTGTGATGTCCTTAGGTTAGTTAGGTTTAAGTAGTTCTAAGTTCTAGGGGACTGATGACCACTGCTGTAAGTCCCATAGTGCTCAGAGCCATTTTTTGAACCTCTGCCAGGCACTTTATTGTGAATAGCAGAGTAATCACGTAGATGTAGATGTAAGTAACCTTAAGACATCACACATAGCCATGCCCGAGGCAGGATTCGAACCTGCGACAGTGGCGGCAGCGCGGTTCCGAATTGAAGCACCTAAAACCACTCGTTCACAGCGGCCGGCAATTTAAAATGAACGCACGCTCGAAACTTGCTTGTAGAGCCTAATAAAGTACTTATTTTGACTTAGAGACCGACCTTAAATGGAATGACCATATAAAACAAATAGTAGGAATAGCAGACGCCAGACTGAGATTCATAGGAATAACTCATCCGTGAATGAAACGGTTTTTTAAGGCGCTTGTTCGAACTATTCTTGAGTATTGTTCATCAATATGGGATCTCTACCAGGTATGACATACAAGAGATAAAGGAGATCCAACGAAGAGCGTCGCGTTTCGTCACGGGATCGGGAACTCAAGAATCCAGTCGCACAACTGACGACATTGTTCACAGGCAGGCTATTTGATTAGAAGTAACTCTTGAGGGACGGTGTCAAAAATCTTCTAAAAATCTAAAAATATGGGATCTGTTTCACATTCCCTGTTCATAGATGTCTTTATTCGTGAGAATAAAGAGTTATCTGTGTTACACAAAAACGAGTTTTTTCTGAATCCGTCCTATTTGCCACTAAATAATTTTCTTCGCGGCGATTCATGATGTTCGAACACAGTATATGTTCCAAAACCTTACAGCAAATCGACGCTAATCATATGAGTCTGTAATTCAGCGGATTACTCCTGTTTCCTTTCTTGGGTATTGATGTGACTTGTGGAACATTCCAGTCTTTAGGTATGGATCTTTCGGCGAGCGAGTGGTTGTATATGATTGCCAAGTATGGAGTTGTATCAGCATTCTCCGAAAGGAACCTCACTGGTGTATAATCTCGACCGGAGGTCTTGCCTTTATTAAGTGAGTTAAGCTGCTTCACTACACCAATTGTTCTAGATACGAATTCTGAAATATTTAGTTCGCCGTCGTTGGTGAAGCAGTTTAGGAAAACTGTGTGTAGTAACTCTAGTGGCCCTGTCTTCAGTAACATCAGCATTGTTATTGCTAAGTGAAGCTATTAATTTTTTCTTGTCGCTGGTGTACTTTACATATGACACTGATGTCTATGGGTTTCGTGCCAGATTTCTAAACAGAGTAGCGTTGCGGAAACTATTAAAAAGCATCTCGCATTGAAGTTAGCGCTAAGTATCGTGGGTATGTAAAACTTCGATAATCTTGACGCAGACTTTTTACATTACTTGTAAACTTTTGGGCAGCTGTATCCTTATGTAGCAAATAGAAAGACTGCCCCGCTGCCAAACTGAGCGCTGACAGTGGTGTCTGATGTAATGGCTGGCAGGCGTCTACGGAATACCAATGAAACGCGTGAGAGGAGTACCTACTCGTACAGCTCACAGAATGCAGGCGCTGTGACGCAGCGGCATAAAATGGGTGATACAAGAGCAAGTTCAGGGAAGAGCTTGCCTCAAAACCGATGTTTAAAATATGTAGGCAGTTTCTTATTGTCTCTTACTCATCTATATAGTTGTTTTCTGTTTACGCTGTTGGCCATCAAAAAGGCGAAACACCATAAAAGTCCGCAAACTACGAAATTTTACTCATTGTGTGTACTCAGTACAATCGGAAGAGTCATTATTCAATTTGTATGTTCAAATGGTTCAAATGGCTCTGAGCACTATGGGACTTAACATCTAAGGTCATCAGTCCCCTAGAACTTAGAACTGCTTAAACCTAACTAACCTAAGGACAGCACACAACATCCAGTCATCACGAGGCAGAGAATATCCCTGACCCCGCCGGGAATCGAACCCGGGAACCCGGGCGTGGGAAGCGAATTTGTATGTGATTTTGGGCTTCGCACTCAGCTATCAATCGGTCCGCGTCTGTCAAACGCCGGTTTACGCGGTGCCTCGGTTGACGTCACAGCCAGGCTGCAACTAAACGCATGTTTAAGGTACAAATAGCAAGTAAAATCGGGACTGTACACCGTCCTGGATCACGCAGATGTCAACAAAACCGCAGGACAAGTGGTGAGATTATTTTCCACCATTGTGGCGAGCCTTTAACTTTGTCCGCAGCTCGTGGTCGTGCGGTAGTCTTCTCGCTTCCCACTCCTGGGTTCCCGGGTTCGATTCCATGCAGGGTCAGGGATATTCTCTGCCTCGTGATGACTGGGTGATGTGTGATGTCCTTACGTTAGTTAGGTTGAAGTAGTTCTAAGTTCTAGGGGACTGATGCCCATAGATGTTAAGTCCCATAGTGCTCAGAACCATTTGAGTCTTTAACTTTGATTATTATTAGTCACGGTGAAAGACCATTTAATGGGAACTTAGCGAGATGCCGCCTCTGAACTGCTGATAGTGCTGTTTATGATACATACACATTATTATTATAAGGAATATTACGGCGTTGTGCATGTGAAAAATTTATTGAATGTGTTGATCAGTTAGAACTCAAAACTTTTATTTGTAATCGTAGTTCCTAATACCTCTGAGTAAATAGAGAGCAGAAGCATTTCTTTCAGTGAGCACAAAAAGAAGAATGTGGACTTGGAGGCTGGAAATTATGGTCAGTATGTTCTCCATCGCTTTCTGGCTGACCGCAAAAATAGTTTTCAGTCTCTCGTAAAAGACGGCGCCGCCTCCCAACAAGAAGTGATGGTTTCTCGCAGTCGAAGGCACCCCGTAGAATCACGCCAGGTGATGGACTCAATTAACGACGACAAATTAAATCTGTCAACTTTCGCTCTGCTCAGACTTTGAGAAAGACCCTGAATTACATTCCAAACTTCGCTGCACTGTGTGACGAGGGGAAAGCATGTGACACTGTAGGCGGTGATCCGTCCGTCGGAAGCGAACATTAAGCTCGGCTATTACCTTGCTGCTATTGGAGAGTAGTAGAGTACCTGCCAGCATCGGGTTTCACCCTCCCCCTTCTCCCATCACCACGCAACAGAAGCGTGACGCCACACTACACACATTCATTACAGTCACCCGCTTTCAACACAGAGCTCTCGCATTCCCAAAGAGAACGTGCCATTGTGCGAAAAGGAAAGAAAAACCATTCCGAGTAGTTGACTGAACCTGGCTGAGGGCAGTCCAGCCAACAACAACGTACGATAATCACCGTCATCATCGTCAAAGTTTTCAGTGAAATGCTCCGAAAAACAACCAAGTAATTTTATAAATAGGAGTGCGAAGGCGGATGACGGGTCGGTGTCTCTCCTCTGCAACTCATCACTGCCGAGTTCTGTTCATCGGTTTTTACGCCTACGACAGAGGAAAGGCTGTGTCTTGCCGCCTGCCTTGGCAGCTGTGTGCTTTATCCTGTGTATCGAGTGACAAATACTGCCGCTTTTCGCAACGAAGCGAAGCTATGAAGCGGTGCTTTCGCCCGCTCTCCGAAGCTGCCGTTGCTTAGTGCGAAGTCACATTCGCAACCGTGGCCAGAATCCACGCACTGTTGGTGGTGTGAGGCGCACGAGACAAATTGTACGACATGTTGCTCAGCAGATTTAATTGGACACGTTTACTGGAGAACTCTGATTATTTCTTTTCGCTGCCACACAATCTAATCTATATAAATAAAAATGTAAATGTTCTTTTGTTCAAAAACTAAAATCTTCGAAAGTTCGTCCCCGATTGCTTTGAAATTTTGACAAAACGTTGCATTCGAATACGCGTGTGGTTTTGTACACCTACTGGAGCTCCGTCTTATAACATAAATACATATCTAATATACACTCCTAAAAATTGAAATAAGAACACCGTGAATTCATTGTCCCAGGAAGCGGAAACTTTATTGACACATTCCTAGGGTCAGATACATCACATGATCACACTGACAGAACTACAGGCACATAGACACAGGCAACAGAGCATGCACAATGTCGGCACTAGTACAGTGTATATCCACCTTTCGCAGCAATGCAGGCTGCTATTCCCCATGGAGACGATCGTAGAGATGCTGGATGTAGTCCTGTGGAACGGCTTGCCATGCCATTTCCACCTGGCGCCTCAGTTGCACCAGCGTTCGTGCTGGACGTGCAGACCGCGTGAGACGACGCTTCATCCAGTCCCAAACATGCTCAATGGGGGACAGATCCGGAGATCTTGCTGGCCAGGGTAGTTGACTTACACCTTCTAGAGCACGTTGGGTGGCACGGGATACATGCGGACGTGCATTGTCCTGTTGGAACAGCAAGTTCCCTTGCCGGTCTAGGAATGGTAGAACGATGGGTTCGATGACGGTTTGGATGTACCGTGCACTATTCAGTGTCCCCTCGACGATCACCAGAGGTGTACGGCCAGTGTAGGAGATCGCTCCCCACACCATGATGCCGGGTGTTGGCCCTGTGTGCCTCGGTCGTATGCAGTCCTGATTGTGGCGCTCACCTGCACGGCGCCAAACACGCATACGACCATCATTGACACCAAGGCAGAAGCGACTCTCATCGCTGAAGACGACACGTCTCCATTCGTCCCTCCATTCACGCCTGTCGCGACACCACTGGAGGCGGGCTGCACGATGTTGGGGCGTGAGAGGAAGACGGCCTAACGGTGTGCGGGACCGTAGCCCAGCTTCATGGAGACGGTTGCTAATGGTCCCCAGGAGCAACAGTGTCCCTAATTTGCTGGGAAGTGGCGGTGCGGTCCCCTACGGCACTGCGTAGGATCCTACGGTCTTGGCGTGCATCCATGCGTCGCTGCGGTCCGGTCCCAGGTCGACGGGCACGTGCACCTTCCGCCGACCACTGGCGACAACATCGATGTACTGTGGAGACCTCACACCCCACGTGTTGAGCAATTCGGCGGTACGTCCACCCGGCCTCCCGCATGCCCACTATGTGCCCTCGCTCAAAGTCCGTCAACTGCACATACGGTTCACGTCCACGCTGTCGCGGCATGCTACCAGTGTTAAAGACTGCGATGGAGCTCCGTATGCCACTGCAAACTGGCTGACACTGACGGCGGCGGTGCACAAATGCTGCGCAGCTAGCGCCATTCGACGGCCAACACCGCGGTTCCTGGTGTGTCCGCTGTGCCTTGCGTGTGATCATTGCTTGTACAGCCCTCTCGCAGTGTCCGGAGCAAGTATGGTGGGTCTGACACACCGGTGTCAAGGTGTTCTTTTTTCCATTTCCAGGAGTGTAGAAGGGGGAAGCGTAGTACCAAAAATTTCGAAAAGTGCTTGGCCGATTTAGTTCAAATCTTTACTCGATGCTCTAATGAAGATTCGGATGGTCATAGGCTACATACTTTTAGTGTATAAATATATATCTAATATACATAGTGGAAACATTGTTAGTAAAAACAGTTCCTAAGAGATTTACTTCAAAATTTTACTCGTTACGTTAATCAACGTTGTAATATGTGAATGTGTTTATTATATACAATAGGGAGATGTTCATAGCAATTCCTTTCAAACTTTCACAAGAGATTTGACAAACATTTATAAGGACGTGTGCTATAAATTTTTTAAACAACAATTTGACAGATTTTCTGTTAAAAATGATTGCGAGAAAGGAAATGCTGAGCCCTGCTCTGCTGTGAATATGTGCGGTTTTGGTTTCATTCTCATAACCTTTTTTAACTACGCTAGCAGGGCAATTAAACCGTTAGGAAAATTTTTGTCCCACTTATATTCTTTCTCGTTGTGCTCAGAGCCATTTGAACCACTTTTCAGAAAGTGGACATAGAGAGGGGGAATGTGGGGATGGACAGAGAGAGGGAGAGCAGGAGATGGAGAGAGAGAGATAGAGAGAGAGAGAGAGAGAGAGAGAGAGAGATGTGGAGGGGAAGGGGGGTGGAGAAGAACATTAGGAAGTATATCGAATTCCCATTCATATTTACCAATTGTGAAGCATTGCTGGTCCGTCAAAATAAGAATCACCAGTCTCGGTTTGATCAGTGAGGCAGGGTTAAACTTCTCATTACTTCAAAGTCAATAATTAAAAGCGCTGCAGCAATCGAACTACTTTCCCAAAGAATCCGAGGTCCCCGCAATATCCTTTCTTCCAGTAGTTCTAGTTTTGCAGGGTTCGCAGAACAGCTTGTGTGATGTTTGGAAGGTAGGAGATGAGGTACTGGCAGAACTGAAGCTGTGAGGACGGGTCATAAGTCGTGCTTAGTTGTTAGAGCACTTGACCGCGCCGTTGTCGCCGTGCGGTTCTATGCGCTTCAGTCCGGAAGGGCGCTGTTGCTACGGTCGCAGGTTCGAATCCTGCCTCGGGCATCGATGTGTGTGATGTTCTTTAGGTTACTTAGGTTTAAGTAGTTCTAAGTCTAGGAGAGTGATGACCTCGGAGTCCCATAGCGCTCAGAGCCATTTGAACCATTTGAACTTGACCGCGAAAGGCAAAGGTCCCGAGTACGAGTCTCCGTCCGGCACACCGTTTACATTTGCCAGGTAATTTCATATCTGCGCACACTCCACTGCGGACTGAAAATCTCACTCTCGACTCCGAGGTCCGACCACAGGACTGGAATATGTTCACAGCATCCAACTGGCCTCTAGGAGATCTTGCTGATAGTCATCACAACAATAAAACAGGAATACACATCAGAGTCAATAAGGAAAGTGTCGCACAGAAATATCACTATCAAATGCGCACTGAAAGAATGAAATTTATTGGTGTCGCTTAATCACAGCCAAGTTTATCATTTTACCCAACACCACCTACACCTAGGTGAAGGCTTGACGCTCTGCTCTCAGGATATTCTTACCGAAAAAGTTCCCGCTCACTTACGCGCAACACTCACCTTCGAATGTACGGCAGGCTCTCAGTACGGTAAAGGTAATCTCTTAGATCAGTAAAGGTCACTGACTCCAGACTTTCGGAATGATAGCCTGTTTAAGGCACAAACTCCGCCCCAGTGGACCCTCGATTGCCACACGAGGAATGCCGGCCGACTATCAGATTTCGCAATTACCAAAGCTGATCCACAAAAATATCTAACATATAGGCCTTGCAGCCATTCAGGATAAGGAACAGAATGCAGGCCATTCTCTAAGCATTTCCTGCTCCTGCGCCTCTATCAGATGCTGCCGCGTCACAAGATTTTAAGAACTCGCTTTCCAAGAGTATCTGCAACATCGAACTATTCGCTCTTTAGCCAGCTCCGACCGCCACCCATTTCGGGGATTAAGGGAAAACGCCCCTATCCTGTTCATGGCAAACAAAAACCTACTCTTCTGCAGTCGTGAACTGGCCGAGGCGCTGCACAAGCGAACAGGACTAGCACATGTGGGCGGCCAGGAAACGATACGTTACAGCTGACCTTCAAACTTTCGCCTGCAGCTTGGGATGTAGCAACGGTTGCAGCCGCGACGCACTATTGCACGCTGTTTCCGGCAGAAAGCCATAAACAGAAGGAGGCTGCGTGGGACACGCCTTGCGCCAGCCGCCTGGCCTCTTCCTACAGTTCTCGCAACGTCCGGCAGACGGAGCCGCGTTTCGCAGCAGAGCGCGCTGTCACCCGTTGCGTCAGCTGGTATAGTGCGACCTTGCCCGCCCCAGTAGCTTCTGGGCGCTGGGCAGTCCCAGCTGGGGCTCTGCGCCGGGGCCGTTGGCCGCGTCACCACGCAGGCACTCGCTCCCACCAACTGGGCGGCCCCGCGCACTCTGCTGACGTCACAGGCTCTCGTTTCGGCGCTGACTCACGCCGTTTAGAACAGCGGGCACCTGTTCTCAGTGATGTAGGAACGTTTCCTTCAAAGTGGGACACATTCAGGTGTCTACAGTGGCAGTCGTTCACATTTGTGTAGAGGAACCACGAGGTCAGAACAATTTGAGAGATTAATTGTAGACCACAGAAAAATAAGCTACATTCAAGTATTTTTCTCAATCCATACAGCTAGATTTACATAGACGTTGAAATGGCTCTGAGCACTATCGGACTCAACTGCTGTGGTCATCAGTCCCCTAGAACTTAGAACTACTTAAACCTAACTAACCTAAGGACATCATACACATCCATGCCCGAAGCAGGATTCGAACCTGCGACCGTAGCAGTCGGACTGCGCGCCTAGAACCACGAGACCACCGCTCCCGGCTACATAGACGTCATAAAAGTAATGGGATAGCGATATTCACATATACAGATAGCGGAAGTATATCATACACGCTGTACAAAAAGACAGAGCGTTGGTGGAGCTGTGATTTGTACTCGTGATTCATGTCAAAAGGTTTCCGACGTCATTATGGCCCCACCACGGAAATTAACAGACTTTATAACTGCCCACGTCGTGTTGTGCCGACTCAACTGTAGCTTGACTGGATTTTATATGCCCGACTTCTAATTTCAGTACCAAGCCTCCAGGGTTGAGCAGTTATTGCTCAATGACGACACGCAATACAGTTTGTTAAAGCGGAGTTAGCCGTTATTAATTATGTTTTTAGATTTAATTTTATTACTCGTACAGAGACCCAACGTTTCTTTGTTTAACAGAGCGTCATCAAAATAAGTATGAAATGCTAATGTCTTTACAACACATAATGTCGACTATTGACTTAAAGTTCGTTGCTTATTTTGCCATTTTTAGAGAAGAGAAACCTTAAGCCCTTCTGCTTCTATAGTCTCAATATCAAATGTTCACTAATTTCAATTTACTTCAGTATTTAACACAAATTATATATCAATGTCATTTCAGAGATATTACGTAGGTTCCACACTAACGGAATAACACGTAATTGTCATTTAACATCACTTTTATTAATAATCCTTTTTCTTATGACGTAAATGTTAATGAATGATCACTATCTAGGAGGAAAGAAGGATTGATCCTAATCATGAGATAATAGCTTTTAATGAGCCCGTAATCGTTAATTAAATAAAAAGTGACTTCCAAGGATGATATGCGAACAACTTTCGATATGTCCGTTTTCACGTATCTGTCAAAACTAATCCTGTAGCCCACAATTCAAATTAACACTGACGTTAACCCCTTTTGTCGGACCACCGAATCGTAACTGTTATGTGAAAGTTTATTATAGTCCCCGTTTTAATTCCTTTCAGTGTGCGAAAAATGAAATAGAAGCCGTTTCACAACACACACAACGCCCATTTATACACAGAATCTCAATTCATGATCTCTTATTCACCCTTTCCGATCTTTCCAAGTTAATTTATTTGTAGACTACGTTTATTCAAATTTTCCACAGATTCAGTGATGCTTTGTTATTTAACAAGCAATATAAATATGACGCTATAAATGCTGACAGGCATCTTCAGCAGCCTATCAGCATTTTTAGAGTCATATTTATGTTGTTGTTGTGGTCTTCAGTCCTGAGACTGGCTTGATGCAACTCTCCATGCTACTCTGTCCTGTGCAAGCATCTTTATCTCCCAGTACCTACCGCAACCTACATTCTTCTAAATCTGCTTAGTGTATTCATCTCTTGGTCTCCCTCTACGATTTTTACCCTCCACGTTGCCCTCGAGTACTAAATTGGTGATCCCTTCATGCCTCAGAAAATGCCTACCAACCGATCCCTTCTTCTAGTCCAGTTGTGCCACAAACTTCTCTTCTACCCAATCCTATTCAATACTTCCTCATTAGTTATGTGATCTACCAATCTAATCTTCAGCACTCTTCTGCAGCACCACATTTCAAAAGCTTCTATTCTCTTCTTGTCCAAACTATTTATCGTCCATGTTTCACTTCCATAGATGGCTACACTCCATACAAATACTTTCAGAAATGACTTCCCGACACTTAAATCTATACTCGATGTTAACAAATTTCTCTTCTTCAGAAACGCTTTCCTTGCGATTGCCAGTCTGCATTTTATATCCTCTCTACTTTCTCCCATCATCAGTTATTTTGCTCCCCAAATAACAAAACTCCTTTACTACTTTAAGTGTCTCATTTCCTAATCTAGTTCCCTTAGCATCACCCGACTTAATTCGACTACATTCCATTATCCTAATTTTGCTTTTGTTGATGTTCAACTTATATCCTCCTTTCAAGACACTATCCATTCTGTTCAACTGCTCTTCCAAGTCCTTTGGTGTCTCTGACAGAATTACAATGTCATCGGCGAACCCTAACGATTTTATTTCTTCTCCATGGATTTTAATACCTACTCCGAATTTTTCGTTTGTTTCCTTCACTGTTTGCTCAATATACAGATTGAATAACATGGGGGATAGCCTACAACCCTGTCTCACTCCCTTCCCAACCACTACTTCCCTTTCATGCCCCTCGATTCTTATAACTGCCACCTCGTTTCTGTACAAATTCTAAATAGCCTTTCGGTCCTTGTATTTTACCCCTGCCACCTTCAGAATTTCAAATTGATTGTGATTATGTCTGTACACCTCCATCAAGACTTCAACTCTGATCTGTAGACTTGTTAGTCTACAGACTTGGAGAATTTGCTACTACGTCTGATACGACATAAAGTGATTGACATCGAAAATTATTGTAATCAGTGTTTGTTTGAATATTAATGACAGTCTCTGCACGTTTGCTTTCTAGAAATTCTCATACTTTAACCTCTGTGGATCCATATTTCTGAAAGAGTTATTATGGACCGAACCAAGACAAAATTTACAGTAAATATGGGTTCTAAATGCATGCCTTCAGAGCTATGAGCACTTGTTCAGTAGAAGATATGTGTTTCGCAACAGTGTAGATCAACAAATGCTCATACCTCTTAAGTTATCCATTTTAGAGACCATGTTGACTGGACATCTTTCCTTGTTTTAATCCATACGACCACCTCTGGCGTTTGCCTACCCAACAGTCATAGAAACAACGTATCTGTACACGTATTATACTGTCAGAGGTATCTGAACGATTTTCTTTTATAACTTTCGACTTCACCTTTTCCGGAGCAGGGTGCCTCACTTCAAATCGATATACTTCCCCTTCTCCATTATCTATGAATGTTTGTAACACCATCACGAAATTACCCTGTATAATCTGACTGAAATTAATTTGCAACTGAGCATTAAAGCAAAAGTTGCGACGTTGTCTATCCGTAGCCACAGAAATTCTCGTTAAATACTCTATCTTCGACAAACCTCACGTAAAACATCTCAAATTCAAACCGCCGATGGCACCGACCATGTGGGCAAACTGGGAGGCCTTCTGACGTTTGATTCACTCGTGAGTCAATGTCACAGGCGCCCCTCCCCATTTCCCTCATGCATCCCTCTGATGACCGTGCCACAGGTGGGCGCGAAACAGGAGGGTTGAAGTAGCACAGACATCCTTTGCGGCCTCAGATTACGTTCAAATTTTGCCAAACAGTTCTGGGAGGTCCCCAGTAAATCCGCCCTATATACCAGAGCAAAAATTGTGGTCGCGCTACACTCCGTGGGATCAGATCACGTTAACTGGGTTACACGATGGAAGTTTCAGCAGTGTCAAAGATTGTGAAAACGTCGTTCTGATGCACATCGTACTACAAACTTCGAATGTGAAATGTGTGTAAATGAACGCCCCAAAGAAAAGGGGTGATATCATTGACGCCCTTTGTACCACCTCCTGAGGCGTTTTAATGTCGCTTCTGACCGGTGCTGAGTCTGAAATGTTTTCCTGGCCCACCATAAGAAAACCGCGTGATTTCAACTCTGGGCGTCGCAGTTCCGACCTCCATCGCAGAGGCGTCAGCGGATATGTATAAGGGGAGGTGCGACGACCATCCCATCGTGTGACTCGTCCACGGAGGCGTTGGGTAAAACTGTGGTGAAATTTGGTGCCAATGTGACCTCATTAACTCACGTTAAACATCACTTGAACTTCTGAGCTCCGGCCTTTTTTTCCCATCAGTCGACACATTGCTGCCAGTAGTGTTGCCGAGCCTGCGAGTAACGTCACTGGGCGCAGCTTTTTGAATTATTACAGAACAAGGTTGGAGGCACCTTTGAGCCAAATTTCACACTTCTCCGTCGCAGTGGGGAAGATGACGGGGGTTTCATAAAGTTGTTTTTTAATTCCTGTACGCAATGTGTTTCCGGGAATATAACAAAAATTGCCCTTAATTTTTGTATGGCTAGGGATAAGTATTCTGAAACGGTTTCAAACTTAGTACGTCATATCTCGAAAACTACTGATTCCAAAATACACTCTTGGAAATTGAAATAAGAACACCGTGAATTCATTGTCCCAGGAAGGGGAAACTTTATTGACACATTCCTGGGGTCAGATAGATCACATGATCACACTGGCAGAACTACAGGCACATAGACACAGGCAACAGAGCATGCACAATGTCGGCACTAGTACAGTGTATATCCACCTTTCGCAGCAATGCAGGGTGCTATTCTCCCATGGAGACGATCGTAGAGATGCTGGATGTAGTCCTGTGGAACGGCTTGCCATGCCATTTCCACCTGGCGCCTCAGTTGGACCAACGTTCATGCTGGACGTGCAGACCGCGTGAGACGACGCTTCATCCAGTCCCAAACATGCTCAATGGGGGACAGATCTGGAGATCTTGCTGGCCAGGATAGTTGACTTACACCTTCTAGAGCACGTTGGGTGGCACGGGATACATGCGGACGTGCATTGTCCTGTTGTAACAGAAAGTTCCCTTGCCGGTCTAGGAATGGTAGAACGATGGGTTCGATGACGGTTTGGATGTACCGTGCACTATTCAGTGTCCCCTCGACGATCACAAGTGTAGGAGATCGCTCCCCACACCATGATGCCGGGTGTTGGCCCTGTGTGCCTCGGTCGTATGCAGTCCTGATTGTGGCGCTCACCTGCACGGCGCCAAACACGCATACGACCATCATTGACACCAAGGCAGAAGCGACTCTCATCGCTGAAGACGACACGTCTCCATTCGTCCCTCCATTCACGCCTGTCGCGACACCACTGGAGGCGGGCTGCACGATGTTGGGGCGTGAGCGGAAGACGGCGTAACGGTGTGCGGGACCGTAGCCCAGCTTCATGGAGACGGTTGCTAATGGTCCCCAGGAGCAACAGTGTCCCTAATTTGCTGGGAAGTGGCGGTGCGGTCCCCTACGGCACTGCGTAGGATCCTACGGTCTTGGCGTGCATCCATGCGTCGCTGCGGTCCGGTCCCAGGTCGACGGGCACGTGCACCTTCCGCCGACCACTGGCGACAACATCGATGTACTGTGGAGACCTCACACCCCACGTGTTGAGCAATTCGGCGGTACGTCCACCCGGCCTCCCGCATGCCCACTATATGCCCTCGCTCAAAGTCCGTCAACTGCACATACGGTTCACGTCCACGCTGTCGCGGCATGCTACCAGTGTTAAAGACTGCGATGGAGCTCCGTATGCCACGGCAAACTGGCTGACACTGACGGCGGCGGTGCACAAATGCTGCGCAGCTAGCGCCATTCGACGGCCAACACCGCGGTTCCTGGTGTGTCCGCTGTGCCTTGCATGTGATCATTGCTTGTACAGCCCTCTCGCAGTGTCCGGAGCAAGTATGGTGGGTCTGACACACCGGTGTCAACGTGTTCTTTTTTCCATTTCCAGGAGTGTACGTCACTCAGTAACAGATCTGTTCATTCTGCATCGCATTTGCTGTGTGTAAGCTTCGGAAGATAGCGTTGTCTCTTGTGTTGCAAGTTTGTCAATATGTAACTCGTAACAACTGTTAAATCCCCTACAAAAATCAGGTAAAAAATGGTTCAAATGGTTCTAAGCACTATGGGACTTAACATCTGAGGTCATCACTCTCCTAGACTTAGAACTACTTATACCTAATTAACCTAAGGACATCACACATATCCATGCCCGAGGCAGGATTCGAACCTACGAGCGTACCAGCAGCGCGGTTCCGGACTGAAACGCCTAGAACCGCTCTGTCACAGTGGCTGGCTAAAAATCACGTAAAAGATGTTAAATTAACATGAAGTGCGGTATAGATTTCTAGAGTGTCTTCCCCACGCCACGGCCCCTCTTGTAACAACGTTACTTACCAAATAATATACACTGAGCGATAAAAGTCATAGGATACTTCCTAATGTCGTCCCGGACTGCCATTTGCCGGCATACTGAAGCAACTCGACGTGGCGTGGATTCAACAAGTCGTAGGAAGTCCACTGCACAAATACTGAGCCACGCTGCCCCTACAGTTGCCACAACTGCGAAAGTGTTGCCGTTGCAGAATTTTGTGCACGATTTGACTTCTGGATTATACCTCATAATATTCGATGGGATTCATGTCGGGCGATCTGGATGCCCAAATCATTCGCTCGAACTGTCCAGAATGTTCTTCAAACCAATCGCGAACAATTGTGGCCTGGTGACATGGCGCATTGCCATGCATAAAAATTCTGGCGTAGCTTGGCCACATACAGTCCGCGAATGGCTGCAGATGGTCTCCAAGTAGCCAGACATAACCATTTGGAGTCAGTAGTCCATGCAAACACAGCCCACACCATTATGGAGCCAGCACCAGCTTGCACAGTGCATTGTTGCCAACTCGGCTCCATCAGCGCTGACCAACTGGTACCGGGACTCATCACATCAGGCCACGCTTTTCCAGTCGTGTACTGTCCAACCGATCACGAGGCAGTGCAGGCGATGTCGTGCTGTGCGCAGAGGCACTTGCGTTGGTCGTCTGCTGCCATAGCCCATTAACGCCAAATGTCACCGTACTGTCCTGACGAATACGCTCCACATTGATTGCTCCGGTTATTTCACTCAGTGTAGTTTGTCTGTTAGCACTGACAACCCTACGCTCTCGATCGTAAAGTCAAGGGCGCCGGCGTTGTCCGTGGTGAAAAGAAACGCCTCAATTTTAGCATTTTCGGCACACGTCTGACATTGTGGATCTCGGAATATTGAATTCCCTAGCTATCAAGAATGGAATGACTCATGTGTCTAGCTCCAAATACCATTCTGCCTTCAAAGTTACAACGGATCTTTTACGTTAGGATAAATTTATTTTATTTTTTGTTAGATGTTTTCGTTAAATAGCTGAATAAATTGTAATTAGGATTCTGTGTATAAATGGGCGTTGTGTGTGTTGTGAAACGGCTTCTATTTCATTTTTCGCACACTTGTTTTTCGTCGTTCCGCGTGGTCTTAAGGTGTGTACCCATTAGGCCAACAAAGGCCAAAGAATGACAGCCAACCGCTTCGTTGCCCGAGATTTGATTAAGGCCCGTACACACTAGACCATCGAAGGCCAACGAATGACAGAGACCGGATTCCGCCAAAAATTGGTCGCCAATGTATTGGCATCCGACTTCTCATCCACATCAAACGAAGGCGCATTCGGCCACGTAGAATCGCAGATGGCTCTGATTACGTGCGACGCTGCTGCCTTTTTGTTATTGTTATAAAGTATCGTTCTACTTACAATTTGAAAGGTCGATGTTACGAGGGGAGAAAAGGATTTAGCAGTCGTCGCATGTGCAGCATTTATTTTACTGCAACAAGCTGATCATCAGAAAAAGGAAAAGAAGAAATGACCTCTGTTTCAAAAAGTGGGGAGGAGTGGGGGGGGATTAATGATTACCTTAAAACTGAATTTCGTATTTTTTCTCTCATGAAAACCGGCCGGAGTGGCCGAGCGGTTCTAGGCACTATAGTCTGAAACCGCTCGACGGCTACGGTCGCAGGTTCGAATCCTGCCTCAGGCATGGATGTGTGTGATGTCCTTAGGTTAGTTAGGTTTAAGTAGTTCTAGGTTCTAGGGGACTGATGACCTCAGAAGTTAAGTACCATAGTGCTCAGAGCCATTTGAAACCTCCTGAATGCTACAGATTTCGAAGTGTTGTTGAATTGGGGAGGCCCTAAAATTTCCGATGATGACACCTCTTTTAGAAGCGCTGTACCTGCGGCAGAAAGTTAACAGTCACTCCCAGATTTTTTTGTTTCTATTTGTGGTTCAAGGGCGATAAGGTATCAACAAAGACTCCATTTTCTTTTTCACATCGTGCATGTCACTTTCTAATAGCACAGTTATTTGTCTACAGGTGTCCAATGTTTTCAGTTTGTTTTTATAATCCCTGTTCGTATGGACGCATAAATATTCCCGTTAGTAGTAAAACTTCCTTCAGGTTTAGATCTGTCTCTATATTCCACTGTATACCTCAGTATCTCTAAACACAATAAATACACACCTCTCCCTAGAGCAGGCATTGCCTGCAGGGGAAACAGCGACTGTTGAAATTAAGATTTTCAGGACAGCCACAAATCGTATGCAGTACGTTTTATTGAGCAGTTTTCCTCCTTAGTTTAACAAAAGCATCATCTGCACCTCTGGAATTAACAGTTTCAAGTACAGTAGTTGGCTTTGAAAAAGCAAAATCAGTCAATGAAACATACTGACTGCTACTTGTGGCTGTCCTGAAAAAAAAAAATTAATTTCAGTAGCCGTTGTTTCCCCTGCAGGCAATGCTTGCTCTCGCTAAGAATGTGTATTTATTATTTTTCAAAATACCAGCGTGTACAGTAGGTTACAGAGAGAGACTTTAAGCCGATAGAGTTTTATTCGGAACGGCAATGTTTATGGGCCCCTACGAACTGTGATTATAAAAACAAAGTAAAGAGACTAGACACTTGGAATGAAATAACTCAGTTATTAAAAAGCGATAAGCACGATGTGAAAAACACGGAGTCTTTATTGGCATCTTGTCGCCGTGAACGACAAAGAGAAGTATAAAAAATTGAGAGGAACTGTAAAATTTCTGTTGAAGGGACTCTCTCCTAAAAGAGGTGTTACATCTGGAAATTTTAGGGCCTACACAATTCAGTAACAATTAGAACTCTGTAGCTTTAGGGAAAAATCTATGAAATAGCCCGTATTCCAATTCAGCTTTAAGATGACACATTAATTCCGTCCCACGACGCTACATCTTAAAAGAGAGGCCGTCCTCCAGCGTCGGTTCTTTTATTTCTAATGATCGGCTTCCTGCAGTAAAATAAATGCTGCACATGCGACGACTGCTAAATACTCTCCTTCCCTCATAATATGGCCGATGAAATTGCAATTGAAACTCTTCTTTGTAACAATAATAGAGCGTCATGCAACGTCGTCAAGAGCCAAATGCGATTCCCCATGGCCGAATCCCTTGGCGCCAAGCCCTTCGTTTGATGTGGGTGTTCTCGCTTCCCACGCCCGGGTTCCCGGGTTCGATTCCCGGTGGGGTCAGGGATTTTCTCTGCCTCGTGGTGACTGGGTGTTGTGTGATGTCCTTAGGTTAGTTAGGTTTAAGTAGTTCTAAGTTCTAGGGGACTGATGACCATAGATGTTAAGTCCCATAGTGCTCAGAGCCATTTGAACCATCTGATGTGAGTGAGAAGACGAACGCCAATGCATTGGCGATCAACGTTTGGCCGAATCCAGTCTTTGTCTTTTGTTGGCTTTCGTTGGCCTAGTGGATACTTGCCTTTACAAGGTCTTATGGCGACGCAAGGGAAACCGGTGTTTGAATCGTGACAGCTTCTTCCACCGTGCACAACGTCACAGTCATAAAGATATTCCTGGATTGCTGAATATATCAAAAGTGCGGTTGGGGATCATGCAAGTCGATTTGAGGTGGAGGATCGCATCGAACCTGCCCCTAAAGGACCACAGCAAGGGAGATAAATGAAATACAAAGATGATTAAACATAAGAATGATTAAACTTAGTGCTCTGTAAAGTGCACCCGAGATTGTAATACAGCATCTGCAAGAAAGTGGTAAACAAGTAATTTTATCAATTACGCGGAATGTCATCGAAACACAAGGGTACAGAGCAAGAATGACAGGAAAAACATGTGTGGGCACCCTGAATTGGTGCAAAAAATTCCAGTTCGCAATGGACTGAAGTCTCAGAATGGTGCAGTGATGCTGTATGTACTAATTCAACGTCTCATAGACAGAAGAATTATGGGGTGGTGAAAACCAAATGAATACCTACAGGTTAAACATCTGCATCCTATTGTAAAACATGGCTGGGATAGAGTTTCGTGAACTGTATTTCGTCATCTGAGATAACTTTCATTGACAGCATGTTAAACGAGGTGATTCAAAAGACAAAATCCGCTGAAGAAGCTAGGAAAAATACAGAAGCCGATTGTATCATGCGAGAGTTTTCTGTTACAATCTGGCATTTTCCATGTATCAAGTTTTACTGACAATTTTTGCTACAATGTCCCTGCCCACTCGTCAATTATCCGTGTAATCGCTCCTGCTTCTGCTTCAAATGGTTGAAATGGCTGTGAGCACTATGGGACTTAACATCTATGGTCATCAGTCCCCTGGAACTTAGAACTACTTAAACCTAACTAACCAGAGGACATAACACAACACCTAGTCATCACGAGGCAGAGAAAATCCCTGACCCCCCGGGAATCGAACCCGCGAACCCGGGCGCGGGAAGCGAGGACGCTACCGCACGACCACGAGCTGCGGACCCTGCTTCTGCTGTGATAGTTTACCTTAAGGGGGGTAGGACATCAAACCGGCCGACTTGGGGCAGGGGAGGCACCACAGGACATTTTATTTTCTACTGTCTATACTTCCACAAATAAATTCATAAAACTTTGTCAGCATGACCAGGAAGGATTCAGGATTCACACTCATGGCAGTGGAAGTGCAAAAACATAACATCATAAATTTTTTTTTAGATATGAAATGTCATCATTTTTTCACTTATTGTTGGCTGAATTTGTTGCAGTAGATACATTTTTCTTCACAAGTAAGAGAGATTCTTTGATGAATTTTGCAAACCATACTTACAGGTGTATAAAACTCTAGAATTTTCCAAATATATTAAAAACAGTCGTAAAATTGAGATAATTAGCTACAAAATTTGATTTTTTTTCTAAACATAAAGTTTAAAACGTAACAGCTCGTTCATAAATTAAATAGATTCTACAGTTTCAGACACCTGTAAGTATGGTTTGTATGCTGTGCAAAATTCATCGAACATCTCTCTCTTACTTATGAAGAAAAGTGTTTCAATAGCAACAAATGCAGCCAGTAGTAAGTGAAAAAATGATGAAATTTCACATGTAAAATAAATTATTTTGTTATGTTTTTGAACTTCCGCTGCTACGAGAGTGAACCCTGAGTCCTTCCTGGTCATGCTGACAAAGTTTTATGAATTAACTTGTAAAAGTATAGACAGTGGAATTTAAGATGTCCTGTGGTGCCTCTCCTGCTCCAAGTCGGCCCGTCTGATGTCCTACCCCCGTTAACTAAAATCTTTGAGGCGAGTACAGGTTCGGCGAATGAGAACTGAAGGCGGCGATATCGCCCGCATGGTTTGCAAGTTCGAAGGGAATAAACTCTGCTCATTCTCTTCTATTTAATTTTATCCTGGGACTGGTGGCGTGCATTTGCTTGTGGCTGATACGCTGTAGTAATAAGCGTGGGTGCTCTGAATTATACTGAGAAGAAAGTAGTGTGATGTATGCATGCACTCTTAGGTTTGTGTATGTGAAGTATTGCTGTGAATTTATTCATTGTTTTTCCCTGCATCTACAATGGAAGACAAGGCAACATTTTTCTATAACTGCGAGCTTGGCAAGCCATATTGGAAGAGAAATTTTTTTTCTTACTGAACCAGCATGAGTAGCGACGTGGCACTAGTAGTTACGATTAATGTGGGGGAGTTTCCGTTGTCCTTACATGGTATATTTGATTTGTAACCAAGCTGAGCAAACTAGTTTTGCATTTGCCAGAGGTTCCTTGCATTTTGTCACTTTCAAGAATATTATATAACGGAGACCTTTCTCTTATTGAGACTTGAGTGCCCCGTGGCTTTTGGGATATTAACTATGATATTGCTTGCAAAAGTATTGTTTAAATAAGCATAACATATTACAAATTTTTTGTATTTATTTACACATTGTTCCCTCATCAAATTAAGTATAAAGTAATATTTTCTTACATAGTTTATCTTTTAATTACGTGAGGCAAGGTGCACTTACTCGTACATCGTGCAATAAAAGTAATTCATTATGACCTTGTGCCATTAACACGACCACTCTTATGTCTGTGAGGTGTAACATAGGAAACGTTTAGGGGATCACGTGCTAGATCCTGCGATAGAAACTTTATTTACTATAAGGGTAGAGATTATTTGAATTCCCAAAGCGTATAGCATGTTCAAGTGCAAAGGTACGAAACGTCGTGACAATCAAACCGGTTGAAATTTGCATATGCCAATTTGGGATAACGTAGTGAGAGATATCTGGAGAATGGAAGGATGCGTCGTCACCTACTCCTACAAAATTCAAAGCTCTGGCATCAGCAGGCAAAGCGATGCGCACCGTCTTTCTCGACGGCAGAGGTCCAATACTTATCGAATTCCTCGAGCACGGAATAACCATTAACAATGACGTGTATCATGAGACACTCCATAGTCTACGCAACGCCGTCAGGATCAAAAGACCTGGGCTGCTCACGGAGGGAGTGATTCTGTTCCACGATAACGCGCGTCCACTCGTCTCCAACGTCACAAAGTGTAATGGCCAAGTTCAAGTGGGAGCACCTTGAGATCCGCCGAGCTGCAACTTGTGTGTGTTTTGTCCACTATGAAAAAGAATAAAATAAAAAATTAAAAAATCATATGGAATCACTTCAACTAGGACGACGAACTGGACCAGTGGAGGACTGACTCTGGGAAAGGCAATCCTTCAGCTCGCGAAGCAGTGGGATAGGTGTGCTCTGGCCTCTGGTCAATTTTTTTTTTTTTTTTTTTTTTTGTCATCGGACTACTGACTCGTTTGATGCCCGCCACGAATTCCTTTCCTGTGCTAACCTCTTCATCTCAGAGTAGCACTTGCAACCTACGTCCTCAATTATTTGCTTAACGTATTCCAATCTCTGTCTTCCTCTACAGTTTTTGCCCTCTACAGCTCCCTCTAGTACCATGGAAGTCATTCCCTCATGTCTTAGCAGATGTCCTATCATCCTGTCCCTTCTCCTTATCAGTGTTTTCCACATATTCCTTTCCTCTCCGATTCTGCGTAGAACCTCCTCATTCCTTACCTTATCAGTCCACCTAATTTTCAACATTCGTCTATAGCACTACATCTTAAATGTTTCGATTCTCTTCTGTTCCGGTTTTCCCACAGTCCATATTTCACTGCCATACAATGCTGTACTCCAGACGTACATCCTCAGAAATTTCTTCCTCAAATTAAGGCCGGTATTTGATATTAGTAGACTTCTCTTGGCCAGAAATGCCTTTTTTGCCATAGCGAGTCTGCTTTTGATGTCCTCCTTGCTCCGTCCGTCATTGGTTATTTTACTGCCTAGGTAGCAGAATTCCTTAACTTTATTGATTTCGTGATCATCAATCCTGATGTTAAGTTTCTCGCTGCTCTCATTTCTACTACTTCTCTCCGTTCAGCAGATCATTTAATTCTTCTTCACTTTCACTCAGGATAGCAATGTCATCAGCGAATCGTATCATTGATATCCTTTCACCTTGTATTTTAATTCCACGCCTGAACCTTTCTTTTATTTCCATCATTGCTTCCTCGATGTACAGATTGAAGAGTAGGGGCGAAAGGCTACGGCCTTGTCTGACTCCCTTCTTAATACGAGCACTTCGTTCTTGATCGTCCTCTTGGTTGTTGTACATATTGTATATGATCCGTCTCTCCCTATAGCTTACCCCTACTTTTTTCGGAATCTTGAACAGCTTGCACCATTTTATATTATCGAACGCTTTTTCCAGGTCGACAAATGCTATCAACGTGTCTTGATTTTTCTTTAGCCTTGCTTCCATTATTAGCCGTAACGTCAGAATTGCCTCTCTCGTGCCTTTACTTTCCCTAAAGCCAAACTGGTCGTCACCTAGCGCATTCTCAATTTTCTTTTCCGTTCTTCAGTATATTATTCTTGTGAGCAGCTTCGATGCATGAGCTGTTAAACTGATTGTGCGATAATTCTCGCACTTGTCAGCTCTTGCCGTCTTCGGAATTGTGTGGATGATGCTTTTCCGAAAGTCAGATGGTATGTTGCCAGACTCATATATTCTACACACCAATGTGAATAGTCGTTTTGTTGCCACTTCCCCTAATGATTTTAGAAATTCTGATGGAATGTTATCTATCCCTTCTGCCTTATTTGACCGTAAGTCCTCGAAAGCTCTTTTAAATTCCGATTCTAATACTGGATCCCCTATCTCTTCTAAATCGACTCCTGTTTCTTCTTCTATCACATCAGACAAATCTTCACCCTCATATAGGCTTTCAATGTATTCTTTCCACCTATCTGCTCTCTCCTCTGCATTTAACAGCGGAATTCCCGTTGCACTCTTAATGTTACCACCGTTGCTTTTAATGTCACCAAAGGTTGGTTTGACTTTCCTGTATGCTGAGTCTGTCCTTCCGACAATCATATCTTTTTCGATGTCTTCACATTTTTCCTGCAGCCATTTCGTCTTAGCTTCCCTGCACTTCCTATTTATTTCATTCCTCAGCGACTTCTATTTCTGTATTCCTGATTTTCCCGGAACATGTTTGTACTTCCTCCTTTCATCAATCAACTGAAGTATTTCTTCTGTTACCCATGGTTTCTACGCAGCTACCATCTTTGTACGTATGTTTTCCGTCCCAACTTCTGTGATGGCCCTTTTTAGAGACGTTCATTCCTCTTCAACTGTGTTGCCTACTGCGCTATTCCTTATTGCTGTGTCTATAGCGTTAGAGAACTTCAAACGTATCTCGTCATTCCTTATAACTTCCGTATCCCACTTCTTAGCGTATTGATTCTTCCTGACTAATGTCTTGAACTTCAGCCTACTCTTCATCACTACTATATTGTGATCTGAGTCTATATCTGCTCCTGGGTATGCCTTACAATCCAGTATCTGATTTCGGAATCTCTGTCTGACCATGATGTAATCTAATTGAAATCTTCCCGTATCTCCCGGCCTTTTCCAAGTATACCTCCTCCTCTTGTGATTCTTGAACAGCGTATTCGCTATTACTAGCTGAAACTTGTTACAGAACTCAAATAGTCTTTCTCCTCTTTCATTCCTTGTCCCAAGCCCATATTCTCCTGTAACCTTCCCCTACAACTGCATTCCAATCGCCCATGACTATTAGATTTTAGTCCCCCTTTACATACTGCATTACCCTTTCAATATCCTCATACACTTTCTGTATCTGTTCATCTTCATCTTCCGACGTCGGCATGTATACCTGGACTATCGTTGTCGGTGTTGGTGTGCTGTCGATTCTGATTAGAAAAAACCCGGTCACTGAACTGTTCACAGTAACAGACCCTCTGCCCTACCTTCCTATTCATTTTCTGCTGCTGTTGATATTACCCGATACCCATCTGACCAGAAATCCTTGTCTTCCTTCCACTTCACTTCACTGACCCCTACTATATCTAGATTGAGCCTTTGCATTTCCTTTTTCAGATTTTCTAATTTCCCTACCACGCCCCGACTCGTAGAACGTTATCCTTTCGTTGATTATTCAATCTTTTTCTCATGGTGACCTCCCCCTTGGCAGTCCCCCCCCGGAGATCCGAATGGGGGACTATTCCGGAATCTTTTGCCAATGGAGAGATCAACATGACACTTCTTCAACTACAGGCCACATGTCCTGTGGATACACGTTACGTGTCTTTAATGCAGTGGTTTCCATTGCCTTCTGCATCCTCATGTCGTTGATCATTGCTGATGCTTCCGCATTTAGGGGCAATTTCCCCACCCCTAGGACAAGAGAGTGCCCTGAGCCTTTATCCGCTCCTCCGCCCTCTTTGACAAGGCCGTTGGCAGAATGAGGCTGCCTTCTTATGCCGGGAGTCTTCGGCCGCCAATGCTGATTATTTATCAAAATTTAGGCAGTGGCGGGGATCGAACCCGGGACCTAAGACGTTTTGATTATGAATCAAAGACGCTAGCCCTGGACCACGGGCACATGAATCCTCTGGTCAATACTTGTGAATAAAGACTTCAGATATACCCACTGTGTCGTTTTCTGTATGTGTGGATTGGGAGCGCTCAAGGACAAGTTTATCAGAGCGTGTTGTTCCTTCTGAACACCCGTCAAATATCTGTTGCGCCTAGTATGTGTGTCTGTACCAAGTTATAACTGAAGGGCAGTCAAATCGTGTCATATTATCATTTTACACACAGACACGATATGCGTGTTGATTAAAACAGAATTTACGAAATAATGTGCATACGGAACTGACGAATGAACGATTTTATTCGTGCCGGAGTTTGAATCTTGGTGGTCATTTCCAAAAAGGTAAAACACAGTTGTAATTTTCACGGGTTTCTGGGATATGCTAGTGCACAGTTTTCTTTTGCAATGAAATGGACGTGTGAAGCCTGGCAACCATCTGCAACTACATTTCTTAAGTGCTTCATATGCTATAAAACTACTAGAACATTGTTCCCAGGTACTTCCAGTCTTGAGCCTTGGCAAGTGGCAATCCTAAAAGCTGTTAATGCCGAAAAGTGTTTCAGTATGCAGGAGGGGTGGAAATGTGCTTCGAAGTCACAGTTGACAGTTCCTTAACTTCTTTGATACGTTCTGCACTGTCGTTTAGTGAAGAAAAAGGCGATTTTACCTAGTATTGGACCAAATTTGTGAGTCGATTCAGGACTTCCTTGCAGATAGAATGCAACATGTACCACTTCACGGAACAAAATCGACTGCTGTAAGGTAAATGCAGGAGTAACGCAAGGACCTATGATGAGACCGTTATTGTTTACAATGTATTACATTGGTGCATAAGTTCGGAGCATTTTCCATAAGCTTAACAAACACAACAGATACACATAACACAGACTTTTGTCCAATATAATTCACTGAAGAGCCGAAGAAACTGGTACATCTGCCTAATATCGTGTAGTGCCACAATACGACGTGGCATGGTCTCGACTGATGTCTGAAGTAGTGCTGGAGGGAACTGACACCATGAATCCTGCAGGGCTGTCCACAAATTCGTAAGAGTACAAGGGGATGGAGATCTCTTCTGAGCAGCACGGTGCTAGCCATCCCAGATATGCTCAATTATGTTCATATCTCGGGAGTTTGGTTATCAGCGGAAGTGTATAAGCTCACAAGAGTGTTCCTGGAGACACTCTGTAGCAATTCTGGACGTTTGGGGTGTCGCATTGCCCTGCTGGAATTACCCAAGTCCGTCGGAAAGCACAATGGACATGAATGGATACAGGCGATCGACATGATGCTTACGTACGTCTCACCTGCCAGAGTCGTATCTAGATGTACCAGGGGCCCCATTTCACTTCAACTGCACCCGCTCCACACCATTACAGAGACAACACCAGCTTGAACAGACCCCTGCTGACGAGCAGGCTCCATGGATTAATGAGGTTGTCTTCATACCCGCACACGTCCATCCGCTCGATACAATTCGAAACGAGACTCGTTCGGCCAGGCAACATGTTTCCAGTTTTCAACGGCCTAATGTCGGTGTTAACGGGCCCAGGCGAGGGGTAAACTTTGTGTCGTGCAGTCATCAGGGGTACACGAGTGTACTTTCGACTCCGAAAGCCCATGTTGATGATGTTTCCTTGAATAGTTCACACACTGACACTTGTTGATGGCCCAGCACTGAAATCTGCAGCAATTTGCGGAAGGATTTCACTCCTGTCACGTTCAACGCTTGTCTTCAGTCGTCGTTGGTCCCGTTCTTGCAGGATCTATATCTGGCTGCTGAGATGTCGGAGATTTGATGTTTTACAGGGTTTCTGATAATCACGGTACACTCGTGAAATGGTCGTACGGGAAAATCCGCTCTTCATCGCTACCTCGGAGATGCTGTGTCGCATCAGTCATGCGCCGACTATAACACCACGTTCAAACTCATTTAAATGTTGATAACCTGCCGTTGTAGTAGCACTAACCAATCTAACAACTGCATCAGGGACTTGTTGTCTTCTATTGGCGTAGCCTGTTTACATATCTCTGCATTTGAATCGCATGCCTATACTAGTTTCTTTGGCTCTTCAGTGTATATTCTCCTTAACTGTATACAATAGTCTGCCAGTGTTGAGATACTTTTTCGATTCCACGTCTGTAGAAATCATGTGTGGTGAGGAGCTCGTCCAGTCATGTTCGGTGCGCATTTTCATCCGTAAAGGAAGTTCCTTGAAGCTTGTTCGATAGACACCGGGCACAAGATCAGATGAACAAGGTGGGTGCAGAATGATTTTCCAACCCAACTCCTGTATACTGTGTTTTGTCAGTTTAGCAGAACGCGGGCGGGCGTTATCGTGTAGGAGCATCACTTTATGCAGTCTTTCTGGTCGTTGTTCTTGGACTGCGTCTCCAAGACGTCTCAGTTTTTGACGTTAAATGTCAACAGTGATGATTACACCTCGGGAATGCGATTGGTGGTTCATCACACAGTCGCTGTTCCACCAGACGCATAACATTATGTTTTGAGGATGCGAGCAGGTCTTTTTACGGGGAGTTGCTGCTCTGTTTGGGCTCAACCATTCCTTTCTTCGCCTTACGTTGGCATAACGATACTGTTTCTCGCCAACAGTAACGCCGCAGGATGGGAATGGTCGGTGTTGTTCACGAGCCAGTTGATGACGAGTAGCCTGCCGTTGTGGCCGAGCTGTCCTAGGCGCTTCAATCCAGAACTGCTCTGCTGCTACGGTCGCAGGTTCGAATCCTGCCTCGGGCATGGGTGTGTGTGATGTTCTTAGGTTAAGTTAGGTTTACATAGTTCTCAGTCTAGGGGACTGATGACATCAGATGTTAAGTCCCATAGTGCCCAGAGCCCTTTTGATAATGAGTAAGCAGAGATGTACGTATAGCCACCCACTGATTATTGTGATTTTCCCTTACAGTATGCGATATGTTTACATCCAATTTTTGAATCTTCCCCATTGCACTCAAATTTCGCATGATGACAGAAAGATCACACTTCGTCAAATCTCCCACTTCTCGAGTACACTGACGTGGTTCATTGTGGATTAATGCGTTTAAACGATGCTAACCAAACTTCGAAGGTCTTCTTGAACGTGGAGACTCGCTAATGTCAAAACGATCCTCCTTAAAACGAGGAAACTATTTTCTTGCCGTGCTCTGTCCAGTCACATCATCCCCATACGCGGAGAAAGTGCTTCTGGCTACCTCCGCTGCTGTCGCCCTCTATTGAAGTCCTAACAACACAAGAAAATGTCTGAAATGTTCCTATTTCTCAACTTGAGACTCAATTTTCTAGCGTCCACAGCTCCACTCAATGTCTCCAAATGACAACATGTGAACTTAAATAGCAACAGTGAAAATACAAATAAAAAATGAAACCGTTAGGGACTGAAATGATAACATGCAAAAAAGAAACGCTACTTACGTATGCACCGTATAAACTATACATTGGATAATGTAAGAAGTTCGATGAGGCTGATTGCAGATGATGCAGTTGTCTGTAAGAAGTTAGCAACGCCAGGAGGTTGCAGCGAATTGTAGGACGATCTGCAGATAATTAATGATTCGTGCAGGCATTGGCAGTTGACCCTGAACGCAAATAAGTGCAATATATTGCGCTTAAACGGGTGAAGAAATCCAATAATGTACGATTATACTGTTGACGACAAATCACTGAAAAAAGTAACCACTTTAAAATACCTGGGGGTAACCAACCATCGGGAACGCTCTTAAAGTGGAATGACCACATGAAACGAATTGTAATAAAAGTGATGCCAGCTTGATTCAAAGGAAAAGTGTTAAGGAAAGGTGTGGCCGAGCGGTTCTAGGCTCTTCAGTCTGGAACCGCGCGACCGCTAACGTCGCAGGTTCGAAGCCTGCCTCGGGCTTGGATGTGTGTGATGTCCTTAGGTTAGTTAGGTTTAAGTAGTTCTAAGTTATGGGGGACTGATGACTTCAGATGTTAAGTCGCATAGTGCTCAGAGCCATTTTTTTGTTTAAGGAAATGTTATTGATCCACGAAAGAAGTGGTTTACGCAGCACATGGCCACCTCGTTTTCTAAGTCTGGGGGCCTCCCATGTTGGATTAACAGAATCTATAGTCAAGATCGAAGTTCTGTCACGGGCTCATTTAGTCGTCGCGAGGGCATTACGGAAATGCGAGACGAACTCCCACGGCAAACGCTACAACAGAGACGTTGAGAAGAGTATGTACCGGAAGAGTCGGGCAACATAATACGTCCTCCCACATACATCTCGCGAAATCACCACAGCGAGACTATCTGAGGAATTAGAGCTACTGCAGAAGTTTATCGACAGTCACTATTACCACGCTCCATTTGGTAATGGGCCAGGGAAGGGACAGCAAGTAGTGAAGTACCCTCCGCCGCTCGCTATAGGGTGGTTTGTGGAGTAGATTTAGATGCAGATGGCGTGGACTCAAGCCTCATTCATTTCACGCAGTACTGGAGATGACTATACTACCCACCGTGCCTTCTAAGTGTCTAAGCTGTTTTTTTAAAAAAGCCAGCAAGCTAGATATTCTGTCCTTTATGCAAATAATGTTTGGGTGACTTGAGGATCCTTACGTACTCGGCCGGAGTGAATGGGTCGAAAAAACTGAGACTTTTGTTAGAGATGTAACCAGACTGTTTAGTCATTATGACAGACGCTCTGAAAACTCAGAAGAATATCTTTGGAAGAAAAACAATATTCGACTATCTAAAAGCTATTGAATGAATTTTGTCAATATTTCAGGTTACAAACTTTCTGAAACGTACATTTCACGTAAGGGCAATAACGATCACAGAAGAGAGACAAGGGAGCCTACGAAAGCACCTACCTATTGCTCCATACATTACGAAATGTTTTCCAGTTCATTTTTTTCTGAACTTGTGCCCGACATGCAAGCTACCTCATAACTGCAGACTTACAAAACCAAATTTTGCATTCGCAACAAACTGAAATTGCTCCCCAATCTAGAAGATGTAAAAATACGTTTCAGTGTCCCATCGTTGGCGAGGTCTTAGGAACTTAAGCTCAGTTTGGTGAAGAATTGGGTAGGAAATCAGACAAGTCATTTTAAAAGGTATGATTTGCCTGAAGTAGTTCGGGAAAGCACAGAATCTTGTAGTCTCTGCGGCCAGAGGGAGTCTGAATTGCCATCCTCCTGCAAGTGTGTTCAGTGTCTTAACCACTGCGCCACCCTGTTCTGTCGTGTCTAGTGCACCGTGCCACCCTGGTCTATCACCGGCCTTTAGCCACAGCATTGCAGAGTAAGCAGCTGGTCGGATGCGCTTGAAACTTCTACCAGGGTCGCACGTTCTAACCACTCCCACAGTTCTCAGCAAGCACTTTGCAATACCACTGCAGTCCTTCGCGAAATGTGTCTACTTAGCAGAACTGTGCTGCCAGATGTGAATGAGCAATACAAATCCTAGCATCACAAATGTGAGGATGAAATCTATCTTGCAAATTTTTCATCCATATTTACACACGCAGTCTAACTTTGCAACATCTGCAGGCAGTACAGAAAATTTTGAGGGGAAAATTTTATTTGTTTATGCGTGGATTAGTAAGTCATTAGCGTCAAAGTTTCTTGTTTGCATTTACAAGCTTTGGAAAACGTTTGCGGTTGGAACAGCCAGCTATGCAGAGATGACGAAACAAGCAGCCCCGTGGTAGACTTGTGATCTGCGACTACAGCTGCAAGTGTCGGGAAGCGAAACAAAAAACGTGAATTAATATGAATGAACAAACAGCAGCAACGAAAACGCTCGTTCTTTGGGTCCCACAGACTAAAACTACATCCCTGGAAATACCCAGCTGGCTCACCCGGTCGGAGGCACTGGAGAAACATGCTACCTAAAACGACGGGCCTCTGTTGAACATGTAGAGGTTTCTATTGGCTCAGTTAGATGAGGCGTGCTACAAGCACATGATTGTTGGCTACACTCGCATGAACTCATGACCCAGAAGTCTTCTAGACTTGAGAGCGCTGAGCAAAGGTATTCAAGCAGGGAATGACCACGCAAACCTAGTAAATGGTGCACACTCGACATCTGTTAATGTTACTTTTATTAAAAATATCAAGTTCTAACAACCCTACCACAACAAAGGTCAAAATTTAATAATGATGGTGGTGTTGCTCACGCTGCTAAATACTGCATTTTCGGGCAACAACAAAGTTATTATGTGGCAGGTGTCATTAGAGCACAGTTAATAAAGTCATTTCATGTAATAATGAATAAACTAGGCACTCATCTTTTCGTGTTTCCCACGCTGGTCTCGTAAAATCATGGCTCAATCGTCGAAAATCTAGGTGGTGATGATTCCAAGCTCGGATGCAAAGAGGCCTAGGTTTTATTCTGCAACATTCAAAAGTTTTATAGCTGTGTTTCACAAACCATTCTTGAAGATTAAACCTTTGAAAGTTTACACAATGGTGATGTAAAAAATAATCAGCACTCCAAATTTAAGTTACACTTCCTTTTTATTACTTTTGTTGGAGTATTGCTTAACACACAAAACATCACTTCACAATACAAAACATACTTGAAAACATCTTCCTCACTGTTAAAGTTCACATTTTGTAAGCTGACTACGTTATGCGTCTTTCCAACATGACGTCCAAGACATGACTTTTTTTAAGGTCCGACTCTCTAACTAACTAATAATCACTTACGCTCCAAAAATCAGAGTTACAAGTACGAAAAAGATCATAGTGAGAAAAGAAAGAATACACACAAGAATAATATCATTCCAATATAAACATATCGATGAATCAAAGTACTTCTACATTAATGAAATCAAATATGAATGTTGTCTCAGAAATATGTCAGCTACTTTACAGAAACACAGTGGAATATTACTGGTATCGAGAGGTTCAGGTGAGGTGCCGTAATGGTTACGTAATTCAAGTACCATTACAAAGTACACGAAAGAAGACGAGCACACTCCGGATAGTTCCGTGATGTTTTCGGAAGTCTGTCGTGCAGGACTGTCTGCCTGTCCCCACTACACAGGGAGGTGACAGACGTCAAAGTCAACAAACCCACTCCCCCTCCTCCGCCCCCCCCTCCCACACGCACTTTTTTATTTACAGACAGTTCCTTTGGCGTCAGTCATTGATATGCTGAAACTGTTACTGTCGATTTCCATCCAGTGATTAACGATGTTGCATTTTCACGTCTTCCAGAATTAGCACTGACACCACTACACCTCTCGTAGAATATGACTTTTTTGTGCAGCCCACTTGCTTTGTGCGTCTGAAGTAATACTCCATTAGTAATGACTATACCTCCAGTGGAACACAGAACCATAAGATTAGCACGTCCGCTATATTGAACAGTGCAACAAGAACTGTAGACAAGAGGATGTAACACTGAACTACGAGGAACCTGCACCATCTAGCTGCAACCACTGCACTTCACTTCCTACCGTCCATAAATTATGCCTTAACGAAAAACTATTGTAACATACTTCTTTTTGTTACCTTACGTTCATTCCTGTTACATTTTGAATTTTATTACTTGCTGCTCGAATCAAAAAATAAGCTGGAGCACGAGAAACAGATCAGCATGTAAGTTCTCGCATTTTATACTTTCTTCCTTTATGAGAATAATCATAGAGGCATCTCAGTGTCCTCTTCCCCCCCCCCTCTTCCATCCTGCTTTCTCCCCTCCTACCCTGTTTCTGCCTCCCTTCTCTAATCTGAGCCCTTTTACATTCCCCTCCTCTGCCAATCCCCACTCTCTCTCGCGCCTGTTCTGCCCCCCACCCCCAATGAGTACTCTCCGTCCGTCGGTTCTCCCCCCCCCCCTCCCAGTTCTTTTTTCCTCTTCTCCCCCCTTTCTTTCCCCTCAGCTGTCCAGGTCACCCCATCTTCCCATGGCTGTGGTGTCATCTTCGTGCCAACGTTTTAGTGCAGTGTTCCAAGTGAGTGTTAAGTGTTGTGCGTCTTTTCCGAAGGGTTGCGAACGGAAATCATACTGTCGCTGGGTGTGATTTTTATGTCACTTGCGAACAGAAACCCGACTGCCGCCGTGTTTTTTTTAATCGTCTGTCTACTATTTTACCTGTCTGCTTCCTGTGTATTTTATTAGCATCGCCAATCCTTGCTTTATGTTTTAACTTCCACAATTTTACAATTTAATTCACCGTTTTTATTGCTTGCTTTTATTGCCTGTTATCTATTTCTTATGTTTTAAAAATTCTGTAAGCTGAAGAGGGGCGTACTAAGCTGCTGCCAGCTCGCCGCCCCCAATTGGTGGGAATTATATATATATATATATATATATATATATATATATATATATATATATATATATATATATATATACTCCTGGAAATGGAAAAAAGAACACATTGACACCGGTGTGTCAGACCCACCATACTTGCTCCGGACACTGCGAGACGGCTCTACAAGCAATGATCACACGCACGGCACAGCGGACACACCAGGAACCGCGGTGTTCGCCGTCGAATGGTGCTAGCTGCGCAGCATTTGTGCACCGCCGCCGTCAGTGTCAGCCAGTTTGCCGTGGCATACGGAGCTCCATCGCAGTCTTTAACACTGGTAGCATGCCGCGACAGCGTGGACGTGAGCCGTATGCGCAGTTGACGGACTTTGAGCGAGGGCGTATAGTGGGCATGCTGGAGGCCGGGTGGACGTACCGCCGAATTGCTCAACACGTGGGGCGTGAGGTCTCCACAGTACATCGATGTTGTCGCCAGTGGTCGGCGGAAGGTGCACGTGCCCGTCGACCTGGGACCGGACCGCAGCGACGCACGGATGCATGCCAAGACCGTAGGATCCTACGCAGTGTCGTAGGGGACCGCACCGCCACTTCCTAGCAAATTAGGGACACTTGCTCCTGGGGTATCGGCGAGGACCATTCGCAACCGTCTCCATGAAGCTGGGCTACGGTCCCGCACACCGTTAGGCCGTCTTACGCTCACGCCCCAACATCGTGCAGCCCGCCTCCAGTGGTGTCGCGACAGGCGTGAATGGAGGGACGAATGGAGACCGTGTCGTCTTCAGCGATGAGAGTCACTTCTGCCTTGGTGCCAATGATGGTCGTATGCGTGTTTGGCGCCGTGCAGGTGAGCGCCACAATCAGGACTGCATACGACCGAGGCACACAGGGCTAACACCCGGCATCATGGTGTGGGGAGCGATCTCCTACACTGGCCGTACACCTCTGGTGATCGTCGAGAGGACACTGAATAGTGCACATTACATCCAAACCGTCATCGAACCCATCGTTCTACCATTCCTAGACCGGCAAGGGAACTTGCTGGCTGTTCCAACAGGACAATGCACGTCCACATGTATCCCGTGCCACCCAACGTGCTCTAGAAGGTGTAAGTCAACTATCCTGGCCAGCAAGATCTCCGGATCTGTCCCCCATTGAGCATGTTTGGGACTGGATGAAGCGTCGTCTCACGCGGTCTGCACATCCAGCACGTACGCTGGTCCAACTGAGGCGCCAGGTGGAAATGGCATGGCAAGCCGTTCCACAGGACTACATCCAGCATCTCTACGATCGTCTCCATGGGAGAATAGCAGCCTGCATTGCTGCGAAAGGTGGATATACACTGTACTTCTGCCGACATTGTGCATGCTCTGTTGCCTGTGTCTATGTGCCTGTGGTTCTGTCAGTGTGATCATGTGATGTATCTGACTCCAGGAATGTGTCAATAAAGTTTCCGCTTCCTGGGACAATGAATTCACGGTGTTCTTATTTCAATTTCCAGGAGTATATATATATATATATATAGAACTTTGAAATCAAGACAGTCACATAAAATGTGTGCAACATGGAGACTTAGCATTACAAAAGTGTAATTAATTCAACTTTCAAACGCTATTTTTGGTTTTATAGTGACAATTAACAGTAATAATGATGGCAGGGAATGAGAACAAAATAATGGTACCTTATTCCGCTCGCTGGCTGTCGGCTAAATGTGACTCTCTGACCGCACCTCTCGTTCAACATTAAAAATAAAATAAAATAATAAGAAATTGTAATTATTAAACAAATCATAAATTCCTTCATCATGTTTTAAACTGAAATATTCACTTTAAGCCACTCAGGCGACAAAGACAGCAGTGTGATAGAAAATTCTGTCGTACTACAAATTGGTGAGAAGGTTTCGAAAGCCAAGACTGCAAGAATATTTCACTATTCAACAACACGTTTCGAGAAGCTTTGCTGTCATCTTCAGGTCTTCAAAATGTCTGTTAAAAAACGTCTTCGTTGTGGTTGGAATTTGTCATGTTAATGGATAAAATTTAGCAACTTGGAAAGGTTTGTTAGTAAGAAAACATTTAAAAGAAAATGCACCTTGTGTACTTGGCCATGTCCGTATGTGCAGCACTCACAGACGATTGTTACGTCATCAAAATCGCAACATGCAATAAAATGCACAGTAGCACTTCTATTACCTTGACATGCCGCTTTTTAACAAACATTTTGAAGACCTGAAGATGACAGCAAAGTCCGCTGAACCCGGTTGTTGAAATAAAGAAATATATGTGTGTTTTGGCTTTAGAAAGGTTTTTTAGGAATTAAAACAGATCGCTTCTTCTCAGTTCTGAGCATGAGAAAATTCAGTCACACTACAGGTTGACAGCGGTACTGCGAGTAAGTGCGCAGTCGGGCGATAGGCGCATGGTTTGCTGTGATTTGCCACAGACCTCTTGTGTGGCGCCAGAGGCGATTGGCGACGACTGCCAGCGTGGAACAGCCACCACCAGAAGACAGCGGCTGCAAGTCAGCAGCTGCGGCCAGCGGTCTTCCGCGCCAGCCTGCTCCCGGCAGCTGCGCAGCCGTCTGTCCTCCAACTTCCTGCAGCATCTGCGACCCCGTCCGCTAGCCGGAAGGTACCAGCTGCAACCCTAGACAAGTAGCGGGGCTAGCTACTCGTCTATCAGTTTCTACGAGCTTTGTGTTCAGCAGTCAAATTGTAAGCATTTATCTGAAGCTAGAGACGCTAAAGTATACTTCAAAGGATAATTTTTATGATGTTTGGGTCGGCGTTTCATTCTGAGACCAGTATTGCATATGCACTTAATATTGGCGCCAGACTGTGTGGATGCGCTAAATTAGGTGCCGAATGCCAGTTGCCGTCTGGCTGTGATGTACCAGGAAGTATTAGAAGAAGTTTAGCTTTATGACGCCCAAATGTTCAGCTTGAAAGGTCTCTGTTGGATTCCTTTCATGTTAATTTCTTAAATCTGTTGTCATTTACGACATAAATTCCTCTTCTAAATTTACTGTGGCGTTTTGACTATCTGCAAGGAGACTGAGTAGTGGAACGTGTTACTTTTACACATAAACAAGAACGATCTGTCACACTACTACACTTTAAAACACAGTTTACATGCAATTCATGTCACACAGTCTCATACGGAACCTACATCCGCTTTCTTTTATGTACTGTATATGATAAGATACTGTCATCCCCCTTCCCTTCTGTGTGAGAGGATGAATGAGCAAATGTATTTCTAGTTGCATGCTTGAGGGTAGCAGACAAGCCTGTTTGCTAGAGAACAGTAGGACCAACGTCGGAACAGGTAGCTACGCTTTCTAAAAGGTTTCTATCCTTAGTATGGTTCTGTCCGTCCCTTGTCATGTTGGTATAGGAAGCTGCCCCTCTGGCCACTTCCGTTTTGTATACGGAAGCATCCTTGGTAGGAGCGCAGGTCAGTCTGTCCGTGGCGAGCGTCTGAAGTGGTAAGATTTCCGGCTAAGCACATCTCTGCTAAGTCCGTAGGACAATGGATTTCTTAAGTTCAGCCTAACTGAAAATTTAATCACCTTTATTTCAGGATTAGCTCTAAAATATATAATGTTATCTTAAATTGCAACGCAGTGTGATTCGAGTGTACAGTTCAGAATATCTTCCGGTAGTTGCTTTGTCACTACATTGTGAGTAAAGTTGAACCACGTGTTGATCAATAACTCTAACTAAGATCATCAATCTTAAATGCGAATGTGCGTGAGATTATAACGTCTCGTCTTGACAATATTTTTCTATATAGCAACTTTTCTTTATGTTCAACGCACGTGGGGTGTACTTTGTGAGACCAATACCACGTGCTTATACAATTGTTTCACCCATCAGGTTAATAGTAAGACGATAGTAACCAGTTCGAGGTTTTTCTTTTGTAAATTGCTTTTCGATCTAATTTATTTTAATTATCAGAATTACTGTGGAGTTCCACTCTTTGTGTAAACCAAGTTGACCATGTGAAGCATGTGGTGCAATCATCAAAGTAGCCCTCAGCTATTCTTTTCGGGAAGATTTCACAGAGAGTTAGTATGAATTTAGTATACCAGTGTGTGGTAATTACATGACGGACAGGATTGCGCTACGAACCTAACTTCTTTGGGTGAAAATTGAATCGGTTGGTTGTGGTTAATTTCCTCTTGCATATGTTTCAACGTTCTTCGTGTGTTATTTTATGAATGTAGTGTTGTATGCAGTCTCACAATCTTGGCTCCATATTTGATGTGTTCCGTAATATTACAAACTCACATTTTCACAATCCTAAATAAGGCACCAGCTTAGTTGTGACTCAAGTTTAACATGCTGAAATTTCAATGATCAATGTTAAAACAAATTTCCAAATATAAACTGATTTATTTCTTTTTATTTAAATTCTCTTTTTTATATGTATCACCAGTTTTCGTATGACTATTAAAAGATTATAATTAATTTTCGTCTGGTTGGAAATATGGTAAGCTAGGCTGGATACCTGGTGAAACAGTTGCTCAGTAATGCAAGGTTAACTTCCTCAGATAGCTCACAGCTTTTAATCCGCTTTTATTGTCTATCAGCACCGCTTTCACATCAAATTAATGCAACAACATTACAAGCTCCCTCCCAGTTGCCCATCTCTCGCCGTTCTGTAACTCCAATTGCAAACAGCATCCATTTGCAGATTTCCTATATATGCTGAGTGAAGCCATACGTCCGCTTGCATTCACGGTTTGCGGTTTTATCCATGGGGACTATTTGTGTGACGTAACGGCGGTGCATAAAAAAATCCTTTCCATGTGCACCCTCTCTGAAAACTAATCCTAACTTGTTGCGCCTGAATTGTAGGCAGCTCGGCACTCTAGTATGTAGGCTGTATCCCTAATCTCTGGAGTACACAGCATAAGGAATAAGGTCCATAAACGACTCTTTCCAGAAGAAGTGACAGGTTACTTCGACATATACTACAGCGCCAGACAGTAGTTAACTTGGCGCTGGCAGGTGCAGTGGGAGGCAAAAATGTCGGGGCAGATAAAGATAAGAATACGTGGTACAGGCTATAAAAGATGCACTAGCTATCCAGAGATGAAAGCATTCACTCCAGATGTGTAAGAAAATAGAGTACTCATCAAACCAGTCAAACGACTGACTTCTAGGGGGGTAAAAGCGCTATGTTGAATGTACACGATCAGTTGAACTGTCCTCTTCCAAGAAGGGGAGAAATCTGATGTAAGGTTGAAGCTTTGAGTTAATTAATAAGACGTGCTCAAATAGCAGTCTACCGATGAAAGGTCTAGTATAAGTGGGACAGTCGGCTAATGGCACAGTTATTTTGAAATACAGTGGTTATATATTGCTTGTTACGAATCATGGCTTGCTGTTCGTCCCTCTTCGTGTCATGAGCCGCAATACTTTCCAAAACAACGAGAATGAAGAGGCCAAAAATCTCAAGGAAAATTTACTGGGAAATCTACACGAGTCTTACAGACTTCGTTATTCTCCTTGTTTATTGCTTTCTTAGTTAGTGAAAATAAAATTTCTCTCATAATAGCTTACACACAGGCGTATATGCAATTAGCTGTAACGATAAGGAATCATAATATGTGATACAATGAAAAGTTTCTTCTCTTAACAGTCGTTTTCTGAGTATATACATTGTTTAAGATGTAATGTGTAGAACCCCAAGTGCCCTAAACGACGTAATAGAGACGGTAATTCATCACTTTTTTTCCCTCTGAATGATGTAACTCTGTCACCTCGCTGGCTGTAAAGAGTGATTTTCAAATGTAAGAACGGGTTTATGTCGTTACTGGTAGGTATGCACTTAAAAGTAGGAAGCTGGAGAAATATTGCGCTGCCGCTAATTCCGCTCTTCTCCAGTAGCTCCCGAACGACTGGTGTTCAAATTCTAAAGAAACTGGTTCTCTACTTCTCTCTGTGCGAACGGAATGGAGAATGTTATTTTCGAAAAAGGTTCATGCGGTTTGATATCCAACTTACATTCAAAATTCCTTACTCTTCCCGGTTTGTGAGAAAAAACTTCTCTATTTACCCACAAAACTTCTTTCAGCTCTTCTTTCTGGCATTCACCTAACCCTTCAACTTTAGACATTTGGTTCTCCAGTTCGTCTATAAGTCCATTTGTATTGTCCTCACTTCTATAATACATGTTCAGCTTAACATCACCCAAACTAGTCCTTACAGGCATCATCTTCACTTTCAAATGCCCTAATAAGTGGTCCTTGTCTATGACCAATCCACCAAACTTCACACTGATCCTTGATCCATCACCCTCAAAATTAACAAAACTTTCCCCACAATTTATCTCTGCTTTGCTCTCTGTCAACCAATCCATACCCAGTATTATATTCACTGTTAAACTAGGTACAACAAAAAAATTGTGTACTAGACCTTTGTCCCCAGTCTCAAATTCCAGAATTATTTGATATTTAATAACCTTGCTTAATTTCTCTGTAGCACCCACTATCTTCAAACCTGCTACTGGTACATTCATCATTTCATTATGCTCCTTTATATCATTAAATAAACTTTCAGCAATAGCACTAATTTCACTACCTGTATCCCACCATACATTCCAATACTCACAAAAGGTTGCTTAATCCTATCATCCTCATCACTACTTTCTTCACGTAACAAATCCTGCTCAATTTCACTATGAACCCAGTCATCGCAATTCAACTTTGAACTTTCATTCTCTTCTAAATATTTCTGAAGAGCACAAACACCTACTTCCTCCTTATCATCATCTGCTATTCCTACATCTCTATGAATAATAAAAACATTGAGTTGTTCCTCATTAATTACTCCCTTTATGGTTCAAAGCATGTGTATTCATCAATTCTCCATTGACCTCAGAAATTGACCCTTCTCCTAGCTTAACATCTTTTCTTAAACCATCAAATTCATGGAAAGCACCCTTTTCACTACTTTCTTTCTCTCCTCCCCTACTGCAACCGGTACTCATATTCTTCCCTTCACTATTATCACTAGCATTTTGCAATATCTTCTGTTCCTTTATCACTCTCTTTGGCTGCTCTTCATATTCTTCAACTCCCTCGTACAACTGGGAAAATCTATCCATATACAGGTCCCCTAATTCCTTACAACCTTCACCATTAACTTCAGGTCCAGTTTCTTCAATCACCAGACCATGATGACTACACACCCTACCACCATAATCATTACTAATACTATTACACATCACTGTACCCCTTACATTACCATGGTGATTTGAAAATTCAATAGGCCCTAACCTATGACCCGCCCCACCACAGGCCATCACTGTAGCAGCGTTCCGTTTACCTCTCGTGACTCCCCTACTGTCTGATAACCTTGGATATTTTCTCTGAAATTTCCTCGGCCTCTTCTTCTACATCTAACATTTACTTGGTTCACTCTTCCTGTTCTGTCCTGATTCTCAGGATGACCATCTACACGTCTGCTTCCATTAAAAGAACAGCCCACTTGCCACCTATCTACATCCCTCACTTTGTTTAAAAATCTTTAATAGTATTGACATTTCCTATCAACCCACGTCTTCTATTGGGAGGCAACTTCCATATCAATACTTCTATAGTGTCTTTGTCACTCCATGGGCTGTCCAAAGGTTTCAGTTTACTCATCCACTTCTCACAATATTCTCTCATATTCTCCCTACTCCTCCTATCATACTACGGGGCCCTCTTAAAAGCTTCTATGACATCACTTTGTTTTTCTTTCGTCCAGTACTCTTTCAAAAACGCCGACACAAAATCCTCAAATGTTTAATATTTTTCTGGTACATCAGCTTCCCAATCTAAACCTTCTCCCTTTAAACAAGCACTTGCCCTCCTTAGCTTATCTTTTTCTGTCCAATCTGTAGTAAACTGACCCTTCAAAATATTCACAAAGGACACAGGATGTACATCTCCATTAGGATCAAAATTTATATTATTGAAACTACTCCCATCCGCTATCTGCAGTACTATCGGTGATACAGTAAACTGCGTAACCTGTACCGACGTTTTATTATTAAAAGTTTATTAATCACGCAGTGTGGGTAGATTGGGATTATGCAATGTCTTTAGTATTTACGATGTATATCCGGTTAATGCCAATACTTCACACAGTTCTTTCACCCTGTTGTCACAGGAAAACAGTCACATGTGTTCATCACTATAAGAGTCCGTTAAACATCAGTTCAATTTACGTCGTCGTCTTTAAGACAGTTTGGATGATATAATAAATGTTTCTTGATCAAATCACAGCACTGTTCTTTCACTTAACATTTTGGTTTGTTCCACTTTCACAGTTAGTGTCTCCACACGACAATGGCTAATTGTCACAAGTTCACACATTTTGTAAAATCGTCACCGCAAACACTTGATATACTTTTCAGGTTTTACTGTTCACTTAATAACGCACGATCTCCTGTTAACACAGCGGCCGCACTGTAATTAATTGTTCCTCCACGTATCACCGTCTTTCACGCCGAAATTTGCAGCGTTTTCCACCCGCGAACCGGCCACGATACTACAACAACTCGCACGCTCTCTATCGATAGTCGTTCGCTCTCTCTCTGACACAGTACTTCTCCTAGCCTAACCAAAGATTTACAAAGCATATAAAACCAGAACATTCATATTCGTACAATATAAAATATAAAACAGTAGAAAAATGAATGAAGAAACAATATGACATATTAACAAATAAAGAATATTTGAAATAAATGATACTTACTATGACAAGGTAATGCACAAATGAAAAAAAAATTATCGACTTTCGGGGAAAGCAATGTCTTTACAAAATCCGGGCCCAACCATCTATATTTAGGTTTGTGTAGTTCTCTAATTCATTTAAAGTGAATGCTAACCCGATTTCTTTGAAAATATTGCGGTCGGTTTTCATCTCTTTGCTTCACAGTTCCTAAACTGTGCTCTATATCTTATGACATCGTCGACGAAACGTGGAACACTTATGTACCTGTCATATATCACATAACACAAAGGGGTCACGCAGTCCAACGATCCATCCATTCAATTTCTCACCATCAATATCAGTTTGTGCCCCCACTCTAAGAGCCACCGCGAAGGAGTTACTATTTTGATGCAGGAGTGTGGTGATGATGTACGTATTAGCTACTACTTACTCCGTTCTTGCGGGCAAAATTCTGGTCCCATTCTCCTTCGCCAGTTAGTGCCATTATGTAGCCGCGATATATCTAGTTCCTACTAAGGCGAAAAAATTAATGAACCGATGATTTAAAAAAATAATTAACAAGATGCATTTGAAACGTTTGCTTTGTTACCCGTCAGACTGAATGTATTTTCTCCAGAGGAATTATTGGGACAATGAATTAAGAAAATATTTTTATAGTTGTCCAAATTTTAAGTAGAGTTAACTTCATATACAGTTAACTTCTTATTATGACTCTTAAAATGCTGCCACGCTCTCACTGAGAGGCTTCAAAGGCACCGCGCATATAAATAGTTACTGCACAGAAAGTGGGAAGCATAGTTGACTCAAAGTTTTAGAATTAAACGTGTCAAGTTTTACGCTTGACGTATTTGCATTTATATTTCAGAAGCATTGCTGAACCGTTGACTGTAGTAGTTAATTTGTCGTGCAGTGGCGGTGATGGTAATTTGACAGCTATCCATATATGAAGTTACTCTCCGTAACCCACCGCGTCATGTAAAGCGCAAGGCATCCGGTTGCAATATTATTTTCCTCTCTTACAATTCCATGCACTTGGGAAACGACAGAAGTATACTCGGTCACGAAACTTACCCAGCTGCTAAACTGTGCTCCGTATCTGATGACATCGTCGACGAAACGTGACACACTTATGTTCCTGTCATTTACAACGTAACACTATACGTAATGTGGACTGCATAATTCATAAAAAAGAAAAACAACTGGTCTCCTCTATTCTGTATCCTTTGCTCGACCCACCACCTCAAGACCTTAATCAATTATGCGCGGTTCCCTATTCAAGATAAGTCTACTTGAATGTAGTCGGAAATCTTAAATCAAAGACCTTTCAAACAAAATTTTATGTGCACGAAACTACTGGTTGCTTTTTGCACAATGATAAAGGCAGCACTTCAGCTTTGGAAAGAGTATAACACACAAAAAACTCGTAATTGTGACAAATTATATTTGGGCCAGTCTGACAGGACAATATCCACCCTCTTGAAGGAACACCATATACGTTGGAGACTTAGAAAACGAGACTCTACTTTTGCAGACCACCAGTTTAAGAACGTCTCACTTAAAAGGTGCCACAACATCTTACAGAACATCTATAAAGGAAGGAAGGTGACCATAATAACCATTTGCCCCAGCTTAGAACTGATAGATTACAGTTCCTTTAGGCTACTCGACACTTGTCACTGCAGATACTCCTAATAACCCCATCCAGACCACTTAGTAAATTGTTCCTGCTACTCGCATGTCCCATTTTTTCTTTTATTCAGTTACTGTAGTTTCACGTGCTCTGTAAAAAAATTGCTTTGCACAATTACAATTGATTCATTTAACTGTTAGTCTCCCATGTTATATTGTACTAGATTGTGACATTTGACCTTTTTAGACAATGATTATATTGTTCAGTCACACCCTTGGAACATGTCTCCAAATTTTACTATATACTGTTTTTCATCTCAGGACAACTGTTGTAATTTGTCACGTGTTTCATTATTTAATGTGTGACATATTTTATCTAACCTAAATATTTATAAATCGCATTTTTACAGAATCAGTCTCTCTCTATTTAGTTTAAACGGAACATTAACAATTGTCATCTTCAGAAACCAACTGGGATACTTTGTAGTTGCGCTGTTTTAAGATATTTGATCCCCAGAAAAATTTCACTGTCACACCTATTTATTATAGTGCCTGGCGATGGCCAAAGAGCCGAAAACCGGTTTTGCAAAACAATAACTACTGTCGGATGCTACATCAGCGTTGTGTGTTTTTTCATTCATAATGCATAATATATTCTACCAAGAACAGATAGAACAGTCAATCAGTGCAAAACAATTACCATGCCTAAGAAAGGAAACACGAATGATTGTTCAAATTATAGAACTTTGTCATTACTAAGCTAAGATTCAAAAACTCGGTATTCTTAAAGAAATATTAAAAGCTAATATTAAACGAGATTTAGGAGAAGACAAATTTGGATTTGGGAAATGAGCAAGGACCAGGGAAGCTATAACGGCACTACGAACGTTTTAGAAAGAACTGAGAACGATGGGAAAACGTATACCACATTCATTACCTAGAAAAGGCTTTTGATAGAGTGTACTGGAAAATGCTGAAAGGAAAACTGAGTAAAATTGGAATAGACTAGAGGCGTAAAAGATTGATTCCCTAGGTATACGAAAATCAGATTAAGGAAATGGGTGTCAATGGCATTAAAAAAGAGACTAGGAAAACAAGAGGTTCCCGACAATTCTTTCCTCTTTCTCCATAGTTGTTTCATCTATTTATGGTAAGTACAAAGTAAAGAATTGAAAGTTGCACAAAAGTTTAAAAAATTAATCGAAAGACATAAATTGTGTTCGATTTGCTGGTGATATAGTGGTCTTAGTAAATTCTGAGAGGGATATAAAGTATGTGTTAAAAAGTTTTGTCTTAGACAGCCAGAAACTGAAAAAAAAATTACACTGAGATAATGACCGTACATAAATCGAACAGGCAAGTAAAGGCAAACAGTATGGTAGTGGATATTAAAAAAATTAAATGACTAAACAAGCCTTCAGAAATAAGAGTAATTTATTAAATATGACTGACTTATTACCAAAAAAACCAGAATTAGATTCATCAAAACATTTATTTGGAGCATTCCCAGCTTCGTTGTGCAGGGTGGACTCTGAGAGAATAGGACAAGAGAAATTAGAAGCAATAAAGAAGTGCATAGAGAGAATGGCCGCAAGACATCGTGGTCTGAAAGAAAATTCGATGAAAAGAAAATTAAAGAAAAAAGACACTGTGTCTATTCCATGACATAGAGCAGAAAAACTGACTTGACTGTATACCCGAAGAAATGAAATAATCGTATGGCATTTATTGGCCGGGATATCCCCCTTGGGGTTCCGCCGCCGTTGTCTATTTAGTTGACAACACTTCGGCTACTTGCGTGTCAATGATGATGAAGAACACACAAGACCCAGTCCCCTGCCGGTAATCGAACCCAGGCTCCCTTGCGTGGCAGGCGGTAACGCTACCGCTGCGCTACGGAGGCGGATGACGGATACCTTATTCGACATAACAGGTTTATAGGGAAAAAAAAGTCTCACAAGGAAACGTCACCAGCTTGACTTCATGTGATAAGGAGAAAAAAAGCGCACTAGCACGAATCAGCACCAGAAATCTATCCTGATCGAAAATATGAGCCACAATTCTGAGAACACGCAGTTATTACCTCGTAAAAGTACAGTTTTTAAACTTCCACACGGACGGGTTTTTAGTTGCTCCTCCCCATTGTAGCCGCCTTTTGCCTAGTGCGAAGTACTGTACAGTAGAGTCAGTAAGAGGTTTGTTAATTATTGTTTTTGAACTGGTAACATGTCTTTTTCTTTGTGTCAGAGATTACTCTACTACTAACATTTTTATGTTTCAATTCACACATGCAATATAAATGAATGAAACGAATTGGTGTGTCATTAAATAAGAGGCGTACCGCTGTTTCATTATTAACACCGCTGCTGCTTGTTATTTTCTTCGGAATTTGAAGTTAACACTATCAAAGTGAAGTATATTTGAGGGAGATGCGCTACTCTTGACTGTGTGTACTGCTTGCAGATCGCAAGTTGCCTCCAGCACTCTCAGCTCTCAACAATTTGTTGCGCAATCAGCCGTCGGCCTCTCCTAGTAGCAATTTCCAAAACGCCAATTAATTCTTTCTTCTGAATCATGTTCTTCAACCCCAATGTGAAAGGCGGATCTCTTCGTAATCCATTAAGCGTCGATTCTCTCACAGAGAAGCAGCACTATTGCTGTCGTTTTGATGTAACTACTGACCTTGTCCAAACCCATGTTGACTGTCTGCAGCTCTAATGCAAACTGATGCTTGTGTTTCAACCCTGCGTCGCCGAACCAGTACAGATGCCTAACGGTAGGTCATGATACTAACATTGCTAACAACACAAATCCTGCAACTCACAGTCTGAACGTCACTGCTATGAGGTGTGGTACCCACACGGTCAATAGTTTTTCGTCTACACTGGCTCAAGTAGCAAGACATTTAGAAGGTCATAACTGCGTACTATCAGAACTACGGCACAAATTTTCGCGTGGGGACGATTTCTGGTCTGATAACTTGCACTAGTGTTTCTTTTTATCCTTCAAATATGCGGTCAGTTTGGCGATCTTTCCCTGTTAGGAACAAAAATTCCGAGAAAAAAAGTCAGAAGCAACCACAGAATATACGTATTACAAAGCGCAATCAGTGGAATCAGTTGCTGCAGCTACAAGGAAATGGCAAACATGCAAGAAACAGAGAAGGACGGCTACATGAACAAGATGTTGCCTTTAAAGTCTGATGTTGGCTATCTTCAGAAAGTAGAGAATTTTTGAATATATGAGGGGCAATCAAAAATGAAAGCCAAATACCTAGTACAAAGGGACAATGAAATGGTTCCATTCAAAAGTAAACACTGCATATATTAAAGCATTTAGCCTACTGGGAGACGAGACGATCAATTGCTGTTTTGCAGAACATGGGCAGCAACTAATGGCTTTAAACTGCACCCTGCACTTCCTCGTCCAACTGAACCCGACGTCCACACATGTCGCCAAAGATGTGAAAATTGCCTTCGTCCGATTGGCAATGCGGGGGTGGGCATTATCACACAACAGGATCATTCTGTCCAACAGCATTCTGACAACCAGCAGGCAAACGGCGAAAGCAACAGTGGAAACATCCTGTATCTCCCCTACTGTGTACGATTTCATACACAACGGTAAGGAGAGATGGACTATAGATTTGTGCAGCAACTGTTTCTAGTACCTTCCGGCGCGGAACTCTAACACTCGCCAGAACAAATGGACGTGGTCAGCGCATAGAGGGCTCCGCCTCCGTGGCGGCTATTCTGAGCAGCGGCACTCGCGCACCGAGGGCGCCACCGCTAAGCCACGTGCAGACAGCGGCCAATAGCAGCTCCCTCCGGTTTCGTATATAGGGGCCCGCTATGCCCTAGTCCAACATCTCTGGCGGTAATCCGGAAGGATACCGCCCTTCGATTCTGCCTTTCCGGTTCTAATCGAAGCGATAGATATATTGCAGTTGCCAGCCACCCTGCAGCGGTCCAGCCAGCAGCCAGCAGCCAGCAGCCAGCAGCGGTTACAGCCAGCAACCAGCAGCAGTTCCAGCCAGTGGCCAGCAGCGGTCCCAGCCAGCAGCGGTCCCAACCAGCAGCCACCAGCAACCAGCAGCAGCGGCGTCTCCACCGGCCAGCCAGCCGGGTCGCCCCCCGCCAGCAGCAGCAGAGCGGGGCTTTTGCCCCAGTCTCCTTCGTCCTTCACCGTTCTCCGTCCCTTTTACCCTTTGTCTCTCGTCACCTTGCCCATTCCCTATTTGCTTCTTTGCCCTGTCCTGTGTTTTTCCCCTTATCGTAATGTCGACCCTCACCGCCACCACTACTGCCACCACCAATGCCATCATACACACATCCCCCTCCGCCGCCACCACCACTATCACATGGTGTGCCCCATCACCACCCCCTTCAGTCCATCCCCCCACTCCTCACTCTCCCATCTCCCTCACTATTTGTCACCCCATCCCCGGCTCCTCCCTCCCGCACCTCCTCTGACCCCTTCCCTCCACCCCCTCCCTCTGCTCCTTCCGTTTCCGCGGCCCCGCTAGGGTGGTCGCCTGGAGGGCCCCAGCCCACACTCAGCTCTCCCCTTCATCTTCATCGTCATCGTCATCGTCATCGTCATCGTCACCGTCGCCTTCGCCATCGCCCTCATCATCTCCAGCGCCGACTCCAGCACCATTCCAGTCGCTCCCATCTCCCACACCTCCTCCGCCGCTGTCAAGCGCCCCAGTGGCAGCCCTTCCTCTTCTACTACCAAAAAGGCTCCGCCTCATCCCCCTTCCCCAGCCCATGATGCCATGGATGTCTCCCCACCTTTCCCTGCCCCCTCCCCCTCCTCCTCTTCCTCCTCCTCCTCCTCCTACCGCTACCTTCTCTCCCGCCCTGATCCCTCCCTTCTTGAGGCCTGGAACCTCACCCTCTTCCTTCGCCAGAATTTTCTCAGTGCCCCCATCTCTCTCCTCACTCCTCACCGTGATTCGGTCCTCATCTCCTCTCCCAGCCCTACCCTCCACACAGATCTCCTTTCCCACATCCCTGTCACCCACTTTGGCCCTAATTCCTCCCCCACCCTGCTCCTTCCCCACCTTCCTCCCGCCAACCCCAACCCCCATGTCGCCCGCCGACCCTCACCGCTGTGATCACTCGGCTTAGTCCGGCAATCACGGAGGAGGAGGTGTTGGCAGATCTCAAGGCGCATCCCCATCTGGAGGTGCATGCGGTTCACCGCATCCATAACTCAGCCAGCCCTACCTGCCTTATGTGGGTCTTTCCTGAACACGCCCCCTCTATAAACTGACTCCTGAAGGAGGGTGCCCTTCTCTTTCACCAACACTACCAAGTTGACCCTTCCTGTTCTCCTCCTCAGTCCCTCTGCTGCCAGAGGTGCTTGCGGTATAATGCACACCCGACATCTGAGTGCCTTGAGGCCCCCACCTGCCTGCACTGTAGGCAAGCCCACTTCTTACAGCAGTGCCCCAATCTCTAGTCCCCCCCTCCTGTAATACCTGTAACCTCCCTCATCCTACTTATTCCCAGAAATGTAAGGCCCGACCTCCTCCTACCACTCCTGAACTCACCATTCCTGTCCACCCTCTGGACGCCCCCACCCCTCCCGGCAATTCCCTTTGCCCACCCCCTATTGCTGAGGACATCATCAGATTCCTCACCATTGTCCTCCAAAATGTTCATCCATTCCAGCGCCCCCACACCCTCCAACAGATATCCCTCGCCGCCTGTTCCGTTTTCCACTTAAAAATGTATGCCACCTACTCAAACAACCAGGCCCATTTCACCTTCTCCCGTCTTGACACCCTTGTCTAAATCCCTGTCATGGTGCGACAGCACCATATCCTTTCCAACAACATCCACTCCCTTCCCATCAATAAGAACCTCTTCCTGCACACCCTTGCCACCCACCGTGTGGATGCATTCCTCCTCAACAAAACCTTCCTCCAACCCCACCACACCGTCCACACTTTGCCGTACCTCCTTCACCGGTTCAATAATCCCCTCCCGATTGCGCGTGGTGGAGTTGCCATTGGTCACCACCACCAGATCCCAGTTCGACTCCAACCTCTTCTCCCTGACCCCACCGAACACCTGATCCTTAGTCTCTTCTTCCCCAGCCTTACCGTCACCTGCGCCACCACTTACGTCCGCCCTAATGCCCCTATTCCCTTCGACTTCCTCTCCCACATTGACCATACCTTCTCCTCCTACGTGATCGCCCCAGACCTCAACATCCATTGTCGTTCCGCCACCCAGTTACGGCGCTGGCATCGGTTTCTCTCTTGCCTTCAAGGCGACCTCATCCCCATTCCCCAGCACACCTGTCCCGAATCCAACTCCACTCCCGATGTTATCCTTTCCTCCCCTAACCTCCTTGGCTGCATAACGGTGGAAGTCCTGGAGCCTACTGGTAGCAATCATCTCCCTGACCTCCTCACCATTTCAAACAGTCGTTGCCCCCACTCTGACCCTTGTAATGACACTCCCCCAACGTACATCCATGACTACTCCCGTGTCAACTGGAATGCCTACCGGATACCCTCTCCACCCAGGTCGATAGTCGCCCCTTCACCTACCACCACCCTGACGATGTTACCCATGCTGCCTCCTTTCTCCAGCAGGCCTTGTCTGAGGCCGTGGAGGCCCATGTCTCTACTGTCGCCATCCACCCCCACCATCCTACCTTACCCCCAGAAGCTGTCCTCCTCCTCTGTGAATCCCGCAGTCTCTACTGTGCCTTCCTCCGCACGCGTGACCCGGACACACTACGACACCACCGGCAACTCCGGCAACACATTCAAAATTTGCTTGCGGCACCCATTTAAATGCTACCCTACCTATAAACTCGTCCTAGTTTTAGTCAGCCTAACGTCGCCTTACCGGAACTAAACCCTCCCTCTACTATCCTCTTCTCCATGATGATCAGCCCTTCCCTCACACCCTTAGTAAGGCCAATCACTTTGCCTCCTACCTCTCCGATGTCTTTTCCATCCCCAATGATCCTCAGTTCGATTACTCCCTCTTCCCAGATGTCCGTGATCGAACTGACACCTCTGTCCCTTCCCTCGCACGTGGTTTCCAGTACTTGGACAACATTGCACACACGGAACTCAATGCCCCTATCACTACACAGGATCTCATTGCTACACACCGCACAAAACGCAACACCGCTCCTGATCACGATCGTGTCACCTACCGTCAACTTCGTGAAGCTCCTGTCTCTTTCCTCTCCACCCTGGCACCCTGGCCAGGCTCTACAATGTAGTCCTGTCCACCGGTTACAACCTCAACCTGTGGAAAAGCTCTCATATCCTGTTGTTTCTTAAACCTGGTAAACCGCCGTCCGCCGTCTCCTCCTACCGTCCTACCAGCCGTACCTCGGTCTTCAGCAAGGTCCTGGAATCTACCATCACCCGACGCATCCACCAGCATCTCAGCCAGCACTGCCTCCTTCCCGTTACCCAGTGTGGCTCTCAGCCGTCCTTCTCTTCTGATGACCTTCTTCTTCACCTCTCTCATCTCCTTCGCTCTGCAATCTTCCTCTCCCTGGACCTCGAACGTGCTTAGGACCGCGTATGGCATTCTGGTCTCCTCTTCAAGCTCCAAACCTTCACCCTTCCCAGTAACTACGTCCGTCCGATCGGCTCCTTTCTCTACCACCGTCCTTCCTATGTCACCATCCATAACACGGATTCCTACACCTTTTTTCCCTCCGCTGGTGTGCCCCAAGGTTCCGTCCTCTCCCCCTTCTGTACCTTTTGTATACGGCGGACATGCCGCCACCGTCACCCCCATCCACCTTCTCCAGTTTGCCGATGACACCTCCTTCCTTGCCCTGGCTCCCACTCTGCAGCGCTCCCAACACCTTCTCCAATCCCATCTTGACCGGTTCATCGCTTGGTGCAATCAGTGGTTGCTCAAGGTCCATCCTTCCAAAACCCACGCGATCATTGTAGGCAAAACCACCCCTTCCTTCCGCCTCCTCGATTTCTATCTAACGATCTATGGCCGTCCTATCTCCCTGACCCCCACCCTTAAGTACCTTGGCGTCACCCTCGACCATCGCCTCTCCTGGATGCCCCATCTCCGGAAAATCCAAGCCAAGGCACGCTTCCGACTCGGTCTCCTCAAACTCCTATCCGGCCATACATGGGGGTCTGGACCCCTCCACCACACCTATAAATCCCTCATCTGTCCTATCCTTTGTTATGCCCATCTGGCCTGGATCTTCGCACCCCCCTACCTTTTACAAATCCCTTCAGATCCTTGAATGCCATATGCTCCGCCTCACCTATCGCATCTGTCTCCCCTCCCTCACGCGGATCCTGTACAACCCCATTCCATTCCCCCACCTCCTCCTTCTCCTTGAAAGGATTCAGATCCTGTACACCTCCCGTAAAATCGACCCTCCCCACCCGCTTGTCTCGCCCATCCTCTCCCACCCCCGCCCGCTGCTGTGCCTGTATTCCCACGTCCCACCTGGTCTCCATCTCTCCACCCTCCTTACCCTCTCCCAAGGTGGCTTCCACCAGCTCTCCCTCCATGATGATGTCCTCCTTCCCTCCATCTTCCCCTCCTATCAACTTTGATCCTCCCCTCCCACTTCCTGTGTCTTTTCCTTTGGGGCACCCTCCCTCCCTTCTCTCTCCTTCCTCCACCCCTCTTCCCCCAGGCTTCCCCTCCCCCTTGCTCCCTTCCACCTCTCTCCCCTGCCCGTGGCATCTCTGCTCTCCCCTCTCCCTCTCCGACCCCCCACCCTCCTCCACTCTTGGCAGGTCCCCGGACTCGGACACGCTCAGTGAACATTCGCGCGCCGGAGATCATCACCATCAGTGTCTCGTGTGTGTGTCTTCGTTTTGTGTTTAGTGTTCTTTCGCCGTCACGCCACCACTGTTCACGTGTGCCGTCGCAGTCATCTGTGTTATGTGCTCTGTGTCAACTAGTGTTAGTGTTTTTTCTCGTCCAGCGTGAACGGTTCCATGTTTTCGTGTCTACAGTTTTTGCCCGCCGTTTTTATTGTCTTATTTGTGCCACCTATATGTAATACTTATTGTACCACTCGCGGGTGAAGAGAAGCGTAATATGCAGCTGCCAGCCCACCTTTGTATAAGGTGATCAAAATAACAATAAAGAAAAAAGAAAGCCGTAGTCCAGCCAGTCTGGTACTCGCTCTGGATTTCGTTTCGATCTCGGCAGTGCTACGTTCTGGTTGTTGCTCGTTGTTGACATTTGCCTGGCTCTGTTCCGAGTGGATTTACGTTTGGTGTTTAGTGTTGTGGTTTCCACAAGCCTCCGTTGTTTATCTCTTCCTTGTTGTGTCGCTCATAGTCGGTCGTGGTCTGTCGTCCGACTCGTCCTGTGTTTACCCGGTGGTGCGTGCTCCACCGCCGGCGGCTTCCCCGCCTGGCGGCTCCGATCCGCGGCCCAAGGCGTTCCCGCTGTTGGTTGTGGTTACTACACTGTTGTCGCAGGAAAGCTCGACAGGTGCAAAAAATGGTTCAAATGGCTCTGAGCACCATGGGAGTTAACTGCTGAGGTCATCAGTCCCCTAGAAATTAGAACTGCTTAAACCTAACTAACCTATGGACATCACACACATCCATGCCCGAGGCAGGATTCGAACCTGCGACCGTAGCGGTCGCGCGGTTCCAGACTGTAGCACCTAGAACTGCTCGGCCACTCCGGCCGGAGCAAAGCTGTTCACACAAGTTTCGGTCAGGTCATGATGACCTTCCTTTTCGATTGCAGGGGCCCTCTAGCGTGGAATCACAATCAGTCTGTAGTGATATGAAGACAATTTGCAGAAACTGTGATACACAATCAAATGAAAACTCCCAGGAATGATGTTGGCAATAATAATATTGTTGCAAGATAACGCACGCCTCCACACTGCCAATCGATCAAAGGCTACACTTCAGCGACTTGGTAGGAAACGCTGCAACATCCTCTGTACAGCCTGCATCTTCTACGGAGGTAATTCCAAAAGTAAGGTCTCCTATTTTTTTTTGTAAATACATAGACCTGTTTATTTCTACAATGGTTTAGATCACCTTACATCTTGAACATTTAGCAATTTTTCCACATAATCACCATTTCTTTCGATGCATTTTTGTAGACGCTGTGGCAGTTTTTGTATGTCCGTGTCATACCAGTTAGCCGCCATGCTGTTCAGAAAGTTATGAATCTCTTCACCTCGTCGTCGGAGCTGAATCGCTTTCCGGCCAAATGTTCTTTTGGCCCAGGGAACAGTTGATAGTCACTGGGCTCCAAGGCGGGACTATAGGGTGGGTGGATGATTATGTTCCACTGAAACTGTTGCAGGAGAGCAACGGTTTGCCGAGCGATGTGTGGGCGAGCGTTGTCATGGAGAATGTGTACTCCCTTGCTCAACATTACTCTGCTCCGGTTCTGAATTGCCCGTTTGAGTTTTTTCACAGTCTCACAGTACCTGTCAGCGTTAATTGTGGTCCCAGCGATTCAGCTCCGACGACGAGGTGAAAGAAGAGGTTCATAACTTTCTAAACAGCACGGCGGCGATCTGGTATGACACGGGAATACAAAAACTGCCACAGGGTCTACAAAAATGCATTGACAGAAATGGTGACTATGTCGAAAAATAGCTAAATGTTCAAGCTGTAAACTGATGTAAACCATTGTAGAACTAAACAGGTCTATGTACTTATAAAAAAAATAGGAGACCTTACTTTTGGGATTACCCTCGTTCATATGACTTTCACGACAATTGGCGACCTGAAGATTCGCGGACGTCGGTTTCAGTCAGATGAGTAAATGCAAGAGTGGGTGTGGCTGTGGAGCCGTCAGCGGCCGACCGCGTTCTGCAAAAACAGGAATTGATCGACTTATCTCCCAGTGGGATAAGTGGCTTAATGTGAGGGGTGATTACTTTTCAGCGGGATCGTTCCATAGCGCCGGTGTGGCGGCGGGTGTTCGGTTTTCATTTAACTGCCCCCTGTGGATTGGCGAGGAGGAACTGCGGCCTGTAGGTCAGAGGTGAGACCTGTTGCTAATGGCATTAGGGCCGGGCGTCGCGTGAGCGCCACGCCCTGCTGTGGCCGCGGCGCGGTCTCTCATTAGCCGATGGGCACAACAGGTGGCGACGCGGACCCACTTGCACTCTGCCCTATCTACGGCCCGATCTCCCCTCGCAAACACGCAGGCGCCCTCAGTACAGGTCCCCTGCTCCCGTTCGGCTTCGGCCGGAGTCACATTAATATGACCAACCGATAGTATCTACAACAACTGTTTGCAGCACGCACTGGAGTTAGAAGGGCTACAAGTGGCTCAAACAGGTGGTAATCAGTCTCTTCGAGTGCACTCTCTGATTAATACACTCATGTTCAGAAAAAAAAACAGAAAATCTTGATGAACGACTAGAGATATGACGTTCATATCCACAGGAGATGTTGTCGCTGTTGTGGTCTTCAGACCTGACACTGGTTTGATGCAGCTCTCCATGCTAGTCTATCCTGTGCAAGCTTCTTCATCTCCCAGTACTTACTGCAACCTACATCCTTCTGATTCTGCTTAGTGTATTCATCTCTTGGTCTCCCTCTACGATTTTTACTCTCCACGCTGCCCTCCAATACTAAATTTGTGATCCCTTAATGCCTCAGGACATGTCTTATCAACCGATCTCTTCTTCTGGTCAAGTTGTGCCACAAACTTCTCTTCTACCCAATCCTATTCAATACCTCCTTATTAGTTAGGTGATCTATCCACCTTATCTTCAGCATTCTTCTGTAACACCACATTTCGAAAGCTTCTATTCTCTTCTTGTCCAAACTAGTTATAGTCCATGTTTCAGTTCCATACATGGCTACACTCCATACAAATACTTTCAGAAACGACTTCCTGATACATAAATCTATATTCGATGTTAACAAATTTCTCTTCTTCAGAAACGCTTTCTTTGCATTGCCAGTCTGCATTTTATATCCTCTCTACTTCGACCATCATGAGTTATTTTGCTCCTCAAATAGCAAAACTCCTTTACTACTTTAAGTGTCTCATTTCCTAATCTAATTCCCTCAGCACCATGCGATTTAGTTTGACTACATTCCATTATCCTCGTTTTGCTTTTGTTGATGTTCATCTTACATCCTCCTTTCAAGACACTGTCCATTCCGTTCAACTGCTCTTCCAGGTCCTTTGCTGGCTCTCACAGAATGACATTGTCATCGGCGAACCTCAAAATTTTTACTTCTTCCCCATGAATTTTAATACCTACTCCGAATTTTTCTTTTGTTTCCTTTACTGCTTGCTCAATATACAGATTGAATAACATCAGGGAGAGACTACAACCCTGTCTCACTCCTTTCCCAACCACTGCTTCCCTTTCATGCCCTCGACTCTTATAACTGCCATCTGGTTTCTGAACAAATTGTAAATAGCCTTTCGCTCCCTGCATTTTACGCCTGCCACCTTCAGAATTTGAAAGAGAGTATTCCAGTCAACATTGTCAAAAGCTTTTTCCACGTCTACAAATGCTAGAAACGTAGGTTTGCCTTTTCTTAATCTTTCTTCTAAGATAAGTCGTAAGGGCAGTATTGCCTTACGGGTTCCAACATTTCTACGGAATCCAAACTGATCCTCCCCGATGTCCGCATCTACCAGTTTTTCCACTCGTCTGTAAAGAATTTGCGTTAGTATTTTGCAGCTGTGACTTATTAAACTGATAGTACGGTAATTTTCACATCTGTCAGCACCTGCTTTCTTTGGGATTGGAATTATTATATTCTTCTTGAAATCTGAGGGTATTCTGCCTGTCTCATACATCTTGCTCACCAGCTGGTAGAGTTTTGTCATGACTGGCTCTCCTAAGGCCGTCAGTAGTTCTAATGGAATGTTGTCTACTCCCGGGGCCTTGTTTCGACTCAGGTCTGTCAGTGCTGTGTCAAACTCTTCACGCAGTATCTTATCTCCCATTTCGTCTTCATCTACATCCTCTTCCATTTCCATAATATTGTCCTCAAGTACATCGCCCTTGTATAAACCCTCTATATACTCCTTCCACCTTTCTGCCTTCCCTTCTTTGCTTAGAACTGGGTTGCCATCTGAGTTCTTGATATTCATACATTGGTTCTCTTCTCTCCAAAGGTCTCTTTAATTTTCCTATAGGCAGTATCTATCTTACCCCTAGTGAGATAAGCTTCTACATCGTTACATTTGTCCTCTAGCCATCCCTGCTTAGCCATTTTGCACTTCCTGTCGATCTCATTTTTGAGACGTTTGTATTCCTTTTTGCCTGCTTCATTTACTGCATTTTTATATTTTCTCCTTTCATCAATTAAATTCAATATTTCTTCTGTTACCCAAGGATTTCTAGCAGCCCTCGTCTTTTTACCTACTTTATCCTCTGCTGCCTTCACTACTTCATCCCTCAGAGCTACCCATTCTTCTTCTACTGTGTTTCTTTCCCCCATTCCTGTTAATTGTTCCCTTATGCTCTCCTTGAAACTCTGTAAAACCTCTGGTTCTTTCAGCTTATCCAGATCCCATGTCCTTAAATTCCCATCTTTTTGCAGTTTCTTCAGTTTTAATCTACAGGTCATAACCAATAGATTGTGGTCAGAGTCCACATCTGCCCCTGGAAATGTTCTACAATTTAAAACCTGGTTCCTAAATCTCTGTCTTACCATTATATAATCTATCTGATACCTTTTAGTATCTCCAGGATTCTTCCATGTATACAAACTTCTTTTATGATTCTAGAGCCAAGTGTTAGCTATGATTAAGTTATGCTCTGTGCAAAATTCTACCAGACGGCTTCCTCTTTCATTTCTTAGCCCCAAACGATATTCACCCACTATGTTTCCTTCTCTCCCTTTTCCTACTACCGAATTCCAGTCACCCATGATTATTAAATTTTCGTCTCCCTTCACTATCTGAATAATTTCTTTTATTTGGTCATACATTTCATCAATTTCTACGTCATCTGCAGAGCTAGTTGGCATATAAACTTGTACTACTGTAGTAGGTGTTGGCTTCGTATCTAATTTGGCCACAATATTGCGTTCACTATGCTGTTTGTAGTAGCTTACCCGCATTCCTATTTTCCTATTCATTATTAAACCTACTGCTGCATTACCCCTATTTGATTTTGTGCTTATAACCCTGTTGTCACCTGACCAGAAGTCTTGTTCTTCCTGCCACCGAACTTCACTAATTCCCACTATATCTAACTTTAACCTATCCATTTCCCTTTTTAAATTTTCTAACCTACCTGCCCGATTAAGGGATCTGACATTCCACGCCAGTTTTCTTTCACCTGATAACGACATTCTCTTGAGTAGTCCCCGCGCGGAGATCCGAATGGGGGACTATTTTACCTCCGGAATATTTTACCCAAGAGGACACCATCATCATTTAATCATACAGTAAAGCTGCATGCTCTCGAGAAAAATTACGGCCGTAGTTTCCCCTTGCTTTCAGCCGTTCGCAGTACCAGCACAGCAAGGCCGTTTTGGTTATTGTTACAAGGCCAGATCAGTCAATCATCCAGACTGTTGCCCCTGCAACTACTGAAAAGGCTGCTGCCCCTCTTCAGGAACCACACGTTTGTCTGGCTTCTCAACAGATACCCCTCCGTTGTGGTTGCACCTACGGTACGGCCATCTGTATCGCTGAGGCAGGCAAGCCTCCCCACCAACGGCAAGGTCCATGGTTCATGGGGGGAGGGGGGGGGGCAGTGGTAACAGGTAACTTTATTAAATTAAAATAGAGAACGTATGTACGTTTGAATATTTTCTTTCGGTTGCTCCATTGTGATACATGTACCTTTGTGAACTTATCCTTTCTCAGAACGCATGTTGTTACTGCGTGATTATCTGTAAACACCACAATAATGCAATAAATGCTCAAAATGATGTCCGTCAACTTCAATGCATTGGGCAGTACGTGTAATGACATTCCTCTCAATAGCGAGTAGTTCGGCTCCCGTAACGTTCGCAGATGCACTGACAATGCACTGACGCCTGTTGTCAGGCGTTGTCGGTGGATCACGACAGCAAATATCCTTCTACTTTCCCCACAGAAAGAAATCCGGGGACGTCAGATCTGGTGAACGTGCGGGCCATCGTATGGTGCTTCGATGACCAATCCACCTGTCATGAAATATGCTATTCCATACCGCTTCAACCTCACGCGCAACATGTGCCGGACATCGATCATGTTGGAAGTACATCGCCATTCCGTCATGCAGTGAAACATCTTGTAATAACATCGGTAGAACATTACGTAGGAAATCAGCATACATTGCACCATTTAGATTGCCATCGATAAAATGGGGGCCAATTATCCTTCCTCCTATAATGCCGCACCATACATTAACCCGCCAAGGTCGCTGATGTTCCACTTGTGGCAGCCATCGTGCATTTTCGTTGCCCAATAGTGCATATTTTGCCGGTTTACGTTACCGCTGTTGGTGAATGACGCTTCGTCGCTAAATAGAACGCTTGCAAAAAATCTGTCATCGTCTCGTAATTTCTTTTCTGCTCAGTGGCAGAACTGTACACGACGTTCAAAGTCGTCGCCATGCAATTCCTCGTGCATAGAAATATGGTACGGGTGCAATCGATGTTGATGTAGCATTCTCAACACCGACGTTATTGAGATTCCAGATTCTCGCGCCATTTGTCTGCTACTGATGTGCGGATTGGCCGCGACAGCTAAAACACCTACTTGGGCATCATCATTTGTTGCAGGTCGTGGTTGACGTTTCACATGTGGCTGAACACATCCTGTTTTCTTAAATAACGTAACTATCCAGCGACCGCTCCTGACACTTGGATGATGTCGTCCAGGATACCGAGCAGCATACCTAGCACACGCCCGTTGGGCATTTTGATCACAATAGCCATACATCAACACGATATCGACCTTTTCCGCAATTGGTAAACGGTCCCTTTTAACACGGTTAATGTATCACGAAGCAAATACCGTCCGCGCTGGGGGAATGTTACGTCATACCACGCACTTATCCGTTTGTGACTATTACAGTGCCACCTGTCACAAAGCGAAAATGAGGTCCAACTAAAGCATTCATATTTCTTTACGTACTATGCGAATATTACGAATATTTAATAAAAATGGGAGTTCCTATCTAAAAAATGCAGTTGATATCCGTTTGACCTATGACAGCGCCATCTAGCGGGCCAACCATAGCGCCATCTGGTTTCCCCATTCTGTGGTCTAGCCATCCATGCTGCATTCACCTGGTTCCAAAGTTCATCGGTGGTGATTGGCATTGGGTAACAGCACTGCACCCATCGTTTGACGATATCCCACACATTTTCGATTGGCGTCAAATCTGGTGACCTGGCGGGCCAGGGTAAAAGACTGACATTCCGTGACACCAAGAGGGCACGTGTTCCTGCAGCAACGCGTTATTGTGCATTGTCTTGCTGAAAAATGACGTCTGGGGTGTTGTGCAGTAAGGGTGTAGCAATGGGTTGCAGATGTCATTCACGTAGGTGAGACTGATCACAGTGCTCTGGAATCGCAGCAGCTATGATTTGTGGTTGTAACCAACACCATTCCACATCATAAGGCCTTGAGTTGGCGCTATATATCTTGTGTGAATGCAGTCACTGCGATGCCACTTCAGCTGTCTGCGCCGAACCAAAATGCGGCCATCATTTTCAAGCAAACAAAACCTGGAGTCGTCCGGAAACACTATCTGGTGCCATTCCTGCCCCAGTGACGCCGTTCCACGCACCATTTGCAGTCTAGCATGTTTCTGCACATTCGCCATAGGTAGGTGGAGAAATGGACGACACTCATTTAACCCATCACGTAATAAACGGCGTCCGCAGCATGTAGTCGTGCGGTAGCGTTCTCGCTTCCCACGCCCGGGTTCCCGGGTTCGATTCCCGGAGGGGTGAGGGATTTTCTCTGCCTCTTGATGACTGGGTGTTGTGTGATGCAATTAGGTTAGTTAGGTTTAAGTAGTTCTAAGTTCTAGGGGACTGATGACAATAGATGTTAAGTCCCATAGTGCTCAGAGCCATTTGAACCAATAAACGGCAACGGACTGTCAACAGTAATACTGTAAGATGTGTTACGCTGTTCCACTGTTGCGCAAGAGCTGAGGAGGACGCAGATCTTCCCCGCAATGCCATTCAGATGAGGTGTCGACCTTCTCGAAGGGGTGGTCTGGGTGGTGCGTTCTGACCCATCTTGTCGTGTTCTGCGGTCTTCCATGAACAATTCTGCGCAAATCCGTTTCACTGCCGAAACCCTTCGTCCCACACGAGCAACAACTTCCCAGATGGATGCATCACATTCTCTCATGGCAATAATGTGTCATCTCTCAAACTCACTAATCTGACGGTACGGTTCGTACATACGTCTGCGAGGCATCCCGTATGTCTGCTCAAGTCACACTGACACATTACCTTCGGTTTGTAGCGACAACGAGGGCCGCAGCCATATTTTACCGGCAGGTGATGTTACGCTTCGATATCGACCTTGAACCCGGGGGCCGACATGGTACAAATGTTAATTATTTCTGGGGAACATACTAATGTACATGTCCTATGCATATGAATTATCTCTAATTTTTCAAAGTGGTCTTTTTTCTAAATATGAGTGAAATTTTCAATAATTTTCGATTGAAATGTCTCATGTTGAAAAATGAGATGGAGCGATCTGTTTTATTTGGTAAAAACTTTCTATACGAGAGTTCGCATAAATATTTATTTTCGACAGCCGGTTTCGACAGGCTTTGTAGTAATATGGCAACTTGGCATGAGGCTCCAAATCCCAATGAATACATTTTATAACAAAACTTTTTGAAGACCAGAAGATAAGATCAAAGGCTGTTGAAACATGTTGTCGAAAATAAATAAGTATTTATTCAGTCTGTACTATAGGAAGTTCTTAATCGATGTTTTTCGCCGACAATTGAGTGAGTACACAAAAATGCATTTAATGTATACGCAAATGCAAATATCGATAATCCTCAGCTGTAGAATGGGATGACAACAATGAAAATTTGTGTCGGACCGGGGCTCGAATCTGGTTTTCCGACTTAGTGTCAGCGGTCCCATTACCATTTGACTATCAGTGTACGACTCAGGGCGAGTCCCAAACTTCCATATATCGTCAACCATGCGTCTACAACCTGCACTCCATCATGTATCTGTTATGTCTATTCCCACACAGGGCAGACACTTTACTTGAAAGTCTCTTGCCGGTGTCGGCGGATAAATACGATTTTGCAGAGCATGCATGCCCAAAGGAACTTCGCATCATAATTCAGAATAACACAGGTCATAGAGGAACAGCAACAGAACAATGGGTCGATGACGAGAGCTCATCGATTTCTAGAACTCATGGACTAGTAAATGCGTGTAACGTGAGTAACATATACATGAGTGACATTTCTACCCTTCCACAAATGCTCAAGTCTGCTGTTGTGGTGTGATTGTCAAGTGGAATCGCCAAGAAACAACCCCAACTAAACAGAGGTCAGGCGCTCATATACTCAAAGACAACGACCGTCTAGAAATGGGGAGGTCGGCTGCAGAAAATTGCATGAGGTCAGCGGAAGCAATCACTCATGTGCCCCAAAGCGTTAGTCAGCTAATGCAATGACTGTGCGTAGGGAGTTAAAAATAATGGGGAACAATTGTCTCTTCATAAGGCACACATTTCTGTAGTTCATGCTAGCCGACGCTTGAGGAGGTCTAAACAGCGAGGCTAGCAGGCAGTGGGTGACTGGGCGTTAGAGATTTGGAGTGATGGCTCAAGCTGTGCTTTGTGTCAGTCCTATGGCAGGGGTTTGTTGAATGCTGGGAAACGTTACTTGCCGTCAAGTGTGATGCCAGACAAAGAAGTACGCAGGAGGTATGGGGGTGTTTTTCGTGCTTAGGGTTTAAATGCTTTAAAGGACTCTGAGCACTGTGGGACTTAGCATCTGAGGTCATCAGCCCCCTACACTTAGAACTATACTACTGGCCATTAAAATTGATACACCACGAAGATGATGTGCTACAGACGTGAAATTTAACCGACAGGAAGAAGATGGTGTGATATGCAAATGATTAGCTTTTCAGAGCATTCGCGAAAGGTTAGCGCCGGTGGCGACACCTACGAAGTGTTGACATGAGGAAAGTTTCCAACCGATTTCTCATACACAAACAGCCGTTGACCGGCGTTGCCTGGTGAAACGTTGTTGTGATGCCTCGTGTTAGCAGGAGAAACGCGTACCATCACGTTTCCGACTTTGATAAAGGTCGGATTGTAGCCTATCGCGATTGCTGTTTATCGAATCGCGACATTGCTGCTCGCGCTGGTCGAGATCCAATGACTGTTAGCAGATTATGGAATCGGTGGGTTCAGGAGCGTAATGCGGAACGCCGTGCTGGATCCCAATGGCCTCGTATCACTAGCAGTCGAGATGACAGGCATCTTATCCGCATGGCTGTAACGGATCGTGCAGCCTCGCCTCGATGGGAACCTTTGCAAGGCAACAACTATCTGCACGAACAGTTCGACGACGTTTGCAGCAGCATGGACTATCAGCTCGGAGACCATGGCTGCGGTTACCCTTGACGCTGCATCACAGACGGCAGCGCTTGCGATGGTGTACTCAGCGACGAACTTGGGTGCACGAATGGCAAAACTTCATTTTCTCGGATGAATCTAGGTTCTGTTTACAGCATCATGACGGTCGCATCCGTGTTTGGCGACATCGCGGTGAACGTGTATTCGTATCGCCATACTGGCATACCACCCGGCGTGATGGTATGGGGTGCCATTGGTTAACACGTCTCGGTCACCTCTTGTTCACATTGACGGCACTTTGAACAGTGGACTTTACATTTCATATGTGTTACGACCCGTGGCTCTACCTTTCATTCGATCCCTGCGAAACCCTACATTTCAGCAGGATAATGCACAACCGCATGTTGCAGCTCCTGTACGGGCCTTTCTGGATACAGAAAATGTTCGACTGCTGCCCTGGCCAGCACATTCTCCAGATCTCTCACCAACTGAAAACGTCTGGTCAATGGTGGCCGAGCAACTGGCTCGTCACAATATGCCAGACACTAGTCTTGATGAACTGTGGTATCGTGTTGAAGCTGCATGGGCAGCTGTACCTGTACACGCCATCCTAGCTCTGTTTGACTCAATACCCTGGCGTATCAAGGCCGTTATTACGGACAGAGGTGATTGTTCCGGGTACTGATTTCTCAGGATCTATGCGCCCAAATTGCATGAAAATGTAATCACATGTCAGTTCTAGTTTAATATATTTGTCCAATGAATACCCGTTTATCATCTGCATTTCTCCTTGTTGTAGCAATTTTAATGGTCGGTAGTGTACTTAAACCTAACGAACCTAAGGACATCACACATATCCATGCCCGAGGCAGGATTCGAACCTGCGACCGTAGCAGCAGCGCGGTTCCGGACTGAAGCGCCTAGAGCCGCTCGGCCACCCCGGCCGGCGTGCTTAGGGTGTGGCCCCCTTATTGTGCTTAAGAAAACAGTAAATGCGGAAGATCATGAACACAGGTAACAGCACTGTGTACTGCGTACAACGGAGGAAATGTTGGGAGACAATGATCGTTTATATCAGCAGGACAACGCCTCCTGTCAGAAAGCAGCGTCTGTAAAGCAATGGATTGAAGAAAATAACATTCCTGAAAACTGACTAGCCTGCCCCAAGTCCTTACCTGAAGCTTTTCTGATGAGTTCGCTCCAGCCCCAGCCCTGGTTTCAGCTTTTCAGGAAGAACGAGCTGCCATCCGTAGACATTGAGATACGTCGTTGGAAGTGTTTCCAGTAGAGTACAAGCCATCAATGCCCGGTAACAGGGTCTGAATACTTTTGATTAGATAGTATAAGACGATCTAAGCACATGGACTTTATAGAATCTGTCTCTTGACAATGACAGCAAAGGAAGCGACAATAAAGACAAAAGCGATTAATCATATGAAAGATTAAGCGTAATCCTGTATTAAGTGTCTCTAAAACTGCAATTCAGCGGCTGCTAGAAAGCGATAAGCAAATACGTTTCCTAGAGAATAACGGGAAGCACACATCATATCTTGTGAAAGAATGCCTTCTTATGACTGTTCCATTGTTTTTCAGACACCGCTTCAACTGCCAGACATTAATTCCATAGAGAATGTATAGACGAACTGGATAGAAGGGTCAGAAAGAAGCTAAAGGAAGAATGAGAAGTTATTGCATTTGAGTACGCCGCAAAAATCGTCGGTCACATGCAAGAATGTTTCAATGCGATTATAAAGCAGAAACGTATCCCACGAAACACTGACCTCGAATATTATTCCCATATTCCAGGTAAACTATATCGTGACCGAATATTAAAGACATTATCCTGCTAAACTGGAAAATATTGTTTAAGATAGTATTGTTTACTGTGTTACTTAAGACTTCATAATTATGTTATAGATTACATTTATTAAGAAAACACAGCTTTCTATTATTGTAATTACGTTTGTTTGTTATTTGTATATGAGAAAATGAAAGATATACTTCTACATATACTACTACCATAAACAGTGAAGTGACCTATTACGCTGTATCCGTGTGGAGCACTTCCGTGCTGAAGACTACGATGATCTCGCTGATAACACTCATGTTCAATTTGGCACTTACCCACTCACACACAATATATATATATATATATATATATATATATATATATATATATATATATATATATATATATTGTGAGTGTGTAAGTGCCTCGTCCAGTCACGTACGGACACTTCCAGATGTCTGACAAGTCGAATACATAGATGCTACGCAACTTTAATCAACTTATGTTGTTCACGTAGCCCATTATGGAGACACAAGGAATAGCGGTGGATGCTCATAATGAATTTATGGGTTGTCACATTCAAAAGAAATCAGACTACATCTGGACCAACTAGAGTTGGGAAACCGACCGAACCTACAAAAGTTCATCAGACTATAACTTTGTATTGAAGAGTAACTAAATATATTGGCATCATTAGCCTCAGAGGGCCTTAGACACGGGTTCACAGGTAGATGCCGTGTTTCTTGACTTCCGCAAGGCGTTTGACACAGTTCCCCACAGTCGTTTAATGAACAAAGTAAGAGCATTTGGACTATCAGATCAATTGTGTGATTGGATTGAGGAGTTCCTAGATAACAGAACGCAGCATGTCATTCTCAATGGAGAGAAGTCTTCCGAAGTAAGAGTGATATCAGGTGTGCCGCAGGGGAGTGTCATAGGACCGTTGCTATTCACAATATACATAAATGACCTGGTGGATGACATTGGAAGTTCACTGCGGCTTTTTGTAGATGATGCTGTGGTGTATCGAGAGGTTGCAGCAATGAAAAATTGTACTGAAATGCAGGAGGATCTGCAGCGAATTAACGCATGGTGCACGGAATGGCAATTGAATCTCAATGTAGACAAGAGTAATGTGATGCGAATACATAGAAAGATAGGTCCCTTATCATTTAGCTACAAAATAGCATGTCAGCAACTGGAAGCAGTTAATTCCATAAATTATCTGGGAGTACGCATTAGGAGTGATTTAAAGTGGAATGATCATATAAAGTTGATCGTCGGTAAAGCAGATGCCAGACTGAGATTCATTGGAAGAATCCTAAGGAAATGCAATCTGACAACAAAAGAAGTAGGTTACAGTACGCGTGTTCGCCCACTGCTTGAATACTGCTCAGCAGTGTGGGATCCGCACCAGATAGGGTTGATAGAAGAGATAGAGAAGAGCCAACGGAGAGCAGCGCCCTTCGTTACAGGATCATTTAGTAATTGCTAAAGCGTTACAGAAATGATAGATAAACTCCAGTGGAAGACTCTGCAGGAGAGACGCTCAGTTGCTCGGTACGGGCTTTGTTAAAGTTTCGAGAACATACCTTCACCGAAGAGTTAAGCAGTATATTGCTCCCTCCTACGTATATCTCGCGAAGAGACCATGAGGATAAAATCAGAGAGATTAGAGCCCACACAGAAGCATACCGACAATCCTTCTTTCCACGTACAATACGAGACTGGAATAGAAGGGAGAACCGATAGAGGTACTCTGGGTACCCTCCGCCACACACCGTCAGGTGGCTTGCGGAGTATGGATGTAGATGTAGATTAGCTTAGTTAGTGAATAAAAAAGAAAGATAGACACTGTCATACCAAAAAGAGGAATTGAACATTGCCACTATCGTTTTCATCACGATCTAGGATAAGAATAAGAGGCACTGGAATAGCAGACATCATATCTGCAGCGCTATTTCATGACTGTACCATCTTGTCCTTTGGTACAGCTGACTAAATCACTAGTTAACATGACATCAGTCGTAAACACGTGCGTCCGCTAGCTTGTCGTCCGTCTAATTAATGCTTCAGCGTGTCAGATATCAATCACACAGACCCCTACGCTGAAATATCCTAATTAATACTTTCCTTGGGAAAGTAAACTGCAAAGGCCTTGCACATAATGTAAAAGAATTCGCAAATCACAAAATCACGAATGTTTTGATGTATTAGAAGACACACATGTGAAACTTATATGGGAGATCTCCGCCACTGTCGGACAACGGGTCCAAAACTAGTTAAGGTCATATAAATCATTCATAGAGTGTGACTGGTTGCAACACTTTTTTCAGCCATGCTTTAGAATAATTTTGCCGTTAAGTTTCCTTCCTCCATAAGGAAGAAAATCGTAGACTAATAATTTATGAATTCTTCCACCACTTCTTGGTAGAATAATTTCATATTTGAGACTGAAAAACAAGAAAACTGTGTTTTATTTGTTTCTAACCTGTTTTCAGATTATTATATCATCATCATCAAGAAGGAACTTGCTGGCGTCCACAAGAGACACTAGTATTTAGAAGATCAAACATTAGAAGCAGATATACTATCAACAAACAAAGAATCTTTGGGCACGACATTTGATGAGAAATGTTACTCGTGCCATTAAGTGAACATGTTAAATTATCGTGTTAAATTGCAACTGACGAGATGGAAGTACGAAACGCAGTGCATAACGAAAACACACAATATTAAAACGTACAGGTTGTATGAACGTAATTGTAAAGAAAAATACAGTAACATAAAATGAAAACTGTATTGTAATCTCATCCAAACCTTCCTCGAAGGTTCATGGTCCTTTCCCCTTTGCTTTGGGATCTTCCAGCTCAGTGTTCCTCCACCAATGTTTTCATCATACACTTCGGTATCATTCGTACCCTGAAACACAAAACGTGACTCGTCAGAGGAAGCTACCTTAGACAGTATGAAACAGTTCAGTTTCGCTTCTACAGAAAAGCTCAAATCTTTTCCGGTGTTAAGACGCGTGTAGAAGTTGCGTCTGGTTCAGAGTTACAACATTCACTGACAACATCAGAAGCTCCACGAGTCTGTTGTCGAATGATGCTGTTGTTCACTGTGTCGTCAGTGTTAACAAAAAAAGCAACACTGTGTGAATAACAGCAAAAAGCATTGTGAGAAGTACGACGAACGTACCCGTTTTGGAAAGTGCGGCGACATTTGGCATTAATGGGCTATAGCAGCACACGACCAACGCGAGTGCCTTTGCTAACAGCACGACATCGCCTGCAGCATGTCTCCTTGGCTCGTGACCCTAGACGACTGGAAAACCTTGATCCGATCAGATGAGTTCCTGCATCAGTTGATAAGGGCTGATGGTAGACTTCGAGTGTGCGCAGACCCCACGAAACCATGGGTCAAGAAGGCACTGTGCAAGCTGGTTGTGTGGGCTTTGTTTACATGGGATGGACTGGGTTCTGGTTATGGATATCATTAGCAGTCATTCATGGACATCTTGTTCCATAACAACAATGAAATTTTTATGGATGACACTGCGACATGTCACCGAGCCACAGTTGTTCGACATTAGTTTGAAGAACATTCTGGATAATTCGAGCGAATGATTTGGTCACCTAGATAGCTCGACATCAGTCTCATCGAACATTTTTGGATCATAATCGAGAGATCGAGAGGTCGGTCCATGCACAAAATTCTGCACCGGCAACACATTCGCAATTATGGACAGCTGTAGAGCCAAAGAGGCTCAACATTTCTGCAGGGGACTCAAACGTCTTGGTTCCATGCCACGTTGAGTTGTTGCACCACACAAGGCAAAAGAAGATTCGACCCGATATGAGGAGGTATCTCGTGACTTTTGTCGGCTAAGTGTAAGTAGAGACTTTGTAAGGAAATGGAGGGAGACTTGGTGAGGACTGATGCTTGGTTGAGAGATGTACAGCTGGCCCACAGTATAATCAGATGTAACGCACTACGCATTAATGAACGGAAAGACCCATTGTTGTATGAGTGCAAGAATGGTGAACAACCACTGGAAGCCGCACCATTCATAAATATGTTGGAGCATGCGTACGGAGATATATGAAGTGGAAGGAGCACATACACCCAACCTTGGGAAAGGCAGATGCCAGACAGATTCACTGGAAGAATGCTCAGGAAGTTTATCGTCCCACGAAAGAGATAGCCTACGAAACCCTGGTTCGATTGTTACTTGAGAACTGCTTCGTTAGTTTTGGACCGTAGCCAGGTGGGATTCAGGGAGGAAATAAAGAAAATCGTAAGAAGAGCAGTGCATTTCGCCACAGGTTTGTTCAGTAAGGATGAAACCGTTCCGGCAGTGCTTACCCATTTTCAGCGGCGGACGTGCGGGTAAGACATTTCGAATCACGATGTGATTTATTGTTAAAACTCCGCGAGCGTACCTTCCTAAAAGAGTCAGTCGATATCTTTCTGCCTCGAGCACGCACGAATTCTGAACAACAATACTTCCCGCGCACCATTCGCAGTTGGAACGAGAAAGCGGGAAATCAGAACGGCACTTAAAGCTCCCTTTACCACACACCATTCAGGATCTTACCGAGCATACATGTAGATGAAAATGAAAGTTTACAGGAAGTACGAATCAGGTTGGCCCCTGACTTTCTAGGACGGTGAACTGTTCGACTGCAGTAGTTCTTCCTCCTACATCGCCGTAGTCGCCATTCACCATCGGATCATATGGTATGTGAAACCTGAAGTCTCCCAGATAATTCTTCATAGAAGTTCCACTAGTCAGCTGAGAACACGTTGTCATTTCTGCAGAGCTTCCTTTGCTAATGACACCAATGAGCAAAAGATGTAGAGATATTCACTTCTTGTTTCATTTACTTTATACACATATTTTTGTTGCGACTCGGAGACTCATAAGACCCGAACAGAGGTAGAAAAAAGGCAAATAATGACTCAGCGGACCACATTAATCACTTTTAAAATTCTGAGCTTCATTTCATTTAGGCTCGGTACCATCTTCATTGCGGCGACGGTTTGTTGATGAATATCGCATCGCTGATCTCCACTGTAATGAAGCTGTTCAGTTTCTTGGACAAAAAAAATCAGCGATTTTTTTTTGCAATTACGTTATTAGCTACATTAACTGTAGCTATGTTCACGTCAGTTTTCATCTTTAGCGCGTAAACAGAGGTTTCGATAACCGACGACAGTGTTTCCTCCATTATTATTCTTCGCTGATGATTCCTAACCGTAGGCACGTATCACCCTGAACATACCTCAAGTACATACAAGTTTCGCTCTAACGGACGGCCTTAGCACGCTTGAACCAACTGAAAGCATTGCAGAATTCTGTTTACACTCTTCTCTGACCATTTCTCTCGCAGCAATTTCTTAAACTATGCAAAAACACACCACAGTGGCCTCCTCCCGGGTAGAATATTCTGGATGTTAAATAGCCTTCATTTGGTTCACCAGGCGGGGACCTGTAGGAGGTCTTATCCGACAGAAGGGTGCTGCAATTAGGATGGGTAGCTACAATTTTAGAACGCCAAAGCAGTGTGAGAAAGCAGAAAGTTTAAGGTAGAAATAGAAAGGATGCAAATATGTATTTTAGTAATCAGTGAGATACTATGGCCGAAAGAGGGTACTTTTGGAGTGCTGACCATAGTATTATTCACACTGGGTCAGATAATGGTAGAGAAGAAGCAGGAATAACAATGAGTAAGGAAACTGGCTAGAGAATAAAAGGTTATCTGAACAAACCGAAGACAATAGTGAAGGCAGAAAGATATTCAATAGGCAGTGTAATGACACAGCTATACATACCAGCCAAATATACTAATGACTGAAATAGAGGAAGTCTGAGCTAATATTAGTGAACTCACAAAATGTATCAAAGGAGATGAGAATTCAATCTTACCAGGAGACTGTAATGCAGTATTCAGGGAAGACAGGAGAAAGTAAATAACAGGAGTGTCCGATTTTCAGAAGCGAAACGAGAGGAAGGTTTAACAGAATTTAGTCCTAGGCACTAGTCAGTCGTTGCGAGTATACCTTTTGAGAACCCTTTGAGAAGAAAGTGTATGTGGAAGATAACAAGGAATTAAAGAAGTTATCAAACTGACTATACTTTAGTACAGCAAAGATTCATGAATCAAGTTAACAGTTTTCATTTCTGACGGAATGTGGTCTCAACTACAAGGACAGAAAGGTCTCCACGTTCCTTACGTGAAGCATACTGGAGCAGCTACTACTGCGATAGTGTTAAAAGCGGCGAAAATCAGGAAGGATGTAAGGCTAGGTTCTTCACAGACAGCATTGGTATCCAATTTCTATTTTGGAAAGGCAATGAGGGAAGTAAGGAGTATCTAGATGTGGGAAATGTCTGTCATAAACGAACGAAGGAACTAAGACTTCCTGCAACGTTTTGCTGAAGAGATAGCTTTGATCGCTGAACTTGAACAGGGTGCTTAATAAAACCGAACGTGAGTCAGCCGATGGCTGTTGTATGCACCCAAACAAAACAAAAACTAAGGTACAGTATCAGTATTAGATAAACTTTTTGGGTGACTAAATGTTAAACTTCAACAAGAGACTCTCGAATAGGTAGATGAATTATGATATATCGAAAGTCGAATGAGTAAAATAGGTAGATGCAAGAAAGGGATGGTAGTAAAGATTACACAAGTCAAAAGGACCTACTATAACAGGAGAACAGATGATAATATTCAAAAAATAATCCTTGAGATCAGAAAAAGAGACATGATAGTCTGTAATTAGAGCACTGCACCCTATGAGTAGAAAGGCAATGGGGACTACAAAAATGAAATGATTTGGAGCCTTTGAAATGAGGTTTTACACGAGGGCTTGAAGATAATATGGACTGATCGGTAAGTAACGAAGACGTCCAGTAATGAGTCAATGGAAAAGAAAATAATGTAACGACACCAGTAACACTGCTTCGTCCCCCCCGCTTCTCCCGACAACACAGCTGAATATTTAAAGAACCAAGCTCCCATAAATAAAACTGCTTCAGACGTCTGATTTCCTTACAAATGCGTTAATGTATTAAATATTTGGCGTTAAGCTTGTAAATTACAAGTTGCTCCATTTTAAGAAAAGCTGGGTTCTCTCGCATCTCAATGTTTATGACGTCGTATCTCTGAAGGAAAGTAATTAATTAGAACATCGTGCCTGACGCTAAAGTTGCATGAACTGCGAAAATGTGGTAAACGAAAAGCTTTTTTCTTTTAGTTATTTTGTGGATGGGTTTGAAATTATGTGTAATGTTCGTAGGAAGACACTAAGTGCTCCCATTCTCAATATTCGAGGCAACTTTCGCACCGAGAATTAGGCTGTCAAAAAATTTAATTTTTTAATTCTGTCAACGATTATGTAAAATACTGAAAAGAAAATTTTAACTGGGACTGGATGCCATAGGACAGGCAAACAGCAATTGAGACTAGGTATGCCAGTGACCATTTTAGGTGTTTACTGCTACTGATAATTGGGCGAAGATGGAGAGTGGGTGGACACACATTACGACATGTGTCGTTCCTGAGGATGTCAGTTAAAGGAAAAGAATCGTAGGGGCACGTCTAGATACGAATAGCTACGTAAGGGAAATCGTCGGTGATGTGGGGTACAGCAGTTATGCTAGACTGAGGAGATTACCTGCCAAGCGCACAATGGACGTCTGCCTCAAACCTACCTCAGGGCTGATGTCGGAAACAACAATAATAAATGGCATTCACAGATACGAATTATCATTGTCAACATCCCTGAGTAGAGTAGGTAAGTGTGTTTACTGAAGGACTCCAACACCATCACATTGCAGTGTATATGGCAGTGCTCCCTTTCGGAAATTATAGCATCGACGCTAAACGTGATGGTTCTCGGCCAGGAGTTAGTCTGCGTGCAAAAGAACTTTTTGAAAGGTCTCTGTTGGATTCCTTTCATGTTAATTTCTTAAATCTGTTGTCATTTACGGCATACAATCCACTTCTAAATTTACTGTAATGTTTCTGACTCTATCTGGGAGGAGACTGAGCAGTGTAACTTGATACTTTTACACATAATCAAGAATGATCTGTCACACTACTACACTTTAAAACACAGTTTACATGTAATTCATGTCACACAGTCTCATGCAGAACCTACTTCCACTGTCTCTTATATACTGTATATGTTAAGATACTGTCATCCCCCTTCCCTTCTGAGTGAAAGAATGAATGAGCAAATGTATTTCTAGTTGCAAGCTTGGTGGTAGCAGACAAGTCTGCCTGCTGGAGAACAGTAGGACCAACGTCGGAACAGGTAGCTACGCTTTCTAAAAACAAATAGGTTTCTATTCTTAGTATGGTCCTGTCCGTCCCTTGTCATGTTGGTATAGGAAGCTGCCTCTCTGGTCACTTCCGTTTATATTTGTGAATCACCCTCGGTAGGGGCCCACGGCAGTCTGTCCACGGCGAGCGTCTGAAGTAGTAAGATCTCCAGATAAGCGCGTCTCTGCTAAGTCCGTAGGACAATGGATTTCTTAAGTTCAGCCTAACTGGAAATTTAATCACCTTTGTTTCAGGTTTAGATCTAAAATATGTTATCTTAAATTGCAACGCAGTGTAATTCGCGTGTGAAGTTCAGAATATATTCCGGCAGTTACTTTGTCACTACTTAGTGAGTAAAGTGGAGCCACGTGTTGAGGACCCGTAACTCTAACTAAGATCATCAATTTTAAATGCGAATGTGCATGAGATTATAACGTCTCGTCTTGACAATATTTTTCAATATAGCAACTTTCCTTTACGTGTAACCCATGTGGGGTGTACTTTGTGAGACCAGTACCACGTGCTTATACAATTGTTTGACCCATCAGGTTAATAGTAAGACGATAGTAACCAGTTCGAGGTTTTTCTTTTGTAAATTGCGTTTCGATGTAATTTATTTTAATTATCAAAATTATTGTGGAGTTACACTCTTTGTGTAAACGAAGTTGACCACTTGAAGCATGTGGTGTAAGCATCAAAGTAGCCCTCAGCTATTCTTTTCGGGAAGATTTCACAGAGAGTTAGTATGAATTTCGTATACCAGTATGTGGTAATTTCATGATGGGCAGGATTTCGCTACGAACGTAACTTCTTTGAGTGAAAGTGGTTAATTTTATCTTGCATATGTTTCAGCGTTCTTCGTGTGTTATTTTGTGAATGCAGTGTTTATGCAGTCTCCCAATCTTGGCTCCATATTTGATGTGTTCCGTAAGATTACAAACTCACATTTTCAGAATCCTAAATAAGGCATCAGTTTAGTTATGAATCATGTTTAATATGCTGAAATTTTAAACGGAACACTGATCAATGTTAAAATAAATGTCCAAATATAAACTGATTTATTTCTTTTTATTTAAATTCTCTTTTTATATATATATATCACCGGTTGTCGAAAGATGACTATTAAAAGATTGTAATTAATGTTGGTCTGGTTGGGAATTTGGTAAGCTAGACTTGATACCTTGTGAAACAGTTGCTCATAATGCAAGATTAACTTCCCCAGATAGCTCACAGCTTTTAACCCGATTTTATTGTCTTGAATATCAGCACTGGTTTCAGAACAACTTAATGCATCAACATTACATTTTTTAACCACAGTTCTACTACGTCCAAAGATTGACAGATGATCTCCGACGTAAATAAATGTAATGAACTTAAGCAGACGTGCGGCGTTGCCTCGCGGTTTTCTGTTGCTGAGTAATTGCTCTCTAAACAGCGTCTCATACGAGCAAACCAGCTGCTACTTTAGCTGATATTTCTCGCACTCTGGGTAGGTTCTGTGTCGAAGAATAGCTCGATATAGTCCTAGGTTCTGCTTTCATGCGCAACAGCTAACCCTCCGTAAATAATAATCTTAGTTGTGCTCCTGCAGTCAAATACCCTATGCATTAGCTAGAACTGCCAGTTAATAAACACACAGATATATATAAAAAATGAATAATTTAATATAATTTAATAATAAGTGTTCTGTCCTAACGCCTGTAATTGACGCAGACGACCGAGAATTATGAGGGATGAAGTTTACTCATGAAAGTGTATCTCAACTAGCAGAATCCCAAAGCTAAATATATCCAAGTCGCACAAAAACTAAGTCCATTTCATGACTACAGTACACGAAATATTCACCAACTCAAAATAGTTCAGAGTTCAACATGATGATTTACAAATTAACACAAAGGAGATAACGAATGGAAAGTCATACTCTGTCTATTCTCAGTTCTGTAATGTAATCGTAAAAAGTTTGTGTGCCTTAGCAGTTGTGCACCGCCAAAAATCAATCACCCATACGATCGAATAAACGCACTATATCAACAGCAGGTCTGCTTTCTTCAAGAATCAACGTTACAGTGGCTGCTTCAAACCCTGAACAAAAAGTGCCTACAATCATTCCCTTGAGAGCACCATTCGAAAAAAGTCTGTGTTCACTTAACTTCAGCGATGTTCTGCCACTACTGAATTTTTCATTGGCTGAAGGCCAACCCAGCCAAAAGTAATTTCCACAGACATGATTTGGCTCAACTTGACTGCTTTCCGCACTGAACTGATACACTGCAACAATATTTAAATGCAGGAGAAGTTATAAACATTCGGTCACATTCAGATCATTTCCAATAACTATAAATAATCTATAAATAATACTTTGTTCATAAATAAATAAGCCAGCATTCTTACGGAATTGTACTCACGTTAGATGACACCATTTTGTATTTAAATATTGTTTAAACAATGTTTAGGCCTGCTTGGCGGAAATGTCTTTCGGCGGTGTTGTCAGCTAACACATGCAACTGATCATTTCTTAAATTACCATTATGTTATATTAGCAACTGTAATCAATAGTGAAATAAACATCTGGCAAAAATAGTAACATATTAATTAAATAAACACACAAGTATGACAAGATCTGAAGGGCTTATTTCAATAGTGGTACAAGTCCATTTTTCTTCATTCTGAGATACAGCGTCCTAAAGTTAAATGAACGCTGAAAAAACTGTAGCTGAGTTGAGATACAAGAAATATTCAAGTATATATACTTGAATATCTGCAGTTGAGATACCAGAAATATTCAAGTATATGTATTTTGCCTAATGAAAGGGCAGAAAAACCATAAAAACAAGAAATAAAATAGATACAGACACGTAGCTTTTAGGGGTTATATGTAGTTACAGTGCAATGCTACCTGAGTACAGTGCTATCTGAGGTATCGTTGTTGAAATCGCATGAAGTGTTTGAAAGTTGTTAAGTCAGATGCACTTTGTGAAAACGTTTATTGACAGTGAAATATTAACATCTTGAGATTTAGTGTTGAAGATATTGTTGTGTCATTGGGTGCATCTCATTTATCTGATATCGCAGATGAATTCAGATTTGCTTTGTTATGTAACTGTGATTTATTGTTGAATTTTAAGAGCTGTAACATCTACATCTACGTCCATACTCCGCAAGCCACCTGACGGCGTTTGGCGGAGGGTACCTTGAGTACCTTTATCGGTTCTCCCTTCTATTCCAGTCTCGTATTGTTCGTGGAAAGAAGGATTGTCGGTATGCCTCTGTGTCGGCTCTAATCTCTCTGATATTATCTTCATGGTCTCTTCGCGAGATATATTTATGAGGGAGCAAAATACTGCTTGACTCCTCGGTGAAGGTATGTTCTCGGAACTGCAACAAAAGTCCGTACCGAGCTACTGAGCGTCTCTCCTGCAGAGTCTTCCACTGGAGTTTATCTATCATCTCCGTAACGCTTTCGCGATTACTAAATGATCCTGTAACGAAGTGCGCTGCTCTCCGTTGGATCTTCTCTATCTCTTCTATCAACACTATCTGGTACGGATCCCACACTGGTGAGTAGTATTCAAGCAGTGGGCGAACAAGCCTACTGTAACCTACTTCCTTTGTTTTCGGATTACATTTTCTTAGGATTCTTCCAATGAATCTCAGTCTGGCATCTGCTTTACCGACGATCAACTTTATATGATCATTCCATTTTAAATCACTCCTAATGCGTACTCCCAGATAATTTATGGCATTAACTGTTTCCAGTTGCTGACCTGCTACATTGTAGGTAAATGATAAGGGATCTTTCTTTCTATGTATTCGCAGCACATTACACTTGTCTACAATGCGATTCAATTGCCATTCCTTGCACCATGCGTCAATTCGCTGCAGGTCCTCCTGAATTTCCGTACAGTTTTCCATTGTTACAACCTCTCGATATACCAGAGCATCATCTGCATAAAGCTTCAGTGAACTTCCGATGTCATCCACCAGATCATTTATGTATATTGTGAATAGTAACGGTCCTACGACACTACCCTGCAGCACACCTGAAATCACTCTTACTTCGGAAAAATTCTCTCCATTGAGAATGACATGCTGCGTTCTGTTATCTAGAAACTCTTACTTTGTTCATAAACGACTGTGGGGAACTGTATCGAACGCCTTGCGGAAGTCAAGAAACACGGAATCTACCTGTGAATCCGTGTCTGTGGGCCTCTGAGTCTCGTGGACAAATAGCGCGAGCTGGGTTTCAACGACCGTCTTTTTCGAAACCCATGCTGATTCCTACAGAGTAGATTTCTAGTCTCCAGAAAAGTCATTATACTCGAACATAATACTTGTTCCAAAATACTACAACTGATCGACGTTACAGACACAGATCTATAGTTCTGCACATCTGTTCGACGTCCCTTCTTGAAAACGGGGATGACCTGTACCCTTTTCCAATCCTTTGGAACACTACGCTCTTCTAGAGACCTACGGAAACCGCTGCAAGAAGGGGAGCAAGTTCCTTCGCGTACTCTGTGTAAAATCGAACTGGTGTCCCATCAGGTCCAGCTGCCTTTCCTGTTTTGAGCGATTTTAATTGTTTCTCTATCCCTCTGTCGTCTATTTCGATATCTACCATTTTGTCATCTGTGCGACAATCTAGAGAGGGAACTACAGTGCAGTGTTCCTCTGTGAAACAGTTTTGGAATATTTCAGATTATCTCAAAGTTCGCCATTGCTGCTGCATTACACATACTGCAAAGCGACCGACCGTTCTCCAAATTCCCCATACCAGGTTTTACCCACTTCCTGTCACTCGCTCCACCTCTGCACCTGGCACTAGGCCTTCCCAGTCGCGTCTGCTGGACCGTCCGCTGGGGTATGCCGGCTCACGGCTCTGGGGCTGACCGCTAGCGTTGAGGTTCGCAAACAAATTCAGTTCACCTCCTGCTAGGCAGCCTAATAACTTATATACACACCCGTAACGTAACAGACGACAAGACCTTATACCGTATCATTGCATGGAGGCAACCAAATCACTGGGATCCCTCACAAGCGTCAACTATCTACACGTGTCTGTCCAGAGTGGTTCAGACTGCGATGACCCCACAAACTAAGCCTTGGGAAAAACAGTTCGCATTCAAAAATTTATCAGAAGGCTGGCAAGAAAGCGTAATTCAGCTGTGGAGGAAGTAGTTTAAGAACTATAATTCGACCAGTGCCTATTCTTGGATGGTCTGGGACTTTCCTGAGGTTGTGTTAACGGAGGACATAAAGAAGATTAAAACAAGAGTTTTGCGCCTCGTCAAGGGCTTCTGCAGCTAGCGCGGAAACGTCACAGATGTGTTCAAGAAATTGCGATTTGAGACGGAGAAAAGTTTCTCTGTGTTATCGTTGAGAGTCTTTCCCTAAAAGCGCAATAGTCGATTTTCCAATACCATTTAAAATACACATTGTTTTCATATCTTAAACGTATGTAACGTACAACGATCAAAGGGGTAAAATTAGAGAAATTCATGTGTGTACAGATGTATACCGACAAAGGGAGGGAGATGATTCTGTCCCACTGCGCAGTCTTCCTTCACATACCCTACGGCGGTTTGATAAGTACAGATTTAGAAGTAGCGCAACATAGCCTCCACAGGGGAGGAATTCTGCTAGTGTACTAGTTTTGATGATCAAATCTTGGACCAGTGTTTTGCTTGAAATTCAATCAATTATAACTGTGTGGCACCGTATTGAAGGTGACACATCTACATCTACATCTACACACATACTCCGCAGTGCACCATACGGTGCGTGGCGGAAGGTACCTCGTACCACAACTAGCATCTTCTCTCCCTGTTCCACTCCCAAACAGAACGAGGGAAAAATGGCTGCCTATATGCCTCTGTACGAGCCCTAATCTCTCTTATCTTTGTGGTCTTTCAGCGAAATTTCAGTTGGCGGCAGTAAAATTGTCCTGCAGTCAGCCTCAAATGCCGGTTCTCTAAATTTCCTCAGTAGCGATTCACGAAAAGAACGCCTCCTTTCCTCTAGAGACTCCCACCCGAGTTCCTGAAGCATTTCCGTAACATTCAGGTGGTGATCAAACCTACCAGTAACAAATCTAGCAGCCCGCCTCTAACTTGCTTCTAAGTCCTCCCTCAGTCCGACCTGATATGGATCCCAAACGCTCGAGCAGTACTCAAGAATAGGTAGTGCTAGTGTTTTATAAGCGGTCTCCTTTACAGATGAACCACATCTTCCCAAAATTCTACCAATGAACCGAAGACGACTATCCGCCTTCCCCACAGCTGTCATTACATGCTTGTCCCACTTCATATCGTTCTGCAATGTTACGCCCAAAATTTTAATCGACGTGACTGTGTCAAGCGCTACGCTACTAATGGAGTATTCAAACATTACAGGATTCTTTTTCCTATTCATCTGCATTAATCTACATTTATCTATATTTAGAGTTAGCTGCCATTCTTTACACCAATCACAAATCCTGTGCAAGTCATTTGTATCCTCCTACAGTCACTCAACGACAACACCTTCCCATACATCACAGCATCATCAGCAAACAGCCGCACATTCCTATCCACCCTATCCAAAAGATCATTTATGTAGATAGAAAACAACAGCGGACCTACCACACTTCCCTGGGGCACTCACCTCCGATGAACACTCACCATCGAGGACAACGTACTGGGTTCTATTACTTAAGAAGTCTTCGAGCCACTCACATACTTGGGAACCAATCCCATATGCTCGTACCTTAGTTAGGAGTCTGCAGTGGGGCACCGAGTCAAACGCTTTCCAGAAGTCAAGGAATATGGAATCCGTCTGATACCCTTCATCCATGGTTCGCAAGATATCATGTGAAAAAAGGGCGAGTTGCGCTTCGCAGGAGCGATGCTTTCTAAAGCCGTGCTGATGCATGAACAGCAACTTCTCTGTCTGAAGGAAATTCATTATATTCGAACTGAGAATAATCCTGCAAAAACCGATGTTAAGGATATTGGTCTGTAATTTTGAGGATCCGTTCTTCTACCCTTCTTACATACAGCCGTCACCTGCGCTTTTTTCCAGTAGCCCAGTAGCTCCGGACTTTACGTTGGGCAATAGATTTGCGATAAATGCAAGTTAAGTAAGGAACCAATGCAGTAGAGTACTCTCTGTAAAATCGAATTGGAATCCCATCAGAACCTGGCGATGTATATATTTTCAGCCCATTCAGCTGCTTCACAACCCCAGGGATGTCTGTCACTATGTCCTCCATACACTCGACAGAGGGGGGCGAAGCGGGGACGGGGGGGGGGGGGGGGGGGGGGCGGTCAAATGTAACTCTCGAGAGGAGTCATGATTAATAAAATTCTTTTCCGGGCTATTATGCCGTGGTCTGATGGATTTCGCATTGGGGTTACAATGCGAAATCCATCAGACCACGGCATAATAGCCCGGAAAAGAATTTTATTAATCATGACAGTTCCGGCCGTGAAAGTTTACATTTTACAATCTCGAGAGGATGTCTGCCACTCTCCTTCGTCTCACAGCATCGTTTAGATGACAAATACAAGGCTACACTTTCCACACGGACATTCATATACTCTGAAGAGTCGTAGCTAATATGGGTGAAATCCTTGGGCTGAGCTGGACTTCAAAACACTACTTTCGGATTCTAATATAACACGATAAGAAGCTACATTCCTTCCAAAATGAGTTATTTTGTTGCATACCACTGAAGAGAAGGTTTCATACGCGTACAACATTCATAAAAAATTTAAAGTTTTCTCAGAATTCCAGATTTCTTTCTTAGAGACTAAAGAATATAATATGCTACGCGCAAAAAAGGAACGCATATCTGATGTGCAAGTCTCCTGGAAAAGGAGTTTATTCAAAAGGAAAGTATTTAAGGAAAACTAACCAGTAAGATACTCTTCCATTCTCTCAACAAATATTCCCTCTAGACCTCTGATGTTTGTTGATTTGGAAATTACCTAAGTTTCATGCAATCAAGACAGCAAAATAATATTTTATATTTTAACTGTCTTCATTACAGCTAATAAGCGCATAATATGTGTCGATAGCAGATGTCGACATGATGAAGACGGATGTTAACTATCGTGTCTATCGATAGCCCAGTGCATGACGGGCATAATTAAGACACATGGTAGCAGTGATGTCACATCTGACGGACCCGTGACATCAACGTCATTAGCGACGCTTCATCGGTGCAACTGTTTGACAGGTGCTACAGCGTTTGACGCGTTATTGCTATTAAATGGTAATGTCACTCAATTCCAGTTATCGAGGAAACACGTAGACGGGAATTAAGCAAATCCGCAGGCGGAAAAGAAAATACAAAGCATTAATGCTATTAAACTGTCGTAACGCTGTAATGAAGCCTGGCAAACGTAAAAAATTACTTTTCGACATAGATGCAAACTAAAACCATCTCTGAAGAGAACGAGGCCACCGTATTTCCGACAGAAACTCGAAAAGAAAATTTTAATCTATCTGTATTGATAATTTGATATCTGTCAAGAGACCTAATAACTTATCCAATTCTCAGTTGTGCTACACAAAGAAATAAAAAGCTTACACATAAAACTGATCATGAAATTAAAATCAAATAGTTGCTCATACTAAGACGTCAGACTGGTATTTTATAACACTGAACAAACGGCGGGTAATCCCGCATCTCATCTTACCACTTCACTCAAATCATTGGGCATCTCCAACCACGAAAACAATATACGCTAGCGGACGTTTGAAACTTAAGCATAAACTGAGTTTCAGTAAGACAACTTTATCTTTAATGAAACAGCTATTCATAAATAGGATTTCAGATGAATGATTTGGCAATAGCTTTCATCACTTCAATGAAGCGTTCTCTGGTAATTCACAATGGACGAGGTGATTGTGATTTAAGGAATGTTTGTACACATTGTTGGAACGTAGAGGATTGCAAAGTTGCTTAATAACGACTTACTGCACTATTTTATTTTTATTAAATTTTGATGATTTGCTTGAAACAATTTTGCAACAAATTTTGCGTAACATTTTTCTCTATTTCAGTCTTTGGCATCTATTTTTATTTTATTTTATTTATTTTTATTCTACACGTCTAGTTCCGTAGGACCAAATTACTTAAGTGGTGCTCCGATATGCCAATAATGACAGAGTTCGCTAACTTTATCTCTATTACGTCTTATATTTTGCTGAAATATGCTGTTTCCTTATTTACTTGGAGGTCTGATCGCCTCTGAAGGTGATTCCTTAATTAGAGGGACTTCCTTTAAACAAGTATACCTGTCAGCTGACTTCAATCTAAAAAAGGTGCAGCTCTAACACCAACTAATACAGGAATTTTTCCATGAGTGATCCCACCACCTACAAGCTTTGCCGACCTCCCCTCCCGCTACCTATTGAGATGCAGGCCATGCCTAGTTGAACCCGATCTATTAATAGACTCAACTAGCACCACTGCAACGTGAGCCATACCCTCCGCCATCAGTGCCTTCTCCAGTCCCAAGTTAACGTGCCTAACATAAGCATTAAGATGAAGCCGATCATGACGCTGAAACAGTTGTGCGAAGTGCACATTAGTGTCACCAGTTTGAGTAGCTATCTTTACCAGGTCGCTTCATACATTATATTCCCCATCCCTATCAAGACTGTTCCCTGCTCGACCCACTCTCACAACCTGATCCTCCCCTAAGATCTCAGTCACCTGAGCCAACCCTGCACTAAGCTTCACAGTACTGATGACCTGGGACCCACTTCCCAACACTTCCTGCAACTTCTGGCCCACACCTCTACCGTGTAAACTACGTAGAAGCAGAACCTTCTTCTTTTTGTTAGAATTTGCAACTAACTTAGGCTTCCTAACTGCTAAGGAATGCTGCATGTACCCTACACCTACATCTACAAGAGGCTCCTCTCCACTCAACTCTGATACTTGGTCAAATCTATTGCATATATGCAAAATACAACTGTCTGAATATCTCCTCCTAGCAACCTAGCAGTCATTACATTGTATACAAGCATTTTACTTTATATGCTGTTATTAAGAGCAGGAAGACGATAAGATAGAAAATATCGAAGAAGTTGATGTTGCTAAAGGATAATGAACTGCATTTCTGACATACACATCCGCATTATGGTGACATCTTAGTTGAAGCAATGGAGAGATATTGTATCACGCCCCACTTCCTTCCCATCTTCTCGTAATCCGACCTCGTGCTCCGTCTCTATTCCATTCTTCAACATTTTTTGCGCTACACTTCCCTCGATTGCAAACCTCATGGTGTGCCCCATCAAACCAGCCTTTCTATTAGTCAATTTGTGCTATGGTTTTCTGTTCCGTTGAATTCGATTCAATCTATTCTCCTATCTAATATTCAGCGTTCTTCGGTAGCACTATACTTTAAAAGCTTCCATTTTCTTCTTGTGTGAAACGTTTTATCGTCCATGTTTCGCTTTGGTAAAATGCTATATTCCAGGCAAATACTTTCAGGAATAACTTATATAAATTTAAAATAAATGTTAAAATACCTCACTTTTAGGGAAACGCTGTTCCTGTTGCTGTCAGTCAGCATTTTATACTATCCCCACTTGGAGCATCGACATTTACTTTAGTTCCCAAACAAAAACTGTCATTTTTAATGACTCATTCTCTAATCTAATTCCCTCATTATTGCCTAGTTTAATTTGATAGACTACACACCTTTACTTTTGAGTAACTTCTTTTGATATTGGTTTTATAACCAATTTCAATACACTATCCATTCTTTTTAACTGATTTTGGCACGTCCTTTTCTGTCTCCGGCAGAATTACAGTACCATCTTGAGTTTTTATGTCTTCTATTTTACCTTAAACTCAATTTCAAAATTCCTGTTTTGTTTCTTGTGTGTTATCTCTGATGATACCGACATATTCAACGGGTTTATTCTATATTCAGTATTGTGAAAAGTCTTCTCTAACTCTGTAACTGCTATGAAATTAGGTTTCCTTTCTTCAGTCCATCTTCAAAGATATCTCGTAGGGTTAGTATTGCCTCACATGTTGTTACATATCACTGAAATCCTAATTTTTTTTCCCCCCATGGTTACCTTTTACTAACCTTACCATTGTCCTGCAAATAGTTTAATGGTATTTTGAAAGCACGACTTATTAATCTAATGGTCCAATATAGTTATAGAGCAGTCAGTACCTGCGTTCTTCGTGACTGGCGTTACTATGCTCCCCATGAATTCTGAGAACATAACGTCTGCGAAATGTATCTTGCATACCAGGTGAATTAATGTTGCCAGTTGCGACTGAATTTTCCGTCAGTGCCTGGCAGAATACGATGATAATAATAAAAACGAAAACACTTCCTAATGTTCTGCAAAATTATTTTTATATGGTCGCGAATCGGCTTTCGGCTCCGCAGACGTGTAAAGCCGAAAGCGGTTCGTGACGGAATAAATATAATTTTTTAAAAAATTAGCAAGTTTTCAGGATGAGATTTTCAGCGGAGTATGCGCTCATGTGAAACTTCCTGGCCGATTAAAACTGTGTGCCGGACCGAGACTCGAACTCGGGAACTTTGCCTTTCGCGAGCATGTGCTCTACCAACGGAGCTACCCAAGCACGACTCACGGCCGGTCCTCACAGCTTTACTTCCGCCAGTTCGAGTCTCGGTCCAGCACAGTTTTAATCTGCCAGGAAGTTTCATATCAGCGCAAACTCCGCTGCAGAGTGAAAATCTCATATCGGAAACATCCCCAGGCTGTGGCTAAGCCATGTCTCCGCAATATCCTTTTTTCAGGAGTGCTACTTCCGCAAGGTTCGCAGGAGAGCTTCTGTGAAGTTTGGAAGGTAGGAGGCGAGGTACTGACAGAAGTAAAGCTCTGAGGATGGGGCGTGAGTCGTGCACGGGTAGCTCAGTTGGTAGAGCACTTGCCTGCGAAAGGCAAAGGTCCCGAGTTCGAGTCTCGGCCCGGCACACAGTTTTAATCTGCCAGGAAGTTTCATTAGCAAGTGTTTTCCTTTTCAATAAAAGGAGAACTATGGGACTTAAAATCGATGGTCATCAGTCCCCTATAACTTAGAACTACTTAAACCTAACTAACCTAAGGACATCACACAACACCCTTTTCAATATTATTGTTTATTTTTGGTTCTTCTAAAGATCTCATTAATTTTGAGAGAATATCGTCTACTTATGGGCCTTCTTTTGTCTTACGTCCTCCAGTTCTTTTCAGCTTTTTCTCACAGTATAGTATCTTTCATCTCATATTCAAGATTCTTTCCTTTGTATCGCTCCTTTATATATTCTATCCACCATTCAACCTTCTCTTTCTCCGTTAGTACTGGGTTTTCATCTGAACATTTAATATTCATACAGGCGTTTCTGTTTTCTCCAAACGTTCATTTAATTTTCTCTTCCACGGCTTTTATCTTTCCCATAGTGATTCATGCTTGTACAGGTTTTCGTTTCCCCTCTAGTCATTCCTGCTTCGCCGTATAGCATGTATTTATGCTTTTCCACCAGCTTCATTTGGTACATGTTCTTTTCTTTCATCGATTAAATTCAATCCATTACTTGTCGTACCAGGATTTCTACTGGGTCTCATCTTTTTGCCTACTTGATACTGTAATACCTTCACCATTCTGTCTCTCAAGGCTACCCATTAATCTTCTGGGGTGTTCCTCACCCATGTTTCAGTCAATCTTTGCCTAATACTCGCTACGAAACTCTCAACAACCCCTGGATCTATCAATTTATCTAGGTCTCATATCCTTAATTTCCTACCTTTCACGAAATTCTTCAGCTTTAATCTGCAATTGATAGCCAATACATTACAATCAGAGTCCACATATTCGTCTGGAAATGGTGTGCAATTTCCAATCTGTTTTCGAAATCTCTGTGTTACTGTCATGTAATGTATGTGAAACGTTCCGGTGTCTCCAGGCTTTGTCGTGTATACAACTTTCTCTCGATATTCTTAAAGGAAGAATTTGTAATACATAAGGGCAGTCAACTTGAAACGAGACAGATAGAAAAAAGAAGTAAACTGTTTATTATTCCAAAATTAATCGCCAAGACTCTTCCATTGTGACACAAGACGGTCAATGCCTTCATGGAAAAATGTTTACGATTGTCTACGGAACCACGGCTGTACTCTTTGTCCAAAGTAAATCGACGGCGACGAATGTATTTCATCAGGGTTCAAAAATACGCAAATCGCTCAGGGAGAGATCGGGACTGTGTGGAGGACGTGTAAGTGCTTCCTAGTGAAACTCCTGCAGCACATTCGCAACAACCTTGGCTACATGTGGACCCTAAAGAAAGAAATCCGTGGCTGTCGATTTGCTTCGGACAAACACGTGCACACCTGGTTGCATTCACGTTCATTGAGAACGCCGCAAACATTTTTCCAAGAAGGCAGTGACGGTTTTGTCTCACAGTAGAATAAATGTGTTAACAGTGTGATTACTTTTGAAATAATAAACAATTTAGTAATTTTTTCCATCTGTCTCCTTTTAATTTGACTCCCACTTATACATCGTGACCAGAAACAGTGGAAAAAGCTTGTTATGGTGTTGTAGGGGAGGTTGTGCTGAGAAATCACTATCGAGAAAAAAATTCGATACATGGCGCCATTTCCGAGTTATTTATCACTGAAGTTAGTCAATCAGATCGGTGCGCGAGCAGAGTCAAACAGACACAGCGTCGCCAAACTTGTTCTTCATTTGGTTTCCTCAAACCGAAAAAAACGTAGCTTTTGATCGGTTAGCTTAGAATTATAACTTCCGAAAAAGGTACATTTAAACTGGTAATGAGTATTTCGACAAGTGGCAACTCACGAACCCACAGATGTCTGTGCATTACCGCATTTTAGGGCATGCAAATGCTTGAATTCGCTCGCACCGCGATCTGATTAGCTAACTTAAATGCTAAATAGCTCAGAAGTGGCGCAACGTATCGAATTTTTTTGTTAACAGTTACGTATTTGTCAGCACAATCTCCCCTGTAACACCACTACAAGCATTTTCAGACTCTTTTTGACCACCCTGTCCAAAATTGTACCAAGCTGCTTCCCCTTTCTTTCCTTTCCCCCAATCCATGATCTATGGCTGCTTTTCATCTCTTTCTTTTCCTTCTGTCGAATTCCATTCCCCAATCACTATTAAATTTTTGTATCCCTTAAAAATGACTAATTTTATTTATTTGATCATACATTCTCTAAATATTCTCACCATGTGCTTCTGATAGTTAGAAAGGCGCTACAGGGTCGATACGACCGAGAGACGAAGAGGGAGAGGGAAGTAGAGTGGAAAAGAGAGAGAGAGCGGGTGGGGTGGGAATTTAACGTGGGCAGTGAAAAATAACAGTGGAACATGACAGCGCAGTATACAACTCAGGCGTTAGGACAGTCGGTAGAATCTCGACGTGTGGCTGCAGACTGCGAGCTGGCGTATTATCTTTCTATCGTACAAATCACGAAACTGAATTACACTTCGCGCATAATAAATGTTATAGTCTCTAACTGAGGCTCTCACTATTCCTCTTAGTGAATTGTTGGTATAATACTGATGCCGACATGGATCCTAGCACGAGGTGGATTTTTTGGAGACATTTGGCATTACGAGAAGCCGGCTTGGAGAGCTCGAGGCAGTGGTGAGTACTTTTACAGCGAGAGACCGTCAGTCTATCAGGCAAGGAATGCAGGTAGGCTGGTGGCTGGATACCAGGTGTGCAGTTCTTCCGAGACCCGAGTGTCTTGTTGGCTGAAGGGTGGAGATGGTCCAGTGCCACCTAAAGTGAACGAAAAGAAATATCAATGTTATATTTTCAACGAAACTATGGTATGGACCTAGACAGTGATACAATTAAAACAAAGTACACCAGAAAAGTCCCAGCGATGGAATGAGTTCATTACAATTGTTTTCATTAGCATAGATTATAAAATTAATAACAACTGAACAACGGAGCGATTTGATCGTATTAAATATCAAATAAAGGCTGAAGACATCAGTAAACACCACAAGAAGGTACTTTTCAAACTACATGTATGAGGGCTGCCTGTTTTTATTTCTTTCCTTTCATTTTTATTCAGCTTTCGACCGGTCACGTAACGAAAACCGCACCGCAGTGAAAAACAACAACAAAAATTTATTGACGACATGGTATTGACAGCTACACCTCCCAGTCGCTTCCGTACACAGACTCCGCTCTAACTTAGACATCTGTCGTAGTGTGGTACCAGCTTCCCCAATATGCTCTTCGTAGAGGGCAGCCGCCTGTGATTTCCGCCAGTTCCCCAAGCTGCTTTACAGATTGTTGTCTCTGCCAAAATGCTGACTTCATAGCCAGTGTATCATGTGAACGAAGAGGTGAAAATCAGATAGAGCCAAGTCAAGTGGGTGATCAAATATTCCCACCGAAAACGCTGCAGGAGCGTCTTCGTTGCGCTTGAACTACGCGGCCGAGAATTGTCAGGGAGGAGGAAACACATCACAGTTACATTATGCGGGTTGCATAAAATCAGGCGAAACTCCTTGGTGGGAGACAGTATTTTGTAGGTATCTTTACGTGCTCACTGTGCGCTCATAACTGAAAACTGTGATGTGACGCAACAGTTGGGCATACCAGAGACAAACAGGTCACCGTCATATGAAGGAGGATGATTTCATCAGATCCTTACTTAGTCTTCCTAGTAGGGTTGTACTCACACTTTGCTATTTGATATGCTTAAATTAATTAGTTATGTAAATGATTCTTAACAAAATTGGATGAAAGCGCCATGCAGGAGAGACTTATGATGAATAAAATACGTAAATGAACGACAGTCCAACTGAAGAGTTGAAGGATACATGTTCTTCTAACTGGCCATATCTATTTATAATATTTGATTATTTCTAGTCACAATGGAAAGCCGGACGTAGGTATGCTTTACGAATTTGATTTATAACTTATTTAATAATGTGTTGTCTTTTGTTTTCAATGAGAGGTTGCAAAAGGCCAAGATAATGTTAACAATGTTTTAGTATCTTAAATGTATGAGTATTTAGCTTCAGATATCAGTAGTGGTCAGTATTCAAGTATGTAACAAGGATTCAGTAGTGTGTGGTGTCAAATAAAGTATTTAAGGCCGAGTTGTACGATGTGTATGGTCTTTTGCTGGTAGGTGATCGTTGCGTTCTTGTGGGTCGTTGTTGATAAGTCTGTCAAAAGGGCAGGTCAGCCTGTCAGAAGCCTGAATTTAGTACTTTAACATTATATTGGATTTGAGATGTCTCTAGTAGCTGTCCAGGTGATAAAATTTAACTTTTCACTAGACTTTCATTATTTGACTTTGTTTCCTGTGTTTGATTTTGTTCGATTTTACGAACTTCAACTTTGTTTATGGACTTGGTGCATCTTTTCGCAGTGTTTATTCAGGATAACGGACTTTGGTTTATGTCATGATTGATAGTGGAAGATTATAATTTCCGACTTCAAGTGTTTTGCTGTTGATTTTCCTAAACTAATGTGCAGCTAAATGAACATGGCTCACAGGTTTCTTCCTGTATTCTATGTTCTGGTGGGACTAAATATTTTGGTTATTATTTAGTTGTCTTTAATTTGAATCCGCAAATTATGTAAGGGTATCATTCACATAGGTGTAAATGTTATCAATAAATATTTATTTAGTTTAAACTATAATCCTTTTGTTTCGGCAATATTAGTGCTCCTACGGGGCTTAACCAGATATTTCACTTATTTAAGGTGCTAATGTGACAGCATGCGCTATCTAATATGTTCCAAAAGCGGCGAGCACAAAAATTTAATTCTTCTGGGCTCAGACCTCGAGTCCTATTGGTGATAGAAAGATAGGGCCAAGTATCTTGGGTAGCCGTTGGGTTTGGAATCATTTGTATACCAAAACAAAGAAGGTTTTAGTGTCAAAGAATGAATATTACACACTTCCTCCTGCTTAGTAAAATGGAGCAAACCAGTTGATTCTTGTTGAATTTGACATGATCTGGTTTGGTCATCAGTCCCCTAGACTTAGTACTACTTAAACCTAACTAACCTAAGGACATCACACACATCCATGCCCGAGGCAGGATTCGAACCTGCGACCGTAGCGGTCACGCGGTTCCAGACTGAAGCGCCTAGAACCGCTCGGCCACCAGCGGCCGGCCACAAAAGTATAGATTTAATTTACTTTTATACGTAAAATATGCACCTAAAATCCGGTGTGAGGCGGAAACGTAGTTTATAAATTGACGCATCACCGAGAAATATGCTATAAAGTGTTTCCATCTTCATCAGAAAGATTCTGGGAACAATATGTCGTAGTACTGAAGCACTGTCAAAATGTTTGTGCACTAAAATCTGGTTTGAGACGTAAAATTAGTTTTGTGTTACTTAAATTTCACATAAGTAAACAACCAAAACTTAAGTGATCGATAAAGTTCTTTTCGTATGTGTGACATGCTCTGCTGTAACAGCAGGAAAATGAAGAGAACCAGTGGAAAAATGCTGCCATCAGTGCACAAAAAAGGCGAATATATTCCTGTTTAGAAGTTTCTAACTGAAAGGTGGGGTACCAGGTGCCTGATTCTACCTTTCTCAGCACCTTTCAAAAATTTTGGCAAGCCAACATAGTCGTGCTTTTTTATGGTGAGAAAAACGGAGGCAGTGGAAGTGGGATAGAGATGGGAAAGTAACAAATGCTGGACGATAGCAGACAGTGACTGTGGTATAGAAAGAGCGAGGGAGACAATGCCAGTATGAGAGAACGAGAGGGTCACAGTGGCAGCCGAACATATTTGACAGTGGCAGAACAGTGCTAGGAAAAGAGTGAAGGAGACAGTGGCAGTGGGAGAGAAATAAAGAGAAGGAGAAAGTGAAAAATGGGTGAGAGCCATTGATAACAGGAGACAGAGTATATGGCAATGACAACAAGGAAGAGAGAGGTAGTGATAATGAGAAGATACAGCAGTAGTGGGAAGGAATGAATGAGACAGCAGCAGTAAGAGAGAGCAAGAGGGAGACAGTGACATTGAGAGAAGATAGCAGTAGCAGGACAGGAAGAAGGAGACTGTAGGTTGAGGTAGGAGACAGTGACAGAGAAAACAGATAACGACAATGAGTTGGGCCAAATGAGTGAGTGAGAATGGACTAGTGCGAATGGATGGGTACGAGCACCTTACTGCGGTGGACTAGCGGGTGTGAGCGAGTTACAGTTAGGTGTACTTGTGGGAGTGAGTTGTATGTTACAAAATGTGCGCGAATGTGCCAAAACATTTGGAAACATTTCTGAAAGTTCTGAGAAATGTAGAATGAAACAGTTGCTCTCCTACATTTTAGCCAGTCGCAGTGTTTTTAAACAGAGGCATATTCTCCCTTTTTGTGCTCCGATAGGAGCATTTTTCCACAATTATGTTATTCGCTAACTTGTCTATTTACTGAAAAGATCTAAGGGCCAATCCTATAAAAAATATGTGGGATTTAGGGAGCTGCTGCATTATGTTATAACCCCTATGATGTTATAACGAGTCAACTCAATAAATCTGGTAGTACATTGCTCACACCGATAGCAGCCAATAAAACCGCCGGTGGGGCAGTATACTGATTACACGACGTAGACGTTCCGAGTTGGCTGCTTCAGAAGACTAAGTGATATGGCTGTGCTCAATTTAAAGACACGGCTTCAGCAAGACAATAGGATAGTTCCTATTTTCTATTGATACTCTAAATGGACGTTGCTTGTAGAATATAGGCTGCCATCATCTGGCTGGTCGTAACTGGAAACAGTTTTGTCCTTGCCCTCATATTGCATACAGAGTAACACAACCGAACGGTCAATGCAATATTTATGAAATTTAATAACATAAAACTTTGTGTACTGCCTTACGGCAGGTCTTGCCACGGGGGAAGCCTCGTCAGAGAGGTCCACCGCATGACGATCTAGGGAAGTGATTCCAGTGGTGGTTTCCCTTTGCCTTCCACTGATGATAATGAAATGATAATGAGGACAACACAACACCCAGTCACTGAACGGAGAAAATCTCCGACCCAGCCGGTAATATTTTTGTCCTTTAAGACTCATGTTATCTTAACTCCGTCTGTCTCTCGTCTCGGGAACACGAAGAAAATGTTCTCACTAATGGTTGCTTGATTTGAGGGACGAGGAAATCTATCACATTGGTTTAGGGAAGGGTGAGGAATGAAGTCGGCCGTGCCTTTTCAAAGAAACCATCCCGGTATTTGCCTGAAGCGATTTAGGGAAATCAAGAGAAACCTAAATCAGGATAGCCGGACGCGGGTTTGAACCGTAGTGCTACCGAATGCGAGTCCATATGCTAACCACTGCACCACCTCGCTCGGTCTCACTAATGAATTAATGTCTTATCTACTAAACATAACAGCACACTCCACAGCAATTAAGCGTCCCTGCACTTTAGCCACACAATTACATTAAAATGTGCAGAGCGTTTGATGGCACACGACAACCAGTTCACATTATCTCATCAATCTTTAGTACTGTCCGCTGCTGAGTAAAATGTGAGCCACAGGTGCGGCAGCGAGAAAGCAGTGCATGAGGTTCGAGAGACGTAGATATATTAAACCACCTCACCTCCTTACTGTAATGATACATCTCGAATTATAATAGATCAAATCGCTACTTTATAAACAGTTCCTTTACCCTTTGAGACCTGACGTCCAATATATTGGACACCGAATTTTTAGACATTTTGTAACAACAGATGATTTCATTTACCTGTGAGACCCAGTGGTCTGTTTACTGAACATCTTTCGCTTTTAGTTTCACGGCTCTTGCTTACCTCTGTCGCTGGAATGGTATACTGCATCGGAAAACAGTAAAGATGGCGGATGCATTGTGAAGTGTTCCAGAGAAATAATATTTACCTGTTGATTACTGCACACCTCCTGACGCTGAAAAAAAGTTGAGAAAGAAGTATCTACAAAGATAGAGTTTATGGTAACTGCCAACTACCTTCCAGATCCAATGCCCAATTTACTGGACAATTTTTTCTTGTTTAACAAAGTATGACGAATTTTAATTTTGCTCAAATGTACAATAAGTAGGTTCATATATACATAAAAATGTTTTTAAAATAATTCAGTACTGAAGGGGTTATTACTTTTTCTTTGTCGAGATATGCGTATCGTTTTATTCTCTTTAAATATCGTCAAAACGCGGGTTTTTTCGTTTCCTGCTGGCAATGGGGATGTGATTTCTGCAAGCAGTTTTCACGAGAATTTCCTAGTGTGGTACTAGTGTGGTACATAAATAACAAAAGAAACTGCGAGACCATAAACGGCAGACGACGAAACGCAACAACCCTGACAGTGAAGTTTACTTATGAAGTAATATTTTTGGACGGCCAATAACAAGGACAATAGGCGCCAGAGAACAAATTTTGTAATTTTGTTTTCCTAGTCCCATTCGCGCGATTTATTCATTGTTTCATTGTTAAAGATGTCTGAAAAGTATTTGTACAGTACTGACCACATCGGGTAGTTGGTCTGCTGTCAGCTCTCAAAAAATTAATGTGTTTTACTAGTTTTTCCAATTATTTATTTTGTATTAGAAATTTGCCATAAAAACGGAATAAAACTGCAAAAAAATGTTTAGTATTACTTTTGGTGAGCCTGATAAGAGTAAAACAAAGGTTTACGAGTGGTATAAGACCTTTGGAGATGGTCGTAATGATGAGCGTCCTGGATGCCAGTGCACGTCATCAGCCGATGAGATCGTGGGAAAAAATGGAAGAAATAATTATGAACGATTGCCGAATCACAATCAGAAGAGTCGCTAAAGACGATGTGACATCAACTGGCTCATGTCACGAAATTCTTTCGGATGTCATGGGTGTGAAACGTGTGACAGCTGTATTTGTTCCAAAACTGCTGAATTTCGAACAGAAACAGCGGCGAATGCACACTGCTCGAGTATCGCTAGAAGTGGTCAACAACGAAGCAGAAGTAGCGAAAAATGTTCAAATGTGTGTGAATTCCTAAGTGTCCAAACTGCCGAGGTCATCGGTCCCTAGACTTACTTAAACTAACCCAAACTAACTGCTGCTAAGAGCAACACACACCAATGTCCGAGGGAAGACTCGAACCTCCGACGAGAGTAGCCGCGCAATCCCTTACATGGCGCCTCTAACCGCGCGGCCACTTCGAGCGGCATAGAAGTCCCGAAACGAGTCATAATAGATTGTGAAAATCGGTTTACCCATATGACGGAGAAACTAAGGGTGAATCATTCCAGTGGAAGAATCTTGGATAGCAAAGACAGGAAAGCCGTGCGGGATTAGCCGAGCGGTCTTAAGGCACTGCACTCATGGACTGTGCGGCTGGGGTTCGAGTCCTCCCTCGGGCATGGGTGTGTGTGTGTTTGTCCTTAGGATAATTTATGTTACGTAGTGTGTACGTTTAGGGACTGATGACCATAGCAGTTAAGTCCCTTGGGATTTCGAACACATTTGAACATTTTTTTGAAAGACGGGGAAAAGCACGACAAACGAGATCCAGTATAAAGGTTGTGCTCAGTGTGTTCCTCGACTTTAACGGCACTGTGCGCCACTCTTTGAGTTTTCGGGTTTCATTATTTATGGCCTTTGCGCCACAATAATGCATCTGCTCAGATATCATTCCTTGTTCGTGTACTTTTGGAGAAAAACTATTTTATAGTGATGCTCCAGCACTATTTTCGCTAGTCATGGCCCCATGTGATTTGTTTATCTTGCCAAAAAGAAACGAAACCTTAAAGGGCTGACGTTTTCTAAACACAGATGGCATTAATGACACATCGCAAGTCCGAATTGTAGGAGTGTTTTGGAGATTGGAAAATGCACTGGCACAAGTGTATAACATATGACAGGGACTGTTTGAAAGGAGATACTAGTGATCAAGACGAACAAATAAAACTCTTACCAAAGACAAAAATTCCGGGCCTTTTTTCAAAATACCCTGCTTGTAGGGACTTAAATTTACTTACACATGCCGTCCCACGCTAAGGCCATCGAGCAACAAGAAAAGAGAGTGCATGTCCCGGGTTTCCTCCGGAGACTAAACTGATGCGATACGAGTAACAGGTGCTTCATAGCGTGAGACTGAAATGGCACGGCAACTGGAGACATACTCCAAAATTGAAGTACCCGGGAGAGTACGATTCTTGTGGGCAAAACATCTAAATTGTACACAGATTCTCCACGAAATTCTGGCGGTGTATGGACCAGATGTAATGAAGCAACTAGCTTTAGTGAAATGGTGCCAACAGCTTGACCAAGGCTGCACATATGTGGCTGATGCTGATCTGGAAGCCCAGTTTTAGCTTCTCGCAATTTCCATGTTTTCACCAGGCAGAAAGATCATCTGTAGGGAAGGAGATTTCCGAACGATGAGGATGTTCACACAGTGATTCTCGAATGACTCCGTGACCAAGCAAAGGACTTCTGTCGTTGAGAAACTGAATGATTACTAGAACTTACCGAAAGTTGTTTCCAAAGACTTGGTGATAATTTTGAAGAAAAAAAGCTATAATGTATCTGTGTCACTTTGTAGTGTAGTGCAGCGTTCAATAAAAGTTTCTTGGCCTACCATAATAATGTGTAATTTACTTTTTTTCAGTCGTCTCGTATATTTAAATTTCGCAGCTTGTGGATGATCATAGACAATCAAACTCTGGGCCATATTTACATGGTCCAGTCAAGTTAATGTGACCACCGCTATGTTCAAAGACAATAACCAGGTGGCAGCACTAGCAGTGCAGGGTGAATGGGACTTATCGGGAGGACGCGAAAACCAGTGCAGTTGTTTTCGTAATGCGGAAATGGTGCGATGTATCTGACGTCCGATCATTGGATTTCGGGCCGAGGTTGCTAGCATTTCAGAAATGGCTAAGTTTCTAAACTGTTGTCGTGTGCCCGCCCGGTTAGCCGTGCCGGCCGAAGTGGCCGAGCGGTTCTAGGCGCTTCAGTCTGGAACCGCGTGACCGCTACGGTCGCAGGCTCGAATCCTGCCTTGGGCATGGATGTGTGTGATGTCCTTAGGTTAGTTAGGTTTGAGTAGTTCTAAGTTTTAAAATGCCGGCACGGTAACTCAGCGTGTTCGGTCAGAGGGTTAGCTGCCCTCTGTAATTAAAAAAAAAAATAAATAAAATAAACCGAGTTAATGGATTAACAACGAACTGAAACGGGTGTCTTGCGATGTCCGCCCTGAGTAGATACAACGAACGAAAACGAATAAAATGAGATTTAAAAAAAAAGCGGTCTAACGCACGGCTTTCCGGAGTGGGAAGAAGCGCCTGGTCCCCGGCACGAATCCGCCTGGTGGCCTTGTGTAGAGGTCCGGTGAGCCGACCTGTCTGTGGATGGTTTTTAGGCGGTTTTCCATTTGTCTCGGCGAATGCGGGCTGGTTCCCCTTATTCCGCCTCAGCTGCACTATGTCGACGATTGCTCCGCAAACAAGTTCTCCATGTACGCGTACACCACCATTACTCTACCACGCAAACATAGGCGTTACACTCGTCCGGTGTGAGACGTTCCCTTGGGGGAGGGGGGGGGGGGGACCGGGCCAAACCGCACAATAACCCAGGGTTCGGTGTGGGGCGGCGGAGGGGTGAAGTGGACTGCGGTAGTTTTCGTGGGGTTGTGGACCACTGCGGCTGCGGCGGAGACGGAGCCTTTCCGTCGGTTCTATGTCGCCGGTTAACATACAAACTGTTGTCGTGCCGCCGTGGTTAAAGTACCCCTTCCATGGTAAAATGGCGCTATCCAAAACCGGCGCCGAGGCAGCTGCACTGCACCAAGGGCCATACTCGACAAGGGTGAACGATGGCAGCAGAGATGAGTACGGGCGAATTGATGTGCAGCTGATAAGCAACTGACCACCCAAGTGAACCAATGGGGTATCAACAGTGAGTCCTCAACGACCCTTCAGCGAACGTTGCTGCTTACGGGCCTCCACATTAGGCGTCTGGTTCATGCACCCACGCTGACTGCAGTTCATCGGCGATGAAGGTTGGAATTTACACGCCAGTTATGGAACTGGACGTCCGCTGAGTGGCGACACGTGTCCTTTTCAAATGAACCACGTTTTACGCTAGAGGGTTGTTGGCGCGTACGGCTTGAAACGTCTGGAAGGAAACACCCTGCAACAATGTTATGTTCTGTGGAATGTTTTCGTGGGATTCCCTGGGCGGTCTCGTGATTATGTAAGGCACAATGGATCAACCCTAGTATATATACAGGGTGGTCCATTGATCGTGACCGGGCCAAATAGCTAACGAAATTAGCGTCAAACGAAAAAACTGCAAAGAACCAAACTTTTCTAACTTGAAGGGGGAAGCCAGATGGCGCTAGAATTGGCCCCCTAGATGAGCTGCCATAGGTCAACCGGATATCAACTGCGTTTTTTTAAAATAGGAACGCCCAATTTTTATTACATATTCGTGTAATACGTAAAGAAATATGAATGTTTTAGTTGGACCACTTTTTTCGCTTTGCGATAGATGGCGCTGTAATAGTCACAAACATACGGCTCACAATTTTAGACGAACAGTTGGTAACTGGTAGGTTATTTAAATTAAAATACAGAACGTAGGTACGTCTGAACATTTTAATTCGGTTGTTACAATGTGATACATGTACCTTTGTGAATTTATCATTTCTGAGAACGCATGCTGTTACAGATTGATTACCTGTAAATACCGCATTAATGCAATAAATGCTCAAAATGATGTTAGTCAACCTCAGTGCCTTATGTAATACACTCCTGGAAATGGAAAATAGAACACATTGACACCGGTGTGTCAGACCCACCATACTTGCTCCGGACACTGCGAGAGGGCTGTACAAGCAATGATCACACGCACGGCACAGCGGACACACCAGGAACCGCGTTGTTGGCCGTCGAATGGCGCTAGCTGCGCAGCATTTTTGCACCGCCGCCGTCAGTGTCAGCCAGTTTGCCGTGGCATACGGAGCTCCATCGCAGTCTTTAACACTGGTAGCATGCCGCGACAGCGTGGACGTGAACCGTATGTGCAGCTGACGGACATTGAGCGAGGGCGTATAGTGGGCATGCGGGAGGCCGGGTGGACGTACCGCCGAATTGCTCAACACGTGGGGCGTGAGGTCTCCACACTACATCGATGTTGTCGCCAGTGGTCGGCGGAAGGTGCACGTGCCCGTCGACCTCGGACCGGACCGCAGCGACGCACGGATGCACCCCAAGACCGTAGGATCCTACGCAGTGCCGTAGGGGACCGCGCCGCCACTTCCCAGCAAATTAGGGACACTGTTGCTCCTGGGATATCGGCGAGGACCATTCGCAACCGTCTCCATGAAGCTGGGCTACGGTCCCGCACACCGTTAGGCCGTCTTCCGCTCACGCCCCAACATCGTGCAGCCCGCCTCCAGTGGTGTCGCGACAGGCGTGAATGGAGGGACGAATGGAGACGTGTCGTCTTCAGCGATGAGAGTCGCTTCTGCCTTGGTGCCAATGATGGTCGTATGCGTGTTTGGCGCCTTGCAGGTGAGCGCCACAAACAGGACTGCATACGACCGAGGCACACAGGCCCAACACCCGGCATCATGGTGTGGGGAGCGATCTCCTACACTGGCCGTACACCTCTGGTGATCGTCGAGGGGACACTGAATAGTGCACGGTACATCCAAACCGTCATCGAACCCATCGTTCTACCATTCCTAGACCGGCAAGGGAACTTGCTGTTCCAACAGGACAATGCACGTCCGCATGTATCCCGTGCCACCCAACGTGCTCTAGAAGGTGTAAGTCAACTACCCTGGCCAGCAAGATCTCCGGATCTGTCCCCCATTGAGCATGTTTGGGACTGGATGAAGCGTCGTCTCACGCGGTCTGCACGTCCAGCACGAACGCTGGTCCAACTGGGGCGCCAGGTGGAAATGGCATGGCAAGCCGTTCCACAGGACTACATCCAGCATCTCTACGATCGTCTCCATGGGAGAATAGCAGGCTGCATTGCTGCGAAAGGTGGATATACACTGTACTAGTGCCGACATTGTGCATGCTGTGTCTATGTGCCTGTGGTTCTGTCAGTGTGATCATGTGATGTATCTGACCCCAGGAATGTGTCAATAAAGTTTCCCCTTCCTGGGACAATGAATTCACGGTGTTCTTATTTCAATTTCCAGGAGTGTATGTGTAACGACATTCCTCTCAACAGCGAGTAGTTCGCCTTCCGTAACGTTTGCACATGCATGTTGTCAGGCGTTGTCGGTGGATCACGATAGCAAATATCCTTCAACTTTCCCCACGGAAAGAAATCCGGGGACGTCAGATCCGGTGAACGTGCGGGCCATGGTATAGCGCTTCGACGACCAATCCACCTGTCATGAAATATGCTATTCAATACCGCTTCAACCGCACGCGAACTATGTGCCGGACATCCATCATGTTGAAAGTACATCGCAGTTCTGTCGTGCAGTGAAACATCTTGTAGCAACATCGGTACAACATTACGTATAAAATCAGCATACATTGCACCATTTAGATTGCCGTCGATAAAATGGGGGCCAGTTATCCTTCCTCCCATAATGCCGCATCATACATTAACCCCCCAAGGTCACTGATGTTCCACTTGTAGCAGCCATCGTCGATTTTCAGTTGTGGATATTATGCAGGCTTACGTTACTGCTGTTGGTGAATGACGCTTCTTCGCTAAATAGAACGCGTGCAAAAAATCTGTCTTCGTCCCGCAATTTCTCTTGTGCCCAGTGGCAGAACAGTACACGACGTTCAAAGTCGTCGCCTTCCAATTCCTGGTGCATAGAATTATGGTACGGGTAAAATCGATGTTGATGCAGCATTCTCAACACCGACATTTTTGAGATTCCCGATTGTCACGCAATTTGTCTGCTACTGATGTGCCGCGACAGCAGCTAAAACACCTACTTGGGCATCAACATTTGTTCCAGGTCGTGGTTGACGTTTCACATGTGGCTGTTTTCTTAAATAACGTAACTATCGACCGAACGGTGCGGACACTTGGATGATGTCATCCAGGGACACAGCACACGCCCGTTGGGCATTTTGATCGCAATAGCCATACATCTACATGATATCGACCGTTTCCGTACTTGCTAAACGGTCCATTTTAACACGGGTAATATATCACGAAGCAAATACCGTCCGCACTGGCGGAATGTTACGTGATACCACGTACTTATACGTTTGTGGCTATTACAGCGCCATCTATCATAAAGCGAAAAAAGTGGTCAAACTAAAACATTCATATTTCTTTACGTACTATACGAATATGTAATAAAAATGGAGATTCCTATTTAACAAAACGCAGTTGATATCCGTTTGACCTATGGCAGCGCCATGTAGCCGGCCAACCATAGCGCCATCTGGTTTCCCCCTTTAAGCTAGACGAATTTCGTTCTTTGTAGCCCGCCGTTAGTGGCCGTGAGGTTCTAGGCGCTTCAGTCTGGAATCGCGTGGCCGCTACGGTCGCAGGTTCGAATCCTGCCTCGGGCATGGATGTGTGTGATGTCCTTAGGTTAGTTAGGTTTTTGTAGTTCTAAGTTCTGGGGGACTGATGACCTCAGATGTTAAGTGCCATAGTGCTTAGAGCCATTTGAACCATTTTTTCGTTGTTTGTAATTTTTTTGTTTGATGCATATTTCGTGAGATATTTGGCACGGTAACTATCATTGGACCACCCTGTATACTTGGGGACCATGTCCACTGCGACATCCAATTTGTCTCCCTCGGCATGGTGGCATCTTTCAGCAGGATAATGCAAAGTGTCACACAGCTCGCAGTGAAGGTGCGTGGTTCGATGAATTCCAGGGTGACTTTACCGTGCTTCCATGGCCACCGAACTCCCCATATTTAAACGCAATCGAGAATCTGTGGGACCACCTCTACCGGGCTGTTCGTCTCATGGATCCTCAACCGAGAAATATTGCGCAGCTGGCCACCGCACTGGAATCGGCATGGCTCCATATCCAAGTCGGTACCTTCCAAAACCGTACTGGTTCTCTTCCCGCATGTATCGCAGCGGTCCCCACTGCAAAAGGGCGTTAAACACGCTTTTGGTATGTGGTCACGTTAACGTGTCGGGACAGTGCATATGTCATACGACCGACTCGCGACACCTTAATCGTCAGCTAGCGCAGACGAGATAAACGATGACGTGCCGGGCAGCTCGTTTACGCGGCGACCTTCACCAGTTCCTTGCGATGCGAGTGCGCTGCTCGGGTCGCAATTCCAGAAGAAGAGTTCCTTCAGTGGGAGTGTCCCGCTGGCCGAACGTTCCAAGAAGGTCGGCGGAAGCGGCCGGCAGTACTCGGCGGGTCGGTGACGCCAGTGTCGCTGCGCCTGAGTCAGCCGCGGGCGGCAGATGTAGCGGCAGCTGGCCGCGAAGCGCCGGCAGCGGATGTGTGCCTCTTCCAAGTAGCGGCGGCGGCCTCGCCTCGTGTTTGCGGCCGCGGCTGTGAATGGGCGAACGGCGCGGAATTCCCCACCGCTGCGTCCTTATTGTGCCGTTAAAGCACGCTGTGCCTGTTACAGCCTCACTGCCGTTTCACTCTCTTTAAGCGCTGACACGAATCGCCTGGCAAGAGTGACGAAGGTGCGTTTACAGGCGCCATAAAAGCGCCTCTTTCTGACAATATAGTCCAGCAGTGTTACCCGGAAACACTGCCGGCAGTGCGAATTGCTGCCACATGTTCGGCAATGTTGCCAGCCACTGTTGTGCCAGTACGTTTCCCGGCCGGAAGTGTTTACACGGGCTACTCTACTGCCACTAAATACACTACAGGCCATTAAAATTGCTACACCAAGAAGAAACGCAGAAGATAAGCGGGTATTCATTGGACAAATATATTATACTGGAACTGACATATGCTTACATTTTCAAGCAATTTGGGTGCATAGATCCTGAGAAATCAGTACCCAGAACAACTATCTCTGGCCGTAATAACGGCGTTGATACGCCTGGGCATTGAGTCAAAAAGAGCTTGGATGGCGTGTAGAGGTACAGATGCCCGTTCTAATAACCCTACCACAACAAAGGTCAAAATTTAATAATGATTGTGGTGTTGCTCACGCTGTTACATACTGCATTTTCGGGCAACAACAAAGTTATTATGTGGCAGGTGTCATTAGAGCACAGTTAATAAAGTGATTTCATGAAATAATGAATTAACTAGGCACTCATCTTTTCGTGTTTCCCACGCTGGTTCCGTTGTAAAATCATGACTCAATCGTCGAAAATCTAGGTGGTGATGGTTCCAAGCTCGGATGCAAAAGGGCCTAGGTTTTATTCTGCTATATTCAAAAGTTTTGTAGATGCGCTTCACAAACCATTCTTGAAGATTAAACCCTTCACGGTTAGCACAATGGTGATGTAAAAAAATAATCAGCACTGCGAATTTAAGTTACACTTTTTTTTATTGTTTTTGTTGCGATAGCACGTAACACACAAAACATCACTTCACAATACAAAACATACTTAAAAATATCTTCCTCACTGTTAAAGTTCACATTTTATAAACAGGCTACAATATGCGTCTTTCCAGCATGACGTCCATGACTTGACTTTTTCAAGGTCCGACTCCAACAACTAACTAAAAATCACTTACGCACCCAAAAATCAGAGTTACAAGTACGCCAAAGATCATAGTGACGAAAGTAAGAATACACATAAGAATAATATCATTGCAATATAAACATATCGATGTAACAAAATACCTCTACATTAATGAAATCAAATCTGAATGTTGTCTCAGAAATATGTTAACTACTTTACAGAAATACAGTAGAATATTGCTGGTATCGAGGGGTTCAGGTGGGGTACCATAATGGTTGCGTAATTCAAGTACCATTACACCATACAGCTTCAATACCATACCACAGTTCATCAAGAGTAGTGACTGGCGCATTGTGACGAGCCAGTGGCTCGGCCACCATTGACCAGACGTTTTCAAATGGTGAGGGATCTGGAGAATGTGCTGGCCAGGGCAGCAGTCGAACATTTTCTGTACCCAGAAAGACCCGTACAGGAGCTGCAACACGCGATCGTGCATTATCCTACTGAAATGTAGGGTTTTGCAGGGATCGAATGAAGGGTAGAGCCGCGAGTCGTAACACATCTGAGATGTAACGTCCACTGTTCAAAGTGCCGTCAATGCGAACAAGAGGGGACCGAGAAGTGTAACCAATGGCATCCTTTACCATGACGCCGGGTGATACGCCAGTATGGCGAAGAGGATTGCACGCTTCCAATGTGCGTTCACCGCGATGTCGCGGATGCGACCATGATGATGCTGTAAACAGAACCTGGACTCATCCGAAAAAATGACGTTTTGCCATTCGTGCACCCAAGTTCGTCGTTGAGTACACCATCGCAGGCACTCCTGGCTGTGAGCAGCGTCAAGGGTAAACGCAGCCGTGGTCTCCGAGCTGTTAGTCCATGCTGCTGCAAACGTCGTCGAACTGTTCGTGCAGATGGTTGTTGTCTTGCAAATGTCCCCATCTGTTGACTCAGGGATCGAGACGTGGCTGCACGATCCGTTACAGCAATGCAGATACGATGCCTGTCACCTCGACTGCTAGTGATACGATGCCGTTGGGATCCAGCACGGCGTTCCGTATTACCCTCCTGAACCTACCGATTCCATAATCTGCTAACAGTCATTGGATCTCGACCCACGCGAGCAGCAGTGTCGCGATACGATAAACCGCAATCGCGATAGGCTACAATTCGACCTTTATCAAAGTCGGAAACGCGATGGTAGGCATTTATCCTCCTTACACGAGGCATCACAACAAAGTTTCACCAGGCAACGCCGGTTAACTGTTGTTTGTCTATGAGAAATCGGTTGGAAACTTTCCTCGTGTCAGCACGTTGTAGGTGTCACCACCGGCGCCAACCTTGTGTGAATGGTCTGAAAAGCTAATCAGTTGCATATCACAGCATTTTCTTCCTATCGGTTAAATTTCGCGTCTGTAGCACTTCATCTTCGTGGTGTAGCAATTTTAATGGCCAGTAGTGTAGACGAAAGCGAGCTACTGGAAGTGAATGCACCTCTCATGCATTTCTGTACCACAGGGAAAAACGTTAGGACGAAAAAGAGTTATCGGACTTTGTGGTTGCGTTCATTTTCAAACAAGCGAACTGGCTCCGAAACTCGTGAACCGGTCCACAATGGAATTTTCACTGTGGAGCGGGGTGTGCGCTGTTATGAAACTTTCTGACAGACTGTGTGTGCTGGACCGAGACTTGAGCCCTTTCTACCTATCCTCTTTCTCATCTGCTGTGGTCGCATGTTCGAATCCTGCCTCGGTCATGGATGTGTGTGATGTAATTAGGTTAGTTAGGTTTAAGTAGTTCTACGTTCTAGGGGACTGATGACCACAGCTGTTAAGTCCCACACTGCTCAAAGCCATTAGAACCCACCATTTTTCTTTTATCGAACAACTAAAGTATTTCTTCTGCTACCCGACGATTTTTCGGAGTTACCTTCCTTGTACCTATATTCAACTTTTCAGTATCTATGATAATCTTTTTTAGAGATGTCCAGTCTGGTTCAGCTGAACTGCTGCTATGGTATTCCTTGGAGCAATATCCAGATCTGTACCGAATTTCAAATGCATTTCATCATTTCTCAGAACTTCAGTATCATTTTTTCTTCCACACTTGATTCTTCCAGACTCTTCGACGTTACTAAAATGTGGGATGAGTTTGTATCTCGTCCTTGTAAGTCTTACAATCAAATATCTGATTTCGGAATCGCTGTCTGACAATGATGTAATCTGGATGGAATCCTCTCTCGTCTCCGTGTCTTTTCCAATTAAACCTTATCGTCTTGTCTCTTGAACAAAGTAATTCGACATTACCATTTAAAATTTATTGCACAGGTTAATTAGTTTTTCCCCTGTCTCATTCCTAATGCCAACTGCGAAACCCCTAATCTACCGTAAAATTTTCTCCTATTCCTTGTCCTACTACCATGTTCTGATACGATAGTGGTATTGATTGCGTCTTGCCACTGGTGTGCTTTATGTATGACCAGAATCTCTTTGGGTTTTCTGCCAGATTCCGAGACAGAATTTCCTTGTGGAATATATTAAAAGCATCTCGCATTGAAGTACGCGCTATATTTCGAACTTCTGCAGCACTTTCCCATTCTTGGGGATTTTTGCGTTTTTAAAATTTGGTATGCCTTCTTCATTGCTTCTACAATAGCGATATGAATCGTTTTGTGTACCATGGGGGATCATTACCATCACTTATTAATGTATGTGGTATATATCTCTCAACTGCCGTCGATACCATTTCTTTGAAATAATTCCACATCCTTTCTACACTTACGTGACCGGATAGGAAGGAGTGAAGACTGTCTCTTAAAAAGGCGTTAAGAGAATTTTTATTAACTTTTTTTAAATAGATATACTTTGCATTTCTTTTTGATGGTTGCAGGTGTTACGATATTTAGCCTAGCAGCAACTGCCTTGTGGTCGCTAATCCCTGTCTTCGTCACGATACTCCCTACTTGTCCAGGGTTATTTGTTGCTAAGAGGTCAAGTATGTTTTCGCAACCATTTACGCTTCGAGTGGGCTCGTGAACTAATTGTTTACAATAATTTTCTGAGAAAGCATTCAGTACAATTTTGGATGAAGTTTTGTGCCTGCTGCCGGCTTTAAACGTACAATTTTTCCAGAAAATCGAGGATAGGTTGAAGCCCCATCGACTGTAATTGTATGAGTGGGATACCTATTTGAAATTAGACTCAGGTTTTCTTTAAACTGTTCAGCAACTATATCTTCTGAGTCGGGGGTCGGTAAAACGGTGCAATTAATAGTTTAGTCCAATTGCCAAGTATAACCTCTACCCACACCATTTCGCAGGAACTATCTACTTCAATTTCTCTACAAGGTAAACTACTCCTGACAGTAATAAATACTCCACCACCAACTGCATTTGATCTTTCCTTTCTGAACACTGTTAGGTCACCTGAAAAAATTTTGGGTGAACTTATTTCCGGATTTAGCCAGCTTTCGGTAGCTATAACTATTTGAGCTTCAGTGCTCTCTATTAGGGCTTGGAGCTCTGGTTCTTTCCCAACACTGCTACTACAGTTTACAATACCGATCGTTTCTACAACTTCCTTACTGCATTTTACCTGCCCCTTTTAGACGGGCGCCCTTTCCGTGGTTTCCTGAGACCTTCTAACCTATAAAACCACCCAGTCCCTTCCACACAGCCCCCGCTACCCGTGTAGCCGGAATCTCCAGGCTACACGGTCACAGAAACGCCTGAGCCTCTGATTCAGACCCTCCACTCGGCTCTGCACCAAAGGACCAAAGTCGGTTCAGTCGACGATACTGCAGATGGAGAGCTCTGCCTTAATCTCGCAAGCAAGAGTGGCAGTCTTTACCATTTGCGCTAACCGCCCAAAACCAGAGAGAATCTTCTCCTATCCAAAGCGACACACATCACAGGTACCAACATGGACCACCACCTGCAGTTGACTGCGCTCTTTATTCTTCATGGCATACGGAAGCACTCTTTCCACATCTGGAATGACTCCCCCCGGCATGCACACAGAGTGCACACTGGCTTCCTTCCCCACCTTTGGAGCCAACGTTGGAGCTCCCAACTACCAGCAAACCCACTCTCTGTGAATGCCCAAACTTTTTTTGCCGAGAAGCTTCCTCTGGAACATGGTGGACGACTGCATCCGGCTCAGAGACTTAGTCATCAACAGATAACACCTGAAACCTGTTCGTCAGACGAACCTCGAAGGGTCTACGATCAGCCCCTCAGAAAGTCTTTTGCTGCGTGCCAGACTTTGAAATGGTCTGCCACTCGATCACGGGTGAGGGATCAGTCTCAGTGCAGGCAGTACCCGGGGCGGCCACAGCAGTGGACCGATCGGGGGACATGTGGGACGTGCTCGACGTCTATCGATTACCCGCGTCCGACCCCCCACAGTGGTGCCCTTTGGCAGCAGCCTCAAGCTGTGTGACAGAAGCCAACACAGCCTGGAGCTGTGAGCGAAAGGTCAACAACTCAGGTCGCATCTGTACACAGCACTCACAGTTCCTATCAATTACTGAAGTAGCTCCTGATTGAAACTCAAAAATTTGTAATAAACGGACGGTGTTCTCGGCTCATTAGCAGCAGGAATTCGAAGTGCTCTCTCACTGACGGTCTAACCGACACTGAACTACACTAACCAAAACAAACAAAGGCCTGTACGATACGAGGGTCTAGACAAAGGTCGATAACAATGGCGGTACTCTACGCTACACTGTTATTAAAATAAAAGTTTGTGCCTAGTCAACACTAAAAGAAACCAGAAATTACAAAAATAAACTAGTAACTACACAGGTAACTGAAAATAAGTAATTCCTGTTTGAAGCTCGTAAAAATATGTAACAAACGAACGGTGTACTCGCCTCATTAGCAGTAGGAACTCGCAAGCTCTCTCACTGACAGTCTAACCGACACTGAGCTGTTCTAATCAAAACAACATTCCAGCAGTGACGATTACTGTTGGCCGCTTCACATGAATGTAATGGATTACCCTCCATTGACTACACTACCTGGCAAAATACGTGAAGTTCAAAAAGGTTCAAATGGTTCTGAGCACTATGCGACTCAACTGTTGCTGTGTAAGAGAAGCATAAGAAAAAAGAAAAAAAACATGTTTTAAAATTCCCCTTTAACTGCATGCAAACGACCTCATTAATTATAAAATCGAGCGTGATTATATATTAAGTAAAGGCCGCAAATAATCAGCATCCTACACATCGAAATCATCACGCATAAATGCCATAATGCAATAGATAACACAACTGAAAATAAGAATCGTTTCCCGAAATGCGTCGTACGAAAAATAAACAAAAGGAAACCTTGACTGGGAGCAGAAAAAAATCATTGTTTTTACAGTCGCAAGCTTTTACGAACGATTTGTGTCAGATAAAGTAACATGATTGCCCTTCGACACCTGTAACTGATGCGACACACCCTACGTAAGAAAAAAAAAAGTTTTTCCATTTTACATAATCGAAAGCGTTCTCCAAGTGCAAAAGGGTCGCTTTGGCCATCTTCTCTAATGCAAACGTTGTCCATATGTGTACGTACCGACTCTGAAACTAAGCATGGTCGTGAAACGTGCGGAATGGAATTATTATGTGTAGCATACTGTGCAGTATAGTGTAGCGTACGTAATCTGTTTTTGTACCTCATCGGATACAGTCGATGTTACTGTGTACTCTATTGTTTTCTGTAGACTTTATTTGTGTCATGGACGAAACAAAGTTGTCGTTAAAATCTGTACGAAGTTCATGTTATATTTTAATGTTTAAATAAAGATAACAAAAAGCAGAAATACTACAATTTAGAAAATAATGAAAGTAGAGAAAATTTATGTAAGTGAAACAAAAAAAAGAAAGAAAACGGTCGCTAGTCTAGTTATGCACAATCATGTGCAAACATTATTCTTGAGGGATTTGTATATACTCTAGCAAAAGTAACTTTCGTAAATTCTTTCTTAGTAAAGTGCAGTGAACACCTATAACGACCAGACGAACTACGCAGTGGGTAACAGTAATTATCAACAGTATAGGTTAGGAATCACAGAAATGTAAAAGAGACTTTCTCCCTGTTAACTACAATCATCACCTCAACAATTAACTAATTCAGCACAGAAAATGTTCTCAAAAAACAACACGAGACTAGGTGGCACCTGAGAAGAGATCAAGTTTAACTGATATACATATACACATCACAAATGCAATATTATGACACTGAAATAACACATTTCATATTCATACCACAGAGACAATGTTCCAGATTCATTTGCAAAATCCAGATTCAAATTGACTTTCCCCTGCTAGTAAAGATTAAAATGGGGGCCCTTAAACTGTCCCTTTCTTTATAAGTAACTTTGGTCACACTTCAGAAACACTTTGCATCGTGTAAATGTTGAACTACAACTTCACTTAAGATTATTTAGCCCTCAATGCTTTAAAACAGTTTACGCTATCAATATTCTCATTAAACTTTAGAAATAAATTCAAGTTCAAGTTAAGTTTCAAATAGGACCAAATTTAAGTGTTTCATAACACCACTAATGAAGTAAGTGATTTCAACTAACCACTTTTATGTTCATTGGTACTAAAACTTTGGCACTTTCAAATTGTAGCAGTTCATTGCAAATTAAAACATTTCTTCAGTTAAATATTATGTTCCTCTCTTTTTATCTGTGAAACAAATGACTAAACTAGCAACCTATATATGCTATAAAACTGAACTTAGGCACATTTAAATGGAAACTAATTAGCATTTCTCCATATTTAGGATACTCGGTTTTTAGCACTATTGGGATAGGACCCTACTTGGTATCACGAAAAGGGCAGTTCAAAGTTTAAACACGTATTTTGCAACACTGATTATTATTGCAAAAACACACTCAAGCACACTGGTTCATACTGACATACATATCTGTTTTCCAAAGTTGTTGAAGCAGTTGCGCAATATTGGTGGCTAGCACATGGTGGCTATCAAGCCTCCTTCTGGCGGTTTTAAGCTCTATTTAATTCTTCTTAGCGGCGTATTCATCATCTTTAGAGCTTTTCCAAATACGAGAGCACCCTTTTTACAGCCGGAACCACACCCGAAGCCATACCATTACAGATCTGGTTACGGAATGCCTCAATTGGCACCTGCGGTGTTGAATGCACAACTGCTGGCCACTGACTACCTAAAGTGCTCTCTCTCTTGCCACCCAGATAGAAGGGCACTTACACCTTTTCATGCGCGCCAAGCCCCTGCCGTAATGGAAGGGGTTGCCTACGCCTTTTAAGTTACAACATATAATTTTAATAAGTATGAACCAGTTATTTACATACAATCTTATCTTAACAAACAGACATATTGAATAAAATTCCATTATTTAGGCACACTGTTAAGTTAAATAAAGTATGCATCACAAAGTTCAATTTCCCTCCAATAATCCAATCCCAAAGAAAGCAGGTGCTGACAGATGTGAAAATTACCGAACTATCAGTTTAATAAGTCACAGCTGCAAAATACTAACGCGAACTCTTTACAGACGAATGGAAAAACTGGTAGATGCGGACCTCGGGGAGGATCAGTTTGGATTCCGTCGAAATGTTGGAACACGTGAGGCAATACTAACCTTACGATTTATCTTAGAAGAAAGATTAAGAAAAGGCAAACCTACGTTTCTAGCATTTGTAGACTTAGAGAAAGCTTTTGACAATGTTGACTGGAATACTCTCTTTCAAATTCTGAAGGTGGCAGGGGTAAAATACAGGGAGCGAAAGGCTATTTACAATTTGTACAGAAACCAGATGGCAGTCATAAGAGTCGAGGGGCATGAAAGGGAAGCAGTGGTTGGGAAAGGAGTGAGACAGGGTTGTAGCCTCTCCCCGATGTTGTTCAATCTGTATATTGAGCAAGCAGTAAAGGAAACAAAAGAAAAATTTGGAGTAGGTATTAAAATTCATGGAGAAGAAATAAAAACTTTGAGCAATGGCAAGGAAAGCGTTTCTCAAGAAGAGAAATTTGTTAACATCGAATATAGATTTATGTATCAGGAAGTCGTTTATGAAAGTATTTGTTTGGAGTGTAGCCATGTATGGAAGTGAAATATGGACGATAACTAGTTTGGACAAGAAGAGAATAGAAGCTTTCGAAATGTGGTGCTACAGAAGAATGCTGAAGATTAGATGGGTAGATCACGTAACTAATGAGGAGGTATTGAATAGGATTGGGGAGAAGAGAAGTTTGTGGCACAACTTGACTAGAAGAAGGGATCGGTTGGTAGGACATGTTTTGAGGCATCAAGGGATCACAAATTTAGCATTGGAGGGCAGCGTGGAGGGTAAAAATCGTAGAGGGAGACCAAGAGATGAATACACTAAGCAGATTCAGAAGGATGTAGGTTGCAGTAGGTACTGGGAGATGAAGCAGATTGCACAGGATAGAGTAGCATGGAGAGCTGCATCAAACCAGCCTCAGGACTGAAGACAACAACAACAACAATTCAAAGAACTTAAAGCGTAAAGAATAAACACTTCATAGTTACATTCACTTAATTACACTTTATCAATTACTCACAGTCGATAATGGTGTCACAACCTGTAGAGGCTACACCACCCACCAATACGGATGTTTAAGCATGGGGTGCTTACCTGGTACCTCATAACTGCCTGTGCCACCGGTCTGTAAATGTTATCACGTCATGTACTCCATATGCACTGCTGCAACAATGAATCTTGAGTGAACTGGAAATCTCTAAACGGGGGTACTAATTTCTTTCGGCAGTGCATTTTTCGTGACAAATTTATTTTGCGCACCCTGTAATAGGCAAAGTGCAGGAATTCTGCTACCCTGAAAGCAAAATAACGTATGGCAGATAAAGCAAAAAAGTTATAAGAAGCAGACCTGCACAGAGAAAGAGGGTTACCTCGATAAAAGAATTCTACCGTTATTAAAGATAGACCTTAATTTTAAGAAGAGAATTCTGAGACTGTACGACTCGAGCATAGCATTACACGGAAGTGAACATGATCTGAGAGAAAACCGGAAAGGAGGAGATTCCAAGCGATTAAGATACGGTGCTACAGAAGGACGTGGAAAGTTAAATTGACTTACAAGATATGAGGAGGTCCTCCGTGGAAAAGTAGTGAACAGAAATTTGTGGAAAAAATAAAAGAAGGGGACAAGATGACAGGACCTGTTAAGACACCGTGAAATACTTGTTTTGTGAATAAAAGTGCCTTTTCCTGCTGCTAGTTACGTTATTTATCTCATACGCGTTTCGCCTTCTCCTGTTCTTAGGCTACATCATTGGGATCTATAACGATACAGTTTTGTTAGTTATAGATTATCAAATAGTTCACTTCGCGATTTTTTGTAAAAAAAATTAATTACTTACGATTTGATGATCTGCGTTTCATCACATCTGGTCTGGAGGTCGCACTACCATTTTTATCACTACCACACAATCACATATTTGTGTTCTCGCCTTCCCCACACTGTTTACCATGTTTCTCACTCTTTTTTGTGGTGGACTATTTTTCTTTTGTGTACTCGATACAACTATTTCATCGTACACTACTTTTCACAGCGTAAATATTGCGACTCCATTACGTGTTTCATCTTCTTTGGTATGTTTCTCTATTTGTTTCCAACCTAACGAAGTATATGTTCGAGACTAACTTCTATTTATGATGCTTATACCGTGTGTGTGTGTGTGTGTATGAGTGGGGGAGAGAGGAGGATAGACCCGACGAGGTCTTTTTTGGGGGCGGGGGGGGGGGGGGGGGGTGGTGGTTACTAGTTGTTAGAGTTGTTGAAAACTTTGGTGGCAGCTGATTTGACTTTTCGTTTCACTTTTATGTGGAGAGGTTTATGGATGAGTGAGTGTAAAGATGTTGGGTCCTATTATTACTACATTGGACAGTATTAATACTTTTTGCGAGCGTTATTCTATTATTTTATCTATTAGTGTAAATAATGAATTGTGGGCATGTGTACTTGGTCATTCAACAGGATTTTCCCCTTTGGTTTGGTTTTCTGTATGTGGTCAGGAGAGGTTGGCAACAAATAGGAAAACATACCAAATAAGATGAAACACATACTGCACTCGCAATATTTTCTGTGAAAAGTAGTGTACCATCAAATAGTTGGGTCGAGTGACAAAAGAAAAATAGTCCACCACAAAAAAGAGTGAGAAACATGGTGAACAGTGTGGGGAAGGCGAGAACACTAATATGTGATTGTGTGGTAGTGATAAACATGGTAGTGCGACCTTCAGACCAGATGTGAGGAAACGCAGATCATCAAATCGTGATGCCTTAGAACAGTAGAAGGTGAAAAGCGTATGGAATAAATCAAGTAACTAGCAGCAGGAAAAGGCAGTTTTATTTACAAAACAAGTATTTATATGCTTGCTGCGGAGGATGGCCACACAAACAAACTTGTTGTTCATCGTGAAATAATTTCCATTGCTCTACAGACGAAAGTAGAGTGCGTAAACTATAGTTGAAGACAGGGTGCTGGAATATATCAACAAGAAGTAATTGAGGCTGCTGTGTGTGTTACTGTGAGATGAGAAGGTTGACACAAGAGAGGAAGTCATAGTGGTCCGCGTCAAAGTACTCAGAAGACTGGTGAACCAAAGACAATACACTGTTGGAACACGGCTGTATGCATCCCATTATCCGCGTCAATAACGCGCTCGAAGCTGCTGGACAGCGGCCGCGTACACATATTCTTACGCGCAACACAGTACAGTCGCCAAACTGAAGATGTCTCTATCTACAAATGAATCGTCAGTACAGACAGTGGCTAGTTGCTAGGCAACATATTATCTTTCCGTCGAAAATCGACTACTGCTTCTATTACAACCACGGTCAAGTCCTCGTAGACAACTACAGCGATAATTGCTATTTTCATTAGTGTATTATCAGCACCTCAAAGGACTTAACGTTCCGGGATGTGAAGGGTAGCAAGAACCAATTCAGTAGCCAGGGACCAAGCTGAGAACCCGAAATTTTCAGAACTCCGTACAGAGAAGCTGTGGAAGTGTAAGGGTTCCTTAACCTTTTGATAATACAGATTTAAGTTTCCCGTTGTTTTCTTAAATCGGTCAAGGCAAATATGTGGATGGTTCTTTTGACAAAGTACTCGGCAGATTTATTCTGATTCTGCACTCTGTCTCTAATGTCTCTAATCGTCGTTTTTTGATGGAGCCGAAAGCGGCTTTCCTCATCCTACACAATCTTGATTGTTGATAACAATGGAAGTACTATCGAAGACAGTGCTGCCAAAGCAGATTTACTAAACACAGCCTTCCGAAATGCCTTCACAAAAGAAGACGATGTAAATATTCCAGAATTCGAATCGAGGACACCTGCCAACATGAGTAACGTAGAAGTAAATATCCTCGGAGTAGTGAAGCAACTTATATCACTTATTAAAAGCAAGTCTTCTGGTCCAGACTGTATACCAAATAGGTTCTTTTCGGAGTATGCTGATGCATTAGCTCCATACTTAACAATCATATACAACCGTTTGCTCGACGAAAGATCCGTACCCAAAGACTCGAAAGTTGCACAGGTTATACCAATACTGAAGAAAGCTAGCAGGAGTAATCCACTAAATTACAGGCCCATATCGTTAACGTTGATATGCAGCAGGATTTTAGAACATATATTGTGTTCGAACATTATGAATTACCTCGAAGAAAACGGTCTAATGACACACAGTCAACATGGGTTTAGAAAACGTCGTTCCTGTCAAACACAACTAGCTCTTTATTCACATGAAGTGTTGAGAGCTATTGACAAGGGATTTCAGATCTATTACGTGTTTCTGGATTTCCAGAAGGCTTTTGACACTGTAACACACAAGCGGCTCGTATTGAAATTGCGTGGTTATGGAATATCGTCTCAGTTATGTGACTGGATTTGCGATTTGCTGTCAGAGAGGTCAGAGTTCGTAGTAACTAACGGAAAGTCATCGAGTAAAATAGAAGTGATTTCAGGCGTTCCCCAAGGTAGTGTTATAGGCCCTATGCTGTTCCTCATCCATATAAACGATTTGGGAGACAATCTGAGCAGCCGTCTTCGGTTGTTTGCAGATGATCCTGTCGTTTATTGACTAATAAAGTCATCAGAAGATCAAACCAAATTGCAAAACGATTTAGAAAAAATATCTGAATGGTGCGAAAAGTGGCAGTTGACCCTAAATAACGAAAAATGTGAGGTCATCCACATGGTGCTAAAAGGAACTCGTTAAACTTCGGTTACGCGATAAATCAGTCTAATCTAAAAGCAGTAAATTCAACTAAATACCTAGGTATTACAATTACGAACATCTTAAATTGGAAAGAGCACATAGAAAATGTTGTGGGGAAGGCTAACCCAAGGCTGCGTTTTATTGGCAGGACACTTGAAAATGTAACAGACCTACTAAGGAGACTGCCTACACTACGCTTGTCCGTCCTCTTTTAGAATACTGCTGCGCGGTGTGGGATCCTTACCAGACAGGACTGACGGAGTACATCGAAAAAGTTCAAAGAAAGGCAGCACGTTTTGTACTATCGCGAAATATGGGAGAGAGTTGTAAGGGGTCCGTAGGCCCTTACTATAACTTTGCACTCGGCACAGGTCGATAGGGCGAACAACCGATTGTGACGTGTTGCGAGAGCGAGTGTCGAGATGCGCCACAGTGGTTGACGTGAATGGTGTGTGTGTGGAGGCCATTATTGGAATACAGGGTCTTTAACCGAGAAGGGTGTCACCATCGCCGTGGTTAGACCCCTAAATAACAAATAAATACCGGGAAAGTGATGAAGTATCTTCATGAAAGTGATCAGTGACGTTAGTAGTGCCGACATTTAGTTTCGCGTCTACCGCGCCGGCCTAACCTTGGATTGCAGTGTTGGATGCATTGATGGATTAGCGTGTGACGATAATGGCGAATGAAGAAAGCTGTGCTGAAAAAATGGTTCAAATGGCTCTGAGCACTATGGGACTCAACATCTGAGGTCATCAGTCAGCTAGAACTTAGAACTACTTAAACCTAACTAACCTAAGGATATCACACACATCCATGTCCCAGGATGGATTCGAACCTGCGACCGTAGCGGTCACGCTGTTCCAGACTGAAGCGCCTAGAACCGCACGGCCACTCAGGCCGGCAGCTGTGATGAGATTAGCCGTAATTAGATATGTATGACGAAGGCAATGGCTGTCTCCTCTTTGTGTTTTGAGAAGAATATAAGTTCGTAATTAGTAAAACTGTGTTGCTGTTCCTTATTACCATACATTCAGTATTATAGTATTGAACAGGACGAACTGGAAAGTAACAACTTCCGTAGCAGTCAATTCCGATTACCAGCCCCATTAGGTTCACGGTCATGTTAATAATAGATATTGGGCTGCTATTCGATCAGATCAGGTCGGGACAAAAAACGGAGGTGTTACAGAGTATCACAGAAATGATACAGGAGTTGGGCTGCAAATCATTAAAAGAAAGGCGTTTTGTTTGCGTCGGAATCTTCTCACGAAATTCCAATCACCAACTTTCTCCTCCGAATGCGAAAATATTTTGTTGACACCGAACTACATAGTGAGTAACGATCACCACTATAAAATGAGGGAAATCAGAGCTCGTATGGAAAGATATAGGTGGTTCAATGAACCCTCTGCCAGGCACTAAAATGTGATTTGCAGAGTATCCATGTAGATGTAGATGTATTACGTCGCAAGAAACGTTAAGGGTTCTTTTCATCATGACAGACAGTTCTTCTTCGATGAATAACGGATCTCTCATTGAACACAGTGCAATACCTGTTGCTTTGGTGACTGGGCTTCATGGTAACGATAGCATATACAAAGGTACAAAGACTGTCTCGAAAGCGAAACAGACTCACCTATTCTTCTGTAGCAAGTTGAGAACATCCGTGGGCAAGAAGTCTGCAGTGTTTTACTATCGCTTTTTACGTTCGTCCTCCGCTGTGCGTCTTGGAGCCAGTGGCTGCAGTCTGGAATCGTCTCAGCGGCTCACGCAAAGCCGGAGGAATGCTAAACGTAGCCTTGGAGTGCTCATTGTGAAGCGACACTCGCCTCGTTTTTGGACGTTCTCACTACGCTGGGTTTTTCGGGTGTTTCAACCTCTTAGCACTGAGATCGAAAGTCGTCGATATCATCCCAGGACATAATGCGGCGTAGGCTTCGAAAAACAGGACCAGCAAAAGATTTTGTAATGTGGGGAATGTCGTTTTTGGCAATTCTCCTCAGAACGGAAAGAGCAAGTTGTTACTGAACTATCCTGAAGTTCTTAGTGTCCCGTATTCAAATGACCTGATCATAATCCATTCACGATAATTTCTATAAAACAAGAAACATTCAAAAACATACATCAATTTATCAAGGCCTGGCACTATACGTACTGATATACTGTGTTCTGCAAGGCTTCACGTCAAAATTATACAGATGATAATAAAGGATCAGAAAATGAGAACCCTAAAACAACTGGAGGCTGAAGAAGACGTGGTCAGCCTTTGTATGACCAGAGATGAATCCAAAAAGAAAAAGAAAAAAAACTGCAGCTAAGGACGCAAGGATCAGACACAACATGGCAACAGTGTGGACTACAACTCTACAGCTTATGTGACTATGACAGGTACAAACGACAGGGGTGAATGGAGGACAATGAAACAAGTAAACAATACTAACATACGTAAGTCCGGAAACCAATGGTTTCAACTACGCGGTGCACACTGTAAGACAAGAAAAACGACACACCACGAAGGAGTTAAACAAATTCGTCACAAACTGAAATTCATACAGGTATCGACGGAAAATGCAAAACAGTAAATTCTGGCGGCCGATGGATGAGTGTGTGACGCTGCAACTCAATTTCATCCCAAAGCTGGCAAGGATAGTAAACAGAGGACATGACAATACCAGGTAATAAAGTCTTTGTTAAATTCAAACCGTGTACGCAGTCAGACAGGCGCGTGAACAACAGACGCAGATGTTAGCATTTGAGGGAGGACTTGTGGTCACTGTTTGACGTAATTGGTAGAATGGGTGAACCATGTCCGAACACAACGTCAAGAAGCAAGCTGTCGACCTAGACAGACGACACAAATGAGGACCGAGCCATCATCAGAGGTAACTCAGAGCCCCTCATTAATAATTATAGCCTTTCCGAAGTGCAACTCGTGTCTCAGTGAGTACAAGGACCATTAGCACGTGGCTCACACAGTCGAGGCTGAGCTCACGGTCCCCTTGAACCGGCCGCCATTGACCTCTATACACAACACGTGGCCCATTGAAACCTCCCCTTAGAAAAATTTATGAATGATTGAGAAAATAAACCCCTTACGTTATTTGATTTTCAAACACCTGAACAAAACTGAACGTGCATTGATATTTCTCTCTTTACTTATTCTAATCATCAATAAACTGACACACAATATTTTTAGCGCAACGCAATCTGACTATCAATAATCCCTACAAAAGAATGGCCCTGAATAACAATAACCTATATCTTTCATGAATCACTTACCTCACAAAAATCTTCGTTACTCGAACTACAGCAATACAGCGGGCGCCACTACTGCCAGCTAAATAAAAGATTCAAACTACTAAAGTCACTAACTACTGATAGGCATAGTTAGCATATGAAAGACTTTGATAGAGAACAAACAATGTATTTACCTTAATAGTGTTCAAAAGTCATAATATATATATCAGTTCATGACATACAATCTTACAAATTTACTCTCTCTGATGGACACACGCCAATATCATCCGCTCTCAAAACTCCGCCATCTCACTCCCCACATCCACCACTGCTGGTGGCTCACCTCCAACTGCGCAACGTTACGCGCTGTTTACATCCAACTGCCCAAAACTACAATAGCGAATATTACAACAATGCAAACCAGCCACAGACTGCACACAGCACAGCCAGAGATTTTCACACAGAGCGCAACGTGGCCTTACCAATATAAAAACCTAAACAACCAACTTACACCATTCGATCTGGATTATCATTGACTGGAGTAGAAATGTCTTCAGTGATAAATGCCGTTTCGAATTGAGCACGACGACCAGCTAAGATAAGTCTGGAGACCTCTAGGACACAAAATGGATACCAAACTGATAGTAGTCCGCCATACGGCCAGACAACCAGGAACAATACTCTGGGGTGCCATTTCATTTCATGCCAGGATATCTTTGGTTGTCATCCGCGGCTCTCTTACAGCACAGCGGTACGCTAACGATAATCTACGCCCCGTTCTGTTACCGTTCATGGCAAGCCATCCTGGGGCTACATTTCAGAAAGGTAATGCCCACCCACACAGGGCGGGATTCTGACCATCCATTCTTTTTTTTGACGGGGGGGGGGGGGGGGTCTGGTTTGATGTGGGCTGCCACGAATCCCTCTACTGTGCAAACGTTTTCGTGTTAGAGTAACAATTGCAACCTATGTCCTCAATTATTGGCTAGATGTAGTTCAGTCTCTATCATCCTCTCAGTTTTTACCCTCTACGGCTCCCTCCAGTAACACGGGAGTTATTCCGTGATGTCTTTTCAGATGTCCTACCACTTTGTCTCTTCTTCTTGTCAGTGCTCTCCACACATCCTTTTCTCACTGATTCTGTGTAGAACCTCCTCACTGCATACCTTATCAGTCCACACAATTTTCGACGTTCTTTTGTAGCACTACATCTCAAATGCTTCGATTCTCTTCTGTTCCGGTTTTAGCACAGTCCATGTTGCACTACATACAATGATGTGTTCCAAGCGATTATTCTCAGAAATTTCTTCCTCAGTTTAAGGTCTATGATTGATACTAGCAGATTTATGTTATTGAAGAATACCCTTTTAGCCAGAGCTAGTCTGATTTTTATGTCAGCCTCGCTCCATCCACTAAGGGTTATTTTGCTGCCTAGATAGCATAATTCCGTAACTTCAGCTACAGCGTGATCCCGAATTCTGATGTTAAGTTTCTCACTGTTCTCATTTCTGCTGTTTCTCAATACTCTCGTCTATATTTCCTTATTGTCCTCATTCCTGCTACTTCTCAGTGCTCTCGTCTTTCTAAGATTTACTCTCAATCCATGTTCTGTTCTCATTAGCTATTCATTCCATTCAACAGCTCCTACAATTCTTTTTCATTTTCACTGAGGATAGCAATGTCATCAACGAATCTTATTACTGATATCTGGCCGGCCGGAGTGGCCATGCGGCTCTAGGCGCTTCAGTCTGGAACCGCGTGACCGCTACGGTCGCAAGTTCGAATCCTGTCTCGGGCATGGATGTGTGTGATGTCCTTAGGTTAGTTAGCTTTAAGTAGTTCTAAGTCTAGGGGACAGCTGACCTCAGATGTTAAGTCCCATAATGCTTCGAGCCATTTGAACCATTTGAACATTACCTTTACCTACAGAATAGTTATATTCCTACATTGGAGTCGTTCTGGGTTGCATATATGCTGCAGCAAAGTCCTCAAATGCAAACTCTTTGGTCTTTCCTTATAGCATGGCCACCACAACGTCATATGTTGAATGATCACTGTCAAGGACACCTAGATGCACCGTACTCGTATGAGACAGCCTTATCACCACGTGCCAGAGTCTGAAAGGCGCCTCCAATTGGTCTGCTGGTCAAACTGTACAGTATCCATTTTAGTGGAGCATTGGGCTGAGACAGTGGTCCAACGTTGGACTGCAATGTTTAGTCGACCGCGTCTGACCACCGCACGGGAGGGTCGGGAACAAGCAATGGACTCCGTGCAACTTCTGTATCATCCCCCACCATCGATCAGAGACTAACAGCAGCCAGACCAGGGTATTATCGTCCTATTCATAAACTTCCACTCGGGAATTATCGTCCCATGCGACAACACGATGGCTGCGTTTGGAGTGTACCCGTGGCTGGGAAGAGTGGACTGTCGATGAATGTGTTCAAGAATAACTCGCGGTTCTCCACGACCCCGGATGACCACCGCCATCGACTAGGGAGTCATCGTGGTGAGAGGTCCGATGCTTCCAGAGGGCACGGCAGTGTCACTTTCCCGGTAATGGTGTGGGCAGCCTTCAGGTATGACTTTAGTCACTAGTTGCAATTGAGGGAGCTCTCACGGGACAACGATACATCACGGACATCCTGCATCCTCATGGATTACCTCTTATACGGAAGTATCGTGATGCCATTTTGCAACAGGATAATTCTCCTCTACACATAACATGTGTCTCTAAGAACTGTCTGTGCGATGTTGAGGTACTTCGTGACCAGCAAGATCCTTAGATCTGTCGTCAGAACGTGTGTGGAATGACCAATGACGTCAAATCCGTGCCACCGTCAGTACCTAACATATCGAGGACCAGTTAAAAAGTTGTGTGCCAACTTGTCTCAGCAGAGGATACAACGGCTTTGCAAAACCCTTTCGAACCGAATCATTTCATCCATGTCAATGTAGTGCATTCATCCAGGCCAGAGTGGTTGCAACAACGTACATCTACATCTACATGACTACTCTGCAATTCACATTTAAGTGCTTGGCAGAGGGTTCATAGAACCACAATCATACTATCTCTCTACTATTCCACTCCCGAACAGCGAGCGGGAAAAACGAACACCTAAACCTTTCTGTTCGAGCTCTGATTTCTCTTATTTTATTTTGATGATCATTCCTACCTATGTAGGTTGGGCTCAACAAAATATTTTCGCATTCGGAAGAGAAAGTTGGTGACTGAAATTTCGTAAAAAGGTCTCGCCGCGACGAAAAACGTCTATGCTGTAATGACTTCCATCCCAACTCGTGTATCATATCTGCCACACTCTCTCCCCTATAACGCGATAATACAAAACGAGCTGCCCTTTTTTGCACCCTTTCGATGTCCTCCGTCAATCCCACCTGGTAAGGATCCCACACCGCGCAGCAATATTCTAACAGAGGACGAACGAGTGTAGTGTAAGCTGTCTCTTTAGTGGACTTGTTGCATCTTCTAAGTGTCCTGCCAATGAAACGCAACCTTTGGCTCGCCTTCCCGACAATATTATCTATGTGGTCCTTCCAACTGAAGTTGTTCGTAATTTTAACACCCAGGTACTTAATTGAATTGACAGCCTTGAGAATTGTACTATTTATCGAGTAATCGAATTCCAACGGATTTCTTTTGGAACTCATGTGGATCATCTCACACTTTTCGTTATTTAGCGTCAACTGCCACCTGACACACCATACAGCAATCTTTTCTAAATCGCTTTGCAGCTGATACTGGTCTTCGGATGACCTTACTAGACGGTAAATTACAGCATCATCTGCGAACAGTCTAAGAGAACTGCTCAGATTGTCACCCAGGTCATTTATATAGATCAGGAACAGTAGAGGTCCCAGGACGCTTCCCTGGGGAACACCTGATATCACTTCAGTTTTACTCGATGATTTGCTGTCTATTACTACGAACTGCGACCTTCCTGACAGGAAATCACGAATCCAGTCGCACAACTGAGACGATACCCCATAGGTCCGCAGCTTGATTAGAAGTCGCTTGTGAGGAACGGTGTCAAAAGCTTTCCGGAAATCTAGAAATACGGAATCAACTTGAGATCCCCTGTCGATAGCGGCCATTACTTCGTGCGAATAAAGAGCTAGCTGCGTTGCACAAGAGCGATGTTTTCTGAAGCCATGCTGATTACGTGTCAATAGATCGTTCCCTTCGAGGTGATTCATAATGTTTGAATACAGTATATGCTCCAAAATCCTACTGCAAACCGACGTCAATGATATAGGTCTGTAGTTAAATGGATTACTCCTACTACCCTTCTTGAACACTGGTGCGACCTGCGCAATTTTCCAATCTGTAGGTACAGATCTATCGGTGAGCGAGCGGTTGTATATGAGTGCTAAGTAGGGAGCTATAGTATCAGCGTAATCTGAAAGGAACCTAATCGGTATACAATCTGGACCTGAAGACTTGCCCGTATCAAGCGATTTGAGTTGCTTCGCAACCCCTAAGGTATCTACTTCTAAGAAACTCATGCTAGCAGATGTTCGTGTTTCAAATTCTGGAATATTCCATTCGTCTTCCCTGGTGAAGGAATTTCGGAAAACTGCGTTCAATAACTCCGCTTTAGCGGCACAGTCGTCGATAACAGTACCATCGGCACTGCGCAGCGAAGGTATTGACTGCGTCTTGCCGCTTGTGTACTTTACATACGACCAGAATTTCTTCGGATTTTCTACCAAATTTCGAGACAATGTTTCGTTGTGGAACCTATTAAAGGCATCTCGCATCAAAGTACGTGCCAAATTTCGAGCGTCTGTAAATTTTAGCCCATCTTCGGGATTTCGCGTTCTTCTGAACTTCGCATGCTTTTTCCGTTGCCTCTGCAACAGCGTTCGGACCTTTTTTGTGTACCACGGGGGATCCGTTCCATCTCTTATCAATTTATGAGGTATGAATCTCTCAATTGCTGTGCTACTATATCTTTGAATTTGAGCCACATCTCGTCTACATTCGCATAGTCAGTTCGGAAGGAATGGAAATTGTCTTTTAGGAAGGCCTCTAGTGGCACTTTCTCCGCTTTTTTAAATAAAATTATTTTGCGTTTGTTTCTGATGGATTTGGAAGAAATGGTATTGAGCCTAGCTACAATGACCTTGTGATCACTAATCCCTGTATCAGTCATGATGCTCTCTATCAGCTCTGGATTGTTTGTGGCCAAGAGGTCAAGTGTGTTTTCGCAACCATTTACAATTCGCGTGGGTTCGTGGACTAACTGCTCGAAATAATTTTCGGAGAATGCATTTAGGACAATCTCGGAAGACGTTTTCTGCCTACCACCGGTTTTGAACAAGTATTTTTGCCAACATACCGAGGGTAGGTTGAAGTCCCCACCAACTATAACCGTATGAGTGGGGTATTTATTTGTTACGAGACTCAAACTTTCTCTGAACTGTTCCGCAACTGTATCATCGGAGTCTGGGGGTCGGTAGAAGGAGCCAATTATTAACTTAATTCGGCTGTTAAGTATAACCTCCACCCACACCAATTCGCACAGAGTATCTACTTCGACTTCACTACAAGATAAACCACTACTGACAGACAGAAACACTCCACCACCAATTCTGCCTAATCTATCTTTCCTGAACACCGTCTGAGACTTCGTAAAAATTTCTGCAGAACTTATTTCAGGCTTTAGCCAGCTTTCTGTACCTATAACGATATCAGCTTCTGTGCTTTCTATTAGCGCTTGAAGCTCAGGGACTTTTCCAGCGCAACTACAACAATTTACAACTATAATTCCGACTGTTCCTTGATCCAAGCACGTCCTGTAATTGCCAAGCACCCTTTGACATTGCAGCCCATCCCGCACTTTCCCGAGGCCTTCTAACCTAAAAAACCGCCCAGTCCACGCCACACAGCCTCCGCTACCCGTGTAGCCGCCAGCTGAGTGTAGTGAACTCCTGACCTATTCAGCGGAACCCGAAACCCCACCACCCTATGGCGCAAGTCAAGGAATCTGCAGCCAATACGGTCGCAAAACCGTCTGAGCCTCTGATTCAGACCCTCCACCCGGCTCTGCACCAAAGGTCCGCAGTCGGTTCTGTCAACGATGCTGCAGATGGTGAGCTCTGCCTTCATCTCGTGAGCAAGACCGGCAGCCTTCACCAAATCAGATAGCCGCTGGAATCCAGAGAGTATTTCCTCAGATCCAAAGCGACACACGTCATTAGTGCCGACATGTGCCACCACCTGCAGCTGGCTGCACCCTGTGCTCTTCATGGCATCCGGAAGGACCCTTTCCACATCAGGAATGACTCCTCCCGGAATGCACACGGAGTGCACACTGGATTTCTTCCCCTCCTTAGCCGCAGTATCCCTAAGGGGCCCCATTACGCGCCTAACATTGGAGCTCCCAACTACCAGTAAGCCCACCCTCTGCGATTGCCTGGACCTTGAAGGCTGAGAATGATCCTCTGAAACAGGACAGGCAGCTGCATCTGGCTCAGCCAGAGACAGTGCCTGAAACTGGTTTGTCAGACACACCGGGGAGGCTTTCTGATCAGCCTCCGGGGACGCCTTTGGCTGCCTGCCACGCCTTGGAACGACCTCCCAATCAACCACAGGCGAGGGCTCAGCCCCACTGCGGGCAGCAACCGGGGCAACCACAGCGGCAGACCGATCTGGGGACAGACGGGACGAGGTTGACATCCCCGTGATACCCGAGTCCGGCTCCCCACAGTGGTGCCCATTGGCAACAGCCTCAAGCTGCGCGACCGAAGTCAGCGCCGATTGCAGCTGTGAGCGAAGGGATGCCAAGTCAGCCCTCATCCGAACACAGCAATCGCAGTCCCTGTCCATTCTAATCGATGTTTAACAACAGTTACCAAAACACGACTCCGTGCCTAGATAACGCAAGCGGAACACGAAAAGAATGTATCAACTAACCTGTACAAATACCTATCGACTGCGCTACAATCTGCTGAATTTACGATTACAGTAACTAAAACTCGAAATTGCACCTCCTATACGAAACTCACACGCAATTTAAATAAGAATCTACGAAGTAAACACTAAAGCGAGATGCTACAACTGACCAATACTATAATACGCCCGAAATATATGAATTAAACAATGCAAGTACCCAAAAACACGCAAAGAAATTAATTAAACTATCTAACAAATAAGTAAGCTAGGGTTATACGACTTGCTGCTGCAGCTGCTTATCCAACGGCGGCAGGGAGCACACTCGTACAGGTAAGTGGGCTCATATAAATGTTGTAATCTTTGAAGTAACACCATATACGCTTTGAGTCTGTGTGGTTTTACCTCACTTCACTTCACCTTATGAGTGCATCTCTTTTTTTTAGGCCTTGTATTTAGATTTGAACAATTCACACCTTGTGGCAACAGCCTACCTTTAAAGAAATTGTACAAAGTTACAACCGCCGATAGCAATGCATGCAATTCAATATAATCCACTTATAAAAATTAGCCCTGTGGTCAAGGTAATTTGGTCCCATTACTTGCATACGTTGTCTATGATAGTGGTCTACCGGTACTATTTAAACTGTATTTTCCGAAGTGTCCATGTCAAGGGCAAGTGGACGGTTGCGTATTGACGAATCCTCTCCTACACGAACCAATACCATATCGTCAGAGAGTACTGCACCAATAGTTCTTTGTCGAGAACCTTGGCCAGCTCTTTATGGCACTAACGATCCATATTCTCGTAAGCTTGTTCACCTATCACGATGCATATCTTCCAATTACAATGACACGCCGAGGAAAACTTTTGTCTGTACAGTTACTCAGCTTTCCAGCCCACTGCAAAGTACGCTAAAGGCAATCAGCAGTGTTTTGTTATTAGTAATGTTCGACTTCTGACAACCAGTCGTGACCTGTATGCAGTAGTAAACTCCACCGCTCACGCATTGCAGATGACCGAACACAGTTCAGCCAGCTCAAAGTCGTTCCGGCAGACAGTTTTCTCAATTGAAACTACAGGTTTACAGTTACTAGTTCCAATTTTATTTTTTTATTTTTACAGAACGTTTCAGAACTGTAAATGTCTATAATCAGGTGGACTGATCTCAATTACTACCACATGCAAGTTCTGTATGAACAACTTTAGGGTAACCTGTAGCACTGTGCCAGTGTTGATGGGTCCCTTTCTCTGTCATTTTTACATCACATTCAATACCATATCCACAATTTACAAAGTGTGTTTGATGTTATATTAGATGTAAACACGACAGGAAAAGGAACCTAGAGATTGTGCCACATGTTACTCCAAAGTCATAAACACAACAAATACATGTGCAATTAATTCACACAAATCCACCTGATGATTGAGGTTTACACATCTGAATCGCGTAGTGGAAAAAAATAAATTGCGACAGGTAACAGTACACTTGTTGTTTCAACTGGTACCAGTAACAGTCCCAGTGAAGAGTAATCTAAAATGTTCCAATTTAAATACATATTTCTGTTGTGAAACATAGTTTGTAAATACGTGCCTCAGGCGCATTGTTTATGCCCAGTTATTCCTACCACCTGAAATACAATGCCTGACGAAAGGGTGAACCAACCAGAAGGGAAGCACGAAACTAAATAAAGCTCTACGAGGAAACTAAATAAAGCTCTACGGGTTTATATGGTATGTGATGTCATTTCGGTGATTACAAAATAGAATAAAATGTACAAAGAACTTGGCAATATGTGCCCACTCATCAATATGACGTTGGATCCCCTCTGGTTTAGGTGCATGCACTGATTCGGCTGAGAAGTGTGTCCCTTGAGGAAACACCCACAATCAGACCCCTTTTTAGCTCTGCCAGCTGCTGATAAGCCCGTTATCTGACATCTGACGCAGTTCACGACCCTTATACACCCTGACGGGGCTCGTAACAACAATAAACATGAGCAGCACTAACACATTCTGGTGGTGTACTACCTGTCACAGAGAATTTCAGCTCTAATCATTTACATATCCGCTGATGGTGTGTACACTAACGACGTTACACCGACATCCGCCCACATCTTTCAGATGCTTCATTTTATTTGCCAGGCAGTGTATTTATTTGCAACCGTTGCTTTCTGATCTCAAAATACTCAATTTTGTTCGCTCTGCCATTTGTATAATATAGATTCTAAACACGCCAGAACAGTGACGAGATGTAGCAAGAACTTTCCTCCTCCTTGTAATTGTTCGCAGTAGTCGAGGGACAATAGAGACCAAGAACTACATTCATAATGACGTTTAGCTTCCGAGCAGAGTCATAATGCTCAATTGAACAAGTGGTTCTGTCAGCTTAGAAGTCCATTGGAGGGAATTAAAATCAATAAAATTCGACCAGCCCATCTGCTCGAGACCGCGGAATTCGGAGTCGGACGTCAGACCAGTTAACCTCAGTGGCTCCAGTTGACCTTTCTTGGAATTTTTTGTGACAGAAACTTATTTATAAAGATTACTTAGCAACTCTGTACTCACTTATCGATTAAGATTAAATTAATCAGTGTAGATGTTCTCTTACTTCAACACATTATTATACTCTGACATCGTTTTCGCTCTCATTTAGAAAAAAGGTGAAACGTATTAGGAGTATTGTAACTGACAAAAGATTTTTTTCCAGTAAAATAATGAAACACATGTCAGCATGTACTCTTCAGGAATAACAACGAATAAAACTCTTCAGTTTATCATGTATTTTTAAGTCTAACATGAGATATATGGTGGTAACGAGTCTTAGTAATAAAGCAAGAGAAAACAGTTCTACATGGAAATTCTAGTTGTTTACTAGTGGTATATATATGTACGAGTGCCACTTAAAGTGTTAAGTGCTATGCTGTCCCAGGCCATTATGAAATACGACAAAACTTTTCTGTTTGTACAAACTTACTTTTTGGAATGAAGTTCTTCTGTTCTCCTCAAAGGACATGTTGGGTTTATCGAAGCTTGGATCGAATGGAGAGAAGTCTGAATTCATCCATAAGAAATAATGAGAGGACCCAGAAGGCAGAACTTTTGCACCGTGAAAGGTAAGCGTCTGGTTTAAAGCTCCATGTTGGTACCTAATTACAGTGATCAAAGTTACAGTTGTTTCCCTCATAATATACACTACCTGGCAGAGTAAGCGAAGTACCGCAGAAGACATAGTCGGATGCTAATTAACTTCGTACAACACACCATAGGCACGCATGTAAATGATCAGAGCAGCAATTCTCTGTGACAGGTAGACCGCTCAACAGATTGTATTTGTGTTGCTCGGGTTTAGTGCTGTAACCAGGCCTGGTAGGGTGTATATTGGGCGTATTCAGAGTCAGATGTTGAGTGATCACTGTGAATGACACGAATTTGAATGTTGCTTTCCGTTAGAACGTTGAAAACAGGGTACTGGCACCAACAGGCAGCCTAGGTGTCTGACTAGGAGGATAGAAATATCATATACAACAAAGAGAGAATAATATTAAAATGTTAGAATCACTCACAATCAAGCTTCCGCATCCTATTACAAACAGTTTGTAAGGTGCTTAATAATGTTATTAGAAAGGCAGAAGTTATGTGGTACGCAAATAGAATAGCAAATTCTCAGTACAAAATTGAAGCCATATGGTCAGTCGTGAAGGAAGTGTCTGGTCAGCAGCACCAGCCTAAGGATATAGAGTCACTGCGTAGCAGAAATGTTTCAGTTACTGGTAAGTCAGGTATACGTACAATATTTAACAATCACTTTCTGAATATAGCATTTAAACTAAAGAGAAGGTTATTTCCTATAGGAAATAATATAAATCTGTTGGAAGATAACTTTTCGAGACTGTTATCTGAAATACTTCTCTATGATACTGACAAGAGGGAGGATAATTCAATAATTAAATCACTAGAGACTAAGGACTCTCATGAACATGACGGGGTCTCTAGCAGAATGCTGAAGTACTGTTCTACGTATGTTAACCCAGTACTTAGGCACATCTGTAACTTTTCCTTTCGCATTGGTCAGTTTTGTTACCGATTAAAGTACACAGTAGTGAAGCCACATTACAAAAAAGGAGGAAGGGATAATGTAGATAATTTTAGACCTATTTTTATGCCATAGGTGTTTCCTAAAGTTTTTGAAAAACTGTATATACAAGGGTAAATGATCATTTCAATTCACGTAATCTGCTTTCAAATGTACAGTTTGGTTTTGGATGTGTTTCAACAACTGGAAATGCTGTATTCTCTTTTCTCTGCGAGACTCTGGACGGATTAAGTAAAAGGTTGCGAACGATAGGTGTCTTCTTTGTGTCAACTAAGACGTTTGATTGTGTCGATCACAAAATGTTACTGCAGGAGTTGAACCATTATGGAATAAGGGGAGAAGCTCACAATTGGTTCACCTCTTCCTTTAAGAACAGACAGCAGAAGTTAATTCTTCGGAGTACTGAGGATAGCTACGACGTGCAGTCCCAATGGGGCACAGTTAAGTGAGAAGGGGTGCCCCAAGGGTCGTTTCTGGGGCCACTATTATTTCTTATTTATACATTATATGTGATATGTATTCTACAATTACAGGAGATTCTAAAATATTTCTGTTTACTAATGACAGCAGCTTGGTAGTGAAGGACGTTGTGTGCAATATTGACACAGTATTAAATAATGCAGTTCAAGACATAAGTTCATCGCTTGTAGAAAACAAACGGATTGTAAATCACAGTCATATTCAGTTTTGGCAGTTTCTCACACACATTTAAACAAAACCTGACATTTTGATTACACAGAATTGGGGTATGGTTACAGAGACTGAACAGCTCAAACTCGTAGGCATTCAGGCAGATAGTAAACCGTCGTGGAAAGCCCATGTTGAGTATCTTATTCAAAAACTAAATGCTGCTTTATTTTCGGTAGAACAGTAACTAAAATAAGTAATAATTCAACACTAAAAATAGTATAGTTTGGTTATCTTCATTCGCTTATGACTTACGATATTATTTTCTGGGTAACTCTTCTGATTTCAAAAGGGTATTTTTGGCTCAGAAACTGGCGGATCCGACAATATGTGATGTAAGATCGTGAACATCTTGTCGACCCCTGTTCAGTAGTCTGGGAATTCTGACATTGGCCTCTCAATACATATTTTCTTTAATGTCGTTTGTTGTTAACAATATCAGCTTATTCCCAAGAGTTAGCGGCTTTCACGCAGTTGATTTCAAGCAGAAATCCAATCTGCATTTGGAACGCACAGGCGTGAAGTATTCTGCTGTATCCATTTTCAGTAAGGTGGCACAATAATTCAGAAATGTTAACAGTAATCCACGCACTTTCAGCTCTAAACTGAAGTGTTTGCTCATGGCGCACTCCGACTATTCCGGATACGAACTCCTCGACAAACTACAGAATTAATTAATTCCTGTGTCACGTTTATTATCTTTTTTTAAACTTAGAGCTTGTCGTCTGCATAGTATTCATATGCCTTCCATTTTATCTATTACTATTCTTCTGTTGTATACTGAAGCGCCAAAGAAATTGGTACACCTGTCTAATATCGTGTAGAGCCCGCGCGAGCACGCTGAAGTGCCACAATACGACGTGACATGGTCTTGACTGATGTCTGAAGTAGTGCTGGAGGGGACCGACACCATGAATCCTGCAGGGCTGTCCATAAATCCGTAAGATTACGAGGGGTTGGAGATCTCTTCTGAACAGAACGTTGCAAAGCATTCCAGATATGCTCCATAATGTTCATGTATAGCTAGTTTGGTGGCCATGGGAAGTTTTTAAACTCAGAGGAGTGTTCCTGCAGCCTCTCTATAGCAGTTCTGGACGTGTGGGGTGTCGCATTGTCCTGTTGGAATCGCCCAATCCGTCAGAATGCACAATGGACAAGAATGGATGCAGGTGATGAGACAGGATACTTACGTACGTTTCACCTGTCAGAGTCGTATATAGGGTACCAGGGGACCCATATCACTCCAACTGCACACGCCCCACACCATTACGGAGCCGCCACCAGCTTGAGTAGTCCCTGGTGACATGCAGGGTCCATGGATTCATGAGGTTGTTTTCATCCGCTCGATACAATTTGAAACGAGACCCGTCCGACCAAGCAACACGTTTCCAGTCATCAAGTGCTCAATGTTGGTGTTGGTGGGCACACTCAAGGCGTAAAGCTTTGTGTCGTGCCGTCATCAAGGGTATACGAGTGGGCCTTGGGCTCCGAAACTCTATATGGGTGATGTTTCGTTGAATGGTTCGCACGCTGACACTTGTTGATAGCCCAGCAATGAAATCCGCCGCAATTTGTGGAAGGGTTGTACTTCTGTCGCGTTGAACGATTCTCTTCAGTCGTCATTGGTTCCATTCTTGCAGGATCTTTTTCCGGCTGCACCGATGTCGGAGATTTGAAGTTTCACCGGATTCCTAGTATTCATGGTACACTCGTGACATGTTCGTATGGGAGATGCAGTGGGGTGAGGCTGTGTCCCTTGGCTCGTGTGCTGACTATAACATCAAGTTCAAACTCACTTAAATCTTGATAACCTGCCATTGTAGCAGCAGTAACAGATCTAACAACTGCGCCAGGCACTTGTTGTCTTGTATAGGCGCTGCCGACCGCTGCGCCTTATTCTGCCGAGTAGCTTATCACTATTCGAATACGCAAGCCTATACGACTTTCTTTGGCTCTTCAGTGTAATTTCATGTACCGACTTGTTCCATGAGCATAGAGATTTGCTCCCTAATCTGATCCTACGGAACATGACATATAAAATAAAATTTTAAAAAAGATGTCGTGTACTTGTATGAGATAGCGTTATCATTCGGGCTGCATGGGAACTTGAGGCCAGCTGTACTACTCATGGAAGTTCGATTGACATCTGATCACCATAATTGTGGATCGCCGTATTGTGCACCAAGAACATCGTAACACCTTCATATTTACGCCTCCCATTCCACAACAACTAATTGATTCCCTGCAGCTTGTGTGTCAACCAACACCATTGGTTGCAGACTAGCAGTAGCTGGATTAAGGAATTATCGTCCCATAGTCTGATGTGCTGCTGTGACCAGGAAGCATGAGAAACAGGTTAATGGCTTCGTATTGTATTGAGCGATGAATTGTGGCTCTGCACTACCGTAGATGACAGTTGTCGGCGAATATGGCCGCGACATACGGAAAGGTGTCACTCTTGCAGTGTTTTGGAGAGGTACACGGGATAGGCAAAATAATGTGAACAGTGACAGTAATGGGATGGTTGTGTTTGACGGTCAACAGCGCAGCTAAGGCAAGTGTCGTGCTGGACCGTGCGTGTTCAGTGCGGACTAGGCATCAGTGCAGGTTGTTTACGAGATCTATGTGCAATGTTCCAAAGAGGGCAGATTGTGAGGGCCCGATTAGCTGGCGCATCAGTAACCAAGACAGGCAAAAAAGAAACGTTCAGATGTGTGTGAATTCCTTTGGGACCAAACTGCCGAGGTCATCGGTCCCTAGATTTACACACTACTTAAACCAACTAATGCTAAGAACAAAACACCCACTCATGCCGGAGGGAGGACTCGAACCTCTGGCGGGAGGGGCTGCGCAATCCGTGACATGACGCGAGACAGGCAACTTATTGAATGTTTCAAGAGCAACTGTTTCAATAGCCATGGCAGCCTACACAAAACATGGAAAGACATCATCGTGTAAACGTAATAGTGGGCGAAAATCAAAACTAAATGACAGAGATCGTCGTAGGCTCACACGAATTGTGTGAAAACAACACTAAACTACGGCGGCTAAAGTGACTGCAGAGCTTAATAGCCATCTTCGAGACCCCTTATCTATCGACACTGTCCGCCGAGAACTCTATAAAGGGATTAGCCATGGACGAAGTGCTATACCGCAACCATTAGTGACAACCAACGCAAAGAAGCGTAAAACATGGTGCCAGGAGCATAAATCCTGGACGGAAGATCAGTGAAAACACTTCATATGGTCCGAGTAGTCAACGTTTTCGTTGTTTCCAACATCCGACTCGGTTTGCGCCTGGAGAACGCCCAAGGAAGCCTACAATCCTGATTGCTTTATTCCAACGGTTAAGCGTGGAGGTGGAAGTGTGATGATGTGGACAGTCGCATCATGATATTCTGCTGGTCCCGTGTAACAGCCAACGATTATGTGACCATTTTAAATGGTCAGGTGCATCCCATGATTCAAATGTTGCTCCTAAACAATGATGCCATATTTCAGGACGATAATGCACCCATTCACACAGCTGGGACATTACAATCGTGATATGAAGAGCACGCAACTGAACTGCACCGTCTTTCCTGGCTAGCACAATCCCCAGACTTGAACAATATCGAACCCATGCGGGCAGTACTGAAGTGCACACTCCGGAGCAGACTTCCGCCTCCCTGTTCGAAAAGGTTCTGATCAAAGAATTGCATAACAGTCCCCTAAAGACTATACAATCATTATATGCCAGTATTCCAAGAAGAATAGCGGCTGTATTGCGGGTAAATGGGGGTCCAACTCCTTATTAATAAACTATTCCCAAGTAAGTACAGGTGTACCGACTTGACAGAAAATCCTATGAAGTTCTGGTCTTACGTTAAATCAGTAAGCGGATCGAAACAGCATATCCAGACACTCTGGGATTGTGATGGCATTGAAACAGAGGATGACACGCGTAATGCTGAAATACTAACCACCTTTTTCCAAAGCTGTTTCACAGAGGAAGACCGCCCAGCAGTACCTTCTCTAAATCCTAGCACGAACGAAAAAATGGCTGACGTCGAAATAAGTGTCCAAGGAATAGAAAAGCAACTGAAATCACTCAACAGAGGGAAGTCCACTGGACCTGACGGGATACCAATTCGATTCTACACAGATTACGCGAAAGAACTTGCCCCCCTTCTAACAACCGTGTACCGTAAGTCTCTAGAGAAACTGAAGGTTCCAAATGATTGGAAAAGAGCACAGGTAGTCCCAGTTTTCAAGAAGGGTCGTCGAGCAGATGCGCAAAACTATAGGCTATATCTCTGACATCGATCTGTTGTAGAATTTTAGAACATGTTTTTTGCTCGCGTATCATGTCATTTCTGGAAACCCAGAATCTACTCTGTAGGAATCAACATGGATTCCGGAAACAGCGATCGTGTGAGATCCAACTCGCTTTATTTGTTCATGAGACCCAGAAAATATTAGATACAGGCTCCCAGGTAGATGCCATTTTCCTTGACTTCCGGAAGGCGTTCGATACAGTTCCGCACTGTCGCCTGATAAACAAAGTAAGTGTCTACGGATTATCATACCAGCTGTGTGGCTGGTTTGAAGAGTTTTTTGCAAACTGAACACAGCACGGATGCTATCCGGCAGTCGTTTTTCACGAGAACCATAGGCAAGTGGAACAGGAAAGGGAGATAATCACAGTGACACGTAAAGTGCCCTCCGCCACACACCGTTGGGTGGCTTGGGGAGTATAAATGTAGATATAGATTATTTTGTCTATCCCCTGACAGTGGTCTTACTCCTGGTGTGGCGTAACATTCAGTCGATACGAAGATTAATACCCTCTACGAATCTAAATATTCCATATTAGTTATTATCCAATTTATTCACATTTGGTACACAGCCTTTTATTATTAATGCAATGACGCTGTCAAAATTTCAGATTTTTATTTATTATAGCGCCGGAGATAAAGAAATTACCTAGAAGTCCTAAAACCAATGCTTGTTTTTTAAAACCATCTTAGGAATAAATACAGATTGACTTGCATTATCATTTGAAGCCATTACAAAATTACCAGTGCATAAAAATCAATTAATTAGAATATTCTTTTTTAACACTTTAGTTACTGTGCATTACGTAATACAAAAATCGGTCAAAATTATTACTTGATTATATTTTGTTGTGTGAATGCGTGAGAATGACTGAGAGAGTGTATGTGAGACATACGTTAAAACTTAATATGTCAGTTGTCATAAAACCTTCTACAAATAGACCGTGGGAAAGTTATGGTACAACAATGATTCAGATGACGTATGTCTGTGTGAGCTTGCTTTTGTATAAAAGCAGCCAGAATGAAAGTTAGAGGCGGAATAAGTTTATTTATCTATTTGGAGGATAATTCGTACTTCGCTTATTTTGATTGAGTAATATAATACAAATTTAAGTTTTAATGACGTTAATTATTATCAGATTATTGACTGGAGAAAGCAAGTTTTGCCGCGAGAATGATCTGGAAGGAACGTTCTGACTGATCGTTTAGATCAACAGCCAAACAGAATTAAGCTGTTCCCGCGCGAATATAGTGGAGTGGGCAGTGAGTAGAGTAGTTCGAGATAGTCGCTTGCTAACCGGCCTACGGATAACACCATGTTAAATAGCTCGGTAATAATACTCTGGAAAATGAAGAAATACTGAGTTAATTGCGGTTCGAAGACCTCGTGACTGTACCGACTGCAGTTACGAACATTTTAATGAAATTTTGGTGTTTCTAAATTAAATCGTTTGAAAGTTATGAGCGTGTGAACTTTCTGGTCGTAGTGACAATTCCGTGTGGCATGTTTCGTGCTCTGTACGGAATACTTTGGCGAGCACTTCTTCGTAAGAATACCACTGAAACGACCGAATGTTTAACTCGCATATACTTGTGGGTCTGTGACTGTTGGAACGTGAAAATTAATCGGGTCGGACTTGCTAAAATTCTGGCTGTTTTTCGAGTGAAACTTTGCTGTATAGACAGTAAACTTTGAATGATTGATTATTACCATAGTAAATCCGGACTTGATAGCCATTTCATGTGTTTCCGTATGAATAAAAAGTAGATTCAATCTAATTTTAAATGCTTTCTGGAAGTAGACTACACCTTCCGAACGCCCGATTTTTTAAAAATGAACTTTCAGGAACTGACTTTTAACACGTGTTACGCGGCCTCTGTGTGGTAGGTATTAGTTAGTGTTCTCATCAACGCTGCTTTACAGTACCTAGCACGTATCTGCTACTACAAAGTGAAGGGACGTCGGAAAGAAGCATATCGAGGTAGGTGGACTTTCCATAAGCGAAAAAGAGAATGCAGACGACCGATCCCGCCGTGCCGCAGGCCGTCGGATATGACCTCAGCTGAAGGCTGGTAGTGACGGAGGGAACTCTGACAGCATAACGGCACGTCACAAATATCCTGCATTCTCGTGAGATACCATTAATGCGAAGGTATCTTAGTGCCATTTTTCAGCGGGAGAATGCACGTCCACACATAGCACGTGTCTGAGTGACGCTGAGGTATTCCTATGGTCAGTAACATCCAGGGGCTGTCCCCAATAGGACATGTGTGGGACCGGATCGGATGTCAACTGTGTACCAGCTCCAGTATATCAAGTACCCGTTTCAACGGTTGATGAGCCATCTTGTCTCAGGTGAGGATAAAACAGCTATATGACACCCTGCGAAATCTAATCAGTGCATGCATCTTTGTAGAGGGGGTGCGACGTCATACTGATAAGTTCTTTGTAAATTTGACTCGAGTTTGTAATCACTGAAATAACATTTCATATTCCTTCAACTAGTGAAGTTTCATTTCGGCACGTCCTCCCTTTCCAATAGCTTCACTATTTTTTGTCAGTCAGTATATTTCGAATGTGACAGATGGAGAGTATCCTGATGTGGTGGTTTACAATAATTACGTTGCCTATTGACGTTAAAGAAAATTAATTATAGTCACTATGGCTTCGCCTCATTTGTTTCGTTTCCCTGACACCAATTTTACTGTCTTCGATTACTTGTTACATGTAATATGCTCGGTACTCAATGTGAAACATTCCAGTCTTTAACCACTTCTATTTTTGACTATCTTCCTTCCGAAAAGAATCTTCCTGGCAAATTTAAAACTGTGTGCCGGACCGAGACTCAAAATCGAAACCTTTGCCTTTCACGACTCTTGCTCATTCCTTTACTTCCAGCAGTACCTCATCTCATACCTTCCAAACTGCACAAAAGCTCTCCTGCGAAACTTGCAAGATCAGCCCTCCTGGAAGAAAGGGTATTGCGGAGGCATGGTTTAGCCGCAGCCAGGGAGCTGTTTCTAGAAAGAAATTTACACTCTGAAGCGGTGTGTGTGCTGATAAACTTCGTGGCAGCTTAAAACTGCAAAGGCCCCGATTTCGAGTATATGTCCGACAAACGGTTTTAATATGCCAAGTCTCGTACCAGCGCTCAGTCCACTGCAGAGAGAAAATTTAATTCTTTCTTCTCCATTTCTGCTTAATTGAATTCCATTGGTTACTTATCAGCGTACTGGATGATTAACGTCATGTAGTTACCCTACACGTAGAGGCTACCAGTTTCTTAATCGCCAAAGTCAGCCGGCCGCGGTGGTCTCGCGGTTCTAGGCACTCAGTCCGGAACCGCGTGACTGCTACGGTCGCAGGTTCGAATCCTGCCTCGGACATGGGTATGTGTGGTGTCCCTAGGTTGGTTAGGTTTAAGTAGTTCTAAGTTATAGGGGACTGACGACCATGGATGTTAAGTCCCATAGTACTCAGAGCCATTTGAACCATTTTTTTTTTTTTGCCAAAGTCACTGCCCTTCACGTTTTTCTTCTAAATATTTCTGTTCTGCAAATGTTTCGAGAAAGCTTCCCTCGAATTTATGTTGATGTTAGACACAATAGATTTTGTTTGATGATAAAACCGCGCTTTCTCGGCACCATTCTTTTCCTAATATGTCACTCGCTTTGACCAGTTTGTTCTTGGATTACTCCTGCACATCAGAATCGTTTCATTTCTTCTATACTCAAAAGTCAGAGCCACTCCAACGCTCATTACTGATTTTCGGAGACAGCACGGAAATCTCAAAATGATTTCTTGAGAATGAGGGGTGTCGTTGTCACACGCCAATGAATGATTGTGTTTGTGTTCCACACGCATGTCTTACAATCGCTATTTGACTATTACAGAAAGAATGTTAGACAATTATTGCTGTTGTGGCCTTCAGTGCGAAGACTGGTTTGATGCAGCTCTCCACTCTCATCTACCTCTACAACTCTCACCATCTCCGCATAACTGCTGAAGCCCACGTCCTTTTGCAGCTGCTCACTGTACTCAAGCCTTGGTCTCCCTCTAGAGTTTTTATCCTCTACCCTTTCTTTCATTACCAAACTAACGACTTCTTAACGCCTCACCATGATTCCAATCGAACGTCAATGAATATGCGAAAGTTCCTTCAAAAGGAATGACTGATATGCTGACGAGACATGGACCGTACTGAAGCAAAGCAAGCGCTGTATCATGTATAAGATACAGAGGCGAGCGAGTGCACGGGACTTACCCTAGTTCACTGCTAGTAGCGTCACGTCATCGTAACGCGCCTGCATATAGTATTGCACCACATTTAACATAAAAGTAAAAATTAAGATTTGTGTGTAAAACTTTGTTAAAGTATAGTTCTATGTAATAATGTTTCAGGTAACAAATCTTAATGTTATAAAATTAGTAGTTTACGTAAAATTCACGTTTTGAAAGAAAAATAGGAGGCGCTAAATAATGACGCTAGGAAGCCAAAATTTGGTGAGAAGGTGCAGTAAGAAGTCATTAATGAGTGGTGCTGGTTTCCAAAACCATAAAACTAAAATTGACTCCAGAATCCGCGTTTTTCGGAAAAATCAGAGGCGCGAAATAATAGAGCTACAATATTGAAAATTGGTAGGATGCTTCAGTTCACCCTAATAATAATAATGGAAATACCACAATCAGTTACCTCTTCTAGTTTTTTTAGTAATTTAGTAAAAACTACTTTTGTGAGTAAAATGTACATAAGCATTATAGATTAAGTACTTTAAATTTTAATGATAAAACAAATTCTTTAAGACCAATGATCAGATAGGACAATTAACAAAGCTACACCAAGTTTTAGTCTTGTAGCATAATTAACAGCTGATACAAGTCTTAATAAAGCTATGGTTCAGAGGTAACAATCTACCGTTAGTTCCATTGTAAAAATTCTAGAGAGTAAAGTTTTAATTTTAGCGGGCTGAGATTTTCTACGTGCTTCTGTACTGCTCAGATGTATGTATACAAAAATTGAGAAGTTTGTAAAGCTATTATTAAATGTGATATTTAAGATTATGTGCCTGAGATAGCGATCATTTGGAGGCTACAGGCATCTGCATAGGAACGGAAAGAACAGATGCTCTCTTGGCGGTACGCTCCGGAGCTATATAAAAAGAGCGGCAGAGGCAGTAGTAAGCTCACTCCGCATTAGACCAACGCCTAGTCCACGCGAGCTTAACGTCCGATCGCGCCTCGCCTCGGGTGACGTCATAGCGGGCTGTAACATGCGCGTACTTAGCAATGTAAACGGACATTGAAAATCGCGAGGACTGTACACCGTCCTGGATCGTTTAGACTTCGGTAACAAACTGTTATTGTGCCGTCCGTGTGAAGTATAATTCTGCGTGGCAAGTGGTGACTAATTCCACTTTTAAGGCGAGCATTAATCTTTTTTTTTAACATTATTGCGAACTATTAATAGAGCACCGTTAGTTAGAGTAATGAACTATTCGGGAGGAACTTGCTGTAGAAGTCGCCTCTGAACTATTAAACGATTGGCTGAATTAACAATATTTAATGTCTTTAGCATTTTCAGAAGTTTCGAGTAATTTGTGTGAGCCTTTAAGATAATAAAATCTTGTTTGGAACTTTAAATTTTATTGAAGCAGCCCTAATCCCGTGAAGAACTATGGATATTTTTCGTTTAGCTGGGCTGTACAGGAATGTGGCCGTGCAGACTGGGAACTAAGGTCAGTAAGTTTCCCTTCGCTTTCTGACTGGCCACCAAATTAGTTGCCAGGCTCGCGTGATTTAAGGTGGCAATGTTCAACTTTCATTCAACATTAAACAACGACTTCTTCGCCGTCCCACATATGTTGCATCGGCAATAGTCTGTTACGTGAAATGAACATTCAAACAACTCATTCGACAACTTCTTCGCCGCCCCACAGTACAACTATCCTATTTATCTCTAGAGATTTAACATAAGAAGCGACGACAGGGTTTTGGGAAAAATTGGAGCACCTGAAAGTTTAGTGATACATCATTCGGCGAAGTTTTTTCAGTGGCAGTAGAGCATTGAAATTGATCAGTGGCGCCAGATGGAAATTGGTGCCACACCTGTACTCGAATCTACATGCTCCGCTTCTCTAGAATGGTTGCCTTAACCGCCTCGGCCATCCGAACACGATTCTTGGCAGTCCCAAATACCCAACTCTTCATACGCCAATGTGGCATCTCCTTCCACGTATCCCTCGCTCGCACCGCGAAAGGAAACGAAACGTGATGTGCATCTGCACTAAAGGAAGCATGATTGGCCGTCAAACCTATACACTGATCAGCCAGAATATTATGACCCCTTATCTAATAGTTGGCATGTCGACCTTTAGCACAGATAACAGCGGCGACGTGTCGTGGCATGGGAACAATGAGGCCTTGGTAGGTAGCTGGAAGGAGTAGGTACCATATCCGCACACACAAGTCATGTAATTCCCCTTAATTCCTGGGGGGGGGGGGGGGGGGGGGGAGTGATGAAGTCTGACGGCACGTTCAATCACGTCCTAGGTGTGTTCGATCATGTTCAGATCTGGCGAGTTGGGGGGCCAGCACATCAACTGGAACTCGCCACTGTGTTCCTCGAACCACTGCATCACACTCCTGGACTTGTGACATGGCGCATTGCTTTGCTGAAGTCCGCCTGCTCAGCTCAGTCTCGCTTTTGCAGATGTGCAGTGCGGACGTGCTGTTTGTTTCCGCCTGCAGGGCACGCGCGCTCGCTGTTGTTTGCTTTTCAGCGGCCGTCACTTAAGTGTAGCAGAACCATGTCCAATCGTTTTAGAAAATCAACACTACGATTCAGCTTCTTCAACGACTACACACGATCAAAGACCTTAGAAATGAAACTATTTCTAGGCGACGTTGTTAAGATCCCAGCTTCCGACATCTTGGGCATCCATTTGTCCATATTAAGCAGTACGGTGTACGTCAAAGTCATCAATGACGCGGTGTGCGAAAGAATACTTCGGTGACACCAAACACGGACTGCGCCTTTGCACACCGACGAAAATGTCGGTGCGGTCACTGTCGACCATGCAGCCTTGGGAATGCGCACCATACGAGTTGCCGAATTTCCCTTCGAGCTCCCGGAAGAAGACGTTATCGCGGTTTTCCGCCCCTATGGTACTGTACGTGGCCACATAGCCGAGCGCTGGGCGTAATTCCAAACGTACCCCGTTCTTAACGGTGTACGACAAATCACAATCGATCTCCATCGCCACGTGCCATCTTACCTGCAAATCAGCGGGTGCGAAGCGGTCGACATATAGGACGGCCAACCTAAGACCTGTTCCGTGTACGGCAAAGAAGGCCACCTCAAGTCTGAGTGTCTTCAGCGACGAATCACGCAATTGCCAGCCGCTTCCGTGGCACCTCCGACACCGACGACGGTTTTACCGATCATCTACTCATTGGCGCTCTCTTCTCCTCGCACCGGCCGCCTTCTGTCGGACCATGTACCGTTGACCATTCCTCCTGCTACGGATATCGCCAGGGTCGACGCGTCACGCTCACAACCTGATGCTACTTCGGCAAAGGCTTCCGATTCCCACCGGGCTGATGATATGGATGGCCCTTCATTTACCGTTCCCGCGACGGCCTTCCTCACAGACCACCGCGACTCCCTCCCGTTTTCCGACACAGAGGGACGAACACATAAACAACGTTCACCTAAAAGGCTCAAGAGAAGGTACTGTACGGTCTCGGAACGACGCACCTGAGGCTCCAGAGGCCTCGGAGAACCTGCACTAAGACACTAATGACGACAACATGACACCGGCTGTGGCTGTGCCGGTGGCTACTCTGCTGGCTCTCCCAGGTGTACCTGAACCAATGGACTCCACTGTTGCGACTGCCGTCGAGATGTCCTCTGCTCCTGCGAACTAAGTGGAACGTAAAAACATCACAACGACAGCGCCTTCAATGGCAACGACATCGACGAACGCCCAAACCACACGCTGGGGACGGGGTTACTCCAGACGGAAGCCTAGTTGCGTCCCTGATAACGCAGTCTGGTGGCGTCCGACATGGCTCGACGTTGCCTCACCCTTCTTCACCTCCACTGATGGAGTTCCCCTCCACGGCGGGGCACGGCTCCAAACCTGCCGAGTAGCAACGATCAACACTAACACCATTAGCTCACCCGTCAAAATTCAACTGCTGCGAGAGATGATTTGCATCGGACGTCGACTACTACAGGAAGTACACTTAGACACACTTCCTGACATCACGGTATATAACACTCATCCTTCTCCTGGTGACCACCTCGGACGTGGCGTAGTCATCTAGCCCTAGAAGGCATTGCGGTGGCTGATATCACGTACCTTCCATCTGCCATCACCGTCATGGGGACGCGCCATCAAGCTCCACTCGAAGACACAACAGGGCACACCTCTTTGTTTCTTGGACGCTGTGACTATTACTTGCTGAGGGGGGGGGGGGGGTTATTTTAATTGTGTCTTGCACCATAAGGATCAAATGCCTCACTACAACACTTGTCAAGAGCTGCCCATTGTCGTCTGTGATCTGTTGTTCAAATGGTTCAAGTGACTCTAACCACTATGGGACTTAACATCTGAGGTCACCATACTTTGAAGTTCTTAAAACTAACTAGCCTAAGGACATCACACACAGCCATGCCCGAGGCAGGATTGGAACCTGCGACTGTAGCAGCAGCTCGGTTCAGGACTGAAACCCCTAGAACCTCTTGGCCATAGCGGCCGGCAATCTGTTGCTCCGCGACGCTTCGGAAGTTAGGCACGGCGACGCACCTGGACATACTTACCAGACGAGTCACTCCGAAATCCGCCTTGATAGGATTTACGTCTCTCGGGAACTCACACTCGCCAACCAAGGTGCAGAACTTTGGCCCTTGTTCTTTCGGACCACTGTGCCTACATCTGCAACATTCTCCTCCCGTAAAAGGTGGTCTGGCGCAGTCGTGCACCATGACATTTTCATGGTGTGGACCCAGCGTCAAGATTCGACGGAACAAGAACATCCCAACATGCATCATATCACCTCCGATAGGAAACACCGACGACAACGACTCATCACCGAGATCTACACCTGCCGCGCCCAACAAGTCACATGCCAGGCCGAAATCGTCAATGCCTTTGTAGACCACTACCGCACAATTTACTAGGAGGAGACTACCAACAACTGCGCTGAGGAGTTTGTGTTACCACATGTAAATCCCATCTTCGCCAGAAACGAAGCAGACGAGCTGATGGAGCCAGTTACGCTGGCGAAGTCCACGATGCTATCAACAAAGGTGCTCTGAATAAGTCACCTGGTGTCAGAGGAATGTCGATTAAAATTTTATCGCGCTTTCCTCGCGCTAATGGCGTCACCGTGGACGACGATGTTTCATGAACTGATGACGATCTGTAACGCCATACTGCCGTCTTTTGTCACGGGAATTATTATACCCACCCACAAACCAATACCAGGAATGACGACAGCCCATTACCGTCCCCTGACTTCGCTTACCACGGACTATAAAATTCTTACACAACTCCTGGTGATGCGATCCCACAAGATCCTGCCTAGAATTCTAATTATTGGGGCAAGGGCGGTGCAGCCCCAAAGTACCATTATCCAAGATAGCGCCAATGAAGTCAGCTAATGACATCATCCAGATGGCGAGCATGACGTCAATCAGAATGGCGGATTTTGGCGGGAAGTTTGAATGTTGGTGGGCAAATAGGTCAATTGGGCCACCTCCACTTCCCTAACTCCCCTCCCCTCCCCTGGAAACCGGCGGTAAGTTCAAATTCCATCAGGATAATGCAACACAACCCTACTAACCTAAGAAAAAATGGCTGTAAGACAGGTCATTTGGGCTATCTCCACTAACCTAAGTCACCCAAACGCCACCTTATACTAGGAAATGGCAGAGAGAGGACTCGACCTGTGTTGCACATAAGTCTTTATTATTTTGCATGTACTATTTATTTAAACAATTTAATGCAGTACAGCTTTCCAGAGTGTTCACCGAGAGGTCCAGACTCCAACTGACCTAGTATACAGTACTGCCACCAGAGTGTGCTATCGTCCGTTCTGTGACGTAATCCAAAATAGAGGGGGAAATGGCGGGAAACAGTGTAGATGCCATGGGGTCCGGAGTCAAGATGACCTAGCACACAGAACTGCCACCAGAGGGTGCTGTCATCAGTTCTGTTACCCGTTCCATGACATAATCCAAGATGACTGTCTGGAGGGGAAAATGACTGAGCCTGCGCTGGGCTGCTGGCGAGGAACAATTATTTTAGGGATGGATTGAGATAGTATATTTATCACACTGATACAAAACACATGCTCTGACATGCTTGGAGTCATGCGACACAGCCTACAAACCTGTTAAATACTTCTAAATAATGCTCTCCAGACACGCAAACAACTCCAGAATTACCGAAATAATTTCAGTACACAGCTCACAGACATTCAAATTCCTCCTAAATAATGCAGTACACTGGTGTGCAGACATGAAATCAATTTGTAACTTGTCCAAATAACGCATATGAAAGCTTACAGTCCTGATCGCAAAATAATGCAACAGACAACATGCGAATGCACCACCCACTGCCCCCCTCTCTACTGGACCGCACAGGAGACTACCAGACACCCTCCTAGAAGTCGGAATGCAATGTTCTACCACCTTTGAAACCAACTTAAGTAATTAGTTGTGTCCTCCCACCATTTTCTACTACACTTTTCGAATTTTACATGCTTTTGAACGCCATTTCTGTCACATTCTTCTTTGTCACCCATTCTCTTAAACTGTTCTACTACATTTTACATAAACAATATGAAAATTAATCTGGTGTTCTGCACTTAACCTGCTGTTCTGCTCCATGTTACCCACTCGCGCACACCCTCCCCCTAACTATTGTATTGCTAACACCACGTTGATATAAAAACATTTTGCAAATCAATTAAATCGATATTTTTCACATGTATGGGGTAGTTTTTTAATTCGCAACATCCTATTGGACAGTGAAATCGATAAACAAAAGACCGCTAATAAAAATCACATCCTGCCACTCGACTCCCAAAGCCACCACTGCCCCCGCCGCAGCTATCACTGCCACCGCTTCCTCTGGCGCCGAACCCCACCCAGGCTACAGCTGCCACAGCATCGTTGTGGTGTCCATGGGCCGCCCTCTCTCAGGCTAGCGGGTTAGGGCTGCAGCAACCAAGCTGCTCACAGCGGCCCGATTCTGCAGCATCTCCTCCTCCTCCGTCACGTCCTCGCCAATCACGAGAGGTACAGCACACACTCCCCCCCCCCCCCCCCCCTGTCCACCTTGCCACAGAACTCCAATGCGCTCACATCGATCCCATACACGAAACGATGTGCGCAGCACATGTGTCTATTGTTGCTGACACTATACCTATGGATAGTGACGTCAAAGATCACGCTTTAGAAATCTGTTCCAGAATATCACAGGCTGCTTTCTCCCTAGCGATCCTAACGGAACATACGAGCTGCGTCCACCCGTGCTTAGCTTTCCCAGCGTAACTGACACGTCGCCGTGAAACGTTCGTGTGGTGACTCACCACCTAAAAGGTTCTCAGTGTTTTTCTCATGGCAAATGGCTATGTAAAATAAGAGCCAAGTCGACCTCTCGGAAGTTGTATAGAGTCCCAGAAATAGTTAATGGTCGCTTTTGTAGGTGCTTTTATGATGTCTCAGCTTGCCCACATGGAAATTCTTGTCCTAACAGAACCTGTTTACGAAAATAGCGCAGAATAACGCCGAATGCATTCCTCCTGATGGTCCTAACATAGCGTCCCATCCATCACGTCTTACCCTTCCTGCTTTCAACATACACAAACGTTCTCACTGCTATATAGAGACTCCTATAACCCAGCACACAGGATGTCTTGCGAAATGAGTGGAGCTGTATTATTGACTCTTATCGAAATTACCCTCTGAATAACTGATGCCGCCGGTGTGGAAGCACCATCCATCTATCTGTTCCTTTCTGCAGACCAGGCTTTCAGTGGTTATTTTACACAGATCGAAACATTGCACTGGTAATTAAACCTTACAAACCTACCCCACATATTGTCAAATACGGAAAGACTCTTACTCAGTTACACTTCTCTCCCACCGCAGACAGGAGCTGGAATATTAGAACATGAAACCGACCTGCGACCCATCAATATATCACTGCGTACCCTACATATCATCAAATATGGGAAGACTCTTACTCAATTAAACTGCTCGATCACCAAGGACAGGAACTTGAATACTAGAATGTGACATCGATCTCTAACCCATCAATTTATTACCTTGTACCGTATCGATCTAGTAAACATGTAATTCATATCCTGCACCATAAAAAGTCAGCCCTTTTACATAATTCGTACATATACAGCAAGGACAGACAGCACAGTATGTATACTCGCGGCACTAGATATTTACTGCGAGACTGAGCAGGGATCCACCCCCAATGCGTGACCAGAGCACCCTCAGTGGATTGAAAGCACTATCAGAAATCAGAACTGCTCTACCAATTCGGCCTCGTTCCCCCCCCCCCCCCCCCCCCCACCAGCACTAACACGTTACTGTTTCTGGTCCAGACCTGCTTTCTTGCTTGCTCGCTTTTCTACACCCATCTCCATACTCTGGGATTACAAGAACATATCTAATTTCGCATGGCTTGCTAGAATATCATACCATTTTCGTGGTACTTCTCGTTATCAAAAACATATCAATATCGCTTGCATAGCAGTACCGCTCACGCTATATAATCCCCAAGATAATTATTCTCTAGAAACCTGAAACTTTAGTTAGGTGGAGCATGCTGTAAACTACTAACTAGAAACTTGCCACGTCCGTGAAGAAATTTACTCAGAAAAACAATAGAGAAAACTGATATTTCCTCTCATGAATACCAATGTCGGGGATGTAGCAGATTCCAAATCATCCCTATAATTTACAAGGTCAACTAAGGTTTTTAATGTCTAGAGAATCGGTAAATGTGTCATCCATATGCTAGATGCACACACCACAATCGGTCTTCTCTCAACTAAATAAATGTGCGGCATGTGCAGAAGCAGTCAACTGAACAATTTACATGAGAGGGAATAACAATAGAGCGTAAACGCACCTCCATATTCAATCTTCTCAGATTTCCACGCGATGACGAAAGGTATCCAACACATATAAAGTATTAGTTCTTCGTTATTCGGTCGTCTAGAGTACAGCACCGTCAATTCATCTACATTCCTACACTCCAACAGGCCTCTCCGTTCTGACTGCTCCTACAGTTAACGAGAGACGTGAATCACCCCCACACAGGTCGCCAGCGATGCAGGCCAAGCACGCACAGGTAGAATCAATCATCCTAAGAAATCGGCCACATGTATAGATCTTATCCCTGTACTTACAACTAAATGTTATGATCACGGTCTCAGTTGAACGCCATTTGACAATAAGCGAAGTATCGGAAATACACCCTGTTGATGCCTGTGGCTCTGCAAATAGAAATGTCAGTATCATTCTTATGACTTGACATACTCTTCCCTTTGCTATCACAGTACTCGAGATCAAATCCATACCTTCCTTACGAATGGACATATACTTCGTCAATAACTGACAAAAAATCAACTACGGTTAGACATGTCTCACATGTTTTTCTTGTGAGTGCCACCACCGTGTCTTAGAAATAGAATTTAATCGTCTAACAAACCACCAGATGTTAAAAAAGCCGATCCCAACAACTACTGTATGTTACTGTCACAAGCAGTCTTGGCTCTACATGTATACAAATGTACCCGCGTTATAAATCCACATATGGCGTTATCTATGAATGACGTGGTTTTCCAGACAAATACCATGACACTGAGTATAGACAGTGATCGCTGGAGAGTATATTATCTACCAGCAGTGCGGTTACACGTCGCCGATGGTGCACCCTCATAATGAAATTATTTAATTTTGAAAGTGCTTTTGCTAAGGAGCGCGGTTTTAAACAGATATTTGCAACCCCTCACGCCGTTGCCACTAGATATTTCTCCAGCATTTGTAACGCATTCTGTCTCGATGTCACTCTCATATCTCGAAACGTGCCACCTTTCTCGATCCTATCTGCTACAGTAAAATTCCAACATGGTTTTAGGTAGCCCCTGTGTATCTCGCAACTACCATTCAGACTCTGCACTACCATCCCTACAGCTTTGCACACGTGACTGTCCCAATGTAAGTCGGAACTGAGTAGAAGTCAAAGAAAGCTGCATCTACCACCTTCGGCAACCTGTGTAGAAACAGGCGAAGCTGAGTTACTGTGACAGAACTGTGTTTGGACCATTCAATGGAAACGAAGCCTACTCCTGCAACATGAGGTAGTATAACATACAGTATGGGTACTGGGGGAAGGACATGGAATTTGCTACTGCAATGTGGTGCTTCCCCAGATTACAATCAGGAACTACAGATCTTCGTCCCTCAGGGTCCATTCACATCTGTCACCCCATCATTCTATCATAATTATTCTGTTCCATCAGCCAGAGAAAAATTACGAACTATAAAAGCTCCACTAACTTCATGTGACAGAGAACTCGATAAGATTTTTACCGCATCTCTCTCCTCCAATTCGTCGAAATCAAATACCACATGCTGCCGGCATTGAGCACATGTGACGAACCTATCAAATATACAGGTACTGATCCACTTCAAAGACCAGTTTAAAGTTTCATCACCTATACTGTAGGTGGATGACCGTATCCCACAGGCTATACCGTAAGTCACAAGAGACACTCCCTGTGACCCTGTATTGTTGTTTGAAACATTGTGTTATTGTGCTGTAATACACTTTCTACACTGCTATACATTTTGTTTTCCCACCACGACTTCGAGGTCTGTATCAGGCTCTGAACTGCCATTAGCATGCTCTGATGCATTGCCTCTCGCAGAAAACTAGATGTCACACAGTGTAAATAATTTTGTTACTGCACCTACCGCAACACGCCGCGCACACTGGATGATTTTAAATAAAAGACAGTTGCAACATAAGGAAACTGGAAGAGTCTTACGGCGTTGGCGTGGGTTTCCAGATTACATTTAAACTTATCTGTCACATTGACCGAATAGCTGATGGCCCAGCGTTTCATTTCGACTGATTCCCCATATTGCAGTCATGTACGCAATCACTGTTTTTGGTGCTATCCGTCCCCAGAAGGTGTTGTCGCTTCACCAAAACTCTTTTCCAACTCAAACAAGCAATGTCACTTATTCATTATGTGGTAACCAACAGTGTGCCAGTGGACAGATGGGATGGAAAAGACACCCCCGATGTACTGAAATAATAAGTATTACAGTTGATTGTGTGAACAATTTTACCAATTTTACAGTAGTTTCAACACAGACCAATGATGTGACAGCATGTTTCTCAATTTCAGTATCGTGGCTGAAACACCCTCTCCCCCACTTCACTAGTATCGTTACGAATGAGGATAGATGACTGTGCAGTATGTCCATGCATTGTTAATTCTCGAACACATCCATCAGACAGCGCTCTACATGTTTCTAACACTTCGAGCATAGTGCTTAACTTACTATCTATCTCTCTGCTGATTGGAGCATTCTTGAAGTCTTAGGGTAAAATTAGTTACTGAAAGACCCCATCACACTGTCATTGACCATCCCGCCCTGCAGCACCGTTACCGATTTAATCTGCAATCGACCAGAAGTTGGCCGCTACACTGTCTCGTGAATGAATGGAGCTTGCCGAATCATCGCCCATCCAAGTGTGCAACATTTCTCGAGATGCGTCCATGTCGAGGATGTTAGCACTCTTTATCGATGTATAGTAACAGATTTGAAACTGTTGTGATGTAATAGCAGACGGTTAAGAAGAACAAGAAAAGAGTGATTTTTATGCATGATGGAGCTCCAGACGGATCGAGTTCGAAGCATTTTTACGTAGATCAACGAAGCTATCAATTTTAAAGCATTATTACAGAGTCTAGAATCAGTACCTGGAAGGTATTGTTAAGATAGAACATACACACATACACTCCTAAGGCTACAACGTTCCGCACTTAAAACGGGCTATAATGTTAGATATCAGTCGTATGGTAAGTGGCGCTGTTAATATTCCAATGTAAGAAATATATTACAAGCAACTGACTAACACCCTTCTTCCCGGTTTCTCTGCGATAAACTATGTTATCGAACCATAAAACAAAAAACTACTGCCTTAAAACATCGGCTCTGTGTGATACGAGCACGATATAGCTTTCAGGAGGTATATAGCGTCCAGTGTTCACATTCGAACACCATCCAGAAATTATATTATGCATGCCTCAGCCCTATATAAAATGATCGTTAGTAATGGGGAACACCTCTTACAAGGAAACAGATAAACGCATACCAGCAGCGTCCAACATCTAAAGATTAAAAGTAATTCCTCCATTAACACTGTAAACAACATATCTGTCAGGTAAATATATACACAGGGATTGCAGTGCCTCACAAGCACTTATCGCCAACTTAGTTATGAAGCTGAAGTCTTGATTTTACACCCAAGATGCGACAGGGGGATGGAGTACATCACATAAATCATGGTTCGTTTAGAGGAATGTGTCACGATTCATCACACATCAGATGGAAGTCCTCTGATGACTGACAGGTTTACCGTTGACGATCGCAGGTAGACAGTGCTTTAAACCACATACAGAGCACGTGGCTGTATACGAGTAGAACGCAGGCTATGTCATGCGACTGATGCATCCTGACAGAACACTGGAAAATTTGACCTGCAGCAGCTTCTCCCCCCCCCCCCTCCCCCCTCTAGAAGGCCTCATCAGTCTACCATTAAATCGTACCTCGTTAAACTCCATCTCAATCGATCACGCCATCCACTCTCTGTTATCCTTTAAATCAGATACATGTAAGCTTAGAAGCAGATGGTTCTCTGTCAAATACAGCAGTCAACTCGCTTGTATCACTGGTACCTCAATAGATATACACTATAATGCTGCCTCGACAGAGAAAAATTAACTGCTTCCCTTATTCCCTTCGCTTCTTCCATGTCGACATTTTCTTGGATTCCTCTTGCTGCCACATACTTGCTCCCATGTACAAATTGTTCCATGTGAACCAGAAGATACACAAGCACTTCCTCAATTTCCCCACATTTTGGTGTATATTCGGTTAATTTATACCTATTCCCTTATCATTTCTCGCAATTCTGTCTACTTTATGTCAGATCTATCCATGAGATCACCACATAACTTCTCCTCCTGTGTTCTAAAATTGCTCGTAAATATAGCACAGCTGCCAACACCTACCCCAAATCCACTGATCGGGAGGTGTAGTATAGCACTGTACTCGATTGTGTCCAATCACCTCAATGCTGGAGAGCGTTTGCTCTGTTTTCTGTGTGTCTATGTATATACATGTTCGCAGATGGTTCCCAGGACCCATAGTAGACCCGAGTTAGCATTAAAATGTGGATCTGCCATGCATTATATCCGGAATGATGTTGGGATGCGGATCCACAATATGCAGCACATGGGACAGGGTTTGAAGGTGGATCCACCACGCACAATGTACAAAGCAGTGTTGGGATGCAGATCCACACTGGAATGCTAAAACAGATGTGGTAGAATGTGGATCTGAAACCAAACAGCGGTTTATACATTGTGCACATTCAAGACCCTGTCCTCGGTGGGAGAGCAGTGTAAGTGAGTAAGAGTCTTTCCATATTTCATGATATGTAGTGTAGTTTGTAAGGTTTAATTGCCAGTGCAATATGTCGATTTGTGTAAAATAACCATTGAAAACCTGGTCTACAGAAAGAAAAAGAAAGGTGGACGGTGCTTCCACATCAGCGGCATCAGTTATTCAGAGGGTAAATTCGATAAGAGCTAATCACACTGCTACATTCATTTCACCAGACATCCTCTGTGCTGGGATATAGGAGTCTCTATATAGCAGTGAGAACGTTTGTGTATGTTTAAAGCAGGAAGGGTAAGACGTGATAGATGGGGTGCTATGTTAGGACCATCAGGAGGAATGCATTCGGAGTTATTCCGCGCTATTTTCGTAAACAGGTTCTGTTACGACAAGAATTTCCATGCGGGCAAGCTGAGACATCATAAAAGCTCCTACAAAACCGACCATTAACTATTTATGGACACTATACAATCTCCGAGAGGTAGACTTAGTTCGTATTTTACATAGTCATGTGATGTCAGATCAACATTGAGAACCTTTTAGATGGTGACAGCGAGGTGTCAGTCACACTGGGGCAGCTAAGCGTGGCTGGACACAGCTCATATGTTCCGTTAGGATCGCTAGGGAGAATGCAGCCTGTGCTCTTCTGGAACAGATGTCTTTAGCGCGATCTGTGACTTCATTATTCATAGGTATAGCATCAGCAACAATAAACACACGTGCTGCCCAGAGGCGCTTCGTGTATGGGATCAGTGTGGGCGCATTTGAGTTCTGTGGCGAGGTGCACGGGGGTGTGTGCTGTAACTCACGTGATCGGCGAGGATGTGACGAAGGATGAGGAGACACTGTGGAATTGGGCCGCTGCGAGCAGCCTGGTTGCTGCAGCCCTAACCTGGTATTCTGAGGGAGGTCGGTCCATGGACGCCAGAGTGATGCTGTGGTGGCTGCAGCTGGGGACAGTGGTAGCTGCAGTGGGTGCAGCAGGGACGGCGTCAGGCGTCGAGTGGGAGAATGTATTTTTAGTTAGTAACCTTTTGTTTAAACTGTATTATATCGATTTCAGTGACCGATAAGATGCCGTGAATTAAAAAAAACACTACCCCATACATGTGAAAAATATCGATTTAATTAATTTGCAAACATTTTTATATCAACGTGGTGTTAGCAGCACAATAGTTAAGGGGAGGGTGTGCGTGAGTGGGTGACATGGGGCAGAACCAAATGTTAAATGCAGAACACTAGATTAATTTGCATTATTTTTATGTAAAACACAGTTCAGTGGTTTAAGGGGGGGGGGTGACAAAGAAGAATGTGCCAGAAATGGCATTCAAAAGCATGTAAAATTCGAAAAGTGTACTAGAGTATGGTGAGAGGACATAACTAATTACTTAAGTTGGTATCAAAGGCGGTAGAACGTTGCATCCCAACTTCTGGGAGCGTGTCTGGTAGTTTCCTGTGCGGTCAGTAGATAGGGGGACAGTGGGTGGTGCATTCGCATGTTGTCTGTTGCATTATTTTGCGACCAGGACTGTAGGCTTTCATATGCGTTATTTGGACAGGTTACGAGTCGATTTCGTGTCTGCACACCAGTGTACTGCATTATTTAGGAGGAGTTTGAATGTCTGTGTGCTGTGTACTGAAATTATTTCGGTAATTTTGGAGTTGTTTGCATGTCTGGAGAGCATTATTTAGAAGTATTTAACAGGTCTGAAGGCTGTGTGGCATGACTCCATGGATGTCAGAGCATATGTTTTGTATGAGTGTGATAAATATACTATCTCAATCCATCCCTAAATTAATTGTTGCAAGATAAAGAAACTACACTCCTTCCTCTCTCCAGCAGCCCAGCGCAGGCTGAATCATTTTCACCAGATGGTCATCTTGGGTTGTGTCACGGAATGGACGACAACGCCCTCTGGTGACAGTACTGTGTACTAGGTCCATAAATTGTGGTCAACACATTGTTTCCCGCGATATTGGATTACATAACAGAACCCTCTGGTTGCAGTTCTGTCTACTAGGTCATCTGGACTCCAGACCCCATGGCAACCACACTGTTTCCCGCCATTTCCCCCGTCATCTTGGACTACATCACAGAATGGATGACAGCACACACTAGTGGCAGTACTGTGTTCTAGGTCAGTTTGATTCTGGACCTCTTGGTGAACACCCTGGATGGCTGTACTGCATAAAATTGTTTTAATGAATAGTACATGCAAAATAAAAAATACTTATGTCCAGCACAGGTCGAGTCCCTCTCCCCCCACTTCCTAGGATGAGGTGGCGGTCGGGTGACTTAGGTTAGTGGAGACAGTCCAATTCACCTATCTTCCCGCCATTTAATTTAGGTTAGTAGGGGTGTGCTGCATTATCCTGATGGAATTTGAAATTTCCTCTGGTTTCCAGGAGAGGGGAGGGGAGTTACGTAAGTGGAGGTGACCCAATTGACCTATCTTCCCGCCCAAATTCAAACATCCCTCTGAAATGCGCCATCTTGATCGACGCTATGGCCGCCATCTTGGATGACGTCATCAGTTGACATCATCGCCCCCATCTTGGATAATGGTATTTTGGGGCTGCACCACCCTTGTCCCAATACTGTTCTATACCTGGAACAGACAACTCCGGCTGGCTCAGTTGATATACACACAAGCACAGGGAATTGCCCTGGCAGCGGCGTGCAGACTCCTCGCGGCGGCGGTTGCCGTTGATTTGGACAGCGCATTCGACAAGATGTGGCATCGTTTCTGTTCTCAGTAGCGTGCTGAATGGATTTTCCACCCGCCTGTATCTATGTCATCTGGCGCCTGTACGGCACCAGCGAATTGCTGATTCAGGCCAATGGCAATGCAGCGGGACAAGTAGCGATCCGGCATTCCATAAGACAAGGTTGCCCACTGTAGACCCTACTCTGTGCCATAAACCTTGAGCCACTCATAGGGAGCCTGACAAGCCACCTTTCTGGTCTCACTTCGCGACAGCACAGTTGTCGCTGTCATGTATATGCGGTCGACCTCCTCCTCTTGGTCCACTCATGGAATGAAACACAAACAGCGCTTGATTTGACATCAACGTGCGGAACTGCAGTGGGCAGTAACATGAATGTGGCAAAATGCTGGGTGATGACCATTTGACGCGGCCTCTCAGATGATGACTTAGCACCTCTCCCATGTGTACAGCAACTGCGATACCTTCGTGTCATTTTCACCTATGCTGCCATCAATTTTCGGTGTACACTCCAAGTTATCCGCATAGAGGTGCGACAAAATCTCCTCCGCCGACTCGATTCTTTACAACGGAGCCAGTACCTCAATGAACGTTTGGTGTCCAGAATGGTCTACTCCCACTGCCATCAAATATTGGATGCCGCCTTCAGGCTGTCTTCGGATACTTTCTTATAGCTGGTACGCTTTTTAAGGTCCGTTACGAACCGCTCACCCTCCCTCCGTGAGCGGGAGGCCTCGGCCTTGTCAATGGACGATTCTGAGCAGAAACCTTGTACATGTGGACCATGCACAAGCAGTGGAATGGGAGCCAATCCCTTACGCGCAGCTTGCTGGAAATTCTTATGCATGCGACCATAACGCCACCAGCACCAGTAGGGCACATCAATCACCATCTGACCCACATTTCTAATTTCGTCGTCGACTTCAGTTAGGCTCACACACACTTACCGAACACGAATTCCTCGACCTAAGGATTTTTACACCCCACAGCTTCGTTACATATCCAGATAATATGCGTGATACGTAACACTTCAACCTATATCGAGAGCAGAAAAAAGAATTCGGAGGCATTACCTTGCAGCACGCCCTCGTATTTATGGTGCTTGTGTCAATTACGCTACTCGTATCACGCTTAATTGGTGGCATTTACACACTCTCATATTCTAAAAACGATATATCTTCTCCGTAGACGGTTAGATGCTATGGCTAATCTTGCAACAGGCACAGACACAATCCATGAACCACTGGTTTCACTAGTTTTGTCATTAATATTATATATTGTTGTTTTTCCGCTTCTTCTGCAGAATATGTCTCCTTCTGTTTCCAGACAACTGAGTACGCATCCACTGTGTTAGCTACACACACCTCTATGTGAAGTAACAGGTTACGCATAAAGTTACGCCGCTCTCCTCTAAATGTCAGGTTTGCTTACATCCACCTTCCAGGCAATCAAAACCCTTCTAGCTCTCCAGTGTGACAAAACGAACACAGAAATGGTGACAACTGAGTGCTGTTTTGCCTCGTTATTGAACTCTTCATCTCAGTGTTGCAACTGAGTGTTGGATTATAATGGCGTCTAACAGTAACTGTGGAGAACAAACAAAAAAGGCAAGGTATGGTTCCCTGGAATTATGACAGTGTAACTCACTTTTTTACGTACTCGTGACACCTCCTCTTCCCGTGCTGACGGGTGTGGAACAAGAAGAAGCCAGACAAAGAAAGTAGACCGACTGAATCTCCGTGAAATCTGGTACAAGAGCTGACGTAGACCTGCGAAGAGATGACTCGCAGCATTTTCTTCCGTTTCAAGAACACAGACTCTCAGAACAAGAGCGTCACTGTCTGATGTTAACCGTGGAAGTGAGCTGCTTCGCCAAGCGATCGGTCATTGCCTGCTATGAAATTTCAAGACCCTAGGAGCATCTCATGGTATACTACAACGCTACAACCGTTATTAACGTCAACAAGTAATATATGTTTAAAGCTGTAATACTGTAACTAAGCATTATTGTTCGGTAAGTAGTTCTGTCGAAAACTTCTTATAAATGGAATCGAAAAACACAAGTACGACAAAATTGGACAAAACGGAACAGCAACGAAAAAATTTAAAAAATTGGACGGTCAACTTAAGAAATGACAGAAAAAAAGCGCCAACGTTCTACGTTCGACGTTACAATACAACACAGAGTGTTCACTCAGCAGACGAGTCCAATAGGAGCGCCGCCTTAATGACCGGTGGTCTGATGCACTGGGCAGTCTGCATGTGGGTTTTAGCAGATTTTGGAACCCGTTTGGTAAGCCGTGTTATTTCGCGATCTACGTTCAAAAAATAAACACTTAACAGCTCAAAGACAGAAATACGCATAGTAAAGTTCCACGATTCGCAGACAGAAGGCATACACAAAATTCCTCCTCTGCTTTAAGATGAGGCCGTGGCAACAGGGAGAGTAACCGACCACAGTAACAAGTGACAAACCTACAACGAAAGAACAAGCTGTTTCCAATATTGCGTGAAAAACTGCCGGAAAAAGCTCTATGTGTGCACTTTCACCAAGACAAAGCACCAGAGCATCGGGCGAACATAACACCGCAGTTTCTCCGCGAAAACCGCTACGGTCGCAGGTTCGAATCCTGCCTCGAGCATGGATGCGTGTGATGTCCTTAGGTTAGTTAGGTTTAAGTAGTTCTAAGTTCTAGGGGACTGGTGACCTAGATGTTAAGTCCCATGGTGCTGAGAGCCATTTGAACATTTTTTTTCTCCGTGAAAACAGCTTTGAAGTGATTTCTCACGCTTCCTACTCACCTGACCTGGCTACTAGCGATGTCTCGCTTTTCCAACGATGGCAGGTAGTCTCCGTGGTAGCACATTCACTAGCCGTGTCGCTAGTACATCAGCAATTTTCTATTGGTCAAACCAGATTCTTAAAAAAGTGTTCGTAGGGCTCATGGAACCATGTCGTCGACGTTGTGCAAAATGTCTACGGCTGCAGGGAGATTACGACAAGAAGTGAGACAAGTTTCACTGTTTCCGTGTGTTAGTTTGCGAGAGGTGTTATGACTTAAATGCACCTCGTATCTCTCTTGGGAGTAAGTAATTTTCTGTCGGCGGAGCTTATAAAGGTACGAAGCTGTTAGTATTTCTGTGAACGCGAGACTAGTAAAACTTTAGGAAAACTGGTACAAGAAAATGGAGGGAAGAGAGGGCGTAATCTCACACAGCTGTCAGTGTCAGAAACGGAGCACAAGCTCGATTAGGTCAATGACAAGGAAGCAAATTGGCAGGCTTCTTTTCCTGAAAACCACCCTGGCGCTAGCATTAATCGATTCAGAGAAACTTATATTTACATAGGTAGTCGGGAATTTAAAGCCCGGTTCTCCGTCACGGGCCTGTAGTGTGCTGACTGTTTCGTATCTCACTCGGTGGCTCATCAGTAATTACTGGGACAGAGTAATGAGGAATGATGGGCTACCAAGATTCTTCCGCAATCCTACGCATCACAGTTTTTTTTTTTCTTTATTGAATTTCGATTCCCCCCGAAGGGGGCGAGCTGGCAGCAGCTTAGTATGCCGCTCTTCAGCCTACAGACTTTATTTGAATAATATGAAGAGAATAAATAATAAAAACAGGCGACAAAATTGGAGACTAGAATAGTAACAGGGATAAAAAAAATGGTGGAACTTAAAACATAGAACAAAGGGGTGATGATGCGAATAACATACATACTAAGCAGACAGGTAAAATAATAGACAAACAATTTAAAAAACACGGCGACAGTCTGGTTTCTGTTCGCAAGAGACATAAAAAATCACACCCAGCGACAGCATGGTTTCTGTTCGCAACACTAGAAAGGCGAACAAGAGTGAACATTCACTGGAACACTGCACTAAAAAAGTTGGCAAATGTGACATAGCACTGCCGAGAGCAGGTGGGGGGAAAACGGGACAGATGATGGAAAAAGTAAAAAAGGGGGGAAGGAGAGGAAAAGCGAAGGCGGGAGGGGGGAAAAGAGCCGATGGAAGGATGAGGACCCATAAGAGGGGTGGGGGGTGCTCGCATCACAGTTTGAGAGGTTATCGCACCAGGCAGGGTGATCCTAACAATCATGTGAGTCGCCTTTATTTATACGCCTAGTTATTTTATCCAGAAGCCGACGTATCGAGTTGATTGAAGGGCACATCTACGTTATTACAAGGGGCGTTCAAAAAGAAACGAGCAGGAGTCTGGAATGCGAAAACCGGTGACAGAAGGGTAATATCGTGGCGTGCGTAATGAGGTGTGGCTCCGACCAGAGCGTGGAAGTCCACAGCCCGTCGCTAGAGCGCACTCGCGCACGTCACGTGACTATACAGAGCCCGCAGCAGCATGTTTCAACCGTCCAATTCCGCCAGTCGCATTGCAAAGAGTGACATGGAGGCTTCAAAAGACAAGCAAGGAGGTGGTGTTCGTTTTCTGACATCAGAAGGAGTAGGGGGAACGGACAGTCATCGACGAATGTCACAAGTGTACGGCGAACACTGCATGTCCCTTGCAAGGGTCAAGGCGAGGCAAAAGCGCTTCAGGGAAGGACGGGTGTCGTTAGTCAATGATGCACGGTCTAGAGCACCACACTGCATTATCGATGACATCGTACAGCTAGTGGATGCCCTCATTACCCAGGACCACCGAGTGACAGTGAAAGCCATAGCCGCCGTGGTCGGATTGAGCATCGGAAGTGTTCACACCATAATGAAGAAAGCCGGCCGGAGTAGCCGAGCGGTTCTAGGCGCTACAGTTTGGAACCGCGCAGGTTCGAATCCTGCCTCGGGTATGGATGTGTGTGATGTCCTTAGGTTAGTTAGGTTTAAGTAGTTCTAAGTTCTAGGGGATTAATGACCTCAGATTTTAAGTCCCATAGTGCTCAGAGCCATTTGAACCATAATGAAGAAACGACTGCACATGCTCGAAGTGTGTGCCCAATGGGTACCCCACAGTCTTCAACCATACCAGGAAGCATGTCAAATGGCCCCCTGTCTTGCTCATCTGCAGCGCTATGCTCGGGAAGGGAATGTGTTCCTGGCACGAGTGGTGGCTGCGGATGATTCATCGTGTCATCACTTCGAACCAGGATCAAAACGACAGAGGTTCCAGTGGTACATCCATGGTCACTACCACCACAAAAAACCAAGGGCATCCACACGAGTGCAGGAAAGGTTATGCTGACGTTCGTCTTTGACCAAGATGGCCCCCTTCTGATGCACTTCCTGCAGCACAGGGCAACAGTGAATGCCCAGTGATTCTCCAAAATGGTTCAAATGGCTCTGAGCACTATGGGACTTAACATCATAGGTCATCAGTCCCCTAGAACGAAGAACTACTTAAACCTAACTAACCTAAAGACATCACACATCCATGCCTGAGGCATGATTCGAACCTGCGACCGTAGCAGTACCGCGGTTCCGGACTGAAGCGCCTAGAACCGCATGGCCACCGCGGGCGGCAGTGATTCTCCAACCTTGACCACCCTCGCCAAGTAATGAAATCAAAACGATCAAGCAATCTCACCCATGGGGTCATTCTGCTCCATGACAATGCAAAGCCTCATACGGCCAACATAGTCGCAGCACTCTTACAGAAATTCAAATGGGAGGTTCTCGGCCACCCTCCACACAGTCCGGACCTCCTTCCCTGTGTTTATGCCATTTTTGGTCCCCTTAAAAAGGCTAGGACGGGCAAACTATTACAGCTGTACGTGCGGAACTGGTTAACATCGCAGCCCCGGGAATGTTATGAGACAGCCATTCACCGCCTTGTGTCACAGTGGAACAAGTGTCTCAACAGCCAGGGTGAATACTTCTAACATACAGGTACTGGTTTCTGTAATTGTGCCTCCGGCTCGGTTCTTTTTGAACACCCCTTGTAATTGAGTTTTCTCCTGTGCGATGCATTAATGTGTCGTAAAGCAAAAGGAAGGATGTAGTTTACCGCTTAATTAGTATTGCAAATGCATTTGAAGCAGCAGTTCGGAATGGTAAACAAAATCAACTGTGGCAAGATGGAAAGAACCATCACGGTTTTGCCTCAGAGTTACGAAAGTTAATTTAAATCAGAATGACTGGATGGAGCTGCTAAGCCAGCTTCTTCCAAATAAGAGTTAACCAATGTTAAACCTAACTCGTTTGAAGCATTCGAGGAATAACATCGGATGTAAGGCAAATGACGAGACTGGAAACCCCCTCTGAAGTGTTCACACCTAAACTTCCTCATCCCCACTACCAGGTCGCCTGTTATTTGACTGCAAAGACTCTGACTCTGCAAAGGATCAAAGCTCTGTCAAGCTCTTCATCTCAGAGTACCAGTTGCAACCTATGCCCTAAATTATTTGTTGGGTGTATTCCAGTCTCTGTTTTCCGCAATTTTGACCCTCCACAGTACGCTCTAGTACCACGGAGGTTATTCCCTGATCTCCTGATGTCTTACCACATGTTCCATCATCCTGTCCCTTCTTCTTGTCAGTATTTTCCATAGGTTTCTTTCTCCACCGATTCTGCTGATAATTCCTCATACCTTGTCTTATTAGTCCACCTAATTTTCAACACTGGTTGACACTAGTAGACGTATCTTCTCCAGGTATGTCCCCGTTACATTTGCTAGTCTGCTTTTGATGTTTTCCTTGCTTCGTCAGTCACAGATTATTTTGATTCTAGGTACCAGAATTTCTCATGTTCATCTGCTTCGTGATCAACAATATTAAGCTTTTCGGTATTGTCATTCCTACTAATTATCATTAGTTTTGTCTTTTTCTGGTTCACTCTCAATCCATATTCTGTACACATTTGTCTGTTCATTTATTTCAACACAGCCTGTAATTCGTCTTCACTTTCAACGAGGGTAGCAGTATCATCAATGTATCTTATCACTGATATTCTTTCACTCTGAATTTTCATCCCACTCCTGAGCCTGACCTGTACTTGCGTCAGTGTTTCTTCGATTTATAGACTGAACCGTAGGGTCTGCATCCATTTCATGCCTTTTTAATGTCGCGTGGGGTAGCCGCGCGATCTAAGATGCCTTGTCACCGCCCGGGCGGCTCACCCCGTCGGAGGTTCGAGTCACGCCTCGGGCATGGGTTTTTGTGTTGTCCTTAGCGTAAGTTAGTTTAAGTTAGATTAAGTAGTGTATAAACCTAGGGACCGATGACCTCAGCAGTTTGATCCCATAGGAACTAAGCACAAATTTCCAAATTTTCCTTTTTAATGTAAGTTCCTCGCCCTTGCTTTTCCAGTCTTATAGTTTCCTTTTGTTTCTCGAATATACTGTAACATTACTCGTCTTTCCCTACAACTTGTTCCTATCTTTCTAAAAAACTTCGAACATATAGCAACATTTTGCGCTGTCGAACGCTTTTCTAGGCCGACATATCTAATGAAGGTATCTTGGTTTTTCTTCAGTCTTGCTTCCGTTATCAACCGCAACGTCAGAACTGCTTCTGTGGCGTCTTTACGTATCCTAAAACCAAACGGATCGTCGTCTAATATATCTCAGTTTTCTTTTCCATTCTTCTGTATATTATCTTGTCAGCAGCTGGAACTCATGAGCTGTTAAGCTGATTGTGCGATAGCTCTCGCACTTATCTACCCTTGCAAGAATTAGGGGTTGAGAAGGATACGTGGCTACACAGAGCTTGAGCAGAAGGTACAGAGAGAATTCGCGCTTGCGAATAAATGCCTTGTAACGTAGACAGTTTCCTTGCCTTACATTTCATTAAGGTGTAGTGTGCCCTATTAATACAAAGGTACTGAGTTATCCACGATAGGGCTATGTTACTGGAAAGCAACATTGTTCAGTGTGGCTTCAGGTGGTGATTTGTTGCGGTGAATAACAGAATTTCATTTAAGAAGGTGTTGTGTTTATGATCGAAAACTGGTTCAAATGGCTCTGAGCACTATGGTACTTAACTTCTGAGGTCATCAGTCCCCTAGAACGTAGAACAACTTAAACCTAACTAACCTAAGGACGTCACACACATCCATGCCCGAGGCAGGATTCGAACTTTCGATCGTAGCGGTCCAGCGATTCCAGGCTGTAGCGCCTTGAACCGCTCGGCCGTTTTTGTTCGATTGTGTGATACAGATTTATTATAGATTTATTTGTATTTCTGGAGCTAGACAGCTGGAAAGTGAATGACTTTTCATACACTCAGGGCCATACCCACTTACTGTCACAAAAATATGTCTTCACACAGGATGCATTACAATCTGCATGCATTATCCTTCTTCTTCCTCTGGAACTTCAAACAACTCCCACTACCGAACGATGAAATTGATATAGAAATATACCACCCTTAGTCACAGTGTTCCACCTCTTACTATCCTTCCGCTTTCCTTCATCCCAATTCTTCCCCCTCTATGACTTTTATTTGCTTCCTACAGTTTTTTCAAACCCCATAGTCATATTCATCATTCCAAGTCCACCATCAGTATGATCATTTTCATGTACCTTCAGAATCACAATTATATCACAACAGCATTGATTTTATCATCTGAGATTATATTTTAACCGTAACATAGGATCATCTACAAAGTTTTAAAAATCATGAAAATTGTTAAGCAAACTGTATTTAAAGAAACATTTAGTTTGATACACATTATTCGTATATGTTTTTTAAATCTTTTGTTAAGTACATAAAACCTTCGGCTGAAGAGCACGCCCCTTGGCGGAGAACTGAAATAGCAACAAAGGAAAAAATTGAATCTCAGTTTGATTTGAAATTGACAGTCGTTTCAGTGGAACACAATTTCCCACAGAGACATTCATTACTTTATTTCAGTTATTTGTAAATAACCAAATCGAGGAAATTAACCAGAAGCTGCCATTCTGTACGAGTTAAATTAATAGTTGTAGAAAACGGCTATGATGTCAGTAATTCTGAACGAAAACGATACATCCTGTGTAACAAAAACTTCTGTACCTTTGCTAACGGGCATCTCTGGCAGAATGTGACACACGCTACCTTCAGTCTGATATCGTCAAGCTGAATAAAAACTAACATCATAAAGTGATTAGATGCTGACTTATTTATAGCAAACTGCGCTAAACGAATAGCCAGGTAGACTCATCATGGAAAAGTAAATTTCGTATTTAATTTCATCCATAATGAAAGCTACTGAACCCAGGGACGGTTCCTTTGAAGGTGACGTTGAAGAAAATTCTCTGACACCTATAAACGGAGAGGTTCATTTTTTTAAAAAAATCCGGTGTCGCATTTATGCCCATCTTCAGGTAATTATTGTAAGGTGGCAACAGCCTTGCACCTTACATGAGTCCATTTAACGTGACACTTCAGGTTTTGTTGGAGTAATACTCTAATTTACGGTGTAGGAAATGTATGTGAAAACGCATCGACACGCGAGAATTCCGCGGTTTTGTAATTATAAAATTTTGCGGAAAGGCAGTACGCGAGGCAGAGCTCGGCTACGTCCCCGCCTAGCCGCCGAAAGCCACAGCCTAACGGTATGAATGGTGAACTGGGGGGATTTCTGTAATCCGTTTAGAGAGGCCACAGCGGTCGCCAGCCTCTGAAGGACATGCGACTGCAGGTGTTCAAGTGTTAACCAAAACAGAGCAGTTGGTAGCTGGATGGGCTTTCCTGTGCGTGCTCTCGCCTATGTCCCACTAATTTTACGCCTTCGAATAACTGCAGTGGGGCATGCCAGGAGTTCTGAATAACAAACTTTCAATGCAAGAATCCGTGTTCGCTACGACGGGGAATCTCGAGTGGTCTCTTGGGAGAAAACTTCCAGTATACGTTTTATTGCCCACAGCTGTGGCTCTTCCGAGCCTGCGAGGGTGGAACTTACTTGTGACATTTTGTAGAAATAAAAGAATTGTGGAAAAGAGTTCTATTCCCAGGCCGTACATTTGTCGGCACTGGCAAACTGGGTATTTTGAGAGCTTGTAGTAATGTGATTTGCTCGGTAAAAGTTGAGGAGAGAAAACAAAGGTGAAGAGCGATCTTGCTGGGCTCTCGGTAGAGGTCTTCCGTCCTGGGGCTCTCGTACTGAGAGGACGTTAGCCATGTCGTCTCCCCTCTTGGTCTCTCGTTCTGAGAGGACGTTAGCCGCGCCAGCTCATTGCTGACGGAAACATTGTCGCAATTAGAGAAGTTTACGGACAGCAGTCCGGTGTTCGAATACTGTAGGATAGTACTTTGCGAGACGCCACACACCGACCGCACGGCCGCGCCGTCGCCGTCGGAGACCGCCGCTACAACAGGAATATTACGGTGAGATCGCTCCCGCTTCGCTCTGTGTTAGGAGTAACGTTAAATAGTTGAATCAATTGCAATTGCTGTTCCCACAGAGGTTTCTCAGTACTTTGGAGTGTAGTGGTTCTTCGTATATATTTTAAAAGAGATCGCGTTTTGGACCGATTTTAACGCAGTTACTGCCAATGCCAGTTAGGAGGATTGTTTGTAAACTGTTCATTGTGTGTTATTCAGCATTGATCTGAAGGTTATAACAAAATTATTGTGATTGAGTAGAGCCCTTACTTTCAGTAGTTGATCCTGAATTCACCCTTTTGCTTTATTTTATTTTTGTGCATGTGTTTGACGTCATTGAACACCCTAAGTATTCGTGATCGTTCATGTTTGGAAGTAAAAAAATAGGTGTGATTTATCGTCAACACTACAACCGCAGATTAATTAGAGGTGACAGGGCCACATTTAAATCTAGCTTTATCCATTTTTGCGTACAGTTCCACTCCTAATTTCTCTGTAAGTTGTTTGTCAGGGGCGAACACACGCAAAAATCGGACAAGCAACGGGTGGGGTGTTACATTATATTCAGTTTCGTCTTTACACACTCAGTGCTGGAGTTCACAGTTTGGCATAAAAGGCAAATTTTAGAATGTCGACTGATGACATGTAAGTGAAAACATGGAAAACAGGAAAATGATAAGAATTGAATACACTAATGTTCTTCCAAATAGCTCGAGTATCCAAATGTTAATTCCATATTTGACTACAAAGTAATAATTAGAAATATTCTTTATTCACCCACAAATTCCCCTAAAATGCTATAAACAGTGGACGAAATCTGAACACACAGCATCCAACGCGTTTACATTCGAATACAGAAATTACGATCAAAGAGATTAGAGCAAAGAGGTACAGAAATATTTGTAATCAAGTTACGAAATTGATAACACTGTCACTGTCGACTACTAAGACTTTTGTAATTTTTGCTTCATTATATTTGTTCTTATTGCTGCTAGTTGTTTCATCTCAGAAATAAAAATAGTAGTCTCATGATGTATTGTTCACCAGTGTCTTGTCTGTTTAGAGGCCTGCAACGCGTGTTGTACCTATGTTCAGTGGTATCGTACCAAGCATACCGCTTCTGCGTGTAGTTTCTAGGCATTCTGATAAGTTTTCAATTCCGTTTTCCATACGTGAGACAGTTACTTCGTCAGTGACGGACACTGCCTTACTCAAAACAGCTCCGCTTCTTTGTATGGACACAGCCACCAGCATCAGCGTTTACTTGCGGCTTGCGTTGCATACTCCGTCAGCCGTCGCCAAATTTGCTGGCACAATACAGTATATGCTTTTGTCGAGCGCTATTGTACGCTTACACGCTGCCTACGCAACGCACATACTGAGAAGCAGACTGAGGTCCTAAAGCGAAAGTGTTAGAAAGTAAATATGTGTTCAGCGTATTCTGACGAGATCTGAAACATGGGCTCTAAAGACATTGCTGTTTAGCGCCCGGAACACATTATCATCATCACTGTCATCACGTTTAAAACAGTATGTGTCAGGCATTGTTCTTTTATGCTTACGACTGACAACTGCGAACATAACAACGCTAGCAGCGTCTGTACTGTGCCACTTTTGGGACATACATATCACTTCCTATCGACATAAGCAACAATGTTCGCATACGTCGCGTAAATATGCCTGAACAACTTTCTACCACTGGCCTTTGTGAATAATTCGCTATGAATACCTGCTGTCCTTTTTTTAAATGATTCCAGTGTTGGTGAATTAACAAGCAATGACAAAAACGATACACTAGCACGCTAGGTACAACGTATTCTGTTAGATATAATCACTTATCGTCGAATAGCAGTTCTACCGAGTACAATACTGTGTAATGTTCACTGCTTGTATCACATCTCATCAACACCCTTTGAGAAATAATGTAACGCACAAATCGCCTGTCGGATTTAGTTCCGCATACACGACTGATGGTAGCTCGTGTTGTACCTTGTCTTACGCAAGTCACTGCTTTTCACCCAAGTGAGTAAATCAACTATAGTAATGACAGATAACACTCTACTTCTTTTGATGAGAGATTTATTCGTTCGAGGATCGTGTTAATTGATGCAGCTGTACTCACTCGATGCTGCACCTGCGTGCAAATCGCTCCAGCTTCAAATGCAGTGCGAGTTTGTCACCATAGGAGCGACACGCTGCCACTACACTGACAGCTTTTCTGTGAGAAGAATGGATAAATTTCAATAAGCGTCGCTCCTTTAACCTCAGCTATCCTTAACCTTCAGTTTAGAGGCCTATAGCTCTCTGACGTATGATCAATTCGTCTAATGACTTGAAAAACAGTGTTCGATAGTAATAATTTAAGAGTGAAAATTCAATCAACTCGTAACAAATTCTTTTCTTTATAATCAAAATTCTCCGTTACATATTACTCGAGTAGTTACTTCCGTCAAACAGAAGACGTAACTATTTAATAATATCGTAAATCGTTTAAGCACTTTTCTGTCATTACATGAAACCTATATGTGGAAATAATATTGGGTTTTATACATAACATCTGTATTAGGACTAAATATCAAAATAACTATTAAATCTTTTCCCTTTAGAATATTATTTGCAATTACATGACGTTGTAGCAAGTACTTTTTTAAAGCCGCAGAATTATATCGTTGGTTGTTCAGTTCTTGACACTTACCAAAACACGAATTATACGTTTACAAAATCCGGTTCCTATACAGTAACGCTCTTTAAATAAGTGAGTCTAATATTTTATTACAATATTTATACGACGATTCAATGCTAATCATTCTCGTCCAGAGAGGGTAAATCTTTCTTCGAACGACAGCGTTGAACGTAACTACACGTCGACGAAGTTATCCTTGACTTCCTGACAATCAACGCTCTCTTTATTTACTACCAAAGAAAATGTTTCGCAATATTGACTATTCGAAACATGATTCCCTTATCGTATAACTCCAAATATTTCGGAATTTTTCTTCACAGCCGGCCTCTGTGGCCGAGCGGTTCTAGGCGCTTCAGTCCGGAACCTCGCTACTGCTATGGTCTCAGGTTCGAATCCTGCTTCGGGCATGGATGTGTGTGATGTCCTTAGGTTAGTTAGGCTTAAGTAGTTCTTAAGTCTAGGGGACTGATGACCTCAGATGTTAAGTCTCGTAGTCCTTAGAGCCATTCGAATAATTTTTTTCTTCACAAAACAGTTAATACTTCCTTTTGAACACACGTGAGCATTGTAATTACTTCTTTTATTCAAGAATAAATTTTAAATATCTTTGCCTGATATACAGACCTTAAAGATTCTAAGTAGCAGATTTCTCGGATTTCTCGGATACCTCCAGTATCGCTACATAAAAAAATCTCACGAAATTACTTTCACGTTTATCTTCAGTAGGCTAAGATCCCGACGCTAAAACTTACGTCACTCAACCGAGTGAATAGCATCACGAAAAGAAATCTGTATGTCACCCTATAATGATAGGTTATATAATTTGCTACAAATCGTTGGAACACTAGCGCAAGTCCGGCGAACAACGTACTACTGTATGCAGTCCGATCGAGTCATGAGAGAAATGACTTCAGCTCGAGTCCAGAAGATACAGATCTCCAGTCAATTCAAAACGATACTGACTATTTATCTGCAACATGTTAATTTATTATGAACTATTTTTACAAACAAATGAACAGCGTTCCCCATCGCCAGTAACGATCTAAGTTAACATCCTCATTCTGTCTGCAGGTGCTGGCGTGAACAGCTGCTCGGTGTTTTACACCGAGCGATCCTGGGTGTTACTTTGCTGTCAACCGCCTCTTCGCCATTATACTATTCCACTACGTTTGCCTCCACTACTAACACGTAACAGACAAATAAATATAAGTATCATTTGCAAAGCGATTTAGAAAAGATTGCTGTATGGTGTGGCAGGTGGCAGTTGACGCTAAATAACGAAAAGTGTGAGGTGATCCACATGCGTTCCAAAAGAAATCCGTTGGAATTCGATTACTCGATAAATAGTACAATTCTCAAGGCTGTCATTTCAACTAAGTACCTGGGTGTTAAAATTACGAACAACTTCAGTTGGAAAGACCACATAGATAATATTGTGGGGAAGGCGAGCCAAAGGTTGCGTTTCATTGGCTGGACACTTAGAAGATGCAACAAGTCCATTAAAGAGACAGCTTACACTACACTCGTTCGTCCTCTGTTAGAATATTGCTGCGCGGTGTGGGATACTTACCAGGTGGGATTGACGAAGGACATCGAAAGGGTTCAAAAAAGGGCAGCTCGTTTTGTATTATCACGTAATAGGGGAGAGAGTGTGGCAGATATGATACGCGAATTGGGATGGAAGTCATTCCAGCATTGACGTTTTTCGTCGCGGCGAGACCTTTTTACGAAATTTCTGTCACCAACTGTCTCTTCCGAATGCGAAAATATTTTGTTCAACCCAACCTACATAGGTAGGAATGATCATCAAAATAAAATAAGATAAATCAGAGCTCGAACAGAAAGGTTTATCTGTTCGTTTTTCCCGAGCGCTGTTAGGGAGTGGAATAGTGGAGAGATAGTATGATTGTGGTTCGATGAACCCTCTGCCAAGCACTTAAATGTGAATTGAAGAGTAGTCATGTAGATGTAGATAAGAAACACACAACATACCTCTTTACATATAATACAATACACCTTACTTTACCTAAAGCTGACTGTCTTTTCGGTTGATTTGTTGCTACAATATAATGTAACACTTGCTGCAGAAGATTTGGATCCTTACAAGCCCCTACTTGTAATGTAGGGAAATATGTCGTAGATCTGGAGGTACGGATGCGAGGAGCTATGTACTAGCTACAAAGAGGAAATATGGAGAAAGCGCTGGCGCTAGCCAGAGGTACGGGATAGTGGAGACGTAGTACCGAACATGGGCGTCCACAGAAATTTATTCAGTCTGTATAGGGGGTGGGGGAGGAGTGGCAATACTCCAAAATTCCTATACTTGACTCAAATTACTTGGTCAGTTTTGAGACGTATCATGCCACAGAGCTAATTTTATAGATATTTTCCAGTGAATTGATGGTTATCCGGGTATATGAGAATTCTGTAAGAAATGAAATCTCTGTGCACCAGATTTCAGGGCCGAAGGGGGCGGGGGGTAGAGTCCCCAGTTGTACCCCCACCACCCACGCGCCCCCTACCTCTTGAGGGTGCCTACGGTACATAGAGAGGCACACACGCGCAACGAATGTGGACGAGTACAAATACAGGCCAATGGTGCGTTCCCTTGCCAGGCGTTAAAGAGAAAAATGGGATGGCATAGTCTAACAAGAGGCCTGGTTCACTTCATCTCTGGGCATGGACCTATCCATTACAGTTAAACAGAGTTCACAGCAAAGTTGATAGCAATTGTGTGTGTGGTGGGTGAGACTGGAACCCCAGAAGGCGTCATTCTTCACTGCTGCGGCGCAGATTTCTATTCTGAATAGTGACACAACTAAAAAATTCATTACTTGAGAAAAACCGACTTAAAAAAAACTCTATAAAACTTATACTGAAATAGTATACGCGACTTCTAAATTTCACGTAAGTAATTTTGGCAATAAATTCCCTTATAGTCTGTATAATAGTAAGATGGACATTAATTCTGTTTTCGTCGAATATGTGTTATCGACTAATTATTAATTCATTCAGTGAGTCGTGCCACATTTCCTGATTTACTAAAAGCTTATTTTTTGTTTTTATTACGACCACTCATGTAACATTTATGCCAATTTTCGGCCGGCCGAAGTGACCGAGCGGTTCTGGGCGCTACAGTCTCGAACCGCACGACCTCTACGGTCGCAGGTTCGAATCCTGCCTCGGGCATGGACGTGTGTGATGTCCTTAGGTTAGTTAGGTTTGAGTAGTTCTAAGTTCTAGGGGACTGATGACTTCAGAAGTTAAGACCCATAATGCTCAGAGCCATTTTTTTTGCCAATTTACCACCTCAAATAAAGTATTTTGTGCTTACTGTGATATAATACGACATTCGAAACTCCATCGCGGGAAATAAGTACTTATGTTTAAAAAAAAAGCAAAACAAGTTGAGATTGTCGTATTAAACAAATTAAAAATCGCAAAATTGTAATTTACGAAAATTAGTGCAATGTAATAAGGAACATCAGTGAGGTACAATTTAAGGAACACAGTTCACTAAAATATAACATCATAAATGGGCTTATATAATATAGAAAGGTATTCAATGTGAATTATCTTTATAGCAGAAATTTTTCTTGTATGCTACAACGTACGAATTACAGCTCCTGTAATCGTCAAAGCAGTGTCTGATACTATTGTAAGATACAGACACTGTATGCAAACAAACCAAAAAATGTGGTAATCAGTGATATTAAAAATAATATTCATCTTACCTGATATATGAAAAGTTCCACAAGTCAGAATGTACCGCTCTTCTTGAACGACCTTTGCCCATCTGCCAGTACTAACACAGAAGTGACACTCTTCTTACCACGGCGACATATGAAATAGCCTGTAACGAAACTGACACAACTTTACTGAAGTGTACAAATTGCAAGGTAGAATGTGACGTTTATCGTGCACGTTGGGGTCACTTCACTCGAATTTTTCAGTGGCAAAAAATAAAAATTGCTGCTTTTTTTTTTAAGTGTCACTTTTCTCGATGGGGTGCGATATGTGTAATCGAGGCAATGTCCTTTTACGAAAGCCTGCGCTCCAGAGGGACGTCTGAAGCGTTGCCGTTTCTTGCAGACATGCACTCGTAGAAAGAACTGCAACGTACATACATCACGGCAAGGCGTGCAACATGATACTCCCGAGCACGACTATGTGCGGCAGCAGCAGGAAACTTGAACGACTGCCGCCGCAACACTGCAAGGACGCTACACAGCCAGCGCCGTCTGTGCCCTCCAGACAGCGACGATGCGGCTCAGCTATACGAAGAGTTGCGAAGCCTATAGTATAGTGTGCCTCTTATGGATCCTCTCGAGCACAAAGCTGTGGTGACCGTTGCAAGGTTACTGTCCTCACAGCTCGTCCGAATGTGGATATGTGCATAGTAAAAATACACTACTGGCCATTAAAATTGCTGCACCAAGAAGAAATGCAGATGATAAACGGGTATTCATTGGACCAATATATTATACTGGAACTGACATGTGATTACATTTTCACGCAATTTGGGTGCATAGGTCCTGAGAAATCAGTACCCAGCACAACCACCTCTGGACGTAATAACGGCCTTGATACGCCTGGGCATTGAGTGAAACAGAGCTTGGATGGCGTGTACAGGTACAGCTGCCCATGCAGCTTCAACACGATACCACAGTTCATCAAGAGTAGTGACTGGCATGTTGTGACGAGCCAGTTGCTCCGCCACCATTCGCCAGTCGTTTTCAATTGGTGAGAGATCTGGAGAACGTGCTGGCCAGGGCAGCAGTCGAACATTTTCTGTATCCAGAAAGGCCGTACAGGACCTGCAACATGCGGTCGTGCATTATCCTGATGAAATTAGGGTTTCGCATAGATCGAATGAAGGGTAAAGCCACGGGTAGTAACACATCTAAAATATAACGTCCAGTGTTCAAAGTGCCGTCAGTGTGAACAAGAGGTGACCGAGACGTGTAACCTATGGCACCCCATACCATCACGCCGGGTGATACGCCAGTATGGAGACGTCGCATACACGCTTCCAACGTGCGTTCACCGCGATGTCGCCAAACGCGGATGTGACCATCATGATGCTGTAAACAAAACCTGGATTCATCCGAAAGAATGACGTTTTGCCATTCGTGCACCCAGGCTCGTCGTTGAGTACACCATCGCAGGCGCTCCTGTCTGTGATGCAGCGTCAAGGGTAACCTCAGCCATGGTCTCCGAGCAGACAGTCCACGCTGCTGCAAACGTCGTCGAACTGTTCGTGCAGATGGTTGTTATCTTGCAAACGTCCCCATCTGTTGACTCAGGGATCGAGACGTGGCTGCACGATCCGTTACAGCCGTGCGGATAAGATGGCTGTCATCTCGACTGCTAGTGATACGAGGCCGTTGGGATCTAGCACGGCGTTCCGTATTACCCTCCTGAACCCACCGATTCCATATTCTGCTAACACTCATTGGATCTCGACCAACGGGAGCAGCAATGTCGCGATACGATAAACCGCAATTGCAATAGTCTACAATCCGACCTTATCAAAGTCGGAAACGTGATGGTAGGCTTTTCTCCTCCTCACACGAGATATCACAACAACGTTTCACCAGGCAACGCCGGTCAACTGCTGTTTGTGTATGAGAAATCGGTTGGAAACTTTCCTCATGTCAGTACGTTGTAGGTGTCGCCACCGGCGCCAACCTTGTGTGAATGCTCTGAAATGCTAATCATTTGCATATCACAGCATCTTCTACCTGTCGGTTAAATTTCGCGTCTGTAGCAAGTCATCTTCGTAGTGTAGCAATTTTAATGGCCAGTAGTGTATATCACTGACAGCGACAGTGGATAGGTTTTGTCCTGCATTTAGCCCAACGGGAAATGGGTTTTCGTAGTCAGAGTTGTCGCCGATTATATGTGTAGTCACCGCATGAAACAAATAGTAGGAAAAGCAAATGCCAGAGATTCATAGGGAGGATCTTAAGGGAATGTAACTTACTGACGATGTGGTTTGTAAGGCGATTTTTCAACAGATTCTTGAGCCCTGTTCATCAGTATGGGATCCTTACGAGTTCTGACTGATAAAATAGATAGAGAATATCCAACGAAGAACGCTGCGTTTTGTCACGGTATCGTTTAGTGGGCACGATAGCATTACGGAGATGATCAACACACTCCATTGACAGAAGTTACAAGAGAAGGTTTAAGCATCACGGAGAGGATACTAGTGAAATTTCGAGAGAGCTCTTTCCTGGAAGAGTCGGACAACATTCTGCTTTCTCCCACATACATCTCGCTTAATGGGCAAGACGAGAAAATTCAAGAAATTAGAGCCAATACAGAGGCTTAGCGATAGTCATTCTTCGCAGGCGCCATTCGCGAGTGGAACAGAGGAAGTGGCTGAGGGGGAAACGAGTTAGCCGTATCAGAAGTATCCTCCGCTACACACCATTAGGTGGCTTGCGGAGCGTATTGTAGACGTAGGTATCGTATTAAATGATTGTACTGATCGCTAGCGAGAATTTGAAACTGCTCAAATGTTCAAACGTGTGTTAATTCCCAAGGGAGCAATCTGCTTAGATCATCGGTCCCTAGACTTACACACTACTTAAACTAACTTATGCTATGAACAACACACACACCCATGCCCGAGGGAGGACTGGAACCTTCGGCGGGGAGGGCCGCGCAGTCCGTGACATGACGCCTCAAACCGCACGGCGACTCCGCGCGGCGGGAGAATTTGACTTTCAGATAATTCCCCTCACGGAAATTGTCCGCGCGAAATGGTTCCAGGTTTAATGAAATTGGTAATTAGAAAGCTCAGCAAAAAAGTGGAATGTTGTCTTCAGTCAAGTTTGTTCGAATGGTTCAAATGGCTCTAAGCACTATGGGACTTAACATCTGAGGTCATCAGCCCCCTAGACTTAGAACTACTTAAACCTAACTAACCTAAGGACATCACACACATCCATGCCCGAGGCAGGATTCGAACCTGCGACCGTAGCTGCCACGTGGTTCCGGTCTGAAGTGCCTAGAACTGCTCGACCACAGCGGCCGGCTGTCAAGTTTGTTTATAGTTGAAAAACTAATAGTAACAATTAATGATTATTACCAATCGGAAGCGTCATGTAAGACACTTAAAAAGATTTATCGATTCGTACCGCATCCTGCTTTAGGGAATCAGACAAGGAAGTAATGATACCCTGGATGATTCAGTTGCCCCTACCGATGCCGTTTTATGCAACCTACGATGTTACATCTGGCCTTCGCGCTCGAAATTTTCATATTCTCTCGCTCGCAACGGGCAAACTATTAGCCCTACAGTAAAAAAAAAAAAAAAACATGAGTTTTGTAAGAAATTTAATCCAGTTAAGTTTTATATTCGGATACGTTTGCGCAGGATGCGAAAATGTGCAAAAATGATCTTGAAACGCATCTTCGCCCCACATCCATTCCTCACCAGTCAGCATTTGTAGTATGTTGTTCGTGGCACTCCCATCTACTACTGCACAAACGTTTCTGGACACACGAACTATTTCCCGTATTCGCCATTTTTGAATCTCTTGATTGGGCTATTACCCCACCAGCAAAGTCTACATCTACATCTACATATACATATATACTCTGCAAGTCACCCTGTGCCACAACTACTGATTTCCTTTCCTGTTCCACTGGCACTAGCAAATAGAGCAGAAAAAAACGACTATCTATTTACCTCCGTATGAGTCCTAATTTGTAGTATCTTATCTTCGTGGTCCCTGTGCGAAATTTATGTTGGCGATAGTAGGATTGGTCTGCAGTCAGCTTCAGATGCCGGTTCTATAAACTTTCTCAGTAGCGTTCTTCGAAATGAATATCTTCTTCCCTCTAGGGATTCTCATTTGAGCTCCCAAAGCGTATCCGTAACATTACCATGCTGATCCAACCTACTGGTAACAAATCTAGCACCTCGTCTCTGAAATGCTTCGACGTTTCCATTCAATCCGACCTGTTGAGGATTCCAAAAACTCGAGCAGTACTCACGAGTATTAGGATAAGGCCAGTGCCTTTCTAAAGTACCATTACCAAGTGTTGTCTTTGTATCCAGCGTTTCATGTGAACAGAGATGATACTCAGGACGAGCCAATTAGGGCTGTGTTGTGGGTGATCGAACACTTCTCATCGAAAAGGCAGCAGAAGCGTCTTCACTGCCTCTGCAGAGTGCGGCTGAGAATTGCTATGAAGTGCGTGGCAGTTGTGTTAGGTGGGCTGCATTCATTAAGGTGAAGCCTCTAACCGGGCCCTCCTACTTGGAGGGAGACATTGTTGTTCTAGGCACCTTTACGCGCTCACAGGTGAAAAGAGCGTCTTGATGCGATCGACGTGCACACTAGAGACACTGCCCAAAACGTCTGTGAAAAGCCTCGTTGGATTTTACGACCGATCGTTCCTCACTTTCCGAATAGCCCTCGTATTTATAAGACAGGGTGTTTCAATACCAGGTTACAGAGGATGCTCCACTGATCAGTTTGAGGTAGCGAACCAGGGCCGGAGACGCGATCTTTAGAAGATAAGAGAAATAAAATTACGTAGCTGTGTACTTTTTTATTTACGATATTCACAGTTAACTTCAAATACCATCATTGACACAATGAACGTACTATTTGTGCCGTGTCCTACAAAATGTGCTGAAACTGACGTCCATCAACCTCATTGCAAACATGACATCAACGAACAGGATTATGAAGCACACTGACGAATATCCCTGGTGTGACCCTCATGCTGCCAGGTGCCTCGCTTGTACTATCCGATGAACCTGTCTCCCGCATTCGACGATCGAGAGAGAAAAAAACACTTTCGTGATGGATGATGTCTGTTAGGAAATCGTTTCCTGTGTAGCCTTTCACCAGCGAAAGGGTTGCAAAATAGTTCAAATGGCTCTGAGCACTAAGGGACTTAACATCTGAGGTCATCAGTCCCCTAGAACTTAGAACTACTTAAATTTAACTAACCCAAGGACATCACACACATCCATGCCCGGGGCAGGATTCGAACCTGCGACCGTAGCGGTCGCGCGGTTCCAAACTGGAGCGCCTAGAACCTCTCGGCGAAAGCGTTGCAACGTACTTCCTCATACACAAGGTGCACGTCACTGAGTTCTTCGGAATGAATGAGTTCTGCGAAACTGTACCGGTACTGCTCCATCTGACTGTAGTGTATTTCTCTAAATAGCTCTGAGTAACGAATGGGTCTGTCGTTCAAACACGTTCTGTCGAGAGACAATGTAAATACGATACAACAGAGCCACCTTATGGACAAGAAAAGTAAACAAAACCTGCACCATGTCTTCCTCGTAACCAGTCTCGTCCTCCTCTCTTCCTTGCAGAAAATAAAGAATGTACATCTAAATAAACAGTACAGTACGTGTAAACTTCCACGCATGTTAACTGGCTGGCTCTGAGCACTATGAGACTCAACTTCTGAGGTCATTAGTCCCCTAGAACTTAGAACTAGTTAAACCTGACTCACCTAAGGACATCTCACACATCCATGCCCGAGGCAGGATTCGAACCTGCGACCGTAGCGGTCACGCGGTCCTAGACTGCAGCGCCCAGAACCGCGCGGCCACTTCAGCCGGCACGCATGTTAACTGTAAACAAGCTGGAAAACAGTAATGCTAGACAAAATTTCCTGTTGGTGTTATGAATCACAGTTCGCTTTAAATGTGGATAAATGTAAGCTAAATCCTGTAAGGAAGAGAAACGGTGTCATAGCATTACAATTTAGTGGGAGACATCTTGCCCACATCACATCGTATGTTATCTTGAGCAACGATAAAATGGGACGATCATGTGAAATCAGTACTAGGGAAGCCTCTGATTTGTGAGACGGTTTCTCGGAAAGCGCAGGGCAACTGAAGGAAATCTCATGCACGAGGCTATAACGATCAATTTTACAGTTTTGTTCCCGTGTTTGGAGTGCTCATCAAACAGCCTGACAACAGGCGTCGAACGAATTCAAAGACAGGCTGCCAGGGTCGTACCAAGTCGGTAGAACTCATACGACAATGTAACAGAAATGCTCGGGAAACATAAGTGGGAAGCCTTGGAAGAAACACGATTGAACTCTCGTGTAACCCTGTTGGATAAAGTTCGAGAACTTTTATTAGAAGAAGATTGTGCGATCTTTGTGCTGTCGTTATCCTGTATTTCGCGTAGGGAGTGCATACGATATACACTGAAGAGCCAAATAAACTGGTACACCTGACTAATATCGTGTATGGGCCCCAAGAGCACGCAAAAGTGCCGCAAGACGACGTGGCATTGACTCGACTAATGTCTGGAGTAGTGCTGGAGGGAACTGACACCATGAATCCTGCAGGGTTGTCCATAAATCCGTAACAGCACGATGGGATGGAGATCTCTTCTGAACAGCACGTTGCAAGGCATCCCAGATATGGTCAATTATGTTCATGTCTGAGGAGTTTGGTGGCCAGCGGAAGTGTTTAAATTCAGAAGAGTGTTCATTGTGCCATTGTGTAGCAATTCTGGACGCGTGGGGTGTCGTAATGTCCTGCTGGAATTGCCCGACGCCGTCGGTATGCACAATGGCTGAAATGGCTCTGAGCACTATGGGACTCAACTTCTGAGGTCATTAGTCCCCTGGAACTTAGAACTACTGTAACCTAACTAACCTAAGGACATCACACACATCCATGCCCGAGGCAAGATTCGAACCTGCGACCGTAGCGGTCGCGCGGTTCCAGACTGAAGCGCCTAGAACCGCTCGGCCACACCGGCCGGGGGTATGCACAAAGGACAGACAGGATGCTTACGTACGTGGCACCCGTCAGAGTCGTATATAGACGTACCATGGATCCACTATCACTCCAATTGCACACGCCCCGCACCTTTACAGAGCCTCCACCAGCTTGATCAGTCCCCTGCTGACATGGATTTATGAGGTTGTCTCCACACTCGAATCCGTCCATCTGCTCCCTACAATTTGAAACAAGACTCGTCCCACCAGGCAACATGTGTCCAGTCATCAACAGTCCAACGTCGGTGTTGACGGGCCGAGGCGAGGCGTAAAGCTTTGTGTCGTGCAGTCATCAAGCGTACACGAGTGGGTCTTCGGCGCTGAAAGCCTATGTCGATGATGTTTCGTTGAATGGTTCGCAGGATGACACTTGCTGATGGCCCAGCGTTGGAATCTGCAGCAGTCTGCAGAAGGGTTGCACTTCTGTTACACTGAACGATTCTCTTCAGTCATCGTTCGTCCCGTTCTTGCAGGATCTTTTTCCTGCCGGAGCGACGTCGGAGATTTGATATTTTGCCTGACTCCTGATATTCACGGTACACTCGTGAAATGGTCGTATGGGAATATCCCCACTTTATCGGTACGTCGGAGATGCTGTGTTCCATCGCTCGTGCGCCGACTTTAACACCACGTCCAAATTCACTTGATAACCTGCCACTCTAGCAGTAGCAACCGATCTAACAACTGCGCCAGACACTTGTTGTCTTATACAGGCGTTGCCGATCTCAGCGCCGTATTCTGCCTGTTTAAATATCTCTGTATCTGAATACGCATCCCTACACCAGTTTCTTTGGCGCTTCAGTGCAAAACTGATAATACTGGTACGGCGATCGTATGCAGTGCATCGTACAGTGGCTTGTGGAATATACGCAGAACAGTACTTTCAGCCATCTCGACCACTAGAAGTGTAGCTAGAACTAGACTGAAAGCCCAATTCGTACCCAGGCGGTCACCGGAAACTATCACCCAATTATGCAGCGGAGCTGGACTGAATTTTCAGGGACGTTATGTTTCTACCAATACAGATGATGAACGTTGGAAGACTAAAGAAGGCTCTACATGTGATTAAGGAGACAGGTTGTGACCCTTCCTTGTTGTTCGGGAGACCTGTAATATGGGAAAGTTCGGGATGGGATGTTGGGCAGAGTGCTACAGACAGTGAGTGAGTGGCCCCTGCGTGGGCCCCCGCCGTACGTTCCGTCCATCCATCCAGCCATCTGGGCTCGTTGGGCTGGAGGTCAGTGCGGCCGCATTGCCACGAATTACTTAATGCGATCCGCGCCGCGCCGCGCGCTCTGGACCAACAGCTGAGCCCTAACTGACCCCACCCGCGCCGCCCTCGCTGGCCCTACCTCATGGCCGGCGGTCTCTGCTGCGCAGGAGAGCTCTGAATACGCATTTAAGCATCGCCGTTTCTCCCTTAAGTGCGTGACTGAATGGTTCTCCAGTTGCATCTCAGTTCATTATCGTCATCATCATCACTACCCGAGCAGCCACTTTTCGCACTGTTTTCCACATTTTGTATTCAGCCAGTCGCTCTCCAGGAGGCCATCGATCGGCACTGTCCTACACTTTTCTTCCTCATTCTTTGTAGGCACCCTCTCTCCATTATCCCTTGTTGACTTAATTTCCAAATTTGATTTGCCTACCTGTCGTCATCCATCCTTCTAGGTGACCGAGCTACAACAGCTGCTTTATTTTTATGGCTTCGGCTTGCTGGCTCTCATAATTTATCTGATTCTCTTGCTATCGTAATATATATAAATGACCTAGTAGATAGTGTCGGAAGTTCCATGCGGCTTTCCGCGGATGATGCTGTAGCATACAGAGAAGTTGCAGCATTAGAAAATTGCAGCGAAATGCAGGAAGATCTGCAGCGGATAGGCACTTGGTGCAGGAAGTGCCAACTGTCCCTTAACATAGACAAATGTAATGTGTTCCGAGTACATAGAAACAAGGATCCTTTATTGTATGATAGCGGAACAAGCACTGGTAGCAGTTACTTCTGTAAAATATCTGGGAGTATGCGTACGGAACGATTTGAAATGGAATAATCATATAAAATTAATTGTTGGTAAGGGGGGTGCCAGGTTGAGATTCATTGGGAGAGTCCTTAGAAAATGCAGGCCATCAACAAAGGAGGTGGCTTACAAAACACTCGTTCGACCTATACTTGAGTATTGCTCATCAGTGTGGGATCCGTACCAGGTTGGGTTGACAGAGGAGATAGAGAAGATCCAAAGAAGAGCGGCGCGTCTCGTCACAGGGTTATTTGGTAAGCGCTATGGAGATGTTTAGCAAACTCACGTGGCAGACTCTGCAAGACAGGCGCTCTGCATCGCGATGTAGCTTGCCGTCCAGGTTCCGAGAGGGTGCGTTTCTGGATGAGGTATCAAATATATTGCTTCCCCCTCCTTATACGTCCCGAGGAGATCACGAATGTAAAATTAGAGATATTTGAGCGCGCACGGAGGCTTTCCGGCAGTCGTTCTTCCCGCGAACCATACGCGACTGGAACAGGAAAGGGAGGTAATGACAGTGGCACGTAAATTGTCCTCCGCCACACACCGTTGTGTGGCTTGCGGAGTATAAATGTAGATGTAGATGTCATTCATATGGTACCTTCCAGAAATGCCAGAGCTTCTTATCCAGAAGTCCATTTCTTCTCTGCACTTACCTTCCTCTCCGCCATGGATTTGCAGATGATCTGCTTCATCCGTTTTGTTATATTGCTGTCCCAGAGACCAGAGTTGGATTGCCTTATTGCTACGTTTCCTGGGCCTGTTCTGTTACTTACGTCAACTATGCTTCTGTCATTGGATGACAGCGACATTCCCAAGTGTCTGAAAGCATGACATCCTTTGATTTTTATTTGTGTAACGTCAATTTCTTCTACATTTTTTTTCTTCCACTGCTAAATATTAACTTCTTTTACGCGTTAAATTTCAGTCCTTATTCTTCAGTTTTAGCTTCATGTTGCTTGCGTTGTCCTTATCACCAGCAATAACAATTTGATCGTGAGCGAAGAGAAGGGGCCACTGCCAACCGCAAGAGTAAAAGCTACCTCGTGACGTTCCAGGCACGTGGCGTGTTGAGGAACGACCATAATCCACCTTCCATGCAGGTTCATGACTTATCCATCCCCACCGGGTTGTCAACTAACTTCTAGTCCCCAACAGTAAAATCCATTCCGAGATACACCCCTCTTTCCAACCCTCATTACAACGCTCCAAACTCACACCATCCTTCGGTTTTCGCCTTCCCCCTTCCTCCACCTTGCCGATTTTTAGTCGCATCCTGCGGTTGTACAAGGCCAATAGCTAATGGCTCTGAAGACTATGGGACTTAACATCTGAGGTCATCAGTTCCCTAGAACTTAGAAGTACTTAAACCTAATTAACCTAAGGACATCACACACATCCATGCCCGAGGCAGGATTCGAACCTGTGACCGTAGCGGTAGAGCGGTTCCAGACTGAAGCACCTACACCGCTCGGTCACTGCGGGCGGCAAGGCTAATAGCCGTACTCTTTATTCCACTTTCATCATGACCATTAACATTCACATGTATCACCAGTATCATTCACAGTCATCAGTGAACTTACTATAACTGTAAAATAAAACCGCCAAACAAGATTTTAAAAACATCTGTATTTTCCAACAATATTTTTCTTTACAAAAATAATCTGTTATTGTGACCTTTTTTATATCTATCAACCATCTCTTAAGTATATATAGCCTTTGGCTGAAAAGCGGTTTTTATCCTATGCCAACCTGCCCCTTTGTGGGGAGTTGAAGTAACAATAAAGCAAAAATAATGGATTCGGTCTGAAAGGGGGAAATCTATTGTTATAAGCAACAATGACATAGGGCATATTGTTATGGCCCAGTGCCTGGGAATTAGCATACCGAAAACGGTAAAGCTGGTGAGCTGTTTGCGGCTGTTTGCTTGCTGCTGTCATGTGTATCTGCAGAAGCGGTTGAAGGACGATGAAACCACGAGTAGATAACAAGGTGTAGAACGTCCATGCCTCATCACAGAAGGTGGATGTCGGAGGCTTACCTGCTCTGTAAAGCACGTTAGTAGGCGATCTGTGGCAGACTTGACGATGAAGTACACGGCTGGAGAAGGCACAAGTATTCCGGGGTACACAGCTCAGCGCACATTTTTGAAAATGGGCCACCGCAGTAGACGACCCCAACGTGTTCCCATGTTGAACCAACGAGATCGTAGATTACGACGGCATTGGGCATCTGGTTGGATGAGTCGCAGTTTTTTTGTCGAAGGTCGATTGTCATGATAGGATAGGCCGTCATGTCATCCAGGCTAATAGCTGTTGGAAACATCGACTGCGACACGGACGCAGTCAAGTGGAAACAGTACTATACTATGAGAGACAATCACCTGTCCTTCCAGTGGAACCGTGGTAGAGGATTCGATTGCACTACGCTATCTGTGAACTACTTGAACATTATTGTCGACCACCTATAGCTGTTCATGAATTATGTTTTCCCCTGTGGTGATGGCATCTTTCAACAGGCTAACTGCCTGTGTTACAGGACCAGAATCGTGCTACAATGACTTGAGTGAATTCACGTTGATGTCTTAGTCAACAAATTCGCCTTATCTGAATCCATTCGATCACATCTGGAATGCTATCGGGCGCCAGCTTCGCGTCTACGAAGCATTGACCTGTAATTTACGGAATCGCGTGGCCTGACCATTGATATCTAATGCCGCAGGTTTCTAAACTGAAAGGAAATGTCGAATTCAAGACAAGCAGAATCGCTGCTGTGCTGCATCCAAGTGGTGATCTGTCAAATTACGAGGCTTTAAGCAGGTGATCACAATATTTTGATTCTCCATTGTGCTAAGTAAAATATTGTGAAGGAGTCTGGAGTGAAACCCAGTACAGAGCTACTCACAGTTTCTTGCACTTAGCGTCTAAATTTGCGTGTATAAAGACTTCTGACGACACTATGGGAATTGTCTACGACTGGTAAGTGATCCCAGAGGAGAGGTTGCGCTCTGTATAAATTTTACCTCACTTACACCTTTAAGTAAAATAATCATTCTTTCTTTTCCCTAATCTTTTATCCGGCCAGGTACGGGATCCTCAGTTTCAAGAGCTGACAGATTTTCATTTTATTATTTCCCTTCGTGGCGGAACTCCCTTCTTAACGTCGCAGTCGCCAAGGTGACCTAAGGTTAGGAAGTCGTGTGCACCAACTGTCTGTGAATTGTGTAAACTTCGTTCTGTGTGTGACCGTACGTTAACTGTCTGTGGTAAGGACTATGGGACCAAACTGCTGAGGTCATCGGTCCCTAGGCCTACACACTAATTGACCTAAGTTAACCTGACCTACGCTAAGGTCAACACACACACCCATGCCCGAGGGAGGACTCGAATCTCCGACGGGGGGAAGCCACGTGGACCGTGACAAGACGCCCTAGATCGCGCGGCTACCCCTCGCGGCTTAACTGCTTGTGTTTGTGTGTCGCACTGTCTGGAGTGGAATTTGGAGATCAGTTCAGCATTTGCGTATACGAGTGTGAGTAGCCACCGAAAAACGACACTCAGGCTATTTTGTGTACCATCCCGCGGTGCACCATGCGCGGATTCGATCCAGGTCTGATTCACTTCTCTGTCTTTCAATCTAGAACGCCGCGTTTTACGTTTAACGAGTAGGTCAGTTAAGTTAAATAATAGTTCCTTTTTATATTCATTCCAGCGTTACCTCATTGAACGGTGCTAGTTATTGTGACATTATTAACTTAATGCATAATGAAGGCAAGTACACTTTATTCATTTCCCTTTATGGTCGACTGAAACTGAAAGTCAGTGGACGAGAAAAGTTTTCCGACTTCGTTAATGCGCATGTTATAACAATGGAATAGTCAGGGTTCCACCTGCACAGATGAGGGCAGATCTTTCTGTAAAGCTGTATACAGACACGCTCCACATGAGGCCTGTTTCAAAAACTCCATTGGCGCTGAGTTTCCCCTGGCGTCATGACTTACCCTCATTGCTTCCCCGAACTGCTTACTTGTCGAATACCGATGATGCATTAATCATATTGTGCACACAGTGGCTTGTTTCCAGCTTCCTATTATTCTCCTAGCTGGTATACAATTACTGTTTCGTGAATCTTTCTGCTTAATTCCGCGACAGCAACCAAATTACTCATTTCTTCTCTTATTGTCTTTATCGATTGAGGTGTCGCACTGGTTAGTACACTGGTCTTGCCCTAGGGAGGACGACGGTTCAAACCCACGTTCGGAAATACTGATTTAGGTTTGCCGTGACTTCCCTAAATCGGTTCAGGCAAATGCCGGTATCTTTCCTGTGAAAGGGCGCGGCCGATTCCCTTCCCCATCCTTCCCTAATTCGATGCGACCGATGGCCTCGCTCTTTGGTTCCCTCCCGAAAATCAACCAACCAATCTTATTGTCTTTAATGTCCCATGCTACAAGTTTGCATAGAATTAAATACAATACGAGGTCTTTTGTTGATTCGCGCTTCTCTCGCGGTGACATTATTTGCCTATTTTTACTGAAAGCGTGTCTTCACTGTTCTTTCTAGTTTTCCTCATTTCACTTTCTCTTTCCTGTCCCTTCCTTCTTCCTGATAACCATTATAGCTGCACGCGTCGTATTTGAAAGTATTACAACGTTTCAATCGCCCTCTGAAACATTTCGCGGTTCTATATTTTCGCAATTATTTCTGTCATCTTGTCACTGCATATCTCCTGTGCCTCATTCGTCTGAAGAACTTCATATCTCTTTTTATAATTTGTAATTTTTATCTCGCACGTAAAAATCGGCCAGTGACATCGTCTCCTGAAATTTAACAAAAAGTATTTGTAGTCCTAGTGAAGTATCTTCCTTTCCTCCATTATTTTTTTCGTATTTAAGTGGACAATTCATTCCGTTTTCGAGTGAACTAGAGCCGCTTTTTGCCGAATAATTTACTTCTCGGTATTTAAATGTATTCAGAGATGACACAAGACGTCACTTTATTGTATACAACATTTGAAAACACACTCGTCTTCATTCTGAAACACCGCTGGCAGAAGACGAAGCAGCGAACAGTGCCATTCCATAGACCTAACCTACTGAAGAGGGTTAATTAATAGTAACCCTTTCAGAACTAAATTTTTATAACATTTACCAAAATGGAGACTCAATTTTTCAGTTTTTCCATACTGTAATAAACATGCTATTGATCTGTTATTTTTGTTTTCTGCCCGTTGAATATTCTGCTGATAAAAGATTTTTCTACACGATATTCCAAATTAACTCTTCCTTTCGCATAAGAGTTTCTCGGCTTTCTTTCCGTATCAGATCTGTTTGAATACTCAAGTTTTCTACGACATCGTCAGGAATTAATGGTCACAATAATAGGCTGTCTGGTAATTTCGTAAGTAGCTGGCCGAATCAGGTCATGGAGACGTCACCGAAGCACGGAAATTTCCTATGTAGATGTATTTTATGTCGCCGTCTATGATAAAAGAACATTAATAGTGAGAGAGAGATACGAAATAAGTTGTCATATTTCGATGTCTTCCTTGAATGAAAATTAGGTGACATGCTCTGCAGTTCTGTTTATAACAAGACAGTACATACTGACCTCTCTCAGCGTCCGTAGCATTCATCACCCTGCTCAAAAGACAGCAGTTTTAATCATGCTGTTATAAAGAGCTAAGACTGTTTCTGACCAGGACCATCAGATATTTGAAAAAGTTTTTACGGAAGAACGGTTATATTGAACGACACATGTAAGTTAGCTGTATCTGAGAAAGTAAACACGGAGATAATCAGTTACCACGAAACGTCCAGACTTTAGCACCCGTTTCTTTCTTCGGAGTTACATCAGATAAAATAGACAGGGTTCTGGATGCACTAGGTATTCAATCTATTTTCCGATCACCTTAGAGAGTCATAGTAACAGTTCTCCCGGAATTTATAAACTTTCTTTTGATTCCAGAATGAGATTTTCACTCTGCAGCGGAGGGTGAGTTTCATTTCTTTTGATTGCTGTAGCAGCTACTTTGACCAGTCTTCACCTACGATATTACAACACGTAGGAAGCACCTACGCCACAAAAAATACTGTTGTTTTGAGAAATCTGCCATTTCCGAGCACGGCCTCGCAAATAAAAATACAATTGTGTTTCATGGAGCGAAAATGTTATCCCACGCATCTACCTACTAGAATTTGCCGTCAAAGACATTGTTGAGATAAAAATATGCAGGGTACATGGAAAACGGTGCTCGATGCTTCAAGCTACAGAGAAATAAGTTGAGTTATCCACCACCTAAACGAATCAGCATCGCTACTAACGTTCCTCCAGCACAGACATTAACAGAATTTATGGTAGAATATGCAAGTTCCGTGATTTCGTGATGAAATAGTTAATAATAATTAAATAAGTGGTAGTACTTTTATTCACCCGTAGATCTCTTCCCTAAGAATACTGCACATATCTTGGTATTACAATTCAAGAACAACAAAAGTAAAGTAAATCAGATATATGAAAATTTACATACTTACAGCTCTAGTATGACGAGGCCGTCAGTCGTGGCCTTGTAGTAAAAACTATCCTGGAATTTGCCTGAATTAATTTAGGGAAGGCATGGAAACCCTGAGTCAGGATGGATGTATGAATATCGGAGCCTCCAGCTACCAGGATACAAGGTCATTCTGTTTTAAACAATGATGTCTCTTTCGGTTTACTCCTAGTGTACAATACTGTTTTGAAAATGAGTTATTTAGTAATGTGAAAAGATAGTTCTACACTGTTCATTCATCTCTCACTCCTACTCACTGCACACACTATGCACACAGTGTTTCATAACACTACAAACACCTCATACGCTGTTAGCTGACGACAGAACAATTTTGTGTACCGCAACATCCCATTTGCTATCCTGAATAACTGAATCACCATCCCTCAGTAACGATTGAAATGTTAAGTTCAGAAACATGCTTAACTTCGAAAGTACGTTTTTCCAGAAAAAGAGGGAAACGATATAGTGTGAAAGTGTTGTGTTGAATTACAGATGTTTTATTATTTATTTGTCTTACATTTTTTAGCAAATCCCTTCTCTGTGCTACCTAACTAATCCTTCAAGGTATAGAATTTATTGATTAACAGGCGCTTTTTAATTGCCTTTTTAAGTACAATGTGGTTGCGAAAGTCGTGGGATAGCGATATGCACAAATACAGATGGCGGTAACCCCGCGTGCGTAAGGTATGAAAGGGCAGAGCATCGGCGGAGATGTCGTTTGTACTCAGGTGATTCATGTGGAAAGGTTTGCGACGTGATTATGGCCGCACCACGAAAATTAACAGACTCTGAACAAGGAATGTTAGTTGGAGGTAGATGCATGGGACATTCCATTTTGCAAATCGTTGGGAAATTCATGCGCCCGGGTTCCCGGGTTCGATTCCCGGCGGGTTCAGGCATTTTCTCTGCCTCGTGATGACTGGGTGTTGTGTGATGTCCTTAGGTTAGTTAGGTTTAAGTACTTCTAAGTTCTAGGGGACTGATGACCATAGATGTTAAGCCCCATAGTGCTCAGAGCCATTTTAACCATCTGAAATTCAGTATTCCGAGATCCACAGTGTCAATAGGGCGCCGATAATAGCAAATTTCAGGCATTGCCTCTCACCAGGGATGACGCGGTGACCGATGTCCTTCACTTAACGACCAAGAGCAGCAGTGCTTGAGTAGATGGTTCAAATGGTTCAAATGGCTCTGAGCACTATGGGACTTAACATCTGTGGTCATCAGTCCCCTAGAACTTAGACCTACTTAAACCTAACTAACCTAAGGACATCACACACATCCATGCCCGAGGCAGGATTCGAACCTGCGACCGTAGCAGTCGCGCGGTTCCGGACTGAGCGCCTTAACCGCGAGACCACCGCGGCCGGCTGTTTGAGTAGAGTTGTCGATGCTAACAGAAAAGCAACACTGCGAGAAATAACAGCAAAAATCTATGTAGGACTTATGACAAACGTATCCATTAGGACTGTGATGCGAAATTTGCCGGTAATGGGCTATGGCAGCAGACGACCGACGCGAGTTCCTTTGCTAACAGCACGACATCGCCTGCAGCGCCTCTCATGGGCTCGTGACCATATTGTTAGACCCTAGACGACTGGAAAAACGTGGCCTTGTCAGGTGAGACCCGATTCCAGTTGGTAGGAGCTGATGGTAGGGTACGAGTGTGGCGAAGACCCCACTAAGCCATGGACACAAGTTGTCGAAAAGGCAGTATGCTAGCTAGTGTTGGCTCCATAATGGAGTGGACTGTGCTTACATGGAATGAAGTGTGTCCTCTGCTCCAACTGAACCGATCATTGACTGGAAATAGTTACGGTAGGCTACTTGAAGACCATTTTCAGCTGTTCATTGACTTCATGTCCCCAAACAACCATGCAATTTCCCCAGGCGTCAATTGTCAGCGATTGGCTTGAAGAACATTCTGAACTGTTAGAGCGAATTATCTGCCCATCCAGATCGCCCGACATGAATCCCATCGAACATTTATGGAACATAATCGGGAAGTCAGTTAGTGCACAAAATCATGCACTGGCAACACTCTCACAACTATGGACGGCTACAGACGCAGCATCATCCAAGATTTCTACAGGGGACTTGTTCGAGTCCATGTTACATCGAGTTGCTGCACTGCACCGAGTAAAAGGAGTTCCGCCACTAGATTAGGTTTCCTGTGACTTTTATCATCTCATTGTAAGTTTGTTTTAGCAATTTCGTTAATCGCCTTTGGCAACAGTTTTATTCCTTGCTAGAAAATTCTGTTTTGAGTTTTATGTCAATTATTTCTTGGTAAATGTAAGTCAGTCTGGATCCTGTTCTATGATCACGGACACGTTGTTTGTGCAATAATTCAAAATGTTCAAACGCGCGTGAATTCCTAAGGGACCAAACTGCTTAGGTCACCGGCCCCTAGACTCACACACTACTTAAACTAACTTATTCTAACAACAACACACACACCCCTGCCCGAGGGAGGACTCGAACCTCCAGCGGGAGGGGCCGTGCAGTCCGTGACATGACGCCGTGCAATAATTATCAAAGTTATTTTTGCTATATACAAATGTTTGGCAAATGTACTCAGTCGGTGCAGTTAAAATCTACAGTGTTTTGAACAGATCCTTACAGTGAGCTCGATTACTGTTTTTGTTTGTTATTATTCCTATGGTCTTTTTCTCCAGTTTCAAAACTGTGTTCATACGTGGTGCATTTTTTCTCCAGATAAAAATTTCATATCTAGGAAATGGGTGTACACGTGAATAGCATGTAATTAAAAAAACACTGAATGCTACACACTGATGGCATCACTCTAAGGGTATAACAGGCTGATGACATTCTGCTTATAACTATCTTGTTCCTCTACATCATTTCAAGTGAGAATCAGTATTCTTTTCTAGAGATTTCGCATTTGTTACACAGCCAACATGTAATTTAAAAATGTCATTTTCCCTCTTCGAACTGAAATTACTGTCATTCGTTTTTTTTTTATGTTCTGTGTCACATTATTGCTTACTGACTAATTGTAAACTGCCCCGGGAGTTTCATTTGCTTACTCTACAAAGAGTTTTTTTTTCTCATTGAACACACTATTGCTGTCATCAGCACAGAGAATTTTTCCTCCATGATTAACACTACTGGGAAGGTTATTGGTGTACATCAGGAGCAGTGTTGGTCCTGATGTGCTACTATGAGTAACTCATATATCAAAGTATTTTTATTGTGACAAGTGTTTTAGTAAAAGCTTAGACTTATCTGAGGTTGTGTAATCTCATCTCTTTGTACCCCATCTGCTTGGCGCGATCAGAAACACTCATTAGCTACACCTCTTATTCCTAATTCTTCTAGTTGCTTGGTATAATCTTATGATCAGTAGTATCAAAAGTCTTAGGAAGATATAAAAATATGCAATGCCACACATTTATCTTTGACAAGAGCACCAAGTACCGCTTTGTGAAGTCTACTGTGGCTGATTCCGTACTTCCACCAGTCGGAAATCAAACTACTATTCACTTAAAGGATTGTATTTATGCAAGTAAGTCACTAATCTGTCTTTCATAATTCATTCAAGTAATTTTGAGACTGTTGACAGCAAGGAAACGGGCTGGTAATTTTCTATGTCTTCCATGTGTTCTGCATTCTCTTTGTTTAGCAGAGGTCCAACACTTGCTTGTTTTAAACACTTTGGAAACTTTATTAATGTGAAGGATTCACACGTTATGTTTGTTAAGGAAGCTTGCGTACACCCTACACACTGTTTCAGTACACACAATGATGCTTCATCTAAGCCTACTTACATTTTATTTTTTGTACAGTTTAATCGACCTCGCTCTCTTTGGTTGGTGGTAACATCATTGTACTTAGTGCATAATTATTCTCAGGTTTTACATTTGTGTTGAGGAATTTTTGTTGTAACTTCTCTGCAATACTCGAAAATGCTCATTCGCAAATTTGTCTCTCCCTGTTTCCTTTTTTATGACATCTCAGGCTGCTTTGCTTTTATTCTCTGCATTGTATCCTGTTTTGTCATTAGATAACTTTTCTGCAGCAGACAGTACGTTCCCATAAATTCTTACGTAGCCATGACTGAAATTTAAGAACCCTGACTAATTATGACTGTTTTTCATGGAACTGAGGTACTTAAAGGTTGACGAGGATTTCTTAGTACCTGCTGTTATCCATTTCTTTTTGTGAGACATTGATACTGATGTGGGTTCTTTTGAAATCTCTTTTCAAAGTTCAATTTAAATAATGTAAAGAATTTAGAGAATTTATCATCTGCATTGGTTTCTCTATACACTTCACCCCAGCTTTGGTTTGCCAATTTCTTTGAAAAATCTTGTGTACTGATTTTTGATAAATGTCTTTTGTAGGTCTGTAGTTTAAGAAATTTTTCCAAACCCGACTTTACGGTTATGATTTAGCAGAAATGGTCTGGTAGTCCATGATCTTTTACAGCTACATCACACTTTTTGCTTTCCATATTTTTGGCCACATGTTCAGTTACTGCTGCTCTTATTTTTGATCTAATGACCAACAGCGACATGGCAAAACTCTGAAAGATACGTGTGAGGGAGCCACTAGTTTCATTTGTGATATTTGGGCAACCAAGCGAACTACACAGGAAAATACTATACGCCCTATTAGGACTGTGACGAAAGAGGAATTCGTTGAAAGCTTGAGTATGCAAACACATGTGACGCGGCAAGGAAAGTGAGAAACATATATCCAATAATGTCATCACGAAACACTACGTTCTCACAATTTTTCTACTCTCTGGACCATACCAGCAGAATGAACACAATAGAAAACTGCCTCTGTATCAGTTTCACTCTTAGTTTGCCCTTAAGCATTTACCGACAGCCACTAACATTTGAATTCTTCGATTCTTTACGTTGTTGAAAAACTTTAAAGCGTAATGGAATAGTCACAGCTTTGTGTAGTGCGCTTCATGGGAATTAATGGCACGCCGGTCAGCTTGAATGAGATTTTTAAGCGGTTTACCACGCTTCCTTAGGCATTTGCTGAACTGATCCCCATTTACGTTTAAAAAAATACGATACGTGAACTGTTAAAATACGATAATACACGAAAGTAAGTTTACACAATATACAGACCAATGCCGCACATGACTTCTGTCCCTTAGGTTAACTCCCAGATGTGGTGACAGGAACGACATCCGGGCACAATGCAAATATAAAATAGACTTCCTTCTTATGTAAACAGCTGACCCTTTACGTCGCGTTAAAGTCTAGGAAAGAGAGAGGTTTGTGTAGTGAGCGTCTGAATTGGCATAATGTGATTAGGCTATAATTCTGGTAGAGGTACCGCGAAGACATGATTTCTGAAGGAGCTGGACAAAAGAAGGATATAGTATCACTTTGCAAAAAGCATTGAGCCGTCTGGTTAGAAGCTCTTTTCAGACACCGAGCAAAGTGGCGCAGTACTTAGTGTGCCAGACTCGCATTCATGAGAGTTCCCTGTTCACTCACCCATGGTTTCCCTGCATCACTCAGAAGTAAACGTCTACTTAGCTCCACTGAAAACGCCGTGACCATCATCCTTCCTCATTCTCCTTTTATCCAGATTTACGCTACACGTCTAACGACCTCCATGTCAACGGGTTGGTCAGCCTAAGTGTAAATTCGAATTTGTCAGATTTCTCCGTTATGATCTTGCACAAATTGAACGACGAAAGAAGTAACAGTTTTACCGGACTCTTCTTGAAACCTATGCTTTCCATGTTTTGAGAGTAACCTCTCTGTTTATTGCACAACGCTGCATGTAGTAGCGTCTGTCCCTGGAGTTTCATGAGCATCTCCGCTACGGTCTCTGACTCACTAAACGAATCCAAGATGAATCACGCTGCTGTTTTTGGACCTCGTTTATCTCCCCTATTAATCCTACTTGGTAATGATCCCAGACTAAGGACGAGCGGACGCGCATTCGGGAGGACGACGGTTCAATCCCGTCTCCGGCCATCCTGATTTAGGTTTTCCGTGATTTCCCTAAATCGTTTCAGGCAAATGCCGGGATGGTTCCTTTGAAAGGGCACGGCCGATTTCCTTCCCAATCCTTCCCTAACCCGAGCTTGTGCTCCATCTCTAATGACCTCGTTGTCGACGGGACGTTAAACACTAACCACCAGCACCACCACTAAGGACGAGCACTAACTCAAGGATCAGATGCAAGACTTAAGCTGCAATTTTCCATCCAACCTCCTCAGATATGGAGCGTTCTTCCCAACAGAATAGTATACAATGACACTGAAACATTTGTTGGAAGTTCGATGCGGAAGAAGGAAGTGTTCGATATTCAGACAGCTCCCATGATTTAGCAACTTTCGACTTTCGTTTTAGGTTGAAGGTGGCATGTCTGAGCTCACAGTGTACGCAAAGAAGCACAGTAACTTGTTCTGTCAGAAAAAATCATGTGTTATGGACTAGGAACCCATTAACAAGGAATAAGTTATTCTTGATAATGGGTCATCAATCCGAAGTCTGGCTTGATACAGTTGTCCATGCTGTCTCTGCAGAACTACTGTAGCCTACATCCTTTGAACCTTTTTACTACAGTCGAATCTTGCTCTTCCTCTTCAATCTTTACCCGCCCTCCCCCCCTTCACCGCCTACAAACACACACACACACACACACACACACACACACACACACACACACACACACACACACTTCCCTCCAATACCAAATTAAATATCCCTTGATTCCGCAGGATGTATCTTATCAACGTACACCTTTCAGTCATGCTGTGTCAAAGATATTTTCTCCTCGGCTTGAACTCGCTGCCTCTACAACGTTTATGCTATCAACCAATCATATATTCAGCATTCTACTGTAACACCACATTTAGGAGCTTTTATGTCAGTGTTATATCACTGACTAGACGCCACAGATTTTCGCCATGACTTCACCGAATACGAGCACAACATACTAAAACACATAAACAGCTTCAGCAGTCTCAGCTGACGCTTCGCTGCTGCTAGGGCGGTGGTCAATGCGAGTCGGTTCGCTGCATATCTTCATCAGAGTTTCCTCTGAGTTCGAATTCGTTCACTTCGTGCCTTGTAAAGACTCCAAGCTAGAAAACCTGGTGATATTTCGTCAGCTTCTCGAATATAAAGTGTAATTGCTACAAAAATACATTTCGAAGGGTTTCTGATGTCTTTTTTAAGTTATTCTGTTGATATTTTGAAGCGACTGGTAATAGAAACATTTTATCAACGGCACTGGTTTCAGGTAAAGCTGGCCGGTGTGGCCGTGCGGTGCTAGGCGCATCAGTCTGGTTGCAGGTTCGAATCCTGCCTCGGGCATGGATGTGTGTGATGCCCTTAGGTTAGTTAGGTTTACGTAGTTCTAAGTTCTAGGGGACTGATGACCTCAGATGTTGAATCCCATAGTGCTCAGAACCATTTTTTTCCAGCTAAAATGTAAATATATAAATATATACAGTGTACTCCAGTTCATGTTAGCAGCAGAAAAACAGCAAACACAGCACGTCGTCCCACGGAACGAGGAACCATTCCGCCAGTGCCCCTTTGTTCTTACAACACCCCACTCTGTCCACCCCAGAAAGTTTCACCGCCTCCTCAGAAAGTGATAACGCCCCAGAGGGTAGAACATACATTTAATCGTTGGTTCTTCTTATGCACTGCCGTAAAAAAATTGGTACACCCTTTCAGAGGTTTTCAAAACACTAAGATTTGGTGTTGCAATACTGCGTCTGGGGCGCATGAAATGATTACATTTATACACTCCTGGAAAGGGAAAAAAGAACACATTGACACAGGAGTGTCAGACCCACCATACTTGCTCCGGACACTACAAGAGGGCTGTACAAGCAATGATCACACGCACGGCACAGCGGACACACCAGGAACCGCGGTGTTGGCCGTCGAATGGCGCTACCTGCGCAGCATTTGTGCACCGCCGCCGTCAGTGTCAACCAGTTTGCCGTGGCATACGGAGCTCCATCGCAGTCTTTAACACTGGTAGCATGCCGCGACAGCGTGGACGTGAACCGTATGTGCAGTTGACGGACTTTGAGCGAGGGCGTATAGTGGGAATGCGGGAGGCCGGGTGGACGTACCGCCGAATTGCTCAACACGTGGGGCGTGAGGTCTCCACAGTACATCGATGTTGTCGCCAGTGGTCGGCGGAAGGTGCACGTGCCCGTCGACCTGGGATCGGACCGCAACGACGCACGGATGCACGCCAAGACCGTAGGATCCTACGCAGTGCCATAGGGGACCGCACCGCCACTTCCCAGGAAATTAGGGACACTGTTGCTCCTGGGGTATCGGCGAGGAACATTCGCAACCGTCTCCATGAAGCTGGGCTACGGTCTCGCACACCGTTAGGCCGTCTTCCGCTCACGCCCCAATATCTTGCAGCCCGCCTCCAGTGGTGTCGCGACAGGCGTGAATGGAGGGACGAATGGAGACGTGTCGTCTTCAGCGATGAGAGTCGCTTCTGCCTTGGTGCCAATGATGGTCGTATGCGTGTTTGGCGCCTTGCACGTGAGCGCAACAATCAGGACTGCATACGACCGAGGCACACAGGGCCAACACCCGGCATCATGGTGTGGGGAGCGATCTCCTACTCTGGCCGTACACCTCTGGTGATCGTCGAGGGGACACTGAATAGTGCACGGTACATCCAAACCGTCATCGAACCCATCGTTCTACCATTCCTAGACCGGCAAGGGAACTTGCTGTTCCATCAGGACAATGCACGTCCGCATGTATCCCGTACCACCAAACGTGCTCTAGAAGGTGTAAGTCAACTACCCTGGCCAGGAAGATCTCCGGATCTGTCCCCCATTGAGCATGTTTGGGACTGGATGAAGCGTCGTCTCACGCGGTCTGCACGTCCAGCACGAACGCTGGTCCAACTGAGGCGGCAGGTGGAAATGGCATGGCAAGTCGTTCCACAGGACTACATCCAGCATCTCTACGATCGTCTCCATGGGAGAATAGCAGCCTGCATTGCTGCGAAAGGTGGATATACACTGTACTAGTGCCGACATTGTGCATGCTCTGTTACCTGTGTCTATGTGCCTGTTGTTCTGTCAGTGTGATCATGTGATGTATCTGACCCCAGGAATGTGTCAATGAAGTTTCCCCTTCCTGGGACAATGAATTCACGGTGTTCTTATTTCAATTTCCAGGAGTGTATATCAGTGTCACCCAAGCTGTTCTGAGGTACCAGGTACAGACGCATGCTGAAACACGCATATTAGTACTTGGTGTAACCTCCATCGGCGCTAAGCAGGCATTAAAGTGACATCTAAGCAGTCGTACAGATGGCGATTACTGTCCTCAGATGTTATGCCACGCCGGCTCGACCTATTCATGTACACTCATGCTCATAAATTAAGGATAATTGCAGAATGTGGTGCCACACAACGTGGCACTTCACAAAACTAGCGCTGATACCATAGGCACATAGGGAACACACACGACACAGATCTGTAAGTCAACGATATTGAGAAAACCGTCCAGAAACACATGTGGTACAAAACGCCACTGTTTCGTGCGCATGTACCCCGACATCAATACGCGATATGATCAACATGCAGACGTACACAGGCCGCACAACTGGTTGGCGCCCTCTGGATCAGGTGTTCGAGCAGCTGCTGGGGTAGCCTCCCGTTCTTGCACCAGTGCCTGTAGGAGCTCCTGAAGTGTCCTAAAGGTTTGACGACGTGCAGTGATACGTCGACCAGGAGCTTCCCAGACGAACTCGATGGGGTTTAGGTCTGGAGAACAGGCAGACCACTGCATTCGCCTCATATCTTCTGTTTCAAGGTACTCCTCCACGATGGCAGTTCGGCGGGGCCGTGCGTTATCATCCATCAGGAGGAAGGTGGGACCCACTGCACCCCTGAAAAGGTAGACATACTGGTGCAAAATGACGTCCCGATACACCTGACCTGTTACAGTTCCTCTGTCAACGACATTCAGGGGTGTACGTGCACCAATCATAATCCCACCCCACACCATCAAACCACGACATCCATACGGGTCCCTTTCAAGGACATTAAGGGGTTGATTGTGCCTGATTCACGTCAGATGAAAACCCATCGAGAATCACTGTTCAGGTTATAGCTGGACTCATCCGTGAACATAACCTAGGACCACTGTTCGAATGATCATGTACTGTGTCCTTGACACCAGGCTTTACGGGCTCTCCTGTGACGAGGGGTCAGTGGAATGCACCTTGCTGGTCTCCGGGCGAATAAACCATGTCTGTTCAGTCGTCTGTTGACTGTGTGCCTGGAGACAACTGATCCAGTGGCTGTAGTAAGGTCCCGAGCAAGGCTACCTGCAGTATTTCGTGGCCGTCTGGTGGCACTGATGGTGAGATGTCGGTCTTCTTGTGGTGTTGTATATTTTGGACGTCCCGTACTGTAGCGCAAGGACACGTTTCCTATCATAATCTTGAGATCACACTTTGTGGCACACGGATGGCCAGTGCTACGACCTGCCCTGTTTGACCAGCCTCCAGTCGTCGTAATATTCCACCCCTCAGAACATCAATATGTGTTCTTTCAGCCATTTTAACACACACGTCACCATTAGCACGTCTGAAAACATCTGCACAGTTACTCTCTGCACTGTACTCTGACATGCACCAACACACCTCTGCGTATGTGGACTGCTGCCAGGGCCACCGGGCGACGACCGCAGGTCAAATGTACCGCATGGTCATACCTAGAGGTGATTTAAAGCCGCAAACCGCCTACCAGAGCGTTGTTTCATCGTGTATCAGCATTACCCATAAATAACGAGCGTGAGTGTAGTCTTGCAAGAGTTGTTTGGTTGACGAGTCACACGAGCCACTTCTCGTTCCATCATATCCCACGCGTTCTCCGTTGGAGACTACTCCGGACGACGTATTGGTCAAGGAAGATGCTGCACGTCTCGCAGAGCAAGTTGAGTTTCACGGACAGTGTTTGGGAGGGCAGTATCCTGTTGGAATAAATTACACCTCCCTTTTGCAAGAACGCCAAAAGAACGGCCGTGCCCCTCCAGAAACACCAAAGGTAAACGAGAGCTGTGGCTTATTGCATGTCAGACACTAAGGCGTAGGAAGAAAAGGAAGATTGGGTTTAAATTCCTGTCGACATCTAGGTCATTACAGACGGGGCACAAGCTTCGATCACGCCAAGTATGGGGAAGGAAATCCACCATGCCCTTTCAAAAGCCGGCAGCGGTGGCCGAGCGGTTCTAGACGCGTCAGTCCGGAACCGAGTGTGTGCTAGGGTCGCAGGTTCGAGTCGTGCCTTGGGCATGGATGTGTGTGATGTCCTCAGGTTAGTTAGGTTTAAGTGGTTCTAAGTTCTAGGGGACTGATGACCTCAGATATTAAGTCCCATAGTGCTCAGAGGCATTTGATCCCTTGTAAAGGAACAATTCCGGAATTTGCCTGGAGCGATTTAGGGAAATCGCGGCAAAACTAAACCTGGATGGCCGAACGTGGGTTTGAACCGTCGTCCTCCCGAATACTAGTCCAGTGTGCTGACTACTGCGCCACCTCGCTCGGTAACAAGACCTGTGGTAGAGCCTGTGTGTCTTGGACTAATGCACTGTACGTGACAGCACTCACCAGGCCTACGTCATACTGGGGAGAGGCCATTCAATGCATGCAGGTAGAATCTGCTTTCATGGCGGAAGAGCACGCCGCGCCATCCTAAGTGATCCTCTGACTGCACCGTTCGAGCTGTGCACGTCGATACTGTAAGATGAGTGGAAGATCGGGCAAGAGATTGCGTATCCATAGCTCCACTAGTAATAATCGGTTTGCAACAGTTCGTGTTGACACGTCTGAACTCACAAGCCCTCCTATTTGTGCTGTGGTAGCGGTACGACCTGCCACAGCTGCCCTTACAATCCGACGATCCTGGAGGCCGTCTGAGGTGCGTGGACATCTAGAACCTTGTCTACGGGCGTGAGAATGTTCACGTGACCACTCATACCAACATTACTGCACAACCGACCAGCACGCCCAACTTATGCTTCAGTTCTCTGGAAGGACCATCCTGCCACTTAGAAGGCCACAATTTGACCTCTTTCAAACTTACTTAGTTTGATGTAGGAAGAGCTAGCGCTTCTCCGTGCTTCTTTGACACCTCTGCATCGCACTGGCTTTGAGTATTCCTTGTTAAAGGGTAGACACAGATGGCACTTGAACTTATACCACTAGGCTATCTGTTGGCGGACGACGGTGAAACCATTATCATTACATCTACTGTAACCTAGGAGGCATATGCCGATATCAGATCAAAATCGACGTCGTCTTCCCAGATGTACTATTTTTTTCCGGCAGTGTATATGTTATCTATTTTGAAGGTGTCATGAGATACAGATAGCTAGTACACTACTGGCCATTAAAATTGCTACACCACCAAGATGACGTGCTACAGATGCGAAATTTAACCGTCAGGAAGAAGATGCTGTGATATGCAAATGATTAGCTTTTCATAGCATTAACACAAAGTTGGCGCCGGTGGCGACACCTTCAACGTGCTGACATCAGGAAAGTTTCCAATCGATTTCTCATACACAAACAGCAGCTGACCGGCGTTGCCTGGTGAAACGTTGTTGTGATGCCTCGTGTAAGGAGGAGAAATACGTACTATCACGTTTCCGACTTTGATAAAGGTCGGATTGTAGTCTATCGCGATTGCGATTTATAGTATCGCGACATTGCTGCTCGCCTTAGTCGAAATCCAATGACTGTTAGCAGAATATGGAATCGGTGGGTTCAGGAGTGTAATACGGAACGCCGTGCTGGATCCCAACGGCCTCGTACCACTGGCAGTCGAGATGACAGGCATCTTATTTGATGGCTGTAACGGATCGTGCAGTCACGTCTCGGTCCCTGAAGCAACAGATGGGGACGTTTGCAAGACAACAACCATCTGCACGAACAGTTCGACGACGTTTGCAGCAGCATGGACAGCCGGCTCGGAGACCATGGCTGATGTTACCCTTGACGCTGCATCACAGAGAGGATCGCCTGCGAGGGTGTACTCAACGACGAACCTGGGTGCACGAATGGCTAAACGTCATTTTTCGGATGAGTCCAGGCTCTGTTTACAGCATCAGGATGGTCGCATCCGTGTTTGGCAACATCGTGGTATACGTACATTGGAAGCGTGTATTCGTCATCGCCATACTGGCGTATCACCCGGCGTGACGGTATGGGGTGCCATTGTTTACACGTCTAGGTCACCTCTTGTTCACATAGACGTCACTTTGAACAGTGGACATTACATTTCAGATATGTTACGACCCGTGGCTCTACCCTTCATTCGATCCATGCGAAACCCTACATTTCAGAAGGATAATGCACGACCACATGTTGCAGGTCCTGTACGGGCCTTTCTGGATACAGAAAATGTTCGACTGCTGCCCTGGCCAGCACATTCTCCAGATCTCTCACCAATTGAAAACGTCTGGTCAATGGTGGTCGAGCAACTGGCTGGTCACAATACGCCAGTCACTACTCTTGATGAACTGTGGTATCGTGTTGAAGCTGCATGGGCATCTGTGCCTGTACACGCCGTCCAAGATCTGTTTGACTCAATGCCTAGGCGTATCAAGGTCAATATTACGGCCAGAGGCGGTTGTTCTGGGTACTGATTTCTCAGGATCTATGCACCCAAATTGCGTGAAAGTGTAATCGCATCTCAGTTCTAGTACAATATATTTGGCCAATGAATACCCGTTTTTCATTTGCATTTCTTCTTGGTGTAGCATTTTTAATGGCCAGTAGTGCACTTTGGTACACGTATCATTCCATTCACTGCCGTTCGCGTGTACCACGATTATAATTCTTGACGTACGTTTATGTGGTGCCACGTGGTTTGATTTCTGCTCGAGCTGACAGATGCAGTTGGACCCCGGCGAGCGGCCGCTGGTTGCGTAACAGATTTGGCGAGTCGCACTCAGGCAGGCAGTTAGCGAGCCGCGACCAGGGGTGCAGCAGGAAGAGCCAGTTAAAATAATGTACCGGAGGCTGCCGCTCACGCCACTGACGAGCTCGGTACGCGCTCCTGCCGACGAGTAAGTGTCAGCCGGGCCTGGAGAGAGCAGCCACTGACCGATGGCATCACCAGCCTCTCCGTAGAACTCGCCTGAACGTACAGTAACAAAGCGCAAAACCGACTCCACGCGGAGCGAAAGTGTTCTATCAGACATAAAAGGTGAACGGTGAACGTTCGCTAATGTTCTTCTCTCGAAGACTAACGGTTACTCTCGTACTAACTGCTCTGGAAGAAACCTACCAAAAAAACTATTTTTTTATTTATTAACTGTGCTTCTACATACCTTCTCCATACTGCAAGGCGGTATTTTCCGTGACGAAAGTTCTTTGATGATACATGTTTATGATTTCAGCTTAAACATGAAAATAACTAAACGATCACCCAGGAACGGTGAGATATTGTGGAGGGGGGAGGGGGGGGGGGAGGGAGTTGAATATCAATGCTATTCGGAAAGTAAGATCCAATCGAAAAATGTTTTACTTTCAACAGTTCGCTAGATCTCCCAGCTACTACTCTACGCCCCAACTTATGGGGAGGTTTACTACCTTTGGCCAGAAAAAAGCATGTTCTTTGAGAATTATTTTCTCGGGATGTGCTAGAGATATCAATGTCAAATTTGGTCAAAATTTTATTGATATTTCCTCTACAAACTGGAATTTTTTCGACCGGAAATGTCGAAAAGCAAAGGCGAAAGTGCCGTAGGAACGAAATTTCGATGTAGACCTCTACGCGCGGCATGTCACAGGTCAGCCACCTAGTCTGATATCAAAACTGAATTGACGTTAGCGAAGTACATAAGATTCTTTAGGAGTTGTACTTCACTTAAGTTATTTGGACCATAGGAAACAAAATGGCAACCATTTGAAAAAAATAGGATTTTTTCACCGATTTTTCCACCTCGTCAGCCAAGTAAAAATATTTATAGTTGATGGATCGGAATAAAAGTGGTCCAACTCCTAGACAATTTAGTTAGCTTCGTCGGAAACAAAGAATCATTCCAGTCGGTTCAGTAGATTTATAGTCACCAAACCGCGCGAAATATATATATATATATATACATATATATATATATATATATATATATATATATATATATATATATATATATATATATATATATATAACGTCCCTTCGACGAAAACGCGTCTGAAGTTCTAACTACATATAAATGCAATATTATGCAATTTACGTTCAATCTGTCAGCTATTCCGTATCCATAAAATAGATTTTTGTGAAGCTGATTTCCATTTGAGTTATAGTAGCTTCACTTTATTTGCCACATATCCAGCCTGTTATCTTCATTTTCAAAACGCATCCTTTATCTCCTCAATTTCCTCTTTTTCCTGCACTCGCTGCACCATGTCCAGTATGGATGTAAATGTATTTGCGAAACTTTCGGTGTATAATTCGTTGTGAGATTCAGAAGTTGCGGTTTTATAACTATTTTGTTACCAACACGTTTTTTTAGGCGAATACGTCATCTTTGTTATCATTATAATTGAATGTATTACCCTCAAAATTATAATTATAATCCGGTTACCGGTTATTTCCTATGAGACTTTGTGCAGAGCGTAACAGTATTGTTTCTTATAATCTTACGTATATATACACAGGGTGATACAACTACCCTTACCAATGAGTTCTGTACAACCTACAATACCTTGAAAAAGCACACACCAAATTTTCATATTCTCTCGCCTGCTCTGCACAAACTATTGCTCCTGCAGAAAAAATTAGCAGGAAATTTAATGTAGTTAAATTTTGTATTGTTATCGGTTTTCGCTAGAGGCTGTAGTTTTCGAACTATTCAAGACAAACATACAAAAGTGACCTTCAAACGCGTTTTTCTTGAATAATTCGAAAACCGTACCCTCCGACGAAAACATATGCCAGTACAGATCTTAACTACGAGGGTGGCTGAATAGTAATGCCTTACCACCTTCGTAACTCTTCAACAGTTGGCAGCATTGGTATACGGCAGGTACTGGCTTGTTCCGTTGCCTCTTCTCTACAGCTCCAGTTGTGTTGTTACAGTATAAAGTATGGAACCCTGCAAAAATAGTCGGTCAATGTGATTTAAGCACCATGCAGTCATTGAGTTCTTGAGAGCAGAAGGTGTCACCCCAAAGGAGATTCATCAGAGAATGACAGCAGTTCATGGTGATTGTGTTGATGTGAGTGCTGTGCTTCGTTGGGCCAGTAGGTTTAAAGATGTTGAGGCGGGAACATCTGACTAGTGTGACAAAAAAAAAAAAAAAAGAATTGGACGACCTGTGACAACAACCATCGAGTTTCACGAGCATAATGTTGACAGATTGATTAAGGACGATCGTCGTATCACTCAGAGAGAAACTGCAAGCACAATCGACATTTCACAAGAACATGTGGGTCACATTATTGCTTTGCTTGGCTATCAGAAGATCTGTGCACGATGGGTATCCCAGATGCTGACTCCTGAAATGAAAGCCCACAGACTTGAAATTTGCTACGAACTCCTCTCGTGTTACGAGAATGAAGGTGACGTCTTTCTCCATTCAATTGTGTCAGGACATCATTATGCTTCTGATGAAGACGCTGAGAGAACAGTGAGACTGTGATTGAGGGAACAGTGTGTCGTCTTCTTCCGTGACGGCTTCAGAAAACTTGTTCATCGTTGTCAGAAATATATCCATTTGGCTTGTGATTACGTGGAAAAATGAATATTGGTAGTTAAAGATCACATGCTAAGGATTATTTCTGCGTTTGATTTATTAAAATATTCTCATGCAAGCCCAATTAACGAAGGTTCAGGCATTACTTTTCATTCAACCCTCGTACATTAAATTTTCTACAGGAAGGTCCTGTTCGTTTTTTTCTGTAAGACCAACAGTTTGCGTGTAGCGATCGAAAGAATACGAAAATCTTGCACGTGATGTTTGAAGGCGTTTTGGGTTACATTAAGCCCATAGACAGGGCCAGCTGAATCAGTCTGTGTATGCAGGGTGAATCACGTAAAATGTAACATCCCTTTTATTTCGTAAACAATTTCAGATATCCTAACATGGTTTTCGGCAAATGATAGATCGCTAAGAGATACATACTTTGGTATTTAATAAAAGATCTTAACTCGTGTATAGATCAAAATACTGAAGCGAGTATGACTTTTTTTTAAAATGGAACGATATGCTTGTCTTAATGGCATCCGAAAGTGCTTGAAAAGACGAGTACAGAGTAATAATGCTCGTCAATTTTGAGGTCGAAACACTTTGCAAAAGAATCCGAGAATTATTTTTAACTTGAAAAGCATTTCTCTCAAAATCGGATGTTCCATTGTAAACAGGCTCATGCCAGGCTACTTTGTTGTATCGAGGCTTTCGATTGTTACTTGTCTTCACTGCAGAATTATCAGGAGCAGGCTTGTCTATCGGCAGGTCATATTTGTTTCAACGTTTCTTGCAATCAGGCGCGTACACCAATGAGGAGAAGTTAGACATACTGCTTTTATATACTGAATGTCAAACGAATGCTGTCAAAATAATAACTGAAAACATCCTGAAAAAACTGTTGTTCTTTCCACAAAAACCTGGAAACGTACATTTCAGATAGTTTTTCCAAGCCCACGTGACGCGTCAGAAGCTAACATATCTAGTACATGTCGTAGTTCCTTATACAAAGATCATAACTGACCCTGTATCTACGTATTCGTGTAGGAAATGAGGTTTATCTTCGTAGCGCCAGCCTATCGTATTGCACGTAACGACGGAGCCTAGAATCTGAGCTATGCTTCGTGTTGTTTACACCGCAATAACGGATTATGGCCGTATTGCCTTCCAATTTCAGTGCATTTCTCGGACTCATTTGCGAAAGGTCTCAACTTCGATGTTAACAAGCGCTATATCACTGTAATTGTCTTTCCAAGAGCTACTGAATTCAATTATGAAAAGTATACGGTTCCGTTAAAAAAGAAAGAAAGAAAGAAAGAAAGAAAACCGTTTCAATATCTCGGTTAAAATCAGAGTACGGAGCATTATCCGTACATCAAATTACCTGCCCCGCAGCATATTACCAATTGCAGAAAACCTCATCTCAGTATATGAAACTGTTCAGGAAATAAAAGGTGTGTCACGTCGTATATCACTCATGCTCTTTATACAAACGAGAAGTAATTTTATTAACCGGCCGCGGTGGTCTCGCGGTTCTAGGCGCGCAGTCCGGAACCGTGCGACTGCTACGGTCGCAGGTTCGAATCCTGCCTCGGGCATGGATGTGTGTGTTGTCCTTAGGTTGGTTAGGTTTAAGTAGTTCTACGTTCTAGGGGACTGATGACCACAGCAGTTGAGTCCCATAGTGCTCAGAGCCATTTGAACCATTTAATTTTATTATGCAGGAAACAAATTACTATCATCTAGAGTTTAGAAACTGCTGATTTCAGTGACGAAGAGAGGCACATGGCCAGCTCTGAAGTCGTAGTCGACGCATTACTTTCATTTACTGTAGGAATCTCACATTCTTTTGTGACTTCTGCTGATAATACAATTAACAGAAGCGTGTGATGAGCCTGTCTTTCAGCACATCAAATCAAAGTATTCTAATGAAACTGGAATCACGTAATTCGAAACTCATCGAACAGAAAAAGAGCAGCTTTTAGGCAATGATTGTGCTGAATTCGCAACATCAAGAGGGATATTGGCACGAATAGGGATAAATTGGAAAACATCGTGCTCCAGGGTAGCGTCTTTGATTTGTATTGAAAACTGCAGGGATTTCAGGTAGAGTCCCATCCACTATTTCAACTTTCAAATTAAAATCATCAGGGTTTGGCTTCCGACAACAGAGGTCACCCTCGTTCTGCCAGTGGCCTTCTCAAATAGGACACAGAAGCAAACAGAAGTTCGGAGCACACTGTTGCCTTTCTGGTCGGAAAGTGCCCCTAAAAAGGCGAACGAATCAACAGCATATTGCTGCAAAAGGCAATGGAAACCACTGCATCAAAGACACGTAAAGTGTATCAACAGCACTTGTGGCTTGTAGTTGATGAGGTGTCGTGGTGGTTTCTCCATTGGCAAAAGATTCCAGGTTAATCTCTCTTCTACATCTACATGACTACACTGCAATTCACATTTAAGTGCTTGGCAGAGGGTTCATCGAACCACAATCATACTATCTCTCTACTATTCCACTCCCTAACAGCGCGCGGGAAAAACGAACACCTAAACCTTTCTGTTCGAGCTCTGATTTCTCTTATTTTATTTTGATGATCATTCCTACCTATGTAGGTTGGGTTGAACAAAATATTTTCGCATTCGGAAGAGAAAGTTGGTGACTGAAATTTCGTAAAAAGGTCTCGCCGCGACGAAAAACGTCTATGCTTTAATGACTTCCATCCCAACTCGTGTATCATATCTGCCACACTCTCTCCCCTATAACGCGATAATACAAAACGAGCTGCCCTTTTTTGCACCCTTTCGATGTCCTCCGTCAATCCCACCTGGTAAGGATCCCACACCGCGCAGCAATATTCTAACAGAGGACGAACGAGTGTAGTGTAAGCTGTCTCTTTAGTGGACTTGTTGCATCTTCTAAGTGCCCTGCCAATGAAACGCAACCTTTGGCTCGCCTTCCCGACAATATTATCTATGTGGTCCTTCCAACTGAAGTTGTTCGTAATTTTAACACCCAGGTACTTAGTTGAATTGACAGCCTTGAGAATTGTACTATTTATCGAGTAATCGAATTCCAACGGATTTCTTTTGGAACTCATGTGGATCATCTCACACTTTTCGTTATTTAGCGTCAACTGCCACCTGACACACCATACAGCAATCTTTTCTAAATCGCTTTGCAGCTGATACTGGTCTTCGGATGACCTTACTAGACGGTAAATTACAGCATCATCTGCGAACAGTCTAAGAGAACTGCTCAGATTGTCACCCACGTCATTTATATAGATCAGGAACAGTAGAGGTCCCAGGACACTTCCCTGGGGAACACCTGATGTCACTTCAGTTTTACTCGATGATTTGCCGTCTATTACTACGAACTGCGACCTTCCTGACAGGAAATCACGAAGCCAGTCGCACAACTGAGACGACACCCCATAGCTCCGCAGCTTGATTAGAAGTCGCTTGTGAGGAACGGTGTCAAACGCTCTCCGGAAATCTAGAAATACGGAATCAACTTGAGATCCCCTGTCGATAGCGGCCATTACTTCGTGCGAATAAAGAGCTAGCTGCGTTGCACAAGAGCGATGTTTTCTGAAGCCATGCTGATTACGTGTCAATAGATCGTTCCCTTCGAGGTGATTCATAATGTTTGAATACAGTATGTGCTCCAAAACCCTACTGCAAACCGACGTCAATGATATAGGTCTGTAGTTAAATGGGTTACTCCTACTACTCCTCTCTTTCGGATCTGCAGGAGGGGACTGCCAGGCTGAAAGTGACTATGAGAAAAAAGATTGAAGAACCAACGCAAGGGTGAAATTCTTTGATTCAGAACATGGAATTTCGTAAGTTTGAATGTTATAGGAAAGATAGACAAACTGAAACAGAAAATGCAAAGACTCAGTTCAGATATAATGGTTGTCAAAGAAGCGAAACAGAAGATAACGATTTCTGGTCAAACGAATATATGGCAATACTAATCGCTGATAAACAGGAAGGTAGGCCAAAGAGTAAGTTATTGTGAACAGTGCAATGAATAGGATTACTCTTATCAAAATCGACAGCAAACCAACGGCAACAAGAAATGTTCACGTCTACAAGTCAACTTCACAAGCAGACTTGGAAGAAATACAGAAATTATATGAGGATATTGAACGCGTAATTCAGTATGTAAAGGGAGACGAAAATTTAATAATATTGGGTGTAGTAGGGAAAGGAACAGACATCTACGGGAGAATATGGGATCGGTACTAGGAATGGAGGAGGATACAGACTATTTATTGAGTTCTGGAATACATTTCAGCTTGAAATAGCGAGTACGCTGTTTAAAAATCTCAAGAAGAGGATGGAAAAGCTTGGAGACACTAAGAGTTCCTACTGAATTACGTAATGGCAGACAGAGATTTTGAAATCATATAGTGCATTCTAAGGCATCCCCAGAAGCAGTTATAGATCCCTGTTTAGTAATGGCCAGCGTCCCGCTCCGGTTTCACACGGAAAGCCCTACGTGCCTACGGTCAGTCTATTTGTCTAACGTGGTGGTAATACGTTACACTGCCCTAAACATATGCAATACCCTCAAGGACTGTGCTCGGTGGAGCCCCGGTATAACATGCCTACGCTGAGGGTTTGTAGTGTTAGTGATTCACTTGTCACGGTCGTCTGCGATCAGATGACGCTTAGGAGGCCTTTCTGTGCACTATCTGTTTCGGCTCTACAGGCACTATCTGTGCTGAGTTTAGAGGTGAACAGTGATTGCAGCATCCATTCCAGTGTACAACTAGGTCCCACCGACGAGTACGTACTCCTGTTGAACAGTCATTTGAATTGGGCCACATTGTGGGTCTTCAGGCAACTGGATAGACGTATGTTGGGCACAATGAATCGGTGCTGTCTCGCTGCTTTTAGCAGTGGTATATGGAACATACCCACAACCGTAGACCAGGTTCTGGACGTCTGCGTAGTACAGCCGCACTTCAGTATAGACGCGTTATCGAGCAGCGATGGCCGATCAAACATCATCCATGGACGAAATCCGGGCACGAGTTTCACCTGTTGTGCCACGGCCACCATTGTTTAGGGACCGCCTGCGGTAGCACTAGGATCACACGTGCCTCTGGGCAGGCCACCACCGACACCATGACATCACGAAGCATGGCTACTTTGGTGTCGTGAAAGAGGTGACTGGAGACTGGAATGGTGCTCTGACAGTTGTCGTCAGTGATGAGAGTACATTTTGTCTGTGTGCATGTGATGGACGTACACGGTCATGGTGTAGGTGAGTTGCCTGTTCAAGAGTGCATTCACCCATGTCACATAGATCCCAGTCCGCAGCTCGTGGTCTTGGGGTAGCGTTCTCGCTTCCCAAGCCCGGGTTCCCGGGTTCGATTCCCGGCGGGGTCAGGGATTTTCTCTGCCTCGTGTAGACTGGGTGTTGTGTGATGTACTTAGGTTGGTTAGGTTTAAGTAGTTCTAAGTTCTAGGGGACAGATGACCATAGGTGTTAAGTCCCATAGTGCTCAGAGCCGAGTCATAGATCCCATCGCAGGCTTGATATTGCTGGGGGTCATCAGTTTCAATCGCTGACATATTCGGTGTTTTTGCAGGGTAAGGCAACCACTGCCCGACAGATTTCATGGGCTGGTATCCCAGTGATACTGCTATTTCTTCAACAGGAAGGTGATGTATTTTTTCAGCAGGACAGTGCACGTCCACATAGTATGGCTACTGCGATTCCATATGCTCGTTGCGATGTGAAACAACGGTGCTGGCCAGCAAGATCACCAGATCCATCGCTAATTGAACACATGAGGGACATCATGAAGCAGGAAACAACTCGTTCTTCATGGCCTGCAAGAACCATTGCCGAATTACAATAAAAGACGCGGGATATTTTGGGACAATTAACCCCAGGATGCCATTTTTCACCTTAGTGATCATGTGTATGTGAAAGTACAAACCTGCGTTGCCGTCAGAGGGAGTGGTGGATACAGTGTGCTGATGCTGTTATAAGGGCAACCTTTACTGTAACATGTGGTTTTTCATTGCCGGCCGGTGTTGCGGAGCGGTTCTAGGCGCTTCAGTCCGGAACCGCGCTGCTGCTGCGGTCGCAGATTCGAATCCTGCCTCGGGCATGGATGTGTGTGATGTCCGAGCCGGTACGCTAACTCAGCGTGTTCGGCCAGAGAGATGGCTGGCCTCTGCAATAAAAAAAATAAAAAAAACTGAGAGAAAAGATCAACAACGAACTTCACCGGATGTCATATGACGTCCGCTGCGACGAAATACAACGAACAATAAAAAGGTGGGGGGAGCGGGAGGGGGTCTGATGGCCTCTTATATTAAGTCCCATAGTGCTCAGACCCATTTGAACCATTTTTTTGTTTTGTTTTTCATTTGGTCTGAATTTGTTTTCATATACTCCTGCAATGTAGATCTACTTATCACATCACTTACCAATAAAATGAGTTTGTTCTAGAGTGAGATGCATTTTCCCGGCAATGTAAACACACAAACATTATTCGTGAATCAGTCTGTCTATTAGAGTAAACCGTATTAAATTCCTTGTAGTAGTTTCTACGATTAACATTCACATACAGTCAGAAAAATGCGGAGGGGAACTTTAATTTAGTAACATGAGTAAATGAAGAACAGACTGAAGTTCAAGAGAATAGTCAAAGACTATAAGTGTGATACACTGGATTGCTGAGAAATAATGTGATGCGTTTGTAATTCTCGAGACCTGTAGAGAGTGTGACAGTGAATCTCACAAAGTCAGTTCGGCAGATGAGGAATGGACATATCTAAAAAGTTGGACAGACGAATATAAACACAAGTAGAGTAAACGTGTCGAAATCAAGGGTAACAATAGAAATTCAACTGATCCTCAAAAGAAGAACGAACGGAAACATATGTATCCAATGCTCTTTTTCCAGTAAACAGATTAATTATGGTTTACCTGTTTTCTTTCTTCGTTTCTGAATCCGAAATTCAGGAGAGTCCACGATTCACATATGTATGATGAGAATTTAGTAAACATTTGTTTGGTTTAAACTATAACTATTTGGTTTCATGAATGTTATTAATCGTACAGGATATATCCAATCATTTTTAATATTCTACATCTACATATATACTCCTCTAGCCACCAAGCGGTATCTGGCGGAGGACACAATTCGCGCCAAAGTCATATAACGCCCCCTCTGTTCCACTCGCGGATCGCGCGTGGGAAAAACGACTGTCTGAACGCCTCAGTACGAGCTCTAATTTCTCTTATCTTTGAATGTTGATCATAGCGCGATTTGAAAGTTGGTGGTAATAATATATGCTCTACATCCTCGGTGAAGACGCTCGTTAAGTCGCCTACTTACCAGGGAACGTCTGAGAACTAATATTGTATAAAATGTACAGGCTTTAAAGCGACGGTGCACGATCAACCCTTCCACAAAAAAAAAAAACGAGTATAGCCAACAAATTACGAACTGTATTGCGCACAACGATAGTGGCCTATAACACTGCCGGTGCACTCGTATACTGATAAAATGAATTTTGATGTTCTCTGATCAGCCAGAACATTTTGACCACCTGTCTAATAGCCGGCATGTCCACCTTTGGGACTCATCACAGCGGCATGGAAGCAATGAGGCCTTGGTAGGTCGCTGGAGGGAGTTGGCACCACATCTGCACTCACAAGGTACCTATTTCCTGTAAATTCCGAGGAGGGGTTGGATGAGCTCTGAGGTCACATTCAATCAGATCCCAGATGCGTTCGATCGGGAGTGTATCTGACGAGTTAGGGGGCCAGCACAACAATTGGAACTAGGCACTGTGTTCCTCGAATCACTCCATCGCACTCCTGGCCTTGTGGCATGACGCATTATCTTGATGAAAAGTGCCACTGCCATCGGGGAAACATGATCGTCATGAAGAGGTGTATGTCATCTGCAATCATAGTGCCTTGCACAAGCAGCACTAAGAATGCCCACGTGACTGTTCCCAAGAGCATAATGGAGCCGCCACCGGCTTATCTCCGTCCGACAATATAGGTGTCAAAGAGCTGTTCCCCTAGAAGACAGCGGATTCTCGCCCTCTAATTGACATGTTGCACCAACTCCAGTGCCGATGGTCACGTGCCAATCTCAGTGGTAGTTGCCGATATCGTGGTGTTAACATTGGTACATGCATGGTTCGTCGGCTGCGGAGGCCCATCGTTGTAAGTGTCTTTTCAGACAAACTTCTTCTCTGACCAGCATTAAAGTCTCATGTTAGTTACGCCACAGTTCGCCGCCTGTCCTGTTTTACCAGTCTGCCCAGCCTACGACGTCACACATCTGTAATGAGGGTTGGCCGCCCAAACCCACGGCGTCTGGACGTGGTTTTACCTTGGTTCGCCGCGGGCTGAAGACACTCACCACAGAACTCCTCGAACACCCGATAAGTCGGCCAGTTTGCGAAATGCTCGTCCCGAGCCCCCGGCCATCAAAATCTGCCCTGGGTCAAACTCAGATCCATGGCGCGCCTTCCCCATTCTATACACAGGCACCATGCTCGCTAATTTGATAAGTACAATGCTTGTGTCTGATTAGCAGTCATTCCTCACCAGGTGACGCTGATATCATCTGGAAGGGTTTATGTGGATACCAGGTTGGTGGTCATAATGTTCTATCTGATAAGTGTATTTCTGCCTGAGATGAACAATAGCAGTAAACGTATTCCTTTCCTTTTGTAGTCTTCAAATGACGTCTGGTACAATAACTTGCTACTGCCCATCGTGCAGTTTGCAGGAATGAAAGTGCCTGCAACGAAAGAATGTCTTCCTTCAATGTAGAAGCTAAACTTGTCAAAACTGCGTAAGATAGCAAGGCTCCTCTTTCCATAACAATGTATTTTCTCACCCCCCCCCCCCTCCCCTCACCCCTTAGCAGGCGTGCGATTTTCCAAAACGATAGTGTGGTGTTTGATGACCCCGTTAATTTAACTCAATTGACACACTTCTGAACCGGGGACATAATCATTGTAGTCCATATCAAGATAGAAACTTTCATTCAGATAAGGATAATTAAGTATCGACACCTCACACTGTTGTTTCGCAATTCATTCAAACTGTTCATGAAATTAATCATCCCATTTACACACTTCATTCTACATGAAAGTTCCGTGGCGACAGGTGAAGATAACGTTATCAAGGAATAAATCGGCCGAAGAAACCCCAAAATCACAGGAAAACTATGAATTTTTACGGCACTCTGCTATGGGAAAATTTGTATTGCTCCCATTTTCATTGGATCCACGTGGAGACATTATATTATTTGTCCAAGGATTTAAATCTGTGACTTGGCAAATTCTAATTTGTTTAAGTTGCTCATAATACCACCTTCCCCAAAGGCCTTTAGTACTAAAGACAGAAGGCCTAAGTGTTCTCAAATGAAGTGGTGCTAATTAGAATAGGGGGTTACATGCATCAATAATTCTTCTCCCAGAATTCAGGTGGTGTTCTTAAAAAGGTTGTTGAAGATACTGAAAGTCCAAAAGATATTCTCTTAAACTGGTAACATCTTTCGTTATGTAAAAAGTTTGTATTCTTTCTGAAATCTTCATGCAGCAATAGTTGCCAGTAACTACTCGTTAGATCGAAGCTGCTTAAATATTTTAATCCTATAAAATTTAGTAGAACACATTCCAAATTTTCCGGTTGACCACACTGAGCATAATGTTGCTGTTCACTACATAAGTGTCGATGACTATAAGCATTGCTCTGTCTTTCTTTGTTACAGCAATAGTGGGTCAAAATACTCGCTATCTGATCGTTCAATTACATGATTGTCAAGTCTGCTTTTTAGTTCTTTATTGACTGCTTCTCTTTTGGCCAAAGGTATCGGCTGATATTTATTGCGAAATGATTCACGATCCTTAACTTTAATTTCGCAGCTGCATTCCCGAATCATACCAGACGTTTTTGAAAATAATACTTCTATCAGTTCTTCCTGTTTAGCTTCAGGAAGGGCTCTAATGTCTGATACTTTTTCGAGTACTAGTGAGAGCATCTTCATCATTATTAGCCTCTCGTAGTCCAGTGTCTTCTTCTGAATTCTTTACAACTGTAGTGCTCTCTTCTTGCCGGAACCACATTAATATCACGTTCATGCACGCGGCACCTCTTTAGGTTTGCCGGCGAAACCTTTAAATCTTCTTCCCTTCTCTCCAAGATTAACTTCGTGTGAAATTCTCTTCAAAATCCTTTCTTTAATTTCTTCTCTGTCAATGAGTAAATACCGAAAATTGTGCCAACGTTGAGAGAACTCTGCTTTTACCCATCTTCTTGAATTCTGAACTTTAATAGTGTCTGAACGTTGATAGATTTACTTTGATTACCTGTAGCACTAACAATACGTACGTCATTTTGCAGAAAATCCTGGAAATACAACCAGATACGTCAACCAAGAAAATAAATTTTCAGAGATAGCACGCATCTCACTCGCTGAAGTCACTAAGGCACGCATACACTGATGCATAAGACCTAAAGAAAGTAACTTTTGCACGATGTTTCAGTATCAAATAATGTAGCTCTATGAAATTTGGACCACATATGGAAAGAACTTGTACAGTAAAATATCCAAGGTAACTAAAGGAAGTACGCAATGAGACGAACAGAAATGAAACATTTATTCAAAGAGAGTAATAATACTGAAGTCACCGAGATTTATGGTGGTCCTGTGGTAATTACAAAAGGAGGGACCTGGTTGTTGGTAGGGTGTGTCAACACCACGGACAGCAATGAATGGTCTACAACGTGCCCCCATCCTGGCAACAAGATAAGTAAGAGGTTCTTGTGGTAGGGCGTTCAATTCCCCCACCAGAACAGCTGAAAACTGCTGGATTGTCATCGGTGCCTGTGGACACGGTGCAACACGTCTCAGAAACGCATTCCACATGTGCTGGATGGGATTTAAGTTGGAGTACAGTCAAGCCAACCCATTCGCCGAGTATTCTCTTGTTTGAAGAGCTCCCCTTCCTGAGCTCTTCGGTGCGGTCGCTGATTCTCAACCATAAAAATGGAGTCAGAGCCGAATGCTCCCCTGAAAAAGCGAACTTAAGGACGTATAGTGTAACAAATACGGTGATTGATGAGTAAACTGTTCTCAAAGATTTAGGAGGTCAGTATGCCGGAGCAACATTATGCCTCTCCACGCCATAACACCTGTGCCGTGATATCCTAGACCCCAGGCACCGACGGCAGCATGCACAACTTATTCGTCACACAGCTTGCAGCGAGTTCAACCAACACCGACTCAAAGGAAGGCTTCGGCGCTTGTTCCTGACGTCACGTCAGCCAGGCACGGCGAACGCCAGGTCTGTTGCAGGCGTACTCATAATGATTGTGTCTCCCTCTCTGATACAGGAAAATGTGAAACTATTGGCAGTAGTTGACCAACACACATTGTTCTGAGAGATTTCTGCAGTCAATTAATTGTGCAGTTCATTACACTGCCTAACAAATAGTGTACTCCTGAACTTAAATTAGCACCTGTTTTAAGGATTGACATACAAAAACAACTTCATGGTCCAGCAACAACAGAATTCGTGCTTCTTTACCTTATTTGTATGTCTGAGGAAGTTAAGTTTGTACTGGATTTGCTTTTACAAGAAACTGTGAACATATTGGTGCTCTTCTTTAGGTATCTTGGTTGACTGTGGGGTGAGGAGCACTGAATGTTAATGAAATATCTTGCGATTGTACACGATGGGGGAGGGGGTGGGGGACACAAGAAGAGGCAAAAGAGAGATACTTGTTTTATCAAATATTTTTTTTTTACCTTATTAAGTTTCTCCTTTCAGTTGCAAGAGGGAAATATTTATCTTTTCTAATGTGCATGTTTAAAAAAAAAAAGTTTAAGCTAAGCGCCGGCCGCGGTGGCCTCGCGGTTCTAGACGCTCAGTCCGGAACAGCGGGACTGCTACGGTCGCAGGTTCGAATCCTGCCTCGGGCACGGATGTGTGTGATATCCTTAGGTTAGTTAGGTTTAAGTAGTTCTAAGTTCTAGGGGACTGATGACCACAGATGTTAAGTCCCATAGTGCTCAGAGCCATTTTTTTTAAGCTCAGCAGTATTTTCGATGTATGAAGCTATTTTGTTTCCTGTTTAGAATTCCTTTCGTTCAAAGCGACTGTAATCTAATGACTGGCAACAGTTGGACATTTACATATGTAAATTAGTTCACATTTCCAGTGACGATGTCAAACGAAAACAACCGGCCGCGGTGGTCTCGCGGTTCTAGGCTCGCAGTCCGGAACCGCGCGACTGCTACGGTCGCAGTTTCGAATCCTGTCTCGGGCATGGATGTGTGTGATGTCCTTAGGTTAGTTAGGTTTAAGTAGTTCTAAGTTCTAGGGGACTGATAACCACAGCTGTTAAGTCCCATAGTTCTCAGAGCCATTTTTTTCAAACGAAAATAAATAAATAAATAAAAGAAACCAGTTCATTGTAAGGGGGTTGGGGTAAGTTTCGATAGCAAAATTGATCAAGTAAATATAGTTACTTTAATGTAAAATTTACGAAGCTTGCAAGAGGGCAAAGCATCTTCTCATATTGATCTACGTTTGTTTCGCCAGGATTCAGTAATACAGAACTATGATCTTCATACGTATCTTTACGATAGTACGAAAATCCTTCATATAAATAAAACTGCATAATCCAAAACAATACTAAACATTTTGTCCAAAAATTAAAGATTTATAGTGATAGGCACGCCCAGGCGTTTCTGCCTGCAACAGACCTGGCGTTCGCCGTGCTTAGCTGACGTGACGTCACCAACAAGCGCCGAGACCTTCCTTTGAGTCGGTGTTGGTTCAACCCCGGCAGAGCAGACGACATGGAACTTTGCAACCTGAAAACTCCGCGGCCAGGCCAGCGGAGGGCGTCAATATCACTCCACCCAGGTTACCAGGACGCATACACGGCGGCAGTGGAGGATGTTGGTAAACTGCACCTCTTCTTGCATCCGCTGTATCACGTGCCGACAAAAGGCCCACAAACATTCAGCCATGAGGCGGCTGTTTACCTCAACACACGAGCTCTGGACAGCAGTTATAACGCAGCCAACAACCTGTAGATCTCCCCTATGCCGCGCCAAGGACTGGGGCACTGACATCTGAGCAGCTCGACGCCTCCTCAACTGTTACTCAAAGTGATCAGCGACATTCTCGTTGAGACCTGACTAAGCTGCACTGCCGTTCTTCTAGCCGACAAGAAAGTGTTAGAATGGAAGTTTCTATCCATGTCGGACTTTGACATTTCTTTACTGTTGGCTCTCAATACTGCTTCAGTGAAGTACACCACAAGAGTTCTTAAGTGTTCATTCTTCGTGGATGAAGCTTGAATTTAGACTTGGTTTTAAACCTGGACAGCGAAACTTATTTTTCCTTCTTAACCTAAAGCCATTAGGTTCAAAATGGTTCAGATGGCTCTGAGCACAATGGGACTTAACTTCTCAGGTCATCAGTCCCCTAGAACTTAGAACTACTTAAACCTAACTAACCTAAGGACATCACACACATCCAAGGCCGAGGCAGTATTCGAACCTGCGACCGTAGCACTCGCACGGTTCCAGACTGTAGCGCCTAGAACCGCTCGGCCACCCCGGCCGGCAAAGCTATTAGGACTTCAAGACTCTACTCATTAAAGAGCGTGTGACTACAGAAACTTAATTCATAGCTTTTAACGTTAAGTCAAATTCTGAAGGTGACAGGAGTAAAACACATGGAGTGAAAGGCTATTCACAATTTGTACAGAAACCAGAAGGCACTTATAAGAGTCGAGGGGCATGAAAGAGAAGCAGTGGTTGGGAAGGGAGTGAGACAGGGTTGTAGCGTATCCCCGATGCTATTCATATCTGTACACTGAGCAAGTAGTAAAGGAAACAAAAGAAATATTCGGAGTAGGTATTAAAATCCATGGAGAAGAAATAAAAACTTTGAGGTTCGCCGAAGACATTGTAATTCTGTCAGAGACAACAAAGGACCTGGAGGAGCAGTTGAACGGAATGGACAGTGTCTCCAAAGAAGGATATAAGATGAACATCAACAAAAGCAAAATGAGGTTAATGGAATGTAGTCGAATTAAGTCGGGTGATGCTGAGGGAATTAGGTTAGGAAATGAGACACTTAAAGTAGTAAAGGAGTTTTGCTATTTGGCTAGCAAAATAACTGATGATGGTCGAAGTAGAGAAGATATAAAATGTAGACTGGCAATGGCAAGGAAAGCGTTTCTGAAGAAGAGAAATTTGTTAACATCGAGTATAGATTTAAATGTCAGGAAGTCGTTTCTGAAATTATTTGTATGGTGTGTAGCCATGTATGGAAGTGAAACGTGGACGATAAATAGTTTAGACCAGAAGAGAATAGAAGATTTCGAAATGTGGTGCTACAGAAGAATGTTGAAGATAAGATGCGTAGATGACATAACTAATGAGGCGGTATTCAATAGAAGTGGGGAGAAGATAAATTTGTGGCACAACTTGACTAGAAGAACGGATTGGTTGGTACGGCATGTTCTGAGGCATCAAGGGATCACGAATTTGGTATTGGAGGGCAGCGTGGAGGGTAAAAATCGTAGAGGGAGACAAAAAGGTGAAAACACTAAACAGATTCAGAAGAATGTAGGTTGCAGTAGGTACTGGGAGATGAAGAAGCTTGCACAGGATAGAGTAACATGGAGAGCTGCATCAAACCAGTCTCTGGACTGAAGACCACAACAACAACAACCTAAAGTTCTTGGGATTTCAAGATCGTGTTCACTGAAGCATGTGTAACGCTTTCAAGTATTACGAAACTAAACTTATTTGTGTACTTTTGGTCTCTGGAGGTTTCAGTGGCTCCGTTATTTATGAAGCTTCATTTACTGAAGTACTAGAATCCATTTTATTTCTTTTATTGCAGACGGTCCTTTCTTTTGTTTCATAGCGGAGAATATTTTTGTGGAATATGTGAACAATAAACTTTTGTTTTTCTCCATGCCTAGGATGTTTACTTGTGCCGCCAGCGGAGGACATATCAACCTGGACCACCTAACGATCATATTTGACCATGTGTCTGAGTGCATTACGTTTTCCCACCTCTCGCCCTATGAGGGAACGTCCAAAATCACTACTGAAATTGAATCTTAGCGCATTCGAGAAGAACACGCGACCCCTCTCCTCGTTGGTTCAGCCTCTACGCTCTCGGCATCATCGCAAACGCTGCTTCCACTGGACGTTTGTCAGCGGAACACAGAGCACTATTGGACGGGCAAAGAGACCCCCCTCTGCTGTCGCCGTGCGTATAGTGCAGTGTGAGATAGGGTGCCTGGAAGTCCTGTTAAATGCGATTGCCATTGCACCCGCTGCTTGACGTGGGTCCTTCTTGCCTATTGCACAGTGTTTCAGTCATTTGCAGGTGTAGTTGACCACGATCGACCACACCCTCTCCACTTGACAGCAGTGCATGCAGTTTGGAACATTCCCTCTGCAAGTGCAACACTGCTGTGAGGATTACCAAACTCTTGGATTATACTCCTCACACTTGGCCTTTTTGCTCTTTCCTGATAGTTCTTCCACAAATTACGTCATTTTAATGTCTTCTCCTGGCCATTGTTTTAATGAAGAACACCGCCACCGTGCTCCGTATTTGCCCGCTGATAGACTCTCTCTGTGTTTCCCCGGTCATCGTGTTGTGAAGCCAGCCCCATTTGGCTCTAAGTCACGTTGACCTCTCTCCACGTGACCTCCAACTTCCTGTGCACAACTGGGAGATCTGGCACCGTGCTCCCTCAGTTTCATTTATTTCCACGGAGTAATTAATACGTTATATTACTTTATCTATCTTGTCCTTAAGTTCTGCGAAAGTAAACATACATCCAGTTGTACAATGGACATTAAAATATCTTTATTGTCCTCTTCTTCCCCTCAGTATATATCTGCCTTCAGGCCTTTCATACGTTCGCGTATTGACATTCATCGTAATTTTAAACCCGTTTCCCGATACATTCGAATCGAGCCATTTCCGAAACCTTATTTAACTTGCGTGCAGACGGTCTCGTACATTCGATCGCTGTTCCTTGCACGTTTCGGCGACCGATTCTGTACTCTGTCCTTTGCAAGCAGTAGTCAATTTGGTCAATGAAACGAAATACGAATAAGGTATATTTGGCTAGGAGACCGGTCTTGGAGAATTAGGCCACATGGTGCAAGTCTTTTTATTTGACGCCACTTCGGCGACTTGCGTGTCGATGATGATGAAATGATGATCACAACACACATTCCTTAGCGGATAAAATTTCCGAGCCGACCGGGGATCGAATCCAGGCCCCCGTGATCGAGAATCCACAACGCTAAGACCTCCGGCTACTGACGATTTGATTGGTGGTTTCGATGAAATGGCTCTGAGCACTATAGGACTTAACTTCTGAGGTCATCAGTCCCCTAGAACGTAGAACTACTTAAACCTAACTAACCTAAGGACATCACACACATCAACACCCGACGCAGGATTCGAACCTGCCACCGTAGCGGTCGCGCGGCTCCAAACTGTAGTGCCTAGAACCGCTCGGCCACTCGGACCGGCCTTTGGATTAAATCAATTCAGTGGGATATGTTCGTGTTTCACATGCCATGTCTCGCCGATCGAATCGAAATTCTCTTCGCTGTGGATCAGTATTGCGATTTTGACTTTTGTCATTATTTCTTTCCCATTGTTCTCGTCCTGCTTCGAGGATCTCAGTTCGATTGATCATTAAGCACACCTGCTCCATATCCAAATACGACGTGAGGGCCAACTTTTCGCGTACCACAAATGATTACGTTTGTGTTTCGGTTAACATTAATCCTTCCTCTTTAACTGGGTCGCTGAATTTGGAATTGTCATTCCAATATTTCTGCGTACACTCTCCCATAGTACCATTTTTGATTTTATGTTCCACGTTTTGGTCGAGACCAATATTTATTCAGGAATACTGTTTCAAATTTCAAGCTCCTCGAACGTGGAATAATTTTGAGATACACTGATACCTCAGATGTGTGCTTCACCTTTAAGATGGCTGATCCACGAATCTTATTTATTCTGTTCTGTTTTAGAAATGCATGTTTGAACTGTTTCATAAAAGCTACGGGATGAACACTTTGTTTGCTTTCATATTCTTGGAAACATCGTGAGCTCATCCCATTGTATACAATTATTTGAGGAGCGTAACAATCTGTGAATTTGAAAAGGAGGTGACATACGCGGTAATATCTAAGAGAAAGCATGTTTTTCAGACTTTTTTTGACTAGAATTGACAATTCCCTTTAGACAATGTAAAGATACAACGATTCTCTACTTACAGGTGGATTTTTGTGCTTTTCGACTTGTCATTTTCTCGTAATAATGGCGGAAGCAGATGGATGCAGTTCGCCGGGTGGTGATACGTATGAACAAGATAAAAAATGTAAATGCAATCCCTGCTTTGTCTTTCACAGGTGTTATATTTTTATGCAAATAGTCTACATAAGTGCTAATATTACATTTTTAATTTATTTTCTGTTTCGTCTTTATGCGTCTCATGCTCGCGGCTACTATGTTGTCAGACTTCTGAATAGTATTCCCATTTCACTGTTTATCGTTGCAGTGTCTGCATCGGGGCCTCCCATCAGATAGAAAACAATCGTGCTGCCATTCGTTGTTGTGTACGCGAAGGATGCAGTCCTCGTGATTCATTGCCTTGTGCTTGTGTGAACCCATGCATCATTCAGGGAGTGTGAAAAGTCCATGGTGAAGTATGCATCGAAGTCAGTAAAGAAAACTTCTGAATGTGTAGGTATTAAGGAAAAGTAAAGCTAATTTCGATAGGATATAAGAAACGTTAAGCCTCGTGTCATCAAAATAGAGTTGTGGCAGGCGACAGACGTTTGCACTGGACGCGTTTACACGGCGAGTCATAAGAAGGAAGTTCCACAACTTCTATGAGGAAAAGCAATTACCAGCAGCCGTATTTGATACACTGATAACCTAGGGGGAAGACTTTCCTGATATGAGTGAAACAACCATTTGGAAACTAGATTTCAGATACAAGAAGTTCAAGAAAAACCCCCCCAAAAAAATCGTGGAAAATAACCGAGCAGCAGGAAAAGGAGCACAGTGTTAACTAAAATAAGGCATTTGCGAAATACTGGATGAACTCTTTATTACACTGATGAGAGTTGATGTGGCGCAAATCATTGCAGAAGGTTTAGATGGTAAGAATAAAAAAACCTCGCTATGCATCAGAAAATGTATACGATTATCAGAGAGAATATTTTCGATAGTGGGCCGGCCGTTGTGACCGAGCGGTTCTAGGCGCTTCAGTCTGGAACCGCGCCACCGCTACGGTCGCAGGTTCGAATCCTGCCTCGGGTAAGAATAAAAAAAACCTCGCTATGCATCAGAAAATGTATACGATTATCAGAGAGAATATTTTCGATAGTGGGCCGGCCGTTGTGACCGAGCGGTTCTAGGCGCTTCAGTCTGGAACCGCGCCACCGCTACGGTCGCAGGTTCGAATCCTGCCTCGGGCATGGATGTGTGTGATGTCCTTAGGTTAGTTAGGTTTAAGTAGTTCTAAGTTCTAGGGGACTGATGACCTCAGAGGTTAAGTCCCATAGTACTCAGAGCCATTTGAACCATTTTTTTTTTGTTCGAGAGTGGAAAGGAGGAATTCAAACCCTGCCTGATTCTGGAAAAAGGATTATGATGTGCCACATTGAGAATGAAGATGCGTTCGTGCAAAATAAAAGTTTATGTTTCATTGGGGAAAAAGTGGGGCAGACAATCCGGATGCGGTGAATGCCAGACACTACAATGAGTTGTTCAAGTGTCTTCTCTAAAAATTTCCGAACGGATTGTAACGTTACAGTGACGTCTGTGGGTAGTGGCCGACGACGTCCTAGCGACTCTGTGAAAAAACTCACATATACGAGGGTAATCCCAAAAGTAAGGTCTCTTATTTTTTATAAGTACATAGACCTGTATTTCTACAATGGTTTGCATCAGTTTACAGCTTTTTCCACAAAATCGCCATTTCTGTCTATCCATTTTTGTAGACGCTTTTTATGCCCATCTCATACCAGCTCGCCGCCATGCTGTTCAGAAAGTTATGAACCTCTTCTTTCAGCTCGTCGTCGGAGCTGAATCGCTTTCGGGCCAAAAGTTCTTTTAACCTAGGGAACTGGACACCAAATCAGGACTATAAGGCGGGTGAGTGATTATGTTCCACCGGAACTGTTGCAGGAGGGCAACGGTTTGCCGAGCGATGTGTGGGCCAGCGTTGTCATGGAGAATGTGTAAGCCCTTGCTCAACATTCCTCTTCTCCGGTTCTCAACTGACCGTTTGATGTTTTCCAGAGTCTCACAGTACCTGTAAGCGTTGATTGTGGTCCCAGCAATTCAGCTCCGACGACGAGGTGAAAGAAGACTTTCATAACGTTTTGAACAGCATGGCGGTTAGTTGGTATGACATGGGCATTCAAAAACTGCCACAGTAACTACAAAAAATGCCTCGACAGAAATTGTGATTATGTCGAAAAACAGCTAAATTTTCAAGCTGTAAACTGATGTAAACCATTTTAGAAATAAACAGGTCTATGTACTTATAAAAAAAATAGGAGACCTTACTTTTGGGATTACCCTCGTATCATTTGTTCATGCCAGTTGCTTTCACCAGAAATCTGTATTCTTAGATACGGTATTCATGCGCCACACGGAAAGATAAGCATAATTGTATCCATGCGCCACTTGTCATGGAGAATTTACCGTAGAAGTAAAACAGAATAATTATCATTTAATTGAGTACAAAGAAACTTATCAGTTAACAATATCTTAGAATGCCAAAATTATTGTTATTTTGGAGGAAACAGTTTTGTTGTCGGTCATTTTGTTTACATATGCCTAGTCACGTTGAATGCTGTGCACGAAATTAGTATATCGACTCAGAAATCTCTAATGTTGTGAGCCAAGTAATTCTTTTGGTATCGGCTGCTGTGTACTACGACTGCCGCTTGATTATGGCGCCACGATACCGTCTTCTGGCCTTGTCACTAGGCGGCCTTGCGCTGACTCTGCGCTTGCTTTGTTGTACTCTTATGGGTGTACAAATTTATTCTACGAGTGACGCTGTTGCTACCAACAGTATTATCTTTGACGCATTTACTCCACAGTGAAAAGCGCGATCAAAATCTTGAGAATGGCTGAAAGATTGTAGGCCGAAACATCGGTATACTATTTAATAATATGGACTTCCGAAAAGTGGTGGAATATTCGATCCGCCGAGAAAACCTTAAGAAACCTGTAATCCGTCTGTCGGTCTCATTTAAGGCAACATTTGGTGTTCAAGCCGTGTGTTCTGCTGTTCTGTTGTTGAGCGCACGATAAAGAGTGACTCTTGGATACTTATGAGTGACACCGTCGGGGCGGCTTGTCTACTCCCCCCCCCCCCGCCCCCCAATATTTTTTGAAAAGTAATTTCAATTTTTTGAGTCTTAGTGGAAAGAAAATGATGGTGTTGAAGGGATATGTCCAAGCTTAACTAAAGGCACGTACCAAAAGCTCTTGTGCAACAAGAATGAAGGATTTGTAGGTTTTACTAACATAAAATTATATCGTATCCACTCATGTTATTCACAAAAGAGACAATATTCCAAGTTTTGATAAATTGTGTTGATATGACTATGTAACTCTATGAGTTATTCGGCCACCTAGGGCTGGTGCCAAGGAGAGCTAAATTTGCTTGCCTGACCGGGTGCGAGTCGATGCGACGAGGACGCCACACGGCCTCCACAGGCGATCTCAGGTGCAAAGAAACGAGGACGTCGCTGGAAATGGGTAAATGCCACAGCTGGGAGTTTAGATGGCTGTTGCCCACTTATCAGTTGTGTAGGACAAATAATGCACGAAGCAATAGCGGAATATCAGGCAAGCTGAAAGATGGCTTCTTACAGCGCTAGAAATATAAACGTACATCTCAATACATCTGCGATCTCAGTGAGGCGCATCCAATCACATAACAGTATCTGCGACATCTTTAAAACCACAGAAGTTAATATTTTGCAGTGAATAAACATTTTCACACCCATTGTCCGAGTTTGCAACTTTTAAACACTTCATGCGTTTTCAACATGATAACATTGTGTAGTAGCTGTCATCTCTAAAAGCCACCCGTATGCATCTATTTTATATATTGATTTATGTTTCATATATTTTTCATTATCCAAATGTTTGGCAGGACATCGCATTCTCCACTGTTACGTAGCAAACGAATACAGTATGAAAACCTCATAATGTGTCATATATGTGTATTTATTTGATGAACAGTTTACTATTTTGCCGGTAACTTTATTGAAATGTTGATTGTGAGTGCTATTAAAAATGATGTATTAAGAGACACCACAGCTGAAAAGAGAATGAAAAGACATTACGGTCAAGAAGGCATAAATAATTATTTAAACAAAATTTAATGACAATTCGTTGTCATTAAATGAGAGTGGCCTCATGCAGAATACTAACTTATTTATTTGTGAATCAACCTTTAGTTGTAATTATTGTTAGTGATATGAGTATGACTGAACGTTTATAGCATTTCTTTACTTAAATATTGTTGTTATGTATTAGTTTCGTCTGGGAAGTCATTATGTTCAGTCAAATCAGCTTAAGAACGATGTATTTTTGGTGGGAATGGATTTTAGCCAATCGAAAAGGAGACAGTAACAGAACACCACAGGAGTCAACTCTAGAAGGTCAAGAGAGCTATTCTGGACACTTGGATGTTCATTCTAGAAGAAGGCAGACCTGACTGTGGTATCATGTGGATTTTCAATCGGGTGGGTGATAGATTTTGGGCAGTGAACGGCCACTAACATGCTTTAACTTTTGAAGGGTATGTTTCGAGAAATCTGAATGTGCTCCACCTTCGGACTATTTCAACTTTTTCTGTTTGTATTACAGAACTGAGGACGGGAAGACCATGAGTTACTATTCGTTGTATGGTGGTATGTGCAGTGAATGAGCTGCACGGCATGAAAGCAGACGTGTGCCGCTCGACCCTATGACTACATCGAGCTATGCTTTTTCAAACAGAGCCACGCTTAGCTGCAAGTACCTAATGTACGAGTAGAAGCACATAAAGACGCAAATGGTTTGCTCGCATGGAATGCTATTTAGAAGAGCAACTCAGTATCAGTACCCGTTAGGTACCGAAAATCTACGAGTGATGAACCAACCAGAATTTAGTTTGTAAAACTATTGAGTTTGAAGCAGTTTTCACCGTTGTGTAGGACATAATACACTATAAACATACGCACACTGTCGATGAATTTAATATTATGTAACTTTTTTAAACTCGATAATCGCAAAACAAATTTTTATCCAGGCCTAAAGTCGCATTCATTAGGACTTTTAAGTGCCATTAGACACTGACACGCCAAAGACACTCGTATAGGCATGCCTATTCAAATACAGAGCTATGTAAACAGGCAGAATACGGTGCAGCGGTCGGCAACTCCTATATAGGACAAGTGTCTGGCATAGTTGTTGGATTGGTTACTGTTGCTAAAATGGCAGGTTATCAAGATTTAAGTCAGTTTCAACGAGGTGTTATAGTCAGCGCACGAACCGCGATACACTGCATCTCTGAGGCAGCGATGAAGTGGGGATTTTCCCGTACGACTATTTCACGAGTCTACTGTGAATATCAGGATTCCAGTACAACATCAAACCTCCGACATCACTGCGGCCGCAAAAAGATCCTGCAAGAACGGGACCAACGATGACTGATGAGAATCTTTCAATGTGACAGTAGTGCAACCCTTCCGCAAATTGCTGCATATTTCAGTAATGGGCCATCAACAAGTATCAGCGTGCGAACCATTCAACGAAACACCATCGAATTGGCTTTCAGAGCAGAAGGCCCATTTGTGTACACTTGGTGACTGCACGACACAAAGCTTTATAGCTCGCCTGGAGCCGTCAGCACCGACATTGGACTGTTGATGACTGGAAACCTTTTGCCTGGTCGGACGAGTCTAGTTTCAGATTGTGTCGAGGGGATGGTCGTGTAGGAGTATGGAGACAACCTCATGAATCGGTGGACCGTGCATGTCAGCAGGGGATTGTTCAAACTGGTGGAGGCTCTGTCATGGTGTAGGGCGTCTGCTGTTGAAGTGATATGGGACCCCTGATACTTCTAGATACGACTCTGACAGGTGACACGTACGTAATCATATTGTCTGATCACCTTCATCGATTCGTGTCCATTGTGCATTCCGACGGACTTGGGCAATTCCAGTGGGACAATGCGATACTCCACACGTCCAGAATTTCTATACAAACTCCCACGACATGAATATTATTGAGCATATCTCTGATCCCTTGCAACATGCTGTCCAGAAGAGATCTCTATCCTCTCGTACTGCTACGGATTTATAGACAGTTCTGCAGCATTCATTGTCTCAGTTCCCTCCAGCACTACTTCAGACATTAGTCGAATCCATGCGACGTCGTGTTGTGGCACTTCTGCCTGCGTACGGGGACCTTGCACGGCATTAGGCAAGTGTACCAGTTTCCTTGCCTCATCAGTGTATATGGTGTGAGTTATCCAGATTGCTCCAAACAGTGATTTTCGTCGTAATGTTTTCAACTTTTGTCACGAGTATCTCCGGTTTATATACGCTTGTAATCTATACCCTATCTATTGAGTCATGTCCCCCCCCCCCCCCTCTCTCTCCTTACAACAATTTAGTACTGGTGACACGCGCGCTTCTTGTTGCTTGCCATTCCAGATCACCAATTGCCTTGCTGCATATCAGTTTTTAAGAAGGGAGTCACAGATTTACCGGGTGATCAAAAAGTCAGTATAAATTTAAAAACTGAATAAATCGCGGAATAACGTAGATAGAGAGGTACAAATTGACACACTTGCTTGGAATGACATGGGGTTTCATTAGAACCAAAAAAATACAAAAGTTCAGAAAATATCTGACAGATGGCGTTTCATCTGATCAGAATAGCAATAATTAGCATAACAAAATGGTTCAAATGGCTCTGAGCACTGTGGGACTTAACTGCTCAGGTCATCAGTCCCCTAGAACTTAGAACTACATAAACCTAACCAACCTAAGGACATCATACACATCCATGCCCGAGCCAGGATTCGAACCTGCGACCGTAGCGGTCGCGCGGTTCCAGACTTTATCGCCTAGAAACGCTCGGCCACTCCGGCCGGCAGCATAACAACGTAAGACAAAGCAAAAATGATGTTCTTTACAGGAAATGCTCAATAGCTGTAGTCGAGGAATAAAGTTGTAAACAGCATTGTAAAGCATGTCCGGAGTTATGGTGAGGCATTGGCGTCGGATGTTGTCTTTCAGCATCCCTAGAGACGTCGGTCGATCATAATACACTTGCGACTTCAGGTAATCCCAAAGCCAATAATCGCACGGACTGAGTTCTTGCGACCTGGGAGGCCAAGCATGACGAAAGTGGCTGCTGAGCACACGATCATCACCAAACGACTAGCGCAAGAGATCTTTCACGCGTCTAGCAATATGGGGTGGAGCGCCATCCTGCATAAACATCGTACGTTCCAACAGGTGTTTATCAGCCAGGTTGGGGATGATGCGATTCTGTAACATATCGGGGTACCTCTCACCTGTCACGGTAGCAGTTACAAAACCAGAATCACGCATTTCCTCGACAAAAAAAGTCCCGATAACAGTAGACGTGGTAAATCCAACCCATACCGTGACTTTCTCGTCGTGCAATGGAGTTTCCACGACAGTTCTCGGACTTTCGGTAGCCCAAATTCTACAGTTGTGGGCGTTGACAGACCCTGGGAGCGTGAAATGAGCTTCGTGTGTCCACAACACGTTACTCAACCAATCGTCATCTTCCGCCATCTTTTGAAACGCCCACACCGCAAATGCCCTCCGCTTCACTAAATCGCCAGGTAACAGTTCATGATGCCGATGGATTTTGTACGGATAGCATCGGAGGGTGTGCCTCAGTGCCAACCAATCAGTAGTGTATGGAATGCCGGTGCGACGTGCGACTGCGCTGCGCTGACTTCCCCGTGCATAGACGAACCCGCTACAGTCTCCATTTCTTCCTGAACTGTCTCAGCAGCGTTACGCCTTGTGCTCGGTCTGCCACTACGGGGTCTATCGTCTAAACAACCCGTGGCTTCGAACTTCGAAATCATTCTCGCCACAGCTGCATTTGTCAACCGACCTTTACCCGTTCGAATCCCTTTCCTATGGCGATAGGATCATAACGCTGAACTAGCACATTGCCCATTCTGATAATACAGCTTCGCTAAAAGCGCCTTTTCAGGTAACGCAACATGCTGCGACTGCTGGCGCATCTGATTCTCTCTCTTTTTTTTCTTTATTGTTATTTTCAAACCTGTTTACAGGCAGGCCAGCAGCAGCATACTACGCCGCTCTTCGGCCGCAGAGAAACATACAAGATACAAAAGATGACAATGTGAGGGAAAAAATATGGTGTACATGTAAACGGAGACAAACACTTTTTAAAATACATGGAGCCGTTCACGGGCGTAGAGTCCAAGATAAAAGGTGTTCAGACACTTGGACACAGACATAGACGAAAATTGTCACACGTGAACGTAGGTGCACAAAACGAATTCCACTGAAACACTTAAGCACAAAACGTCGGCACTTACAGAAACACAAGGCGTCGATGTCCGGCGCGTGAATGTTCACTAACCGTGTACGAGTCCAGGGACCTGCCAAGAGGGGAGGAGGGGGGGAGGGGTGGAACAGGTAGAAGGAGAAGGAGAGGGGAGAAACGATGCCATGGGCAGGGGAGATAGGGGGAAGGGAGAACAGGGGGGAGCCCGGGAGGAGAAGGGTGGAGGAAGGGGACAGGGGAAAAGGAAAGAGAAGGGAAGGAGGGTGCCAAGAGGAGAGGACACAGGAAGTGGGGGTGGGGAGGATCAAAGTTGATAGGAGGGGTAGATGGAGGGGAGGAGGACATCATCAGGGAGGGGGAGCTGGCGGAAGCCACCTTGGGAGAGGGTAAGGAGGGTGGAGAAATGGAGACCGGGTGTGACGTGGGAATACAGGTGCGGCAGCGGGTGGGGGTGGGAGAGGATGGGCGAGACAAGCGGGTGGGGAGGGTCGAGTTTGCGGGAGGTGTACAGGATCCGTATCCTTTCAAGGAAAAGGAGGAGGTGGGGGAAAGGAATGAGATACTACAGAATCCGCGTGGGGGAGGGGAGACGGATGCGATAGGCGAGGCGGAGAGCATGGCGTTCAAGGATTTGAAGAGATTTGTAATAGGTAGGGGGGCGGAGATCCAGGCCGGATGGGGGTAGCAAACGATAGGGCGGATGAGGGATTTATAGGCGTGGAGGATGGTAGAGGGTTTCAGACCCCACATACGGCCCGAAAGGAGCTTGAAGAGATGGAGTCGGGAGTGTGCCTTGGCTTGGATTGTCCGGAGATGGGGGGGCCAGGAGAGGCGATGGTCGAGGGTGACGCCAAGGTACTTGAGGGTGGGAGTGAGGGCGATAGGACGGCCATAGATGGTGACATAGAAATCAAGGAGACGGAAGGAAGGGGTGGTTTTGCCTACAATGATTGCCTGGGTTTTGGAGGGATTGACCTTGATCAACCACTGGTTGCACCAAGTGGTGAACCAGTCAAGATGGGATTGTAGAAGGTGTTGGGAGCGCTGCAAGGTGGGGGCAAGGGCAAGGAAGGCGGTGTCATCGGCAAACTGGAGAAGGTGGACGGGGGATGACAGCGGCGGCATGTCCGCTGTGTACAAAATGTACAGAAGGGGGGAGAGGGCGGAGCCTTGGGGCACACCGGTGGAGGGAAAAAAGGTGTAGGAATCCGTGTTATGGATGGTGACGTAGGAAGGACGGTGGGAGAGAAAGGAGCCAATCAGACGGACGTAGTTAATGGGAAGAACGAAGGTTTGGAGCCTGAAGAGGAGACCGGAATGCCATATGCAGTCATAAGCTCGTTCGCAGTCCAAGGAGAGGAAGATAGCGGAGCGACGGGAATTAAGCTGGTCGGAAAGGAGATGAGTGAGGTGAAGGAGAAGGTCGTCGGAAGCGAAGGACGACCGAAAGCCACACTGGGTAACCGGAAGGAGTGGTGCTTCTGGAGATGCTGGTGGATGCGGCGGGATAGGATAGATTCCAGGACCTTGCTGAAGACCGAGGTAAGGCTGATGGGACGGTAGGAAGAGACGGCGGACGGCGGTTTGCCAGGTTTAAGGAACAACAGGATATGGGAGGTTTTCCACAGGTCGGGGTAGTAACCGGTGGACAGGACTACATTGTAGACCCTGGCCAAGGTGGAGAGGAAAGAGGCAGGAGCTTCACGAAGGTGACGATAGGTGACACGATCGTGACCAGGAGTGGTGTTGCGTTTTGTGCAGAGTGTAGCAATGAGATCCTGTGTAGTGATTGGGGCATTGAGTTCCGTGTGTGTAATGTTGTCCAAGTATTGAAAACCAGGCGCGAGGGGAGGGAGAGAGGTGTCAGTTCGATCGTGGACATCCGGGAAGAGGGACTATCGAACTGGGGATCATCGGGGATGGAAAAGACATCAGACAGGTAGGAGGCAAAGTGATTGGCCTTACTAAGGGTGTTAGGGAAGGGGTAATCATCATGGAGAAGAGGATAGTAGGGGGAGGGTTTAGTTCCGGTAAGGCAATGGAAGGCGGACCAGAACTTGGATGAGTTGATAGGTAGGGTAGCATTTAAACGGGTGCATGTCTGTCGCCAGTCCCAGTGTTTCTTGGCCGTGAGCAAATTAGGAATGTGTCGTTGGTGTTGCCGGTGGCGTCTTAGTGTGTCCGGGTCACGTGTGTGGAGGAAGGCATGGTAGAGACGGCGGGATTCACGGAGGAGAAGGACGGGGAGTGGGGATAAGGTAGGATGGTGAGGGTGGATAGCGACAGTAGGGACGTGGGCCTCCACGGCCTCAGACAAGTTCTGCTGGAGAAAGGAGGCAGCATGGGTTACATCGTCAGGGTGACGGTAGGTGAAGGGGTGGCTATCGACCTGGGTGGAGAGGGTATCCCGGTAGGCACTCCAGTTGGCACGGGACTAGTCATGGACGTACTTAGGGGGAGGGTCATGACGAGGGTCGGGGCGGGGGCGACGACCTTCTGAAATGGTGAGGAGATCAGGGAGATGGTCGCTACCAATAGCTTCCAGGACATCCACCGTTATGCGGCCAAGGAGGTTGGCAGAGGAAAGGACAACATCAGGAGTGGAGTTGGATTCGGGACGGGTGTGCTGGGGGATGGGGGTGAGGTCGCCTTGAAGGGAGGAGAGGAACCGATGCCACCGCCGTAACTGGGCGGCGGAACGACTGTGGATGTTGAGGTCGGCGACGATCACGTAGGAGGAGAAGGTATGGTCAACATGGGAGAGGAAGTCGAAGGGAATAGGGGCGTTATGGCGGACATAGATGGTGACGCAGGTAACGGTAAGGCCGGGTAGAGGAGACTAAGGATCAGGTGTTCGGTGAGGTCGGGAAGGAGAGGTTGGAGCCGAATAGGGATCTGGCGGTGATAACCAATGGCAACTCCGCCACGCGCAATCGAGAGTGGATTATCAGAATGGTGAAGGAGGTATGGCGAAGTGTGGACGGTGTGGTGGGGTTGGAGGAAGATTTCATTGAGGAGGAAGGCGTCCACGCGGTGGGTGGAAAGGGTGTGCAGGAAGAGGTTTTTGTTGGCAGGAAGGGAGTGAATGTTGTTGAAAAGGATATGGTGCTGTCGCGCCATGACAGGGATTTAGACAAGGGTGTCAAGGCGAGAGAAGGTGAAATGGGCCTGGTTGTTGGAATAGGTGGCATACATTTTCAGGTGGAAAACGGAACGGGCGGCGAGGGATACCTGTTGGAGGGTGTGGGGGCGCTGAAAAGGATGAACATTCTGAAGGACGATGGTGAGGAATCTGATGATGTCCTCAGTGGTAGGGGGTGGACGAAGGGAATTTCCGAGAGGGGTGGGGGCGTCCAGAGGACGGACAGGAACGGTGAGCTCAGAAGTAGTAGGAGGGGGTCGGGCTTTACATTTCTGGGAGTAAGTGCGGTGAGGGAGCTTACAGGTATTACAGGAGGGGGGGACTGGAGATTGGGGCACTGCCTGAGAAAGTGGGCTTGCCTACAGTGCGGGCATGTGGGGGCCTCGTGGCACTCAGATGTAGGGTGCGCATTATACTGCAAGCACCTCTGGCAGCGGAGGGATTGAGGAGGGGAACGGGAAGGGTCAACTGGGTAGCATTGGTGAAAGAGAAGGGCACCCTCCTTCAGGAGACGGTCGATGGAGGGGGCATGCTCGGAAAAGACCCGCATAATGCAGGTGGGACCGGCGGAGTTATGGATGCAGAGAACAGTACGCACCTCCAGATGGTGATGGGCCTTGAGCTCCGCCAACACCTCCTCCTTTGTGATGCCAAACTAAGCCGAGTGATCATGGCAGTGAGGGTCGGTGGGTGACGCGGGGGTTGTGGTTGGCGGGAGGGAGACGGGGAAGCAGCAGGGATGAGGGAGGCATTAGGGCCAAATAGGGTGACAGGGATGCGGGAAAGGAGGTCCGTGTGGAGGGTAGGGCTGAGGGAGGAGATGAGAACCGAATCACAGCGAGGGGTGAGGAGGGAGATGGGGGCACCAGGAAAATTCTGGCGAAGGAAGAGGGTGAGGCTTCGGGCTTCAAGAAAGGAGGGATCAGGGCAGGAGAGGAGGTAGCAGTAGGAGGGGGTGGAGGATGAGGAGGAGGGGGGCAGGCGGGGAGACATCCATGGCATCATGAGTTGGGGAAGGGGGACGAGGCGGAGCCTTTTTGGGAGTAGAGGAGGCAGCTGTGCTACTGGGGCGCTTGACGGCAGCAGAGGAGGTGTGGGGGACGGGAACGACTGGAATGTCGCGGGGAGTGACAGGTCCCGGTGCTGGAGTCGGCGCAGGAGACGGTGAGGGTGATGGCGAAGGCGACGGTGAAGATGATAACGATGAGGGCGAAGGGGAGAGTTGAGTGTGAGCTGTAGCTCTCCGGGTAACCACCCTAGCGGGGGCCGCAGAAACGGAAGGAGCAGGGGGAGGGAGAGCAGGGAAAGGATCAGAGGAGGCACGGGAGGGAGGAGCCGAGGATGGAGCGACAAATAGGGAGGGAGATGGAGAGTGAGGAGTGGGGGGATGGACTGAGGGGGGAGTGATGCGGCACACCATGTGATAGTGGTGGCAGCAGCTGAGGGGGAGGTGTAGACGATGGCAGTGGTGGTGGCTGTAGAAGAGGTGGTGGGGTTAGACATTATGATGAGAGGAAAAACACAGGACAAGACAAGGAAACAAACGAGAGACGGGCAGGGCGATGAGAGACATAGAGTAGAAGGTGACGGAGAACAACGAAGGACGAAGGAGACTAGGGCCGAAGCCCCACTCTGCTGTCGCCGGCAGTGGGGGCGACCCGGCTGGCTGGCCGGCGGGGACGCCTTCGCTGCTGCTGCTGCTGCTGGAGGCAGCTAGGACCACCGCTGGCTGCTGGCTGCGACCAGGGCTGGCGGGGACCGGCGCTGGCGGGCTGCTGGCGGGGACCGCTGCTGGCTACTGGCTGCTGGCTGCTGGCTGCTCGCTGCTCGCTGCTGGCTGCTCGCTGCTCGCTGCGACCGCTGCACGTCGACGGGCAGGCTGGCTGGCTGGCTGGCTGACACCTGGAACACCTATCGCTTCGACTGGTACCGCAACAGCACAATCGAAGGGCGGTATTCAAGCGAATTACCGCCGGAGAATGTGATTCTCTCTCTCTCATTACAGCTCCTTTCATACACGATTGTCATGCGGAGTCACTGACTTTTTGCTGTCGAACGCTATCTGTCGGACATTTTGTGAACTTTGCGTTGTAGTTGGCAGAGGATCCAACCCCGTTTTTTCTAGAGGAGGCCGATATGCACGCGTTTTAGCTCACGCAGGCTGGCGTGAGGAGGGAAGAACTATATTGACGTGAGGCCTGGAACATGACAAGGAATTAGAATTCAGAAAGCGGACGTAGCTGGTGGGATACTTAACTTTAATCCATTAATGATGAACGTGGCTCTTGGCGGTACATGAGTCACAATATTATCTGTTCAGAAGACATAGTAACTCAACATGGCGCCTTGCTAGGTCGTAGCAAATGACGTAGCTGAAGCCTATGCTAAACTGTCGTCTCTGCAAATGAGAGCGTAAGTAGTCAGTGAACCATCGCTAGCGAAGTCGGCTGTACAATGGGGCGAGTGCTAGGAAATCTCTCTAGACTAGACCTGCCGTATGGCGGCTGTCGGTCTGCACTCGCGGGTCCGACGCATACTAATGGATCGCGGCCGATTTAAAGGCTACCACCTAGCAAGTGTGGTGTCTGGCGGTGACACTACACTTTGTTTGTTTTTTTCTAATAAAACTTCATCTCATTCCAAGCAAGTGTGTCAATTTGTACCTCTCTATCTACATTATTCCGTGGTTTATTAAGTTTTCAACTTTATACTGACTTTTTGATCACCTAGCATATCTGTGGTGGATTTGGTGCCAGCTGGTTCTTTTGATAAGTGCGTAGAGTTTGTAGAACATGGAAGAGCCTCTCATCAGCATCTTCAGAAGTTGCCTCTTGAGATAACAGAATCGAAATAAGCAAATAAGGCTTCGCATACAGAGTGAGCTTGTTGGATCCGCCTGCACGCCGGCCCCAGAGGTCTGTCTGTTGCGCGCACCTCGGACGAGCCTCCCAGCTGGCGGGTAGGAGGGCGGAGCCATCAGCGAGATGGCGGCTGACCGCCGTCCCTGAATAACCAACAGGCCGCATGCGGCTGATGGACGAGCCGGCGCGGCCAGCTGATGGATTAGCCGGGAAGCGCCGCTCCGGCCTGCCCTGCTCTACCGTTAATTAACTCGGCCCGATGCGGCGTCCGCCGCCGCGACGCCTGTGGACGCCGGCCTCGCCGCGGCGCCTGCCCTCACAGCGCTGGCCGCTAATGGACGCGGCGGCTTTGTGCTCGGCTGCCCCGCGGACGACTCGCTCCTTGGTAGCGCCCAGAGGCCAGCATTTGCCGCTCCAGCGCTCTCTGTCGCAAACTCGTGCTGCTGTTTCCTCCAACACCACCGCACAGAATCACCACTCCAGTTCGAACCATACAAATAGTAAAGTTTTTATTATATATACTAATATGGTGTCTGTTCTTTCGGACATCTCCTAAGCACGTTCGAATGAAATTAGAATGAAATGAACACCCTTAGCTGCTTACAGGCGTTGACATACGTCAACAGAATAGATATCATTGATGATCGTGATGATAATTCATTGAAACCCTCTGCTGCCGAAAGGTGTTGTTGATAGACCTTGATGAGGACAGATGAAAATGTGTGGCCCGACCGCGACTCGAACCCGGCATCTCCTGCTCACATGGCACACGCTCTATCCATCTGAGCCACCGAGGACACACAGGATAGTGCGACTGCAGGGATTTATTTCTGGCACGCCTCCCGCCAAACCCACGTTCTCAACGTATTGCCCCTCACCACATTCGTAGTGCCCCGGCACATTATACTCATTAATCGCGGCGCGTTGCCGATTCCCGTAAGAGTTCGGGCATTGTTTGTGCATTCGCACAGAAGAAGAAGATGGTCAAATGGCCGGTGATTCTTAACTATATATATATATATATATATATATATATATATATATATATATATATATATATATATATATATACTAAGATGGTATCTGTTCTTTCGGACATATATATAGTTAAGTCTCGGACATGTCCGAAAGAACAGATACCATCTTAGTAAATATATAGTTAAGGCTCACCGGCCATTTGAACATCTCCTTCTTCTGTGCGAATGCACAAACCGTGTCCGAACTCTTACGGGAATCGGCAACGTGCCGCGATTAATTAGTATAATGTGCCGGGGCACTACGAATGTGGTGCGGGACAATACGTTGAGAATGTGGGTTTGTTGGGAGGCGTGCCAGAGATAAATCCCTGCAGTCGCACTATCCTCTGTGTCCTCGGTGGCTCAGCTGGACGCCGGCACTGTAGCTCAGCGTGTTCGGTCAGAGGGCTGCTCGCTCTCTGTGATAAAAAAACTGAGGCCATGGATCAACGACGAACTGAAAAGGGTGTCTAGCGACGTCCGCCCCGAGCAGATGCAACGAACGAAAACGAACAAAATGAGATTTAAAAATGGATAGAGTATCTGCCATGCAAGCAGGAGATCCCGGGTTCGACTCCCAGTCGGGGTACACATTTTCATGTGTACCCGTTGACGTATGTCAACGCCTGTAAGCAGCTAAGGTTGTTCATTTCGTTGTAAAGTTTTTATTACCATCTCGAAAACTTCAAACTGCTACGACCATGAAACTTCCTTATGGTCCTGGTCTTCATATCTTCAGATTACAGAGGCATCTTTCGTAACGGAACAGTAGATACGTTACTGGTAAAGTAAGATGATTGGTAAATCCTAGAATTAATTGGTGAAACCTAAGACCACCAAGGTCTGGTAAAAGTAAGAAATTTCTTACTATATGCACAGATTTCAAACTTTTATCAAGAGACGTTGGTAAATATTAGGATGTACCGTGTTATTGTTGTTGAGGTCTTCAGTCCAGAGACTGGTTTGATGCAGCTCTCCATGCTACTCTATCCTGTGCAAGCTTCTTCATCTCCCAGTACCTACTGCAACCTACATCCTTCTGAATCTGCTTAGTGTATTCATCTCTTGGTCTCCCTCTCCTATTTTACCCCCCACGCTGCCCTCCAATACTAAATTGGTGATGCCTCGGAATATGCCCTACCAGCGGATCCCTTCTTCTAGTCAAATTGTGCCACAAATTTCTCTTCACTCCAATTCTATTCAATTCCTCCTCATTAGTTATGTGATCTACCCATCTAATCTTCAGTATTCTTCTGAAGCATCACATTTCGAAAGCTTCTATTCTCTCCCTGTCTAAACTATTTATCGTTCACGTTTCACTTCCATAGATGGCTACACTCCATACAAATACTTTCAGAAACGACTTAAATCTATACTCGATGTTCCCGGCCTGGGTGGCCGGTCGGTTCTAGGCAGTACAGTCTGGAACCACGCGTCCGCTACAGTCGCAGGTTCGAATCCTGCCTCGGGCACTGATGTTGTGATGTCCTTAGGTTAGTTAGGTTTAAGTAGTTCTAAGTTCTAGGGGACTGATGACCTTAGAAGTTAAGTCCCATAGTGCTCAGAGGCATTTGAACCCATATACTCGATGTTAATAAATTTCTCTTCTGCAGAAACACTTTCCTTGGCATTGCCAGTCTTCATTTTATATCCTCTCAACTTCGACCATCATCAGTTATTTTGCTCCCGAAATAGCAAAACGCATTTGCTACTTTAAGTGCATCATTTCCTAATCTAATTCCCGCAGTATCACTCTATTTAATTCGACTACATTCCATTTTCCTCGTTTCGCTTTTGTTGATGTTCATCTTATATCCTCCTTTCAAGACACAGTCCATTCCGTTCAGCTGCTCTTCCACGTTCTTTCTGTCTCTGACAGAATTACAATGTCATCGGCGATCCTCTTAGTTTTTATTTTTTTCTCCATGGATTTTAATTCCTACTCCCAATTTTTCATTTGTTTCCTTTACTGCTTGCTCAATATACAGATTGAATAACATCGGGGATAGGCTACAACCCTGTCTCACTCCCTTCCCAACCACTGCTTCTCTTTCATGCCCCTCGACTATTATAACTGCCACCTGGTTTCTGCACAAATTATAAATAGCCTTACGCTCCCTGTATTTTACCCCTGACACCTTCAGAATTTGAAAGAGAGTAAAGCTGCATCCCCTCGGGAAAAATTACGGCTGTAGTTTCCCCTTGCTTTTAGCCGTTCGTAGTACCAGCACAGCAAGACCGTTTTGGTTAGTGTTACAAGGCCAGATCAATCATCCAGACGGTTGCCCCTGCAACTACTGAAAAAGCTGCTGCCTCTCTTCAGGAACCGCACGTTTGTCTGGCCTCTCAACAGATACCCCTCCGTTGTGGTTGCACCTACGGTACGGCTATCTGTATCGCTGAGGCACACAAGCCTCCCCACCAGCGGCAAGGTCCTTGGTTCATGGGGGGAGGGGGGGGAGGAAGTACCATACCAACAAGTGAAACCGTAATCATTAAATAAATCAACTCATCAGTTTATTGAAATAGTTTGTATTTATAGTAAATTTATGTATTTTAAACATTCTTGCATTCCAGTGCAGTCATAACTAGCAATATTCCACGGTGTTGAAAAATGTTATAAAAAATGTTACGTTGTGAACGTCAATTTGTGTCACAACGAGACTTACTATTGTGGAATTTCGAGATACATAATACGGAAGACGATTTACAATAGCATTTTTAGTCGATTACTTTTTTAAGCAATTGCGCTTTTTGAACCCTTGTCCTCCAACAAAAGATTGTTTAGCAACCACTTCCCACAGACTTATTTTTTCTCTTGCCGCTTCTGCGACGTTGATAAGATTTGCCTTGCACAATGTAAATTGGTTCCTAGCGTACAATGACTTCAGTTTACCAGCTTTGGTACCAAGTTGAAAAAATTTGTCGTCCTGGATATCTATCACTACTGATATTATGAGTTTTGCATCAATTTTTGCCCTATCCAGTACATTAATCCTCACATTGTGTCCAACTGAAGGTTTTCGAATTTTGTTGCATGAGACTGCTTTCATTCTTTTAGCGTGCAATTGAAGACCTTCTTTGGCAGCTTCTCGGATCCGTTTCATTTTATTAACACTGTTGGAAGCTGTCAGCTTGTCGTCACAACCATCAGCTGCTGCCTGTGTCTCGTTGTTAACGGTCGTGAAATACTGTGTCTCTGGTGCTTCCTCACCTGCTGCAGCCGTACTTCTACCTCCGTTCCTTCTGTTCCAGTACTTGATTCACTGCCATCAATTCCTTGGTCATCATTTCCAATTTCCTGTGGGTCACTGGAAGTGGAGTTTAATATTGTTTCCAATTCTTCTTCAGTGTTTATATTTTTTATTAGATCATTTGGAATAGCTGAGGTCGCAATACCCATTTTCATTGGAACCCTAAATATGGCTTTATATGATGAACATCTGATCCCTTCTGGTGTTTTAGCTAATGATAAGACGTGTGTGTCTAGGGTTTTAAAGTTTTGTGATGTCTGGACACTGGCCTAAACTTTTAGGCTGGATGTTTTAGTGTATTGCACAGTGTCTGGCTCCTTCCTTTTTCCTTGCGGTCAGCCAGCCACTTCCATCTGCTATATTGTTTTAGTTCCCTCTACCACTTTCTTCCTGTGTTGTCCATGTTTTACTGCTGGCGCCGTGCTTTGTCCCATGCTTCGGTGCGGGTAGGCCCATATTTTTCCAAGCTTGTTACCTGTGTTTTACGTCCTGTTTTATCTTACTGTTCTGAGTCTTTTCTTGACACCCGTCTCAATCTGTTACTGAGAGGGCGCTGAAGACCTTGCCGTAGTGTGCCCAAACATCCCTCTCCATCCATCCATGATAAGCCCTGTTTTTCATTGCTTGCACAAACCTTAGCCCTTCAGACCGTTTTGAAGTTTCATTTGTTTCCAACCACGTTGACAACATATTTTCGATATCTTATTTGCTCTTTCGACTGATCCCTGAGAATGACTGTGCCTCGGCTTCCAGTGGACTATCTTTATATCACCCACATTAACTTTGAATGACTTGTTTACAAAACTCTCTGCCATTATCAGAATGAAGGATACTTGGGGCTCCAAAGATGGTAAAAATGTCCAAAAGATGATATGTTACTTCATAATCCCTTTTTGAAGCTAGTGCACGGATAACAAATTTTGTCAGATGATCTTGGTGTACAAGTGTAAACTTCGACTTATTGGCTCAGTTTGCCTGCATGTCGATGAAATCAATTTGACATTGTGAATTCATTTCACTGTGCATTATAGGTTTCACTACAACATCCCTTTTCAATGTTTTTTGCTTTGTCTGACGTGGTTCACATAATCTCAAATAAGTAACGATTGTTTCAACAATCACGTTTTTGTACTTCCACACTTCTTGTTCCACAATCATCCGTGCTCTACCTCCACGGCCTATAGCAGTGTGGGTCTCATGCCATACCTTAAACAGTTCTTCTAAACGAACGTAATAAAGAATTTCTCCTTTCCAGCAGACACCGTTGCTATGAGTTTCTCTTCACCTGCGATGTTGGGAACATCATATCGCTTAAAACGTCTGTAGTGAACAGATTTTGCCGGCCGGGTGGCCGAGTGGTTCTAGGCGCTACAGTCTGGAACCGCGCGACCGCTGCCGTCGCAGGTTCGAATCCTGCCTCGGGCATGGATGTGTGTGATGTCCTTAGGTTGGTTAGGTTTAAGTAGTTCTAAGTTCTAGGGGACTCTAGACCTCAGCAGTTAAGTCCCATAGAGCTCAGAGCCGTTTGAACCATTTTGAAAAGATTTTCATTGGAACTATTTTTGAATTTTTACTTCACTTAACAGGATATTATGTTGCTCAGCAGTTACATAAAAATTGTTGTCCTTCTTCTTATTTACGGATTTACTTAAATGTTCGTAAAATGTCTTACGCATAACATCACTCATTCTGATGCAAAGCTGCAGAAGAAACATCACTAAAACGAGTCGCAAAAATGACCGTACGCACTGACTGAGACCACGCAGCGGTGTGCGTACTGAGAACTCAAAACTGCCAACAAAGAAACTTATCTGAACACATAATTGGCAAGAATGAAACATGTCTGAACCTGCACGACGGAGGAGGGAATCTTCGATCCAGGTTTTAGCAGTTTGCATTGGTAAATTCTAAAATTTTACCTTAGGAGTTACCAATATCTCTTGGTAAAACTTCAAAATCAATGCATATAATGAGAAATTTCGGACTTTTACCACAGCGAGATGGTAAATCATCGGTCAGTTCTAGGATTCACCAATTATCTTACTTTTATAGTAACAGATAGATTAGCGAAGCACACAATCAATCCTAGATGACAAACTTTCTTAATCAATGAAAAAGCGAGAAACGACTGGCAGGCGCAGTGGGATTCGACCAAGACTGGTTTATGGTCGGCTGCAACCTACAGTAAAATTATCCACTTTGTTTATAGAATGGCACAGACGCAGGCCATTCATGACAACTGTTACGCCGATGCGCCGAAACTGTTCCAAATATCCAACCCACCTACTACGAATAGATGGTATCTCCATTACGTGATGAAATGATTGTGTGTTATTGTTGTTGTTGGTGGTGGTGGTGGTTAGTGTTTATCGTCCCGTCGACAACGAGGTCATTAGAGACGGAGCGCAAGCTCGGGTTAGGGAAGGATTGGGAAGGAAATCGGCCGTGCCCTTCTCAAAGGAACCAGCCCGCCATTTGCCTGAAACGATTTAGGGAAATCACGGAAAACGTAAATCAGGATGGCCGGAGACGGGATTGAACCGTCGCCCTCCCGAATGCGAGTCCAGTGTGCTACCCACTGCGCCACCTCGCTCGGTGCGTGTGTGGCATTGTTAGCACGGAGGCTCCATCCGGGGAATTTCAGCTACCAGCATGCAGGTCTTATTACAGATGACGCTACATTGGGCGCTTGCGAGTCGGTGATGATGATGGTGATGACAACACAACACCCAGTCCATGAGTGGAGAAAATCTCTCCAGCCGGCCGGTGTGGCCGCGCGGTTAAAGGCGCTACAGTCTGGAACCGCGGGACCGCTACGGTCGCAGGTTCGAATCCTGCCTCGGGCATGGATGTGTGTGATGTCCTTAGGTTAGTTAGCTTTAAGTAGCTCTAAGTTATAGGGGACTGATGACCTTAGAAGTTAAGTCCCATAGTACTCACAGCCAGCCAGAAAATCTCCAGCCCGGCCGTGAATCGAACCCGGGCCTGCTCCATTGTAGGCAATCACTTCACCACTCAGCTAAGCAGGTGGACTCCATTACGCGATGTATGCATTTGAGACGGAGACGTCAGCCATTTATTATTCTCGTGTTCCAGAAGCAAGACACAGCAGCGATATGTTATCCGAGTATTGGTTAACGCAAAGGTTTACCTACGAAATTCGGCTGCAGTATGACTGTAAAACCAAAAGCGTGAGCCATTGTTAATGTATTGTCGATATTAATTTATCCATTTTACTGGTTATTGTGCTCCGTGGCCTTGGATTATATAATTTTAACAGATAAAGGAACCAGCCACTTTGTTATGTGTTTATATTTATGCCAATATGCGTTTCGGGATTTCTCCCATATTCAGTTGGCGTCATACATGTTTAATCTCCAGCTATAGTCCGATCCACGAACGAATGGCGGCTGGCACAGTTGGAGAAACGGGCGGGGGACTGCATTGTTGCCGGTTCCAAGCTACAGTTGTGGTACACGCATAACACGTACTTTGCGCTTGATGTAAAACTCTATCCTGCAAATTATGTCTCTCACTTTCTTGTGTTAAATATTTTGCTTACCATACCAACTTGAAACAAATGTAAAAAATTCTCTTAATAACTCACTACGATCACGTTTAATTCTCGCTTTGTTTACGGCATTAATAGCAGAACGCTCAGAACACTACTGAACGCTCATCGGCTGTCGCAAAACGGGTCACGTGCGTGCGCAGAATGAGCCTAAATTCGACCGCCATCGTTTGTGACTCCGGCTATAGTACACCGTTAAAAATACCAATAACAACAACTACTGCAATTCTGCAGGCAGCTCCAGCATCCAAATTGCAGTAGATGTTTTAAAGAAGTACTGACTGCAGATTAAACATGTAATACACCAACTAAAATGGGGGTAAGCTCTAAAAGCGTTTTGTCATTAAAAAAATTAATAAAAAGTTGCTGGTTTCTTCCTTTATTTTTTTGAGCTAAATGTCATGTTCACATTTTAAATAAATGTGATTTAAAATATTTTGTACATGATGTGTATATATATTGTATTAAATTATGTTTTCTGTAGCTGTTTTGGTTTAAATATCCACCCTTGAATCTTCTTGTGGTGCGGGCGTCCTACAGCTTTCGCCGCGTCCCGCATCTTTGTCTCCAAACGTCTCGATCTCTCCATTCTTACTCATCCTCTTCTATTCCTCTTCTCTCCATCGCTTCTAGGATACCACTTAGCCACACTTTCCGTGGTTTTACTCTTCTTATCCTTCCAGGAATTTGCCATGAAAGTACTCTCTTGGGCCATCTGTCTTCATCCATTCTTTTGAGGTGCCCAAACCATCCTAGTTGTCTTTCTTTTGTTTTATCAGTAATACTATAATTATTTTGTGTCTTTTTTCTTAGTTCCTCGTTTCTTATGTGGTCAAGTCGGGAAATTCTTCATGCACTTCTCAAGTGATGATTTCTAAAGCTCTGAGTCTCTTCTTTCGTTTCCGTGAGTTCCCAAAACTCACCCTACAGCTTATCATTGGCACCACGAAGGATTTGTAGAAGTATATTTCAATCTTTACACTCATTTTTGAGGACCAAAGTACAGGATTTCAATTTCGGATAACCGATCTACCCTGCATGATGAGTTGTTCGATATTTCTGTCACATCTTCCATCATGTGGTAGGGTGCTACCCAGGTACTTAAACTCATTACACAATGCCGCGCGAGGTAGCCTCGCGGTCTCAGGCGTCCTGCCACGGTTCACGTGGCTCCCCCCGTCGGAGGTTCGAGTTCTCCCTCGTGCATGAGTGTGTGTGTGTTGTCCTTAGCGTAAGTTAGTGTGTAAGCCTAGGGACCGATGACCTCAGCAATTTGGTCCAATAGCAACTTACAACAATTTTTACACAAAATAATATCTCCATCAATGTCCACGTTACTTCCCTCTTCTCCGCAACATTGATATTCCGTCTCTCAAAATTAATTTCCAAAGCCCATTTTTGGTACTCTTTCAACAACTTCCTAAATATGTAGGATATAGCATTTGCATCGTTTGCTGCAGCGACCTGATCATGAACAAAGAAAAGTGTTAACATACACTGTTTCCCTAGTTCAATCCAGAGCCTTCTGCTCATACATGTTAAAGAGTGTGGGAGACAGCATCCTTTGTTTAGTCCCTTAGTTATTCTGAAGGCCTCTCTAGAAATTTCTTTCCCCACTTCAGTGACATATTCTGGCGACTTACAGGTGTTTAAGATATTTCTTACATAAATTTTTGGGCAGTTCCCCTAACCACAACACTTCGAACAATAGATTTAGTGACATTATGTCGTAAACTTCCTGAAGATCTATGAACACCAAATGACTGCTTAGTTTCCTTTCCTGTCTCTTCCCACGATCTGTCTTAGGGTAAAAATGTTATCTACACGTGACCTACCTCTTCTGAAGCCGTTTTGTTCTTCCACTTCATTTACTACATTCTCCATTTTTGATTTTAACATCGTCCTGTATAACCTACTAACTGAACTTATGATAATTGCAGCACACTTTCTTGCTTCCTTTTTCGTGTAAGGGACTTACATACGCTAGGTTCAACTTTGCTGGTATTTCTTCCCTGTACCACATATATTTATCAAATAACTAGCTTAGCTATTCATACAGAAAGTTAGGACATTACCTCACTAATCCTATTGGCACATTTCCAGGCCCTGGAGACTTCCCAATTTTCATTTGTGTAGCCATCTTCAGTACCTCTATCTCTTCACCCTCCTGCTTCTCCCATATCTTCCACTTTATTTCTTCTTTCTCTGTCCTTTATTCTGTTAGCAGGCCTTTAAATGCTTCTCCCACTTTATCAGTCTGATAATCTGCAAGTTTGCTCTTTCTCTTACTTCTTTCCTCAACCCCGCAACAATTTTCGATACCGCCTGCACTTTACTCATGTTTATCCTCCCAAATCTCATTTTTCCTTTTGACATTGCCTTTTTTATTTCACTATTAATTCTATCATGTTTGTCCCATGTTCTGAACCAGTTATTATAGAACATTCCTTTTAAGGTTTACTTTTTCTTCAGTGCGTTGTGTCCACCATCGTGGGGTCGACTTTCTTTCTTCTTCTTGCTGGCAAAATGCTTCAAATGCTACTTCATGTATACATTTTTTTAATTCCTTAGTGCCCGCATCTCGTGGTCGTGCGGTAGAGTTCTCGCTTCCCACGCCTGGGTTCCCGGGTTCGATTCCCGGCGGGGTCAGGGGTTTTCTCTGCCTCGTGATGGCTGGGTGTTGTGTGATGTCCTTGGGTTAGTTAGGTTTAAGTAGTTCTAAGTTCTATGGGACTGATGACCATAGATGTTAAGTCTCATAGTGCTCAGAGCCATTTGAACCATAATTCCTTAGTACATATGTTCCTCCGATCTCTATTCAAAGCGCCTCACTTTATTTGACAACCGTAATTTATAAATGACTCTTTGTTTTAAGCTATCTAACAAGGGAACCTCCCCATCGCACCCCCCGCAGATTTAGTTATAAGTTGGTACAGTGGATAGGCCTTGAAAAACTGAACACAGATCAATCGAGAAAACGGGAAGAAGTTGTGTCGAACTATGAAAAAATAAGCAAAATATACAAACTGAGTAGTCCATGTGCAGGATAGGCAACATCAAGGACACTCTGCGGTCAGGAGCGCCGTGGTCCCGTGGTTAGCGTGAGCAGCTGCGGAATAAGAAGTTCTGAGTTCTTTCACTCGAGGAAGACTTGAACCAAGGACCTCTCGCTCCGCAGCTACTCACGCTAACCACCAGACGACGGCGGTCCTCAGCTCACATTCTCCATGATGTTGCTTATCTTGCGCATGGACTACTCAGTTTGTATATTTTGCTTATTTTTTTCATAGTTCCACACAACTTCTTTCTGTTTTCTCGAGTGATCTGTGTTCAGTTTTTCAAGGCCTATCCACAGTGCCAACATATAACTAAATCTGAGGGGGGTGCGATGTGGAGGTTCCCTTGTAAGTTTTATTTCATAGTATTCACTGTCCTCGTGGAAATATTTTCCTCTTTAATTTGCCTTAGGTCCATGGATGGTACGATTACATTTGCACCTAACAGGAACTGATGTGAGTCACATTCTGCAGCCCTGTAGACTCTGACCTCATTAGGTCTTATGCTGGAATTTTTATTCTTAGTAATGTAGTCTATTGTTGAGAGAATACTTCTGGAAGGACTGTTCCATGTGTAGCCGTCCATTTGCTTGTGAGGAAAGAAGGCTACGGCACGCTTACTCACAAACAGTGTTTCGAGCAAATCACTGACACAATAGCCCAAACCCTTCAGTTCTGCCACTGGTGCGGCCTCGATTTTCTCTCCTGGTCGGTCAAGTAGATCGGAATGTAAGAACAACGGTGTTATTATCAGTCACAGGTGAAACGCTAGACCAGACAAACCTCACCACTATATAAAGAGCAGCGGCCATGAGTGCGCTGTCGCTGGCTCTGGTTCAGGAATACGAAATTCAAAACTCCACTCTGCTCTAGGAATTTAGCTTTTTCGTTTTCCATAGATTAGATTAGATTGCTACTTGTTCCATAGAGCATGAATGCAACACTTCATAATGATGTGGAACGTGTCAGGTTAATAAAAGGTGTCTATACAAGATAATACATTACACAAAATAGTACATGACACTTAATATATTTTTTAGTGTAGGTCGGGAAATTACCCACTTACTACATCCAATAATTCATCTAATGAGTAGAAGGAGTTGCCATTCAGAAGTTCTTTTAATTTCCTTTTAAATGCTATACGGCTATCTGTCAGACATTTGATGCTATTAGGTAAGTGACCAAAGACTTTTGTGGCAGCATAATTTACCCTCTTCTCAGCCAAAGTTAGATTTAACCTTGAGTAGTGAAGATCATCCTTCCTCCGAGTGTTGTAGCATTGTACACTGCTATTACTTCGGAATTCGTTCGGATTGTTAATAACAAATTTCATAAGTGAATATATATATATATATTGTGAGGCTACAGTAAAGATCGCTAGCTCTTTAAATAAGTGTCTGCAGGATGATCTTGGATGAGCTCCAGCAATTATTCTATTACACGCTTTTGTGCAATGAACACTCTTTTACTCAATGATGAGTTACCCCAGAATATGATGCCATACGACAGCAGAAGATGAGAATGGGCGTGGTAAGCTAATTTACTGAGATGCATATTGCCAAAATTTGCAGTGACCAAAATAGCATAAGTAGCTGAACTCAAACGTTTCAGCAGATGTTCAGTGTTTTTTTTTTTTTCAGTTCAACCTCTCATCAATTCATACACCTAGAAATTTTGAATATTCTGCCTTAGCTACCGATTTACGATCGAAGTCTATATTTATTAATGGTGCCATTCTATTTACTGTGTGGTGGAACTGTATATACTGTGTTTTGTCAACGTTTAATGAGAACCCGTCTGCAGAGAACCACTTAATGATTTTCTGAAAAACATCGTTTACAATTTCATCAGTTAATTCTTGTCTGTTGGTTGTGATAGCTATACTTGTATCATCGACAAAAAGTAACAGCTTTGCATCTTCGTGAATATAGAATGGCAAGTCATTAATATACATTAAGAACAGCAGAGGATCCAAGACCTAACCTTGCGGCACCCCATTCTTGATTGTTAAAACGCGTAAAGTGAATTCCGGTACATTTCCTTTTAAAAAGACCAGGACATCTTTCTTCCCAATGAAGTGTGTCTAATGCCCTCAATGTCGATGACGTTTTCGTTGCGGTACGTCTTCTGGACCGTCGAACATTAAGTAGGGTGGTTACAAAAATAGCATGAATCTATCAGAAGGAGTCACTCGCGAGTTCCAAAGTGCTACTACTAATCCAGCTGACACAATCACTGTGTGTAGGGGGTTAAACAGAATGTGGTGCAGTGGTCAAGCTTCTCGTAGGCCACACGTTTCTGTAGTCAGTGGGAAACAACGCTCGAGGTGACATGAAGAGCGGCGCCACTGGGCACTGGACGACTGGAAACGAGTGATTTCGAGTAATAAATCACAGTGTCATCTGCGAAATTCCGATGGAACGGCTTGGGCTTGGCGAATGCCAGGAGAACCTTATCTGCCGTCAGGTGTTGTGCCAACAGTGAAGTACCGACAAGGTAGTGTTACGGTATGGGGGTGTGTTTTTGTTTTTAGTGTGTGGTACCCTTATTGCGCTAAAGAGAACGGCAAATCTGGAAGGATATTGTCATGTTGATGCACTAATTTGTTCTCAAAGCGGTGCTGATATTCAAGACAATAAAAGCGGGTTAAAAGTTGTGAGCTATCTGGGGAAGTTAACCTTGCATTACTGAGCAACTGTTTCACCAGGTATCCAGTGCCACTGATAAGCTCGCGCGGTAAAAATATGAAATTTCTTACTATATGCACAGATTTCAAACTTTTATCAAGAGATGTTGGTAAATATTAGGATGTACCGAGTTATTGTTGTTGAGGTCTTCAGTCCTGAGACTGGTTTGATGCAGCTCTCCAAGCTACTCTATCCTGTGCAAGCTCCTTCATCTCCCAGTACCTACTGCAGCTTACATTCTTCTGAATCTGCTTAGTGTATCCATCTCTTGGTGTCCCTCTACGATTTTTACCCTCCACGCTGCCCTCCAATGCTAAATTTGTGATCCCTTGATGCCTCAGAACATGTCCTACCAACCGATCCCTTCTTCTAGTCAAGTTGTGCCACAAACTTCTCTTCTCCCCAATCCTATTCAATGCCTCTTCATTAGTTATGTGATCTACCCACCTAATCTTCAACATTCTTTTGTAGCACCACATTTCGAAAGCTTCGACTCTCTTCTTGTCCAAACTATTTATCGTCCACGTTTCACTTCCATACATGGCTACACACCATACAAATAATCTATACTCGATGTTAACAAATTTCTCTTCTTCAGAAACGCTTTCCTTCCCATTACCAGGCTACACTTTATATCCTCTCTACTTCGACCACCATCAGTTACTTTGCTCCCCAAATAGCAAAACTCCTTTACTACTTTAAGTTTCTCATTTCCTAATCTAATTCCCTCAGCATCACCAGACTTAATTCGACTACATTGCATTATCCTCGTTTTGCTTTTGTTGATGTTCATCTTATATCCTCCTTTCAAGACACTGTCCAATCCGTTGAACTGCTCTTCCAAGTCCTTTGCCGTCTCTGACAGAATTACAATGTCTTCGGCGAACCTCAAAGTTTTTATTTCTTCTCCATGTATTTTAATACCTACTCCGAATTTTTCTTTTGTTTCCTTTACTGTCTGCTCAATATACAGATTGTATAACATCGGGGAGAGGCTACAACCCTGTCTCACTCCCTTCCCAACCACTGCTTCCCTTTCATTCCCCTCGACTTTCATAGCTGCCATCTGGTTTCTGTACAAATATATAAAGACAATTTAAATAAAAAGAAATAAATCAGTTTATATTTGGACATTTATTTTAACATTGATCATTGTTCCGTTAAAATTTCAGCATGTTAAACTTGATTCATAACTAAACTGGTGCCTTATTTAGGATTGTGAAAATGTAAGTTTGTAATCTTACGGAACACATCAAATATGGAGCCAAGATTGGGAGACTGCATACAACACTGCATTCATAGAATAACACACGAAGAACGTTGAAACATATGCAAGAGGCTGAACTTAAGAAATCCATTGTCGTACGGACTTAGCAGAGACGTGCTTAGCCAGAGATCTTACCACTTCAGACGCTCACCGCGGACAGACTGCCATGGGCCCCTACCGAAGGTGCTTCACAGATACAAACGGAAGTGACCAGAGAGGCAGCTTCCTATATCAACATGACAAGAGACGGACAGGACCATACTAAAAATAGAAACCTCTCTGCTTTTAGAAAGCGTAGCTACCTGTTCCGACGTTGGTCCTACTGTTCTCTAGCAGACAGGCTTGTCTGCTATCATCAAGCATGCAACTAGAAATAAATTTGCTTATTCATCCTTTTACACAGACGAGAAGGGGGATGACAGTATCTTATCATGCACAGTATATAAAAGAAACTGATGTAGGTTCCGTATGAGACTGTGTGTCATGAATTACATATAAACTGTGTTTTAAAGTGTAGTAGTGCGACAGATCGTTCTTGTTTATGTGTAAAAGTAACACGTTCCACTGCTCAGTCTCCTCCCAGATAGTCAGAAACACCACAGTAAATAAAGAAGTGGAATGTATGCCGTAAATGACAGTTTTAAAAAATTAACATGAAAGGAATCCAACAGAGACCTTTCAATATGTACACGTTTTACAGTACTGTGTATTGAGAACAATAGAGAAACAGTTCGGAGTATCTGTGAGGCATTCGTTTGTGGACGATAATATTTCTGAAATGGACTGGCCTACTCAAAGTCGCGACTTGAACCAGGTAGAACCCCTTTGGGTGACTTAGTACGTTGACCTCGTTCCAGACCCCCTGCGTCCAACATCGCTACCTTCTCTGGTTTCGGCTCTTGAAGGGGAGCGACCTGCCATTCCTTCAGACATTCAGCCACCGCATCGAAAATGTTCCCAGAAATGTTCAAGAAGTACCGGAACTCAAAACCCCACCCATGCTTAGACGCTAAGGTAAGTTCCAGGATATTTCCACTTAAAAGGATGCGGACGTCTTTCTTACAAAAATTCGTCCTTAATTCCCTCATTGGCAATGATGGTTTGTATGTGGAAAGTTTCGTGGACAGTCAATAATTCAGATTTCTGGCACCAAGGTCTCCGCCGAGTCATCCATCGCATTGAAGAGTGAAAATATAGCAGATTACATTCAATTCTACAGTGGGGTTAAAAAGGAGGAACGGGCCAAGATTGGAATACCAATAGCCGTCTACAAGAAGCACGGAAGAGATATCAAATACAGGAAGGAAACTGATAGGAAGGTAATGGCCGTAAACATCTCAAAATGTAACCAAGACGTTGCCATTGCCGAGGCATATGCACCTACGAATGACGCTGATTGCAAAATCAAAGGTGAGTTTTATGGAAAGTTAGCACGTGTGACAGAGAGCGTAAGCGCCCGCAAAGAAATAATTTTAATGGGAGATTTTAATGAAAAAATATGGGTGGCCACTGATAGAGGGGTAGTGGGTAGACATGGAGATGACACAGTAAATGAAATTGGAAAAGGTTAGTGGACATGTGCGAGACATTGTGCGTGAAATTTTAAAGTCTTCTCTTCCGGGAAGATCTTCGCAACAATGTAGAAAAGTCATCTTGTCCGTTGCGTTAGTAATAATTTAAAATTCAGCAGCAAGCAATCGATAATATGTAAAGTGGTAGTCATTATGTATTATAAATTAAAGTGTTCCGGCGCCTTTTTCTGTCTGCATGTGAAGACTAATCTGTATTTTGAAATATTGGACATTTGTGGTAAGTTCCTATGGGACCAAACAGCTAAGGTCATCGGTCCCAAGGCTTACACACTACTTAATCTAATTTAAACTAACTTACACTAACAACGCACACACACCCATTCCCCAGGGAGGACTCGAACCTGCGACGGGGGCAGAGGCGCGAACCGTGACAAGGCCCCCCAGACCGCACGGCTACCCCGCGCGGCTATGTATTTTGATACGGCTTTCACTAGTACACTAGTAAATGTTTGTATATGCGGTTTATAAACATTTCGTGCAAATCCGCTGAACCATGATAAATTAAAGTCGTCCGCCGCGGTTCTTTTAGTCTGTACGTCAGAATTATCGTAATGATTGTCGATTAAATCGTGCCCCTTGGGAACTTGCCTAGCGTGCGCTGTTTAATCGTTTAACTTATTTGAAAGTGATTGTAGCCAGTTATCCAACGTTGTTCTCTGAATTTTAATATCTCTACGTAGTGGCTCGTAAGCAAAGTGAACGAACACTATGCCAGAGAGGTCGTCCACACGTAGTCACAATCTACCCGTGCGAAGCCGGAGCGGGTCGCCACCTCTGTTCTCTAGGTGTTCTCTCACAAACAACTGAACAACACCATAATAATTTGCTAGACATTGTATTATTGATCGTCATACGCCCTTGTATCCTTCAGAACTTTTTGCTGCCTTACGCAGTCAGTTATAAAATGGCTACGTTTGAATGTGGGCTCTGAACCATTACAAAAAAAAAAAAAAAAAAAGAAAAAAAGGTCAAATGTGTGTGAAAATCTTATAGGACTTAACTACTAAGGTCATCAGTCCCTAAGCTCTAAATTATCCTAAGGACAAACACACACCCATCCACGAGGGAGGAATCGAACCTCCGCCGTAGACCGCTCGGCTAATCCCGCACGGCGAACCATGATACAAATTGATACTTTTCATGTACACAACGCGTTGCCACTGATAAAAGAAACGGTCAGTGATAAGGGGGACAAAGTCTTAAAAGGGACGTAAAAGTGGAGGGAGGTAAGATTAGTGTTCAATATCCCTGTAACGGCGATTTGGAAATTTGTGGTAAGGTCTTATGGGACCAAACTGCTGAGACCATCGGTCCCTAAGCGTACACACTACTTAATTTAACTTAAACTAACTTACACTAAGGACAACAAAACAACAAACACACATCCGTGCCCGAGGGAGGACTCGAAACTCCGACGGGGGAGCCGCGAGGACCGTGACAAGGCGCCTGAGACCGCACAGCTACCCCGTGCGACCCCTGTAACGGCAGGTAGCAAGTTGGGGGAGTGGGAAGTAGCTGGGCCATAGACTACAACAATTTTAAGCAAGCAGACTTTGTTACAATACGATCCAATAAGTGGTAAAAATGCAAACACAATACATGGCGGTAGCCCAAATAATACACTTCTGGCCATTAAAATTGCTACACCACCAAGATGATGTGTTACAGACGCGAAATATAACCGACAGGAAGAAGATGCTGTGATATACAAGTGATCAGCTTTTCAGAGCATTCACACAAGTTTGGCGCCGGTGGCGATATCTACAACGAGCTGACATGAGGAACGTTTCCCACCGATTTCTCATACACAAACAGCAGTTGACAGGCGTTGCCTGGTGAAACGTTGTTGTGATGCCTCGTGTAAGGAGGAGAAATGCATACCATCACGTGTTCGACTTTGATAAAACTTGGACTGTAGCCTATCGCGATTGCCGTTGATCGTATCGCGACATTGCTGCTCGCGTTGGTCGAGATCCAATGACTGTTAGCAGAATATAGAATCAGTGGGTTCAAGAGAGTAATACGGAACGCCGTGCTGGATCCCAACGGCCTCGTATCACTAGCACTCGAGATGACAGGCTCTTTTCCGCATAGCTGTAACGGATCGTGCAGCCACGTCTCGATCCTTTAGTCATCAGATAGGGACGTTTGTAAGACAAGGACCATCTGCATGAACAGTTCGACGATGTTTGCAGCAGCATGGACTATCATCTCGGAGACCATGGCTGCGGTTACCCTTGACGCTGCATCACAGACAGGAGCGCCTGCGATGGTGTACTCAAAGAAAAATGTTCAAATGTGTGTGAAATCTTATGGGACGTAACTGCTAAGGTCATCAGTCCCTAAGCTTACACACTACTTAACCTAAATTATCCTAAGGACAAACACACACACTTATGCCCGAGGGAGGACTCGAACCTCGGCCAGGACCAGCCGCACAGTCCATGAGTGCAGCGCCTCAGACCGCTCGGCTAATCCTGCGCGGCTGTGCTCAACGACGAACCTGGGTGCACGAATGGCAAAACGTTATTTTTTCGGATGAATCTCTTTACAGCATCAAGATGGTCGCATTCGTGTTTGACCACATCGCGGTGAACGCACATTGGAAGCGTGTATTCGTCATCGCCATACTGGCGTATCACCCAGCGTGATGGTATGGTGTGCCATTGCTTACACCTCTCGGTCACCTCTTGGTCGCACTGACGGCACGTTGAACAGTGAACGTTTTATTTCAGATGTGTTACGACCCGTGGCTCTACCCTTCATTCGATCCCTGCGAAACTCTATATTTCAGGAGGATAATGCACGACCGCATGTTGGAGGTCCTGTACGGGCCTTTCTGGATACAGAAAATGTTCGATTGCTGTCCTGGCCAGCACATTCTTCAGATCTCTCACCAGTTGAAAACGTCTGGTCAATGGTGGCCGAGCAACTGGCTCGTCACAACACGCCAGTCACTACTCTTGATGAACTGTGGTATCATGTTGAAGCTGCATGGGCAGCTGTACCTGTACACGCCATCCAAGCTCTGCTTGACTCAATGCCCAGGCGTATTAATGCCGTTATTACGGCCAGAGGTGGTTGTTTGGGGTACTGATTCCTCAGGATCTATGCACCCAAATTGCGTGAAAATGTAGCCACATGTCAGTTCTAGTATAACATATTTGTCCAATGAATGCCCGTTTATCGTCTGCATTTCTTCTTGGTGTAGCAATTTTAATGGCCAGTAGTGTAATTACTTAAAGTCAAGTACAGAGACGAAAATATGTTTGCACACTGTTAACCCTCGAATATCTAGTTCAGTGACAATCCGGAAAATGACTACGCAGTTCAACAAACTTACTAACCTTCCAACTAAACAAATGACGCATCGCACCCAACAACATTTAAGGACTATTTGTGTCAAGTAACAACAGTGACTGCAGTTTATCGGATTTGCGGTTATCACTTGAACAGGGCGCCATAAATGTGCAAGACGAAATTAAAATTAACAGCTTCTGACATGGATTGCTTGGAAGTACATGTTAGCAATCGTTTCTGCGATTACACATCTGCATAATTTAGACTTCAATCACCATTTAAAAAATCATTTAAAGTTATTTGAATTAACCATGACAAAATGCGAATACTAAATCTTTACATTAATGAGGCCCAATAAAAATGAAATTTTAGCGATAAAGCGCAATAAAAAATGAATAGTATAATTCGTAAAGCAGTGATAGCACAATTAGGCATGGTAAGACGGAACTTAGTACTTTAAAGCTACAGCGAGTTTAGAATGTTACACATGGGAATGCCTAAAAGCTTACACCAGAAACAAATAGAATGGCAAATTAACGGAGCAAGTACCGACTTAATCAAAATGGGTGAAGTAGAACAAGCACTCTCCAAATTATAATAAGCCATACCATTTTACTCATATTTTACAAATGTATCTAATGCTACAGTCCCTTGAAGAACATAAAAATGGCTATTGAACGTGAATAATACTACGATAGGGTATGATACTATTCATATACAGTCCATTCATGATCATGATTCTAAGTATTTCTTGCAACATAATAAACTTTATTAATAAAATGATGAAATCTTCTCGGGTTGTCAGCCAAGTCAAGGCGTCGTTCTGCGACAATGTTTCGATACGTTTCCTACTCATCCAAACGTTGCCTCAGACTCAGCTGATAAACCTAGAAGACTTCGTCATTGAAATTCGCCGAGAAAGTCTGTACTTCCATATTCATTAATACACTTGCCACACACACAAGCTTGGGTAACACATTAGATACAGAGCCTACAGGAAAAAATGAAAACTAAAAGAAGCAGATTTTTCGACTGAAAAGTTTGATGACAAAGAACCAGCGTTCGAAGTTACCGGCACTGGTCTTAACAACTGCTCTGTAGAAGCATTAATCGGAACAGGAGAATATGGATACAACACGTCCTTAGCGTAAATAGCAGCTTGGCGGCACCCCGAAATAGGAAATTACAGCCAGCCATTGAGCTGATACTGAAACGTCCCCTTAGAAAAATTGTACAAGACTGTGCTTAAACTGACACACAATATTTTTGGCGCAACTCAATCTGACTTTCAGTAATCCCTACAAAAGAATGGCCCTGACTAACATTAACATTAACCTATATGTTTCACAAATCACTTACCACACAAAAATCTAGTGATAGGCATAGTTAGCAAATGAAAGATTTAAATAGAGAACAAACAATGTATTTACCTCAATAGTGTTCAAAAATGATAATATATACACTCCTGGAAATTGAAATAAGAACACCGTGAATTCATTGTCCCAGGAAGGGGAAACTTTATTGACACATTCCTGGGGTCAGATACATCACATGATCACACTGACAGAACCACAGGCACATAGACACAGGCAACAGAGCATGCACAATGTCAGCACTAGTACAGTGCATATCCACCTTTCGCAGCAATGCAGGCTGCTATTCTCCCATGGAAACGATCGTAGAGATGCTGGATGTAGTCCTGTGGAACGGCTTGCCATGCCAGTTCCACCTGGCGCCTCAGTTGGACTAGCGTTCGTGCTGGACGTGCAGACCGCGTGAGACGACGCTTTATCCAGCCCCAAACATGCTCAATGGGGGACAGATCCGGAGATCTTGCTGGCCAGGGTAGTTGACTTACACCTTCTAGAGCACGTTGGGTGGCACGGGATACATGCGGACGTGCATTGTCCTGTTGGAACAGCAAGTTCCCTTGCCGGTCTAGGAATGGTAGAACGATGGGTTCGATGACGGTTTGGATGTACCGTGCACTACTCAGTGTCCCCTCGACGATCACCAGAGGTGTACGGCCAGTGTAGGAGATCGCTCCCCACACCATGATGCCGGGTGTTGGCCCTGTGTGCCTCGGTCGTATGCAGTCCTGATTGTGGCGCTCACCTGCACGGCGCCAAACACGCATACGACCATCATTGGCACCAAGGCAGAAGCGAATCTCATCGCTGAAGACGACACGTCTCCATTCGTCCCTCCATTCACGCCTGTCGCGACACCACTGGAGGCGGGCTGCACGATGTTGGGGCGTGAGCGGAAGACGGCCTAACGGTGTGCGGGAGCGTAGCCCAGCTTCATGGAGACGGTTGCGAATGGTCCTCGCCGATACCCCAGGTGCAACAGTGTCCCTAATTTGCTGGGAAGTGGCGGTGCGGTCCCCTACAGCACTGCGTAGGATCCTACGGTCTTGGCGTGCATCCGTGCGTCGCTGCGGTCCGGTCCCAGGTCGACGGGCACGTGCACCTTCCGCCGACCACTGGCGACAACATCGATGTACTGTGGAGACCTCACGCCCCACGTGTTGAGCAATTCGGCGGTACGTCCACCCGGCCTCCCGCATTCCCACTATACGCCCTCGCTCAAAGTCCGTCAACTGCACATACGGTTCACGTCCACGCTCTCGCGGAATGCTACCAGTGCTAAAGACTGCGATGGAGCTCCGTATGCCACGGCAAACTGGCTGACACTGACGGCGGCGGTGCACAAATGCTGCGCAGCTAGCGCCATTCGACGGCCAACACCGCGGTTCCTGGTGTGTCCGCTGTGCCGTGCGTGTGATCATTGCTTGTACAGCCCTCTCGCAGTGTCCGGAGCAAGTATGGTGGGTCTGACACACCGGTGTCAATGTGTTCTTTTTTCCATTTCCGGGAGTGTATACGGCAGTTCATGACATCCATTCTTACAAATGTACTGTTTCTGATGGACACACGTCCAGATCATCCGCTCTCAAAAATGCGCCATCTCACTTCCCCACATCCACCACTGCTGGCAGCTCACCACCAACTGCGCAACGCTACGCGCTGTTAACAGCCAACAGCCCAACACTACAATAGCCAACAACAATGCAAACGAACCACAGACTACACACAGCACACCCAGTGATTTTCATACAGAGCGCTACGTGGCGTTACCAATATAAAAAACTAAACAGCCTACTTACAATACTTACGGGAATCAAACAACAGAGCAGGGCACCACGAGAAAGAACAGCACTTGCTACACGCCAAACCAGACCTACCCTAGGGCATAACAACAGCGAGGATGGTGAACTACACAGAAGATTTAAACGTAGAAATTAAATACAAGTTGCTGTCGGTGGACACATCACAGAAATAAGCGTCAAAAACATCATACGTTACGTAAATAATGATAGCTGGTCACTCAGTGCACTTAACGTAACATTGTCCGTCTGTTTGGCTTTTTTTTCATTTTGTTCGTTGTTGATCGTTGTGTTTGGTCGTTGCGGACGTCGCAAGACATCCTGTACAAGTTCGGTGGTTGATACTTCCACTCAGTTTTTTATTACAGAGGTCAACCGGCTCTCTGTCCGAACACGCTGAGCTACCGTGCCGGCGGAAAAAAAGAGTAGCTGGGTGGTAACGTGCTTGCTTCCCATGCAGCGGATCCAGGATCGACTCCCGGTCGGGTTGGAGATTTTCTCGGCTCGTTGACTGGTTGTTTATTGTCCTCATCGTCCTTTCATACTCATCACCGGCGCGCAAGTCACTCAATGTGGCGTCGCCTTAAATAAGACTTGCACTTGGCGGTTGAACTTCCCCAGATGGGGGCCTCCCGGCCAACGATGCCATCCGCCCGTTGCATTTCATTTCAACCTAACATTTAAGATTTCAGTATAGCCACAAAACGGATCACAATATGTGATTCCGACAAGTTCATCTGAAAAACATTTCAGAACCCAAACAGTCACGCACTACAAGGCACAACTAATCAAGAAGCTGGAAAGCAAGAAAACTTCGAGGAACAGGCAGAAACCTCTACATAACGGACATAAGTGGATGCTTATCATTAATATTTGTACCGCTTCGAGAAAATAAGGTTATTCCGTCTGCAAGGATGTAAGGCGCTATACTGGTCGAATCCACATCACTGACTGACAACAACGAATCTAGGCCTGCGGCCACTTCCACTGTATTCAGCTGTATAACACGCTGCAGCCAACGCGTCTCGCCGACAGCAGCGACCGCCTCCAGTCAGTCAACTCAGCTGCCTCCACAAGTCATCCAGCACTCGGGTGAAATCAGAGCTCGGCTGTGCACCGGTACGCCTCGTTGCAGGACGATATGTGGTGTCGTTTCCATACAATGGCCGAAGACATGACCAGCAGGGCCGCAGCTGTCGATACTCGATGTGCAACAGAAAACTGGAGGACGCACGGCTCAGCGTTGATGAAGAGGTCATCAGAGATGGAGCTGATATGTACTACTTGGCATAGAATGGTATGGATAGCCGGCCGCTGTGGCCGAGCGGTTCTAGGCGCTTCGGTCCGGAACCGCGCTGCTGCTACAGTCGCAGGTTCGAATCCTGCCTCGGGCATGGATGTGTGTGATGTCAGATGGCTCTGAGCACTATGGGACTTAACTTCTAAGGTCATCAGTCCCCTAGGACTTAGAATTACTTAAACCTAACTAACGGAGAAGAAATAAAAACTTTGAGGTTCGCCGATGACATCGTAATTCTGTCAGACAGCAAAGGCTTGGAAGAGCAGTTGAACGGAATGGATATTTATTTATTTATTTATTTAACCTGGCAAGATTAGGGCCATCAGGCCCTCTCTTACATCTAACCAGGCATTCTACTTATTTTACAGTCATATGTTTTAGTAGGCATGTTAAACTACATCTAATACAAGAAGTGAGATAAACAATTAGAAAGGTACACCTCGAAAAATACATTATTGAAGAGAAAGATTTTAGATAGGAGTGCTGGCAGCAGGGAGTATGAGGGAGACTCATGGTGAAGGGAGGAGAAGAATAGAGAGACATGATGAAACATAATTAAGGAAAATATAAAGGAAAAGGAGACTGTGTGGCTAATAGAGAATAGATGAAGAGGAAGGCATCTCAGGAGCAAGATAGGAGACGCTAGCTTTGCTATTTGACAGATGAGAGGATTGGCCTTGCACATTAATTTTGTGGAGAATTTTATGCGGATGATAGTAGGAAATGCTTCAACTTCTTCTTAAAAGCAACAGGAGATTGAATTTTCCTCAAGGTAAGGGCCAGTTTGTTCCAGAGGCGGACAGCGGCAACTGAGAAGGAGTTTGCAAAAGTTTTTGTTTTGTGAGTGGGCACAGTTAGGATACCAGATAAGAGTGACCTCGTGTTTCGATTATGATGGCATGACAGGTTTTTAATCTCTGAAGCTAGGTACTGGGGTGCTTGCGCGATGAGGAGTCTGTGAAGTAGACATAGAGTGTGGTAGTCACCCAGTTTGTCCGGCCGCAGCCACCCTAGCTCGGAGTATGAAGCACTAACATGATCATATCGGCGAATGCTGCAGCTGTAACGCACACAGGCATTCATGGTTAGCTCTAGCCGTCTTTTGTTTTCACTACTCAAGCCTTGTTGAATCACATCACAATAGTGGAGGTTCGGTAGAACGAGTGCTTGCACGAGCTGGCGTTTCAAGTCCTGTGGGAATATGTTCCGAAGCTTTTTGAGAGCATAGAGACAAGCAGACGTCTTTCGGCACACTGCGACTGTATTCTCCGCCCAGTTGAGATGCTCGTCCAAAGTTACACCCAAGTTCTTCACTGTTTTCTGATATGGTATTGGAGTACCTTCGAGCAGAATAGGAGGTAGCCGTTCGCGGAAATCTGTACTTATTAATTTCTGATGAGCTATTAAGATTACTTGCGTCTTTTTTGCACTTAATTTAAGCCCCAGGTTTTTCGCCCATGTCACTACTGAAGACAGATCATCATTCATCAGAGCGATTGCAGTGTTTACGTTTTCAGGTCTGACGCGTAGGTAGAGCTGGAGGTCGTCGGCATAGAAATGATGTTTACAGGAGGACAAAACCGACGAAATATCGTTGACATATAAAGAAAACAAAAGTAATCCTAAAACTGATCCTTGTGGCACTCCCGAAGAAACTTGTTTCCAGGAAGATTTTTCATTTGCGCAGACAACACATTGCTGTCTCTCTTTTAAGTAGCTTTCAAACCATCTCATTGCACTATCAGAGACATTAAGCTGTTGCATTTTTCTGAGTAATATGTCAAAGTCTTGTCTTGTCTTGAAAGGAGGATATAAGATGAACATCAACAACAGAAAAACGAGGATAATGGAATGTAGTCGAATTAAGTCGGGTGATGCTGAGGGAATTAGATTAGGAAATGAGACACTTAAAGTAGTAAAGGAGTTTTGCTATCTGGGGAGCAAAATAACTGATGATGGTCGAAGAAGAGAGGATATAAAATGTGGACTGGCAATGGCAAGGAAAGCGTTTCTGAAGAAGAGAAATTTGTTAACATCGAGTATAGATTTAAGTGTCAACAAGTCATTTCTGAAAGTAATTGTATGGAGTGTAGCCATGTATGGAAGTGAATCATGGACGATAAATAGTTTGGACAAGAAGAGAATAGAAGCTTCCGAAATGTGGTGCTACAGAAGAATGCTGAAGATTAGATGGGTAGATCGCATAACTAATGAGGAAGTATTGAATCGGATTGGGGAGAAGAGAAGTTTGTGGCACAACTTGACCAGAAGAAGGGATTGGTTGGTAGGACATGTTCTGAGGCATCAAGGGATCACCAATTTCGTATTGGAGGGCAGCGTGGTGGGTAAAAATCGTAGAGGGAGACCAAGAGATGACTATACTACGCAGATTGAGAAGGATGTAGGCTGCAGTAGGTACTGGGAGATGAAGAAGCTAGCACAGGATAGAGTAGCATGGAGAGCTGCATCAAACCAGTCTCAGGACTGAAGACCACAACAATATATATAGTCCAGCTCTTACCAGAAGAGAATTGAAGGGGATACTTGTGCATGAACTGTGGAAGGCTGACTAAGACTGAAGACTGTCGAAGGCTGCTACTGAGACTGAGCGTGTAACTTGCCACCAGCCGTCCTATAATGTAGCAGCACAGGACGCTGGTAGTCGGCGCCCCTGGACGTGTGGCCCAGCGGGCGCACATCATTGGATACGCTGAGTCCCCGCGCGACCGCTATCGGCGTCTGTCGGAAAAGTGCGTTTGCATTGCCAACTGTGAGACACGAGTGAGGGTGGTATCGATCTATGGTACCACACGAGAAGGAGCTCGCACGGGGAAATGATGTGGAAGGAAATCTACTGTATTGCGAATACATAGAAAGAAGGATCCTTTATTGTATGATTATATGATAGCGGAACAAACACTGGTAGCAGTTACTTCTGTAAAATATCTGGGAGTATGCGTGCGGATCGATTTGAAGTGGAATGATCATATGCAATTAACTGTTGGTAAGGCGGGTACCAGGTTGAGATTCATTGGGAGAGTCCTTAGAAAATGTAGTCCATCAACAAAGGAGGTGGCTTACAAAACACTCGTTCGACCTATACTTGAGTATTGCTCATCAGTGTGGGATCCGTACCAGATCGGGTTGACGGAGGAGATAGAGAAGATCCAAAGAAAAGCGGCGCGTTTCGTCACAGGCTTATTTGGTAACCGTGATAGTGTTTAACAAACTCAAGTGGCAGACTCTGCAAGAGAGGCGCTCTGCATCGCGGTGTAGCTTGCTCGCCAGGTTTCGAGTGGGTGCGTTTGTGGATGAGGTATCGAATATATTGCTTGCCCCTACTTATACCTCCCGAGGAGATCACGATTGTAAAATTACAGAGATTAGAGCGCGCACGGAGACTTTCAGACAGTCGTTCTTCCCGCGAACCATACGAGACTGGAACAGGAAAGAGAGGTAATGACACTGGCACGTTAAATGCCATCCGCCACACACCGTTGGGTGGCTTGCGGAGTGTAAATGTAGATGTAGATGCTCTTTCGGAAGAACCATTCCGCCGTTCGCCTTAAGGGAACCTAAATCTGGATGGCTGATTTCCTAAATAAGAGTTCACTGTCTCACAACTGCGCCACATTGCAGGGTGGGCCGTTAAACACCATTTTTTCCTTGTTTCGCTGCTCTGTTCCCAAACACAAATCCTCGATGCCTCAGAGATCTCGGAACGCGCTGCTGGCGATAAGCCGCTCGAATTCCAGGAGGGAGTGGCAGGGACTTAACACCGCCGCAGCTCAGGCACGTGTGCAGTAGCGCCGACGTCCTCGGCAAAGCGCTCGCCGCAGCGTCGCATACCGGTTTCGCGGCTCGCACGTATTTCGCCGCACCGCCAAGGCGCCCCGGACTGTTTACGAGCGCGTCCCTGGGACGTGGCGCCGCCGTCTTATGAAGCCGTATAAAACGCGGCCGCTCCTCGAAATTTGCGGCCCGCCCCGCCGGCGAGAGATGCGCTGACGCTGCCGCCGGCGTTGCTGGTGCCGTTCCTCAGATGACGTGGGGAGCGCCTGCCGCTTGCGCCGCACGTCCCAGGGCCTTTCCAGCGCGAACCAGGCTGCGTTCTGCATAAGCCAGCGACGGCCGGAGGATCAAGCCTTTGACACAGGCACACTTTTCAAGCTTCAGTCGAAAATTAACACATGTAAATTACCAGAATGAGATTTTTCACTCTGCAGCGGAGTGTGCGCTGATATGAAACTTCCTGGCAGATTAAAACTGTGTGCCCGACCGAGACTCGAACTCGGGACCTTTGCCTTTCGCGGGCAAGTGCTCTACCAACTGAGCTAGTTCTGCAAGTTTCGCAGAAGAGCTTCTGTAAAGTTTGGAAGGTAGGAGACGGATACTGGCAGAAGTAAAGCTGTGAGTAGCGGTCGTGAGTCGTGCTTCGGTAGCTCAGAAGGTAGAGCACTTGCCCGCGAAAGGCAAAGGTCCCGAGTTCGAGTCTCGGTCGGGCACACAGTTTTAATCTGCCAGGAAGTTTCACATATAAATTAAATTAAACATTCGCTTCCAAATATCAAATATCGTCCTGCTCTCTCCCTTTCACCTCCCACCCACCTCTCTCTGTCTCTCTCTCTCTCTCTCTCTCTCTCCCTCCCTCCCTCCCCCTCTTCGGGTGTGCGTGTGGTTACATTATTTAATTAATTCTACATCTACATCCATACTCCGCAAGCCACCTGACGGTGTGTGGCGGAGGGTACTCTGAGTATCTCTATCGGTTCTCCCTTCTATTCCAGTTCGTGGACAGAAAGACTGTCGGTACGCCTCTGTGTGGGCTCTAATCTCTCTGATTTTATCCTCATGGTCTCTACGCGAGACATACCTAGGAGGGAGCGATATCCTGCTTGACTCTTCGGTAATGTTCTCTAAACTTCAACAAAAGCCCGTACCGAGCAACTAAGCGTCTCCTTTGCAGAGTCTTCCACTGCAGTTTATCTATCATCTCTGTAACGCTTTCGCGATTATTAAATGACCCTTAACAAAGTGCGCTGCTCTCCGTTGGATCTTCTCAATCTCTTCTATGAACCCTATCTGGTACGGATCCCACACCGGTGGGCAGTATTCAAGCAGTGGGCGAACAAGTGTACTGTAACCTACTTTCTTTGTTTTCGGATTGCATTTCCTCAGGATTCTTCCAATGAGTCTGTCTGGCATCTGCTTTACCGACGATCAACTTTATATGATCATTCCATTTTAAATCACTCCTAATGCGGACTCCCAGATAATTTATGGAATTAACTGCTTCCAGTTGCTGACCTGCTATATTGTAACTAAATGATAAGGGATCTTTCTTTCTACGTATTCGCAGCACATTACACTTGTCTACATCGAGATTCAATTGGCATTCCCTACACCATGCGTCAATTCTTTGCGGATCCTCCTGCATGTCAGTACAATTTTCCATTGTTACAACCTCTCGATATACTACAGCATAATCCGCAAAAAGCCTCAATGAACTTCTAATGTTATCCACAAGGTCATTTATATATATTGTGAATAGCAACGATCCTACGACACTCCCCTGCGGCACACCTGAAATCACTTTTACTTCGGAAGACTTGTCTCCATTGAGAATGACATGTTGCGTTCTGTTATAAAATAACACTTCAGTCCAATCACACAATTGGTCTGATAGTCCATATGCTCTTACTTTGTCCATTAAACTGTGGGGAACTGTATCAAACGCCTTGCGGAAGTCAAGAAACGCGGCATCTACCTGGGAACCCGTGTCTATGGCCCTCTGAGTCCCGTGGACGAATAGCGCGAGCTGGATTTCACATTTTTCGAAACCCATGCTGATTCCTACAGAGTAGATTTCTAGTCTCCAGAAAAGTCAGCTCTACAGATGAACTGTTGGTCACACCCTTAAGGGAAGACTGTAACCTAAAACTTCAAAAAAATGGTTCAAATGGCTCTGAGCACTATGGGACTCAACTGCTGTGGTCATCAGTCCCCTAGAGCTTAGAACTACTTAAACCCAACTAACCTAAGGACATCACATATATCCATGCCTGAGGCAAGATTCAAACCTGCGACCGTAGCAGTCGCACGGTTCCGGACTGCGCGCCTAGAACCGCGAGACCACCGCGGCCGGCTACTAAAACTTCAATTAAAAAAAAAAATTAATGGCTGCTCCACATGTTTGAAGTGTTTGCTCTTAGATTCCAAAACTATTTGGCTGTATTCTATTTACAAGAATGTCTGAGAAATATTTGAAATACAGAATGCTGCCAAAGCGGTCAAGATAACACCTATTTATCAGAGGCTTGCATCTCATGCACTACTGGCAAGATGCACTGATGGCAAGACACAATATGCAAATGAAAGTCTGCACAGTGACATCTGGTCCAAAAGTCCCAAAAAGAAAAAAAAAAACTTCTGTTCTGATCCTGCAGAAGCTGTTGGGTTGGGCTGATTTGGTGGAAGAGACCAAACAATGAGGTCATCGGCCTCATCGGATTAGGGAAGGAATTCCGCAATGCTCTTTCAAAGGAACCACCCTGGCATTTGCCTGAAGCGATTTAGGGAAATCACGGAAAACCTAAATCAGGATGGCCGGACGCGGTATTGAACCTTCGTCCTCCAGTGTGCGACCTCGCTCGGTCTGCAGAAGCTGTTTCTCACAATCAGTTCAATATGGGGTGTTTGAAGACTGAAGAAAGTAAGAGTCCCAGAACTCCTAACCAGAAGAAGATCTGCTTACCTAAAGATCAACGACGGATTAAACAGTCCACAAAATGCTGCATGGGAAAAGAAAAAGTCTACCCTGTACTTGAAATTACAACAACAAGAAGCCTTATAGTGGCTTTGTATGTGTATTGTCTTAGCATTTAATAAAATTTTAGAATCTATTTTCCCAAAAGTTTGATGCTCTAAGTTCAGTGACAAGCATTTTATCCTAAATATTAACCGATCTAAATGAACGTTTTGCAGGAACTAGTACTTGAGGTACTTGCCTACCTCTAGATATTAATATTATCGAAAATATAGTGTATCTGGTTTATTATTACATTATGTACCGATACTTAAAGGAAATTTAAGTTTCAAACCTGAAGAAAATACCGAAAGTAAATTAATAACATTTATCACACAATGAACACATAGAAGTGTTGAACTACACCTTGTAAATGTTCCTAAAAAAATATGGAATGTGAATACTGAGGTCTGAGTCCCAAAAGTCGTTTTTAGAAAAAAAACCATGAAAATAATATTAAAAATTCAAGAAAAAGTTCGGTCCAGGACTTCAGACTTAGGGCATTGCTACATCTGTATGTGATAGACGTGGTTTAAAAATTCTGCTGAAATCGGCAAAGTAGAAGGTAAGCTAAATTTTTGGGTATCACTTAAAAGAGCACAGTGGCCACTCTGGAGCATCGAAAGCGGGGCATAAATGGTAACTAAAATGTATGTCATGGCAATAATATGGTACTCTGTGCTAGCTAATTGTATGGAATCAGCACAGTAAGATGGGTCACCGCGGACACGAGACAGAATGACAGAAAGGAGCTATCGTGTTTAGGCAGAAACGAAAGTTGTCCGAGTTGTTCTATCAACGTAACTGCACAAAGTGTCTACGAGTAATCGGGTACCAGTCGCAGCCGTGTAAAACAGTAGCAGAACAGTAGTTAAAAAAGTATCCTAAATCATATGGACCAGAGACGAAGCTCATGCCTTGTAAAGGTGGTCTGTTACTTGGAAGACTATATTAAAAGATGCTACTGATGAAAGAAACGTGTGTAATCGCGTGAAAAGGGTCGAGCCAAATGCGGGTATGTCCCACAATACTACCGTTTCGACTTTCCTGTGTACAAGGCCCCACCCATAATCGTTAAAAACATTCCAAGATACACAGTGTCAAGAGTGTGTCGAGAACATCACATTTCAGGCGTTACCTTTCACTACGGACAATGCAGTGGCCGACGGCCTTAACTTAACGACCAAAAGCAGCAGCGTTTGCGTAGAGTTGTCAGGGCGTGAAAGAACAGTAGAACTCAATGTGGGACGAATGTCGAACGTATCCGTTAGGACAGCGCTGCGGTGTTTGGTGTTAATGGGCTATGACAGCAGACAACCGACGCGAGTGTTTTGCTAACAGCACATCGAATGCAGCGCCTGTCCTGCACTAATGACCATATCGGTTGGACTCCAGACGGCTGGAATACCGTGAGCTGGTCACACGAGTCCCGATTTCAGTTGGTAAGAGCTGATAGTAGGGTTAGAGCGTGGCGCAGATCCCCAAAGCCACGGGCCCAAGTAGTTAACAAGGCGCTGTCAAGCTGGTTGTGGCTCCATAGTGGTGTGTGCTTTGTTAACATGGAATTGCTTGGGTCCTCTGCTCCAACTGGACCGACCATTGACTGGAAATGGTTATGTTAGGCTACTTGGGGACCATTTGAGGACATTCATGGACATCATGTAGCAAACAACAAAGGAAATTTTGTGGATGACATTGCGCTGGGCCACAGTTTTTCGCTATTGGTTTGAAGAACATTCTGAACAATTCGAGAGAATGATTTTGGCACCGAGACCACCCGACATGGAAGCCGTCGAACATTTGTGGGACATACTCGAGAGGTCAGTTTGTGCACAAAATTCTGCAGCGTCAACTATTTCCCAGTTATCGACTGCTGCAGAGGCAGCTAGCTACAGAAATAGAAGCAAAAGGAACCTCATTTACTAGCTACTTTATTTGACAATAATCCACACACACGAGGAAACATTGTACAAAGTGAACGTTCATGTACAAAACTGACAAAACGTACAAGAAGCATTAATCCATCTCAGTTACACTTCATACACGCATGACTTGCCCGCAAGGTAGTGTGAAAAGCTGTATGGCAGAGGTGTTACTCACAGGGACCGCTACCGAATTGGCTTCCACTGACATGGCAGAGATAACTGCGTTACCCGTTATGTAAGGAGGAGTGCTATTTAGACATGCACAGGAATGAAGACATGACGTATTCCCAATAATGTCGTTTGGGACAGTGACCAATATATTCGGAAAAAGGGTATGTTTTAGTTTATACTCGCATTTTTTCCTTATCTAGCTTTCTGGCTAAGGCTTTCGGTACGTAGTAGCGTCGTCAGATAAAAAATTCAGAATACGTTGTTAAAGTAATAGTATTACGAGGGTAATCCCAAAAGTAAGGTCTAACATTTTTTGTAAGTACATAGACCTGTTTATCTCTACAATGGTTTACATCAGTTTACAGCTTGAACACTTAGCTATTTTTCGACATAATCGCCATTTCTGTCGATGCATTTTTGTAGACGATGTGGCAGGTTTTGTATGGCCATGTCATACCAGCTCGCCGCCATGCTGTTCAGAAGTTATGAACCTCTTCTTTCACCACGTCGTCGGAGCTGATTCGCTTTCTGGTCAAATGTCCTTTTAACCTAGGGAACGGGTGATAGTCACTGGGTGCCAAGTCAGGACTATAGGGTCGGTGGGTGATTATGTTCCACTGAAACTGTTGCAAGAGAGCAACGGTTTGCCGAACGATGTGTGGGCGTGCGTTGTCATGGAGAATGTGTACGCCCTTGCTCTACATTCCTCTTCTCCGGTTCTGTATTGCATGTTTGAGTTTTTTCAGAGTGTCACAGTACCTGTCAGCGTTAATTGTGGTCCCAGCGATTCAACTCCAACGAGGAGGTAAAAGAAGAGGTTCAAAATGGCTCTGAGCACTATGGGACTTAACATCTGAGGTCATCAGTCCCCTAGAGCTTAGAACTACTTAAACCTAACTAACCTAAGGACATCACACACATCCATGCCCCAGGCAGGATTCGAACCTGCGACCGTAGCGGTCACGCAGTTCCACACTGAAACGCCTAGAACCGCACGGCCATCACCGGCCAGCGAAAGAAGAGGTTGAGAACTTCTGACCAGCATGGCAGCGAGCTGGTACGACATGGGCATGCAAAAACTGCCACAGCGTCTACAAAAATTCATCGACAGAAATGGTGATTATGTCGATAAATAGCTAAATGTTCAAGCTGTAAACTGATGTAAACCACTGTAGAAATAAACAGGACTATTTACTTATAAAAAGAATAGGAGACCTTACTTTTGGGATTACCCTCGTAGAATCA